>NC_090942.1:188697246-189322246 GCF_040807025.1 Struthio camelus | reverse complement strand
TGGCGCGGGATCCGGGATGAACACCAAAACTGCTAAATGTGGGGTGAATAACGAGCAGCTGTGAATGAAGGGACTAGAAGGATACCGCGAGGTTCTGATGGTGAGGTGCTTGCTAAAGCTCTTAATTAACGCTCTTCCTCCTTTAATACTTTTCGCTTCTGTTTTTATTTTGGGATCTGAGCATTAGCTGACATTGGTTCGTTTCTTAAATAGGTGTTTGAGTCTATCAAGAAGGAAATCTTTCTGAAGAGCAGATAACTGTGACATACCATCAAACATTTTTTGAATAGAAGATACTTTATTTGTGAGAAGTGTTGAAAAGACGAGTTGTTTACCTTAAAAAGAAGAGGAATAAAATGGAACCAGTTGAGGGTGTGCAAAAGAAACACCTGAAAAAGGTAGATCAGGACATTTTGTCCCTTTGTTGGGATGAACAAACTTAAGAATAAGGAGAAAATCAATGAAACCAAACAGTAGCAAATGCAGTTATTTCTAAAAATACTTAGTAGTTTGACCATAAAATTCAATGCTATAGAATGTAACTGAATGTAACTTACCATTTAGCAGTATTCACGATTATACTGGATATGTATATGAATAATACAAGTATTCCCAGTTAACATCAATGATGGTAATGGTTTTGGCAGGAAGATTTAAATGTTGTGCCTCGGAGCTCTTGGCAATCTTATAACTATTAAAGACAGGATGAGAAATGATGTTAGGGATATTTGCCTTCTGGGCGTCTGAGACAAGCTCTCATTCTTTATGGTGCCTCTTGTGCGCCTGTGAATTTGGGGCCTCGATGCTAGAAATGCTATTTACTATTCATTTTTTAAATTTTATTTTGAAGGTTCTTGCATATCCTTTTGCAGGCCTCATTACTTCTCAGAGATTACTGAAGATGCAAAGAGATGATCTGAAACTTTGTATGCAATATGTGTTTTTATTATTGCTAGGTGCCTGCTTTAATTGTAAGTCTTTGTGTCAAGGTTATATGGGTCTTCTGTACTGAAAAGGTAAATATTTCTGAAAGGCAAATATTTCTGGAAGGGCTGGAAGCTGTTAACCAGACAGGTAAAAAGTAAATTGTTGTCTACTCAGTAATTTGTATCTGATGTCCGTGCCAGACCAAATTTCCTCTCTGTGATGGTACTCTTTAAGTATAAGGGAGAATCTGTTGTCTGTTTTTGTCCTGTAATATGCGAAGGGGTCATGCTCTGTCTTTGTAATGTGGAATATGTCTTGCTGGCGCACTGGCAGCTATGGAGGAACTGACAAGAGTTATATAGTGCTAGGGCTGAAGAGAAATCTTGATGTAAAAGACAGGCACACAGTAACTAATGGGTAATAGGAATAACTGGAAAGGATTTCAGTTTGCTCAACTGAAATGAGAGAAACTTAATTTATAGAAATAAATATTGATATCTGATTCGTTTTTTAAAGTAGATTGTATATTTCCTTCCAACAACTGAACAAAAGTCAAGCTGTTGTAGACGGCAGTTATTTGTGATGAACTATTTTATTAAAAATATTATTAGCTGACCAAAGTGAAGTTCTGACTAAACTCAGTTCACTGGCCTTTAAATAGTTGATCCGTCTATCTGTATATAGTATGAAACTTTTGATAAAAATCTGATGAAATACATAATCTCAGAGATTCTTTAAGGGGATGATGGGAACAAATGCTGAGATAGGTGAAAATTGAAAAGCTTAAAAAAAATCTTTTTTCCGATCAGGAAATATAGCTGGTATTCCAGGTAAAGGAAGGTCTCACGTGCTTTGTTGCTCAGTAGACATATGGCAACTTATGCTTTGTTGCTAATGTGAACCAAGATATATGCCAGCTTCATTCTGTGTTCCTGCAGGTCTTCCTGTCCAGGTTTACTTCCTGTGCCTTCCAAAATGTGGTCACTCCCGTTCTCTAACCAAACCCATGCTTTAAGCCTAAAACGTCTTAATTATACATGCAAGAATGTTTGTCTGCTAGGTGTAACACAGTCTATTATGGAAAGCGCATCAGACTCTGGAATCCTGTAGTGGTAATTATCGGTAAATAGGATGTTAGTGGTTGTGGTAAATATTCATAATCTGAAAGAAAACTGTGAATGGGACTGTGTGTTTAGGAGGCTTTTTCATTTTTTTCCAGGTCTATCACTGTCCAAAGACTACAGAACTGGTTGCTAATGGAAGTTAATCCTTTTCAGCGTACTCCCTTTTCCAACTTTCGCTGGGTCGTTATCTGGTTGGAGTTTGAAACATTGGCTGCTGGGAGCATAGCTCTGGCGATAGTTTCTTCACTAGCAAAACCTATTTAAGAGACTTCATCCTTTCCTCTTTCTCTTAATGTTCATGCTGTTGTTCACTACCTCCTCAGTTGTACTTGCAAGGTTGCATTGTAAAAGTGATGACTGAAGTTATTCCAGGGATTTGTTTTACAACAAGGCCTTGCAAACTGTTACAACAGTACAACTGAGAACGCAGCAAGTGGGGACAGGGGCTTTTAAAGCCAGTTGTTGATGAAAGTTTGTGGTGCTATGCCTGAGTTATTTAAACTGTTTCTAACATTTAAGAGAGAAAAGGTTGATGGCAAAAGAATAGTATCTTTTATTCGACTTACTGATCTAGCTGGAAGAAAGGGATGAGCTGTCAGGCAGATAAGCTTCTGCCTGACACTCTACTGCCTTCTGCCTTTTACACTCTTCAGTAGGGTTTCATAGTTGTTTCCAGGAGTAAATGTCAGTAAATAGCTTCTGAGTTTTAATATCTGGCAATTATTCAAACTTTAACTTTTCCTTTTTAGCAACTGTTACAGTCATAATATGTGTTGATGTATTTTGCAAGTGCTGCCTGTTTCAGTACACAAGCCTGAAGTTGAACCTGCTTCGCGAAGTCGGGAACTCAGTTGCATGGGAGATGCTACAGTGAATTTTGAAGGCAATTTTGTCTATTTTGGTATCTTTCCAGTATACGAAGTTTTTAAAACAACTCTATATTGATTTTCAGTCATTATTTCGTTTTAATTGAAGTACGTTATTGAAATTATACTAATGCATTTGATACCTAAGCCCAGTTTAGAATAGACTGATAGTCTATTTTTTTCTGCATTGAGAGAACCTTATTTCAGGAATCTTCACATAGTTTTAAAACACTATGAGCTAATTTTCATGCAAGTAGCATTGACCGCATAAATAAGATTTGGAAGGGAACGCTGGGGATGTGGTGGGTGTCTATTACCGCATGACTAAGAGGAGGTAGTGGATATTGTTTTCTACAGATAGCTAACAGAAACCTCCCACTCATGGGCCTTTGTTCTCATGGGAGATTTCAACCATCCAGACATCTGCTAGGAGGCCAGTCTGGCACCATGGAAGCAATCTTTGCAGTTTCTAGACTGTGTTGGTAACAGTTTTGTAATGCAAATGCCAGAGAGGCTGACGGGGATAATGCTTTACTTGACCTGCTGCTCACAAGCAGGGAAAAACTGTGGCCGGTATGGTCAGAGATGGCAGCCTGGATAGTGGTGACCATAAAATGGTTGAGTTCAGGATCTGGAAGAAGGCTGGGAACACGAGCAGCAGAACTAGGACTCCGGGGTTGAGGAGTGCAGAGGCTTTTTCAGGAAATTGCTTGGTGGAATCCCTGGATAACAACCATGAAGGAGAAATGTGCCCAGGAGAACTGGAAGATTTTTAAAGAAAACTTAATGATAGCTCATCAGTGAACCAGCCCACAGTGCAGGAAGACTGGGAATTTCAGCAGGAGGCCTGTTTGGCCAAGCAAGGAACCTCTCAATGGCTTAAAACACAAAAAGGGGACATATAAAAGTGAAAACAAGGACAAACAACAGAAGAGTGGTATAAAAGTACCACTTAGTACATAGGGACAAAATCCCTACAATCTGACAAATGGCAGATCTTTAGTCCAGAGGGACCTATATAAGCTTGAGAACTGGGCCAAGAGAAATGTCATAAAGTTCAAGAAGTATGAAGTTCAGCTATTGGACCTAAATAACGCTGTGCATCCGTACAGGATGGGAAGGGACTGGCTGAGAAGCAGCTCTGCTGAAAAAGATGTCGGGATTATAGGGGATGTCAGTTGAATATGAGCTAACACTGCACTCTCATAGCACATCAGGCAAGCCAGAGACTTGGCTATGTTAGCAGGAGCATGGCCAATGATTAAGGGAAGGTACATCTGTAGTAGGCACTAGGGAGGGTTTATCTCTAATGGGCATTGATGATATTCCACCAGGAATGCTGTGTCCAGTTTTGGGTCCCCCAGTTTTAGGGAAGTATTAAGAAGCTGGTGGAGGTCTGGTTGAGGGCTACTAAAATTGTTGGAGGCCGAAAGCACGTGACAGCGAAGAGAGTCTGAGGAAGCTGGGCTTGTTAGGCTTGCAAGGAGAAGGCCAAGGAGGAAAAGTGTAACTGCAGCTTACAATTATAGTTACAAAGATGATGCAACCAAACTCTTACTAATAGTGGTAGATTATGTAACGAGGCAGTGGTCACAAATTGTGGCTTGGGAGGTTCAGACTGGACAATAGGAAAAATAGTTTTGCTAGGAGAGTGGTGCAGCACTTTCCAGGTTAGCTGGAAAGGTTGTGTAGTCTCCATCCTTGGAAGTTTTCAGATTCAGCCAAGGCCAGAGCTGACCTGGTCTAGCGTTGCTGATAAGCTGGCTTTGAGCAGGAAGTTGGAGTAGGTGACCTCTAGAGGTCCCTTCTAACCAATATTTCTACAATTTTTTGATGCATTGATGAGATGGGGACTTCCTGGACTTGTTAAAGACATATAAAGACGTGTTCTGCAGTGTACATATGAAGCCTGAGACCATCATAGTGTTAACCATATTTAAAACTGACTATTGCCATCATAACACTTCCGTAACTGAGCATCATCAGTCTTCCTAGCTTTAGGGCATGCTATTGCCCAAACAAAAAATAACTCTACTCTAAAGAAATGACTGTAAGCTTCATACATGACTGGATGTCAGAGAAGTTTTCATATTCATGGTGCTGATCTGGAAATAATACAGAAAAATGAAGGAAAAGGGTCACTTTCTAGAGTAAATACAAATAAGATTTTGTTTGAATGACACTTTGGACTTTAACCAGTAAAGAAGATCATTAACTTATTGTAGATAATTCAAAAATCGAACCTTAGCTTCAAAACTTAAAATAAAAAAAAACAACTGGAAGGTCTAATAATACTGTTGAGTAGAAATTAGGTAATCAGATTTTGTGTGTTTGACTCGTTATTTTATTTTCTGAGAAGGAAAGGAGAAACCATTTCTTTTGCTCAGAATAACAGGAAGACTTACCTGAAACATTTTTACTGAGGTTGGAGACAGTTTTTGTTATGTAGAAATCCAATTAATTTCAGTTCTGTAACAGTGTCACATCGGCAGCGGTTGAGCTCCAGCTCATCTGTGTTTAAGGGCAGTGGTGGTCAAGGAGCAAATCTAGTGAGCACAGGCAATGTTTTTCTCCCTGTGATACTCTTCTATTGGGAGGCTCTCGGCACCAAAATAAGAAGCAAAATACGTTACAGTGTTACCCTGAGTCTGTGTATAATGTTTGTCGCCGTGAAGATGGCTATGAACAAGTCAGTAGGAAAAGAGAAAAAGCTGTGTAGACATGATTGCTTTTCTTCTTCAATAACGTATTCAAAAAAGTTATGGAAACGGAAAAAACAAGTCCTTGGAAGTGTCATTTCTGTTTCTTAAAAATAAGTTGGCTCTTCAAAGATAATGGTTGACATTCTCTTTTTTCTGCCCCTATGGAAATGTGTTGGATAAATGCATCAGTTTAAAGCATTGTTTTTTTCTTTCCTTCGCATCACAATGAAATCAAGATCTAGAAATATACATTTGGATGTAATTTAGCTATTGAACTTTCCTCTGATGTGGTCTAATCAAATAGAGATTAATGCTATCAAAACTTAGCACCTTTGCAATTTTGATGCGTTTTTGCTGTTACTTGCTTTTGAGACCAGATGGATGGTCTGTGTACAAGTGAATGGGTAATGTGCTAAGATCACTTTTGGAGAGTGTTAATCTCATACAAATTCAGTACTAAAGAGGTCAAAAGGCAGTAATGTCAGCCGCCTAAAACCTAAGCTTAGCTAAAGATTCAGTGTGGTGTGTGATAAGAACCCTGAGAGTGTAAAGATTTACACATGAGATTGGAATTGTATTGTATACAATTATTACTCAAAAACTAAATACGAGTACACAAACGTGTTGTTTCACTGCAAAAGTGGCAAATAGAAGAAATAAAACCTTTTCTACTATTTAAATTTTTAAATTGTAGTTGAGATGCAATCTATTTATCTTCATATATGATGCACTACAGTAAATAATTTGAATTAAACAGCCGTTCCTTTTTTTCTTAGCATATAGAAAAACAGTATGATTAGGGAATAGGTTTTTGGGGGGAAGAGGGAGGAAAAGAGAGATATTTGACATAATACTAGCTTTTAAATAGAAGACAGGTCAAAGGCACCAATCTTACCACCTTACATATTATCGATGGGATTAGTTGTGGCTTCAAGAAGTTCTCTTATTGCGATTGTACAAAAAAGCTTCCATACTGGGTCAGTTAAAAGGTCTACCAGGTTCTACTATACTGTATCTGAGAACGGTCAGTGGCAGATGCCTGGGGAGGAATAAAAGCCCAGGATGTTCATGTAGTGATACTCTCCCGACTCCGTCTCCCAGCCTCCAGCTGCCTCCCCTGCAGTTCAGGGACCTGGAGCTAGAGATGATGCCTTTGTATTCAGTAGCCCTGAATGGGTTTAGTGAGAGAAACAACATGATGAATAGCCCTGCTCACCGAAAGGGCCCCTGTCAGTTATAGTAAGAACAAATGTATGTCTTAATATTGTTACCTCTCCTCTAAAGAAGGGAGTATATGAGTTTCCATGCGTTGCACTTACTGGCTAGTTACCTATACATACACGAATTGGCATTACAGGACAGTTACAATGAAGACCTGTCTACTCCTGAGGCAGCAGAATGGTCATTGCATATATTGAGGCTCCTTCTGTATCCCCTTGTCACAGTGACCCGTTATTGGGTCATAATCTTTATGTGCCTCCACTGTCTGATCCACATGACATGGGCTCCTAAAGTACCTCCGTTGTATGCTGACCGCCCCCCAAATGGGATGCCCCCCTCTGGGTTAACTGGCTCTTCCCTTGTTTCAGCAGACCTACATCAGGCACTCCTTGTATCCCACTGTTTTCCCCAAAGATTGTGATAACTAAGATTATTACTTTCTGTCTGCAAGATAAGAAACCAGGGACACATCTTCACTGCAGTTAGCCTAAGCAAGTCTAGTATAAAGCTACAGAGTCTTCGCTACAAAGCCATACCTGTATGGCTTTTATCCACAATAGTGAAATAGTAGCTTGGGAGCTGGGGTGGAGTATTTGTGGGGTATTCTGTAATTTGCAGTGGTCCATTACATAACTTACCCTATGAAGTTGTTTGTAGCACCTTCCATTTACTGTGGGGATGATGAGGCTGGACGTTCCTGGTGGAATTGCTTATTGCTAATTCAGGCTGATAAGAAGGTGAAAACAAATAGTATTCAGCAACAAGAACTGCGCAGGAAACAAAAGTGAATCTGCAAATCACAGGAAGATTCAAAACTCACCTCACTGACTTCTCTGCCTTCTTACTTCTTTCCTGATCACTAAATATAAACAAAATATTTGGGGTACGCGTCCTTAAATTATGAGTCTTGCTGATTTAACACCGCAGATTACCAAGCAGGCTCTTGTCACTTCCTTGCCAGCTAGCTGTGTGCTAGCTGTATGCTGTGTGCTCAACTTTCTCCTCTTCCTCTGTGAAGTTCCCTCCCAGCCTGGATTTCACCAACATTTGTAGGGTCCATTGATGGCTGGAATATTTGTCAAAATTTTGGAATTGATTGGATCCATTGTTCAAGAGCTAGCATGTTATGGACTGACCTGAATCCCATCAAAGAAGATGTATTTTCCAGTTTTTCACCTAGACAACATTCAGTTTGTTGCTCTTTTTTTTTTTTGGAAAGTGTGGGGAATTGAGGGTAAAGTTTTTTAATGCTCAGCCAATAAAATAGGTAATTAAAATGCTCTTATGGAGATGATATCATCATCCCAATGTATTAAAAAGTCTGACACCTTGTTATTTTGGCATCTGGTATCTTATCCCTACTGTGTTTTGGAAAGCTGTGTATGTATGAAAGAATATTTACAAGTTGAGTTGAGGTGATTTAAGCTAGAAGCTAATTAGTCATATACTCTTGTCTCATTGCATGTTGGCTGGGGAGCAGTGAGAAAACAAGTTGGCACTAATTTCCTAAGGATATATCAGGCAACCTGCTCTTTTTAGAATGTTAAAATTCTTTCTAGTAGAGCTAACGAGTGAAGTGTCAATTCTTGCAGGAAGCAGTGGGCTCCTGTGATGTTTCCTTCTTGGAGGCATTTTGGTCAACCCTTTAGCAGCTCTCCAGTGAGAAGAGTGGTTGGAGCTGTAGCAGAAGAAAGGGAATGGGAGACAAAGCTTAGGCAGTAAACTAGTTTTTCTTGGTTTAAAACCTGGATAAGTGGGCAAACCCCTTTGAGTGTGAAATCCTAGGTTCTCCTCCTTGCCGAAGTTGCATCTTTTGTCTGGTGACTCTTTAACATAAAATATGTAAGAGTTGCGAGAACGGGGAACAGATCCCTGAACTGCTGCACTTTCTTTTGGAGAGAGTTTAAACACTTCAAGCTGAAGAGGGCACAGGAGTCATAGGTACATTTTTACTGCAGATTTAAAGAGGGGCAGGAAATGAGCTAAAGTGCCGACCTGCTAATCACCTGGTCTGCCTAACTGTTAGTTTAGCCCCAGCTCTATTTTGGACCATCTGCTTCTTGGCTGTAGACAAATTAGCCAGAGAAGGATACTTACCTCTAAGCAGGGAAAGTAGGCACTACTCGGTGACACTTGGCGTTAGGGTTGGGGATTAACCCTTGGCTGCCTTTTATATAGCAGTATTGCTGTTGCGCAAGTCATTTAAGCACTGTATTGTTTGATAAAATGTGGGAGGAGTTTATCCTCTTCTGCCAATATTTTAAGGAAAAAAAGGTGGGCTGTTTATTGGGACTTCAGGAGCAACAAAGACATCCAAGTGCAGGCATGTACGTCAGGCTGTGAATCCCAGTCTCAGGGTCATTGTTAAGCACTTACATTTGGGTGGAAATCAGCTGTAATCCTTTCTTCATCACTTCTTGTTTGTTGCTTAAAGTGCTTCTGCGCTGGCTGCTATAAATCAAGTCCTGAACGTGTAGCTTTTACCATGGACTGTATGAGCAGTGTCAGAACCTATGAATTCTCAGTCCTGTAAGATCTGGCGTAACATCTAGGGAAGCTGGAAAAGGACTGCCTTTGAGTGCAAAACTATAGTCACTGCTGACTGAAAGGAGAGGTGCTGCATGGGAGCAGTTTTAGGTGCCTTTGGCCGTTTGGACGTGAGATTCCTGTTCAGCATCACCCTCTCTGCTTCCGGTGTTGGTCTTCTGAACTCTCTGACTTCATATATAGTGCTGCAAATAGTCAGCTGGAGAATGGATCCTCTCAGATGCTGTAGGAGGAGGTGCAGATCAACAACAGGATTTTTAGGGTTGGATCTTGTTCGTGGCCGTGTCCTTTCTACCTCTCAATTCTCAGAAAACACAGCCATAAACAGTTCTAAAACTTGGCCTTAATTCATGGAAAGGTAGTGTAATCAGAGTGTCGTGGCAGAGCTGCACCCGCTGCACAGCAGTGTTACTGCCAGTAATCTAACTAAAACTAATTCTCTCCATCCTCACGCATACTGCAGCGTGTTAGGCAGTGAAAGTGGTGTTATCTTCAACAATAGTAACTGAAAAAAGTATAATTTTACTATATTCACCAGCTGACTTAGTTTCATCAACTTAGTAGTCATGAACTTGTTTGCCCGACTTGGTTCAGCTATTGAAAAATATAACCTTTGTTTGTTACCAGTCTGCAGCTCGTTTTCTTGGCTTCACACATTTTGGCTGTTGTGCTGTTTTTCTGTATGACCAATGCCTTCTTGGTGCTCACCCATTTCCTGGCTGCAAACTAGATTTCAGTTCTGATTTCCATGAGAAAGTACACAGGGCATGCCCTGCAATTTAATTCAAGCCTGCCAATGCAGAAAGACAGATAAGACTTTTGCAGTCTTAGTAAGGGACTAGTAAATAAAATGGCAGGTGCTTGATTTTAGGAAATACAGAAATCCAGAGCAAAAAATACTTGAGTCCTCTGGAACCACGGAAAGGTACTGGATTCTGCAGCTGTACTGTCAGAGAGTGCAGTAAGGACCCACTGGTATGAAAATGTCATTTTGTACCTCTGAGAGGTACAGGTTCAGGCTTACTGAAAACTCAGGGAAATCATCCCCCCTACAAGTGTTTCTCACTGCTATTTCTGCAGACAAACAGGCTAAGCATTTCATTTCAAGAAATCGGTGATGATGTCTGGAACGGAATTGTATAGTGAGCTTAAATTCCATAGCTCCCATCCAAGTAAGTCCCTGGTTATAAAAACAGCAATAAAAAAAAAAGTTGCGGATTATTAATTAAACATAACTTGTACTGCTGCCTGATCTATTGAAAACCCTCAGAGCCTAATTAGTAAACTAATAGTTCTCAAACACATTATAGCATCTTTTGTGAACTTGCAGTCAGCCTTCCCACAGCAGGCCTATGATTTAGATTTTAATATAAGTATATTGCACGCTTAAAAAGTATCTGGGAACTAAAATACTTCTTTTCTCTTTTTAGGTGATACTGTCACTATCGGAGATGTATCTTTCAAACTCAAAACACCAAAGAACCCAGAACTTGTTCCACAGAACTACAGTAAGAATCTGTTTTCCTTTTGAATGGCTGTCAAGGCCTTATTCTATAAACTTGTACTCATTCAAATCACCCCAGTAATTTAACTGAAATTATCTAAGGTATATGTTTTGAAAAAGTACACAAGTTGGGGAAGGCTATCTTTACTGACTCGGAACTAATTCTTCACCATTTCTCTGATACAGCTGGCTAAATAGGAATCTCTTGACTTTGAATACATCTGATCCCATTAATCAATGGGATGGTAAAAGGATGTTTCGTGTCTGTTTGAAAACTCTATTCAAAAGGGACCTTATCTAGCAATTGCTTCTACTAGTAATACAGTTATCACATGTTGTTTGTTCATAAAACTCTGGCAGTTTAAAATTATTATTCAGTTGCAATGTGATTGATTATATGTCCTAGGAGTTTTCTCAGATAGAAGACGTATGGGATTTTTCTACTGTGATTTTTGGTATTCTCGGATTGTCATGTAACTGTTGTCAACAAACAAACAGATCTTTGAAATCCATCAAGTTAATAAGAAGTCAGCTGCATAGTGCTGAAAAGTGCTATCAAATACTTATCAAAGTCACAGCCAATTATGTACATTAATGATGTATACACTTACGATGAATTCATACTACCTTTTTGAACCTCTATTAAAAAGGCAATAGAGCCTTAGCCCTCTATGTTTCTTCTTTGTTCCTTGATGAATACATGCCTGAGTTTTTCCTTTGTACCGGGGATCAGCAGGTGAATCATGCTTTTGTTGTGTCATTTCTTAGAACAGTCAGTCCAACTATTTTCTGATGATCTAAAATGATCAGTTGCCACTTGTTACAGAGGCTGCTGGACCAAATTAAAAAAAAAAAATTAGATTCCAATTTTTCCACCTAGATAAATTTTCAGGCCAAAAAAGAAGACAAATCTGGGAAAACAAGCACACATGATATTCAAAAGGGCTATGTCTTACACTATACTTAAGCATGGCCAGGCATTGAGAACTGCCAGCTGCTGTCTTCACTGGGTTTGCGAGGTCCTATGACTGGAGTCCGGGTGTCATCGTTGACTTCAAGTGAATTTGCTTTCCAACATGTCTATGTTCACTCCATGCCATTTTGAAGGGGAAACCAAGAAAACTGCTGGGATGATAGATTTCTGGGAGAGGGAAAGGGATCAGTGTTTTTCAGTTTCTTAAAGAGTAGCAGAGATCGTATAAACAGTAGGCTTGCCTGCAGTGGGTGTTGCTGGTACAGTATCAGAAAAGGTGGGAGCTGCTGTGTGACAGTTTATGTTGTTGTATTTTTAGGCAAAGGACTTAAGTACTTTTCAGTACAAAAAGTACTTCATCAGACACCCCTTATTTGATAGCAGCTGTGGGATAGCAGAGCTGTGTTACTAGTGACATGTTTGGACTACTGTTTTTCATCTGCTCTCTCTTCTGAAATGCAGTCTGTCTTCTGAAACGTAAAACATTTCCACAACTTCTTTACATTTAAAATAAACATCAGATATATGAATAATAAATGTATGTTGATATGTTTGTCCTTTGAGAGGTATAGCAAGAATATAGGAAGGGAGATTTTGTTTGCTTTCAGTCAGTGATTAGTGTGAGGCTGGCCAGTAGTCTGTGACTGGGCTGCTTAATTCCCATGCCCCAGTTGGCATGACACTGTGGCACTTTCCTGCCAGGAGACCTAATGTGCCAAAGATATCCTGTGCCATATGTCATTCCCGGCTGTAGTGACACTTTCCATACCTTATGAGTTCCCTGGGAATGTAGCCAAGCAATTGAGAAATACTAGTCGATATCATTACTTTTTACAGCTTCTTAAATGATAGATTTTTACTTTTCGTCATATATTCTTGATGCCTACTTTTTCATATTGATCATGAAACGAGCACATCAGTCAATAAATGTGATCTGTTTCACTTATTTACTTTTTTTGTTTTACCTTCTGTTTTTCATGCGCTATACCAAATGTAAATGAATGCTAGGTCTAAGCTGCTAGAGCTATCTTTCAGTTCTGTTGGCCTGGGAAGGTAAGAGGGTATGACAGTGTTTGGTAGAATCAAAAGATAAGATTTTTTTAGTTAGTGTAAGAAGGAAAAAGTGGTTGAAAATAATGTGATTACAAGAAAAAGGGATTGAAATGGAATTATACAGAGTTATGAAATCTTTGCTAAATCTGATTCTACAACTAAAAGCAACCTCTATAAGCAAATATTAGGTGTACCTTATTGTTATTTGTTTCTCTTTTTTTAATAACCATACCTGAAAGGAGCCTTGGACCCTGTTGTTGATCAGCATGTTTTTAATAGCAAGATTATTCAATAAATAATCTTGATTATAAACTGAAATATTTAATTAAAATTGAATAAGGTAAAATATTCATGCAGTTAGTAGGAAAAAAATTATTTCCAATACCTAAATACCTTTTTTTTTTTTTTTTTTTTTTTTTTTTTACAATTTAAATTTAGGAAACTTTTTATCCCTTAATGCTTAACTTCTATGGTTATATTACCACTGAGGACAAAGTTATATTCATTTAATGAAATAAATAGATTATATTGGCTCCGTGTCAATTATATCCTCTCTGTGAGGCTTTTAGAGAGTACAGGCATAACTTACCAAGTGTATTTTTTCTTATTTTAAGGGAATTACTTTTTGTTTTGCTGGATGAAAGTTTGTGCTGTAGATATAACAAGTCTTAGTGCAAAACACATGAACATAATTGTATATTTATACTCATCTGTAAACTAAAATGTCATATATTTTGAAATATTATTATAGTAACTAATATTACATTTTAAAATGATCAAGCTAGTTACCTAATTCCCTTTAAACTAAATCTAGAAATAATTCAGTCATCCAGTTAAGTGGGAAATACCCCTGAAAAGGTCTGGAATCACTCAGACATAATAATGCTCGCAATGGAATAAGAACTAAGAGGAGGGAATTGAAGCAGTTAAAGTGCATCGACCACTGCTGCAAATAATGTTGTTACCTACCTCACCATTTGTGTAAAATAGAATGCTTCTGCTGCTGTTATTCTGCTAGATAAAGGTCATGTTAAGATGCAGTAAGGTTGAAAGTGCATTTCTATAATTTTAGAGGAAATTTTAGGGATATTATAACTTATTCTAAACTCAGCGTTATTACTCTAGGCTAAAAATTAGCCTTAAAAATCTGAGAAAATCACAACACAGTAAGGAATGTAAATGCATTGGGTACCTACGTAACTTTAACTTTGTCATTTTGTCACATAGTTGATACCAAAACGCTCAGTCTTTGTGTTACCACATTAACCTGCTTTTTAAGTCCTTTCTTGACCCTTGTTTCATATTACAGAAGCACATAGGCTGTTTAGTGCTGGTTACTTTACGTTTTCATGTCTTTGCTTTTCAGGTTTTATGTTAGGTACATAGCAGCTTCTATATGAAATACTCCATTTTGTGTGTTAATATAAAATATTAATTTGTTTTGCTATTGTTGGCAAATGGCTTTTCTCAGAAGATTACAACTGAAGTTACGTAAAATCTGAATTGTTCTTATTTTGCTGTTTATAAGTGACAGGTAACATGAGTCATGCGCAGGGGAATTTTGTTAATGGAATTTCTGTTATAACTGCATCTGACACATTCTGGAAAGAGGGCACTTATTTTGGCACTGCTTTTTCTTTTATCAGTAAGAACAAAACCTGCATTTTTAAAATCTTGCTATGCCTGAAAAGCGTGATTGTTTCTTTAATTATACTTTGGAGAAGCTTTATATGGTTTTCCATGGTAGTTTAGATTGAATTATGAGAATACACATAAATTTTTTATGCTGAGTTCATGTCAGTGCACCGCTTCCGTTAATGGTTTCTCGAAATTTTATGAAAATGGCAATGTGCCTGCTCTTTCACATATTTGTTAATTTTGACAAAAAAATTCCTAACATAGCTCTTCCAGAGTGCTTTGTTCAATGACAGTGAATCCTCTGCAAAGCAGGAAATGTGCAGTTCCAGTCCAATGCCACATCAGCTCTGCTCTCTGAAGCGGCAAATGCATTTGGGAATTTGGCTCTATTCATGTTGCATGTAACTGTATTGAATTGTGGACCATTAATTTCAAACTGAGTATGGAAGTATGCCAGGGCATGAGTCTGAGCTCCCTCCTCAATATGTCCTGAAAAGGAAAATGGATGTTTGTCTTCAGGGATTCAATGTGCGTCCTTTAAGTTGATAAATCCAGTTACTGTTGTCAGCTGAGGTATTTGGTAGACTTCTTACCATAAGGAACATGGTAAACAGGAATTTTGTGCGTCTAATAATGTGTATCTAATAATGAAATACAAAAACGTAGCATTAAATAGCATTCTGTGGTTGAAGGGGAATGATTCTAATGCTGAGGAAATGAGGGTTGTTTCTGTGTCCTAGGATTAGTGGTATCAGCAGGTCTTGGGTTTTTTACCGTACCTAAACATCAGCACTGCTTTAACAGCAAGATGCTTCTGTGTCCTTATCCCGGAATGATATGCCCCATTTGCAAAAGCAGAGAACGAGTAGGTGCCTTTGGTTAACGCTCGAGGTAGGTTCCAAGTTGCGTTGGAATGTGTCCTCCTTCGTTGTTTTGTTTACTTTAAGAGTCTGCGTGTTACAGAATGCAACACATTATGGAGACAGGTTGCATTACACGATGACTGTAATTTTGCGTTAACAAAGATTTTTGTCATTACGTTTCTTCTTTTCTAACATAAAGAAAGATGTCTGTTTTAGGAGACAGTGGTTATTTTCAGCACTTAGAGTTTTCACGTAGGCTTGCAGCTGATACATTACTAGGCTGTTATCACCTAGCCAAGATCTTAAATAGTGCTTTTTGTCAGTAGAACTCTGAATGCTTTACATCATTACCCCATTTTGTCGATGCAGAGAGTGAGGCATGGGAAGGTGCATGAACATAGAAATCTTAAAATAAAATCTGGATGGAACTCAGGAGGTTGTCTAGGCTGTTTCTTTTGCCTGAAAGTGGGATCAGGTATATGTGAACCGTTCCTGGCAGATGTTTGTCCCCCCTGTTCTTAAAATCTGCCGGTGATGTAGATTCTAGAATCTCCCCACACAATTTGCTTCAGGAATTAACCATTTTTTTGGTTAAAAAAGCATTTTTGTTGCCTTATGAATATCTTTTTTGATAGTCTTTTACCTCATTAGGGCTCATTCTGTCTGGCATGACCGTGAGGTAGAATTTTTGTTTTTTTTAATTCACTATGATTCTCTCTTGCGTATTGGAAAGTAATGTTTATGATTTTTAGTCATTTCTTTTCTCGACTTAATTCTAATTTCTTTAACTTTTCCACGTTTTCTAGACTTTTCATCATTTTTCTTGCTCTTCACTAGAATATCTCGAGTTTGTCTGTGCCGAACTGAGCTGTTGGACTCAAAACCAGGCACAGTACTTTCCTCCAGCTGTCCAGTGAGCTATGGAAAACTGCCATAGCGGTGTATTTTCCTACCAATTGTGCATCCAGCTAAGCATCATTCAATCTATTCCATGTTTATGTGTCGCTAATAGAAACTCGGTCTCTTTTAGAAGTCTGCTTGGTTTTTCATGATCCTTTTATGTTCTCTTCTCATTTATACTCAGATAGAGGCAGTGATGTGCCTGCATTGGCTTTCTTACACCTTCCTGTGAAGCAATTGGCTCGGAGGAAAAAAAATAAGTTTACAGTGTAATCCAGGAAGGTAAATTCCTCCTTTCCAAACCCCTGCAAAGACTTACAGCTTGCTTCCGTACGACTGCAAGAACAAAAATTGCTGGAATTAAAACTGTTTCTATGCAGAATTTATAAGACAGAACAGTATTCCGGTGAAAACTGACTATAATACAACCACATTATGTGACTTTGACAAGTTCCAGTGCTCTGCACACCAAAATAAAATTGGAAGAGCAACAGTGTTTTATTTGTAAAGGGCTAAATGAAAACAGCTGAGAGCAGGCCACATACGAGTGCCTTACTCTTCAGCTGAGCCATGCTTCCTTCTTCACGCCGTGCTGGACAACTCACTCCTTTCCTTTATTTTCTCCCAGCCTGAAAAAGCTGTGAAATGTCTCAGTGAGCTGAGTTTCTTGAACGTTTTCCCTTTTTAAAATGTTTTATGTTTGCAGACGAAGACCTTCCTCCTTGTCCCTTCCTTCCCCAACCACATTTTACAGTAGCCACCCCAGTGCTGGGTGTACTACAAACTGCTGTGTAATGCTAAAAGACCCTCTTAGTAATCAGAAGAGATGTTCACCTGTGTAGTTTCACCTCTCCTTATAAGGGGGCTCATTCTCAGACTGTAACCATGCACTGTAACAAACGTTCAAGATATGCAGTGCTTTTTTGTTCGGTTTAAAATGACATACCTTGGTGTTTTCTAAGTGCCTGTAGGTTAGTATGGATTGCCCAGACTGGAATCACACAGGGAAATGAGCTCTAATGTATTATGCCTCACATGTAGAATAGATATTCTTGAGAATCACTTTGCCTGTCTGCCTGTAAACAGTGGGAAGAGGTAGTTATCTCCTGCATTTACGGGATTTCTTCTGTAGGTGGGACACAGAGACCTGCCAGCAGATACTGTCTGCTATCTCCAGTGAATCTTGTGGCTTCACTGGGTGCGCCGTGTGCCAGAAATCCAAGTACGACTGAACTGGAAAGTTTCCAAAGCTAGCGTAGCCATTCCAAGTCTTCGTTTTATCAAAAGCTGATTTGTGGATCAAACAACAGCAGCTGCTGCATTCACTTCAAAATCTATCCGCAGTATTTTCTTAATTTCTTCTTTTGGGGTTTCTCCATTCAGCTTTAACTGCTCGCTTTACAAAATGTTTGCACAGATTCTGCTAGGTGTTGTCCTACTTACCACATATTACAAAGCAGTACAATGCAATTTATTTCTCTGGCCATCCTTGATACGCAGGAATAGCAAATTGTAGTTCTGAGTACTCTTCTGCCTGTGGCAGATGGTGTCTTTGAGAATACACTATAGAGCCTTCCTACGCACCATCCTGCAGATTAAGAATACAGGGCCAGCTACTCCACTGGTGCAAATCAGCAGAGTGCCACTGAAACAGATTGTGCAAACCCAGTTTGCTTTAGATGACTTCTGACTCATGGGATAATTAATAAAAACTGCCGTAATATACATGCTGGTGCTGTTTTCGGCTAATTTGCCTCATCTCCTAAATGTCGCAGAAAATGATTGTATGCTAGTTGTAGTAAAGTTAACATATAGTACTTGAGCAGCAAGGAATTTTTTCGAGTCAAGTTAGAGAAAACATAAAAGTTTTGCAGTACACATATCACAGTAAAAGTGGTCTAAATATATAAAAATAAAATACAAGATACTGCATATGTGCATCTGAAATTGCTGTTGAAAAGTATGCTGTGCTTTGGAAACAGTTTATACAATATGCAGTATAGGCTGCACATACAAAGAAAACTTTATATTCTTCTGATTTTAGGAGTGGGAAACTTAAGCAGGCTTAATATATGGAGAGATGTACAGCTATTACACATTACATGCTACAGTATATGGAACTGAAAAGTGGGAGCTGATGTCATGACTGTTCACTTTAGGAAACGTTTCTTTGAATTTTCAGAATTTATTTGTAACGCTGAGGTTTGCATATGGTCAGTGAGCTGACTTTGTAATTTAAAAAACGTTTTATAGTTGATCCAGCTGTAATCTGCATGTGAGGAGACTGGTTTAAATGATGAAACAATAAAACCTTTTTTAAAATAAATGTAACAATCAGGAATTCTATCTTTTGCGCCCTTTTCTCAAAAAGGAAAGTTAAGAAATTATGCAAGATTTTAAAAAGTTGCATTTTGCATATTAATCTTCCAGAGTAAATAATATGTACTGTTTAAATACAACCAAGAGAACATAAATGCCCTGGAATACATTAAGGTTTGCAGGGTTACTCCTAAGATTTTAGATTTTTTGAATGCAGTATATTTATGTTCTCTTTTACATGACAATTTGTCTTGCAGATGTTGCTGAACATTCTTAAATCTTGTTTCTATTTATGGTACAGCTTTTAAGTCTGACCTAAGGTTTTCTTGAGGCCATCCTAAAAATAAAGATAGCTACACATATTAATGTGAAATGCACCAGAGGCATTTGTAGCCATGCTGTGTCAAAGCTGTTTTTGGCCTGCTTTTAATGCATGGCTTTTGGCATAAGAGAATTCAGTTTTTCAGCAAGATTTGCAAGCTTATTTGAAAAATTGCCTAATATTTGCAGTATAATCTTTCTTTGGAGAACAGCCATTATAAAAATACACTAGAGGCATGTTCGTACAACAAGTAGAAGTAATAATGCATGTGCATCTTTGTCTTGCAGCTTTAATGATACCTTTACTATAAAACGCTCATTTTTGTGTGTGGTGCTTTTCAAAAATGACAAATTTCTATACCTATACAGTAGCAATTCTTCTGGTGTTCTGTATTAGCCCTTATTTCACAAGCAGTATGTGTAAATATTAATTTCCTTGAAAATCTCATAGAAAGGAGCATGTTATTCCCTGTGAGGAATTTATTTGCATTTGGCCTGGTGTGTGTGTGAGCTATCTGATGCACATTGCTTTTGGAAAAAAGCAGTATCACAGCAAAAAATATTCTTACATTCCCTAAAATATTAGCATACCAGCATATGAGAGAACAGTATGTTGATTCACGATGGGCACATTAATGGCAATTGTTTAAAAATACATATATAATATGTATGTATATGCATACACACACACACAATCTGAAATATTTATTGAAAGCTGATTTGATGGTGCTAATGCATGGAGTGCCCATGTGCGTATGTGTCTTAGTCCTGTTCATATTGATGGTAAGGGTATAATAGATTTCACTGGAAGTTAAAAGAGGATTTCTGATGTTTTTAGTGAGTGACAGATCAAAATATTCAATTAACATTTTTGACAGTGGGCTTTTTAGTCACTTTTAGCTTGAAAAGTCTTTTTGCAACCTCATACAATCACTTTAGGCTCTTTCTGTGATTTAAAAAAATAAATTTCAGTTCTGGTATACGCTGATTCGAAGGAGAGTTGAAGCCCCTCAGAATGTATTGCTTGCTGTCGCTGAACTCTGCCTTGCATATACTGCCTCCCTTGCCTCAGGAAAGCTCATGTAGAACCAGGGCTTGTTTTTAAATTTTGGCTTCTAATTACCACCAGTAGTCAAACTGAAAAAAGGTAAATTAACAATTATTAATTTGAAGATTTGGTCTTCCCTTCCTCCCTTCTTATTGCACTTCAAATGCGTATGTAGCACCCCGGCACCACCCTCTAGGCCCTCGCTTCAAGCCCTATCAACGGCCTTGTCAGATTCTTCTGAAAGCAGCCATATACATACCCGCATAACTAAACCTTCCTCCTCGCTTCCTTGTGCTCTCTCTATGCTCCTGCGCTAATGCTTTTTGCTCGTTTCTGAGAAGACGCTAGGCTGTGTTGCGGGGCATGTGGAGACGTATTCTGGGAATAGAGAGATGCGCCACAGCAGGAATAGTGCCCCTCTTGCGATGTTCTGTCTCTTGTTCCACATGATGCTTTCTAGTGCCTCCAACTTTGCAAAAAAAAGTGATTTAATTATAATTGGATTATTGTTTTTAAAAATAATAATAGTATGATATGATTTTAATTTTGAGAAAACGTGTGGCTGGCCAAGTATCTTTTTAACGCTTTTTGGAACTGCATAATATGTTCTTATCTTTATTTTTCTTGCAAAGTGACAGATTCTTTGGCCCAGTCTGTAATCCACCATTTAAGATGGATCATGCAGAAAGATCTTCTCGGCCAAGATGTCTTTCTTATTGGTCCTCCTGGGCCCCTCCGGCGGTCTATTGCCATGCAGTACCTGGTATGTATGTTGGTTTAAATTCTTGAAAAAATAGTCATTAATGTTATCTAGTCCTTCTTCTACTAATCAAATTGTGAAAAGTAGCCCTAGAAATTCTTATAGCCAGCTACCTGGGTGATGAATGACTTGTTCCATAAACATGCTTTCCCAAGTTCAGTTTTTGTTTTATGGTGCTTAGAACGTACAGGCATTTTAATACATATTTTTCTGCATAAACTCCAGGGGAAAAAAAAGAGTTGGAAAACTGTGTTACCATATGCTATCGCAAATGGAGAAACAGTTCGTTCTAGGCTTTACGTATGTTAGAAGATTAAGATATCTGCCTGCTGTTACAGACAACAAATCGTTTTTGCTTCATTGTACAAAAAAAGAAATGAAGGGGTTTGAGAGAGGAGTGTTCTGAGTAATATCTGGGAACCATTATCAAGAAGAGTAGTTGCCTTTCTGATCCTCTCTCAGGATGTAGGAAGATCATGCCTGCATCCACATACAGGAACCGTGGCAGCACCGTGTGCAAGATTTTGTGTTTAAATCATTGTTGCCCTTAAGAGATCAGGATGGTGGGAAGTCTGTTTCAAAAGATGATGTGGGTAGGACTTTGTCCGCTGTGGGCTCTACCTGGAATCTGCTTGGGCAGAAGGATCACAAATGGAGATTTGTAAACTAAGACTAATAGGAAGGTCAGCCATTTCTTCTCTGAGGTAATGCATGCAGGATAAAGCTGCAGTATTTTGAACTTTGGGAAGGCGAGCAAAGATTTCTTGATGAACGGACCAGATATGCTACTTGCTTGCTCAGTGCACTCTGTAAAATAGATGAGAAGAGTTTGGTATAACCTGAAAAGAGGGCTTGGGAGAGACATGCTACCCAGGCGTGGGACATAGACAATATTTTGTTATTTATGCGTCTGTCTGCGTGCACCTGAGCTATATAAGAAAGGCTGCAGCCTACTGTTTCAATGCCATGCCAAGCAACTGCATGAAGGCTGGCCTTTGCATGGGAGCTAGTATGTGCTGTCATGCCTTTGATGAAGCTATGTGAACTCGGAGAACTTCTGTCTGCCTGTGCTGAAAGCTGTTACTGTGTGCTTACCTGAGGCTAATTGTTAGAGAAGACCCTCCTGTATTTCCCCTTCTGTTTTTTCTTTTTAATCCTAAGTAAAATTGCGTCTATCTACTCTGTAAAGGAATTGATGGCTTTGTAGTCCAACAGGTCCTGAAAAAGTGAAAAGGTAGTCATTATTCAGGTTTTAATATCTTTGCTAGATTTTTTTTTTCCGTCGAACTATAACTAAACAGTCTCTGAAGAAAGATCTGTTAAATATCTCATACCTTTAAATGAGTGGTAAGGACAAGGGCAATTCACCACGAATCTGTGTTTCCTAGCAGAATACATCACACCCCAGATATAGAAGTAGCAGGAACGTCAGATAGAAGCGTGTTCTTTTTTCCCTTTAAGACAGCAAGTTGCAAATACGGTTTATAGTGAATCAAAACAAAAAATAGCGCAACGGTTTTCACTTTTGAAGTAATCTATAGTTTTACAGATGCAGACTGCATTTCATGGTATTAAAGGGGACGAGAACAATATAGTTCATCAATATATTGACAAAGCATGTTGAGGTAATAATTGTAGCTGATTCACGGGATAAATGTTACTGAACAGAGGCAGAGTTGAAACTTTTGAATTCTTTATGGAAAACTTACGATTTTTATTCATGATTTGCAGATTGTTCTTCAGTGTCCGCAACCAGAAAATTAACTTAAAGGACTTTATGGATGTTCAGTTGAAAGAATTTATAGCTGGTTATTATGTTTTTAGAACAGGTTTGGGAAAAATAAAAGTTTATTGAGCAGAAATTCAAACCATTTTGTTTGAGGCAGAACACACTGTAAACATTTTAAAAATAAGAGATATTAGGTTTTTGTTCAGAGTTATTTCGGATCGCTGCGCTGCTGCCTAGACCTCTCTTGTACAATTATACCATTAGGCCCATTGTTACAGTTCACTTACCTGAGTTATAGTTTTATTTTTGTAATAACTTCAGACTACTGTCCACAGGAGCTGACGAAGCGGGAGGTTGAATACATTGCACTGTCGAGGGACACTACAGAAACTGACCTCAAACAGCGACGAGAGATCCGAGATGGCAGTGCTTTTTATCTTGATCAGGCAAGTTGCGATCACACACCGGCTATTGTTTAGAACTAGTTTGGAGGAAATCCTGACTGATTTAAGTGATGTAAAATTAGATCATGTAAAGTGGTGTATTTGGAACGCAGAATGACTGACATGTTTCTGATATGGTTAAAAAGTCACATGTAGCACCCTTTATCTTGCTATTTCTGCAAATGTTGTCTTTACCCAAATCCAAGATTACTCTCTCCTAAGAGTACCACAACTTTGGTTTAGCTAGAATATTTTCAATATGTTTCCCTAACAAGGGGTGAGATCCATTTATACAAGTCATGCTGTAGTTTCACAAGCACTTGTCTCGGTGCATCTGCTACCTAACTCTTGCAGCACGATAGATGTATTCCTGAAATGAATCTCTGATTTACTTTCATTGAAAAATAATCTAGTTCATGTACCTTAAGAGTGCTCTGTGTTGTGAAACCCAAGCACAGTTAGTGGAGAAAATTGGGAGATTTAATGCAAAAGCTCATTTCTGATCTGCACTAAATACTGGTCGCTCCTGCCATCAGTATTGCCCCAGTGCTTTAGCTGATTTAATACTACTACTGCAGAGTGACTTGGGTTAGCTAAGATTTCTCTTAAGTTATCAAAGGCATGTCTCCTTTTTGATTATTCAGGTAAAATAGACATTTACTTTAGAATATCTGATTTCCTAGACACCTAAAATTTGTATACAAGATAGGCATCTCATTAAGCAAGCTGATCATCTCCTCTATCATCTCTGATTTAATCAGAGTTTAAGTGTATTATCTAAAGCAGTTTTCATTTGGTGACATTATACAGGCTAATGATTTGACCATTATATAAGAGAGATTTGCGGGAGGAAAGGGAGATGGGAACAGGAAAGAGAGTCTAAATGCTTTGTTCTCTATTTTAAAGAAGTGCTTTCCTTTTTCAAAATTCCCAATGATCTCTTTTTTTTCCGCCCCTAGACTTAAAAGTGCCTTTAAGTATATTTTCTTGAAACACAGTAAGGAACTGAACAATAGACGGTCCCCAGAATGAGGGATGACAACTCATCTAAATAAAATATTTTTTAGTTAGTTTTGGGGCTTAAAAATTATCTCATGCTTACCTGGGAGTGTGAGGGCAAATGCTGCCTATTTGCAAAATATAAGATAATTTAAAGTACTATGCTGTGGATTAGGACTTTAAACAGCTCCTCATCTAAAAGAGGATAAGACCATTTATGTAGACTGTGGGGTTAACTCATTAACTCGTGTGAGCTCTATGGTTAGCTGCTGTTATGGACAATCTTACCTCATCCACATGATTACTACAGCATAGTTAAGGGAATTCATCCCTCAGTGTATGAGTATTAGTTAACTAACATTTCTAAGAGTCACTGTGTCGGGAACTGTAAGAACCTCACCAAGATATGAGATGATCTGTTAACCGTATGATGATCTATTAAACTCCGTACTTATGTGAAGACTCTGATCCCAATGTGAATATGAAGCAACTTACCGCACTTTGTGCAACACTTTACCTCTTCTGAATGATCTCACTCTCCAGTAAGACGTGAGTCTGAGATTATTTTCAATTAAAGGTTTTGCCAGAATCCAACACAACGGTACTTCAGACCGAGACTTTTCTTTAGCAACATACCTAAGTACTGAAATCAGTAGGAATTGTGATGTGTGTAAAGCTTATCATACTGTATATTTAAGGTCTGAGGGAAAAATAAGAA
Source organism: Struthio camelus (assembly GCF_040807025.1). Lineage (NCBI taxonomy): Eukaryota > Metazoa > Chordata > Aves > Struthioniformes > Struthionidae > Struthio > Struthio camelus. Next base: position 189,297,591 of record NC_090942.1, on the reverse strand, counting down.
AATAAATCACTGGTATTTAGATGAGCACTCTTTATCAGGTTCATCCTTCATGTTTACAGTATTTATGTAGTGTGATCCAGCTGAAGTTTTCTAACCCTACGTTTGAATCAAAGACACAAAAAATATGGTACGGAATTATATTTAGAACCATTACAGATCTAATTACATCTTTATAAGAAAAAGGAGTAAAGTTTGACAGGTTACATGGGGGTTGAATTTTTATTAGTTCCTTTAGTGATTTCAAGGTTTTCAGATGGAAAGTTCTGTATCAGTTCAAAACATTATAGAATCAAGGCACTACTTTTCTCTAAATCCCAGACTATGAACTGTTTCAAAGCAGAGAAGACTATCAGTAGGTAGCCTTAAAAAATACTCCTAAAAGAGCTTGAATTATTCCCATTGACGCAGGTAAGTTAAAGAACACGGGAATGATATGAGAGACTGAAGGTATTAAGTCATGCTTCTTAGATTCCTGCACCGTTTCCCTTTCTGTGCAATGTGCATGTCACCTAAGAGAAGAGAGCAAAACTTAAAAGTCCCGTACATGGACGTGTACCGTATGAATTCTGTGGGTCAGATAAAACACACCTGTTCGTTGTGTAAGATAGGTGAGACTTTACATGCAGGTCATAATATAATAATGTAATCATTTTACATTTTAAATAATAATATACTGTAACTAAAGCTGGCATCTTGTTACCAGTAATAACTTTAATGTAGTGAATTATCAGGTTTATAGACCCACATAAGTCTGCAAAGTTGTCTGTGAGTGATTGTTAAACTGTTATAGCGGCTTATAGCACTCCATTTAATACTGAGAGATTAAATACCGTAAATGGATGTCTTTTAACATGAAGCTACTGAATATGATTACAGCTAGATGTTTAAAACAGATTTGGGAGATAATTTGAATGAAATATGTTGAATTCCATGTTGAAATGTATATTGAAAGGCCCATGGATCGAATGTGCAGATTCGATTGCAGATCTTGATTTCTTAGTACTTGAATGAATGAACTGTGAGAAGATCTGCAGTTGTAAAGTTATAACAAATGTCTGATGAGCAAAAAAAAAAAAATGCGTGAGGCATGATTTGACTCGCAAATAGAGAAAACCAAACCAATAATTAGGCACTATTAAAATAAAGGAAAACCTTGAATTACCAAATTAGTTCTCAATTCAAATTATGTAAAATAAAGGATTTATGTTGGGGTAATGGTGACTTATTTGTTTTCTGTCAAGTACTGACAGCAGAAAGTTCTGTTTTCTTGTCTATACCTTAGTCTATTAATTTTGGTATTCAGCTATCAACCGACTGTTAAAAGCCTCAGGAATGCTTTTATTGCTATTATTGAGACAAGTAACCTCTTGACCCTTATTCTGTAATTTATTACATGTATTAATTATGTTGTGCATCAAGTAGTTAGAATTACTTTGTATTGGTTTTGTGTTTAAATTAGATCTTCAAATTTGTTTTTTACGGATAGAAAAGCTGGTCTTAGATGGTGATTTTATGTTGCTTTAACACTTTGTGCTTGATCCACCAACTTAATTAAACTGGTATGAAGCTTCTCATATCAGCATATCATATTTTCAAAAATTAAGCAGTTAAATTTGATAATTTTATGTCTTAATTGTGTCATTCCTGAGACAGTGTATGTGTACACCTATTAAAGGCACACCTGTTTAAAACTTTTATAACTATAGCCTCCTACATCTTCAATTATTACAACTAAAGAACTCATACGTCAAAAGAATGTAGTGGATGCAATTGGGAGAGCAACTAAGCCCTTTTGTTAGTGACCGAGAGGCGTATTGCTCCAGGATTGTGCCACAGATCATATTACTGGGAATACCTGTTTTTGTTTACCCAGGATCTTCCAAGTTTTGCGTTAAGTGAAGCAGGCTTGCTAAGCACAAACCACTTTATTAAGTCTGTGACTGTTCAGCACAATTAAACTAACTGAGGCTGGAACAAGTAGAAGAAGATTATATGGCCCTGTGGTGACAAGCTGCAAATATAAGGTCACATTTTGAAAGCTGTTCTGTATGAACTGCACACTGAGTAGATAAGTTGTATGTCACTGTCATTTCTGTGTATGCAAAAGGACAAACAGTATTTGATGTATCTTTGAAATATGTGAGCATACTCAATTTTGATAGAGTGTCTTCCTATCCTTAGCTATACCAGCATCATAAGTTATACAGTGCTAAAATGTAAAATTGATTGTCGAGATACCAGAAAAAGGCTCTTCTACCATGGTTTGGAAGACTTCATGTAGTAATCAATTAAACATCCATAGTGACAGATATGACAGCTTAAACTATCCTGTCTGTAAAATGAACATGACATGAAATCCCCTGAGGTAGCACTACACAGAATTGAATTTGGTTTCTTTTAATGAAAAAAGATCAGAAAGATAATTAAAAAATAAAATAAAGCATGAAGTTAATTGAATGAAACAACTGCTTACATTTGAGAGTGTGTGTGTATATATAAAAATACATATATATGTATGTATGTATGTATGTATCACAAAAACTCTTTATATGCCCCAGAAAAGAGATGGGCAAGAATAACAGCTTTAAAAAAAAAATCAGCAATGGGTGCCAATTGTCTAATTCTGTGATGCATTAACTCACTGCCTTGGAGATCACAGTGGATTTTTGATGAACTGTTAGGTTAGCCACCGCAAAGGCATTGCCAAATAGTATAACTTGGTTTACTGGCTGTTCTGCACTGCAATATTTTATAGTACAGGTAGTTAGATAATAAAGTCCATAAAAGAGGTACGCCAGGCAGTGCTCCAGGAGCATGAATGTTACCATTAATTTTCTTGTTGCATCAGACATTGCACAGAAAGAAAGAAATACTGTGTAGAGACCAACTGTATTTGGTTGCATTTCATCTTTCTTATCATCTACTTCTGATATCCAAAAAGAAAACGCATCATAAAGGACCAAGGACCCCTATGTAGTAGCCTCTTAACTCTTAAAAGTGGTTTTGTTTTAATTGTATGCAATGCTACTTCTTGTGTTCCTAAAAGTGCTAGCACTTTTAACTAGATTTATCAGGTTAGGTTCAGAAGCCTTTGTCTTGATTTGATGTGAAAGGTGTTTGTTTATGTAAGAAATAGTAGGATTCTGTATTTATAATTCCTTACAGTTTAAAACTAAAGGTTTGTTTTGTGCGTGTGTTACGTATATATTAGGCTTCCTTCTCAGCCAGTGCTTCCTATACTGGGAGAGGGGCAATATTTTGTAATATGTGGGGTGATAACATTCCTAGACAGTATGGACTTGATGGATGGTGCTCTGAATCTAAGTGATTTAGCAGTGATAGTAATATCACTGTTCATATCTTTATCATGTTCATATATCTCTCCAGTACTTAATTCCCTTTTTACTCTACTTCTCATCAGGAAGTAAGACTTAAACAACTCATCTTCCTTATTCTTGTCCAGAAGACAAGTATTTTATAGAAAGAAGATAAAAACTGCCGTGTTTCTTGCCGGAAGATGGTTGTGCTCTTATACCTGTGCAAAAAACTGAAATTGTTTCCTCCTGGCATGCTCGCTACCCAAGATGCAAAATGTTCTAGCATACCTGATGTAAACATGCTGTTGTTCAAGTAGACCTGGCATGAAGCTACTCAAATGACTAGACCCTGTCTAGGTGGGGAGGTAGTCTCTTGTAAATGCAATTTGCAGGGACTGCTTTAAAAACAACTGGCTGTAGTATTGGTGGAAGGAGCGATAGAAACGAAACAGATTGACCTGTGGTAGGTTAAAAAACAAAAAATGCAGAGGAAGCTAAAATTAAGTGATTAGGAAATGAAAGACTGCTCCAGTTATGTTTTTGCATTAACATATTTGTGATTTGGTCATATAGTGATTCATTTTCTAGGCTAAGCTTAACCGTAGCCTAGTTTTGAGAGTTGGACCTCGGGTAAATTCAGGTTGTCCCCTTGTAGTTGCTCTTCTTCCTTGCTGTCCTGTGGCATAGCATCATGAATTTAGGTGCTCACCGGTTCAGGCCTTTCTTCCCCGCTGGAAGATGTAATGTTTATTTCAGAGAGAGGAGTTCTCTTTTTGGATACTAACTAGCCTGGCTGATGGTGCTCTGGCATACTGTGAATTCTGCCTCCTTTTTTTTTTTTTAAAAAAAAAAAAACCTGAGTCAATAGCAGTATTATCAAAGACAAACAGAATGTGCCCAGTAATTTTCCTAGCCTCACAAGGAAAGGACTTTCCAAACCCAGACATCATGTTTGGAGCATATAACTCGGTATACTTTGGCTTAAATTTAGTGTCTTGCAGTTGTAAAGTGCAAAACTACGGTTTATATCATGAATTACAAAGTGAAAAACTTGTAACCAAAAAAATAGAATAGATGCTTCTGATGAATAGTAGGTCTGTTTTTAATCTCGACTGTGAGTGACATTATACATTCAGCAATTTAATAAATACATGTTTTTTTAAACAACTAACATACAATATTTTACAACTATTTGAGGAACAAAGCAACAGTAAATCTTTATAGAAAGTTTGGCATTGTTCCTTTGAAATTGGTCGAAGATAGCTTTCAAATAGCCCTTTATTCTGCTACTTATTTTTGACGGTGTTTTTATTTTGGAGGGAGTATGCTATTGCTTCACTCCATTGTATAGTCATCCGTTGCACTGTTGCTCAACAGCTTTCATATTGGAAACATATGAGAGAAAACAAATAGCAAAGATTTAAGTGGTTTAAAAACTGAACAAATATGTTAAAGATTTTTTTTAGGTAGAGGCATACCATTAGACGTGCTGTTTACCTTCCAGATATTTTTTAAGTCTAGTGAAGTAGATCCCCCAATAGGTCACAGCTTTGTATGCTTCACTGCTCTCAACGTCTGTCTGTACAGCTATCTTTAGAACTGCTTAGAGACAGACTACTTGCCTCTAATGTATTATTTTATTGCTATTTCCATACAAATATTATAAAAATCTTGATGATCTTATGATTCTGTTTTATCTTCTTAGAAAAATACCTCAATCATTTAGAGAAAGTTAGAAGTCTTGTTCAATATCCTCTTCCTTCCCCAGTACAATGAGGAGGAGGAGCTCATAGAAGCACTCTGGTATACAGCTCTCTATCATTTCTTTTCCTCATATCTTTTACGTTTTGGCAATTTTGCATGATTTATCTTTAAAAAATGTAATAAATTTTATTTGAGCAATAGGAAGCAATTTAAAACATCTCAATCTGCTGTGCATTTTGTGACCTTTGGTAGTGCGGTAGGTTACAGGGACCACCTCTCATGCCTGGAAGACAAGCTGCACCAGGAAATTAATAGTTGTACGTTCTGTTAGCCTGCTACGGGCAGCAGGCAACGTGTTAGCTCAAAACCAGCCAAAGCTCTATATTGTCTTTACCAGACAGTAAAGCTCTCGCTTTACCATAAGAGACATCTGGGCATACCATTGCATGGGATGCAGGAGAGAAGGGAAGGACTTTGGATGAGTTTGTATCGGATGTTGTGCTGGAAGAGGCAACAAGAAAATTGCGTTGGAAGGGACTTCCGAAACATAGAACGCTGACGTAGGGAAACCTTTTCTCATTAGTTGTGTTGTTCACTGTTACTTGCTTGTTATGTGGCTTTTGTATATTGTAATTTTGGGTGCTTGTGCTTGAGATGTCAGGTGCCAGTTTTCAGAGCGAGGGCCGTCATCTTATGCAAAGCGTATCTCCAGGTAGCTTCCAAAAAGAAGACACTGTAATACTGTTGAGGAATTTCTAGCAGCATTTGTTTCGGTAAAATTCTCAAACATAATCCTGATTAATGGAAACCCAGAATGATTAATAAGTCTGAAAAATAAAAGCTCTGTACAGTTTCCAAGAATATTCCTCACTGATTTCAGTATAAGTAGGGTTTTCTGTCTAATTATTTGCATTTTTCTGAAGAAACAGAGTTGATTACAGCCATGATTTCAATTCTGGTATTTCAAATTACACTGTTAAAATTCTTGCATCCTTGTGACCTATTTTGATTAGTTTTATGAAAATGTCCTTCTTTCTCTGGAGTTTATGCATTTCAGTACATGCATTGTGTTGAGCTATTCTCTATCTTTATTCCCTTTTTGACGCTGTATAACTTTATTCGTGTATTTATACACTGTGATTTATGTTATGATTGGGGTTTACTGATTCCTGCCATTGTTTTATTTTGCACTGCAGTGTGGAGAAGCTCAACATTGCTCAGTTTTGGGAAAGACTGTGAAAATCTTTTTAAGGTTGTTTTTTCTTTCTAGAGGGTTTTTGCCTTAGAGATAAAATATATTTTTACAGGTGCAATATGAAACTGGAATAAGCAATCTGCATTACATGTTTGGCGCATAAGTCATTACTATGAGAATAATGCTGTATTAAGGGTTTCTGCTTTCAGAGAAAAAAAAAATCAGCTTATCATAACTGCACATATTCCCTGGAGCAGGTATCCAGGTAACCATCCTTTCAGTTCTGTAGGGGGGACAGGTGGGAGGCTGTGAGCTTATTTCTTCATCTGATGAGCAAAATAGTCCCGAGCTACAGTTAAAATAAATCTGAAGATAAACATTTAACAAATCCCTCTCAGCCTTTTAGCAGGAATTAATACTTGTAATCTCAGGTTTATCATCAAGATTACATAATATAAACCCTCCTGTCAAATTATAATGTGTATTGAACATTTTGAACAAAATGAGGCTAGTGAGAGGGTGAGACAGCACAGCTATTTCTGGGTTTTCGTTATAGAATTATGAAGATGAGTTTCTTGGAAGCATTTTTAAAACATGATTTTCAGTGACAGATTGCAAACTCACTTTCCTTCCTCTTATTTGCTATGCGATTTAGTTTCCACACCACTCCATCAATACACAGATAAAACTGAAATAATGATTCAGAGGATGCCTTGTATTACGCCTAGCTTATTGCAAAGACATATTACTCATTACCAGCCGAAACGTTGTAGTTCAATGCAGCTGTTTTGGTCTTAAGAGCAGACCTCACGCTACCTAATGTTAGTAATACTTTCCACAGGATCTTTAGAGATAGATGAATTGTGCATTTATTTCATTGTGTTTTGGAGAGCAATTTCCAATAATTCAGACATGTTTTAAAAATCCAGGGGGGAGCACAATTTGAAAAAAAGAATCCTAGCAAACTAGCACTCAGATGTTATTGTTATTGTTATGGAGATTTTTTGGTTAAGAAGTTAAAAAAAAAATGTGGTTGTGCACTGAGTCATTTCTGAAGATGATAATAAAAGGTATATATGGGTAACCAAGACAATATACAACATACCTTTTGAAACCGTTTATGCTAAACAATAGAATTTTGGATTAAAACTTCCAATAACTTCCTAACTTTAGGTGGCTATACTTATTTTTTTTTTTTATTTTGACCCTTTAAACCGGCAACACAGTGTAGTAGGCTGTCTCGAGATTGTACTGTTAGTGCAGAGCTTCTTTCTGGAAGTTAATGATTCTGTTATATATGTCCTTATATTTGCAGTCTCCCCATAGCCCAGATTGCCTTCACGTACAGACCCAAGACATAGATTTATGTTGATACTGTAAGTCTGTTAACTCTGCAAACCTTCATCTGTAGCGTGGATGTCTCAACATGAGTCAACAAGATTCTATGGATACTCAAAATATTTTGAAACCATATGAACAGAATGTGTATTTTCCTCTGGCTAGTAAAGCTCAGTCACAAAGTCTTCATAGACTTATAATGTGCAGAATCCGACCAACCTGGCAAATGAATTGTTTGTTAAAGCATGTTCTGGCTGTACCTCCAAACTGCTTTTAAGCAAAATAGGAGCATTTTCCTTATGCCAGGTATTAGATTGGCAGCTGGAGACTCCAGTTTTCTATTCAGCAAATTGGAGCAGGTTTTTGACTTGACCAGTGACCTTCCTAGGGAAGAATGTTAGTACAAAATTTGTCCCTCATACAAATTTTCTAAGACAAGAATGAAAGGAAGAGTAGGAGAGAGGAATTTTCTATTGCCTGTTAAAGTATGATGCCTGAATTAACCAATAAAATCAATTTGCATGTTGCTTGCTTTTGGAAGGAATTAGTGATTTCATTAAAGGTAAATAATCTGAGGACTACTACTTTTTTAAGGGGAATTTCCTAGATTCCTCAGCCATTCATTATGAGGTTAAATACAGAAGTGTTATATAGAATGTCTTTCAGGGAAGGGAACTTGATATGGAGATGTGTACCAGGATTTGTCAGTGCCTTTTTTTTTTTTTTTTAAAGTTCCTGGCTTGGATCCAGTTTAGAATCCAGTCTAGAGACAAGACTTATAATGATGCAAAAAGCTCACATTTTGGCTAGTTTTGCCAGTAGGTGTTTATGCTTCTATTCTGTGCATAGGAAGCACTCAAAGTGACCATTCTTAGTCTTTTCACATACGGTCATTTTCATCAGATAGATCTTTCTTTGATTCCGTGATATACTTTGTACCAAGTAGCAATTTATCTGTTACACTGAACACACTATGGTCTGTTTTTTGTTTCTAGCTTTTATTTATACTTCTGTCCCTTGTACATCTTTTTGTTTTCACATGTAGTTTTTTATTTTTGTTCTTGTTATTTTTGTATTCTGATACCTTTTCATTGTTATTTCTCATTCTGTCCCTCTTTCTCTCTGTCCTAGTTTTTGGCCTCGGTCATATTCATCATAGGTTTCCATCTAGCATCATATGAAACGTGCTTCTGGTGAAGATTATAAAAGACGTGCTGGGAAGGGACTTTAGTCATTCTCCCTTTGCAATTCTGCTGATGTCTAAAATTGTGTTAAAATGTAATAGAAATGCAAAAGAAGACTCTCTAGTGCCTCTAAACGTTGCCTGTGCCTAAATTTGCCCCATTATTATCTGATTAAACTTCGGCAAATCGGGAATAGACAAGAATGCAGTGTTAAATTTCAGAATCTTTTACTGGACAGTGATTGTGAATATTAGTTATGAAGTGTAGTTAATTTACCTGAGTGAATGCCATCTACTGCAGAAAGATGCACAAAATTACCAGCACTAGAGTTTTACCTTTTGGCCCCACATTATACACTTAAAATCAACATCCAGATATAAACAACTAATGAAGTGAAATACAGAGAAGAAATCGCTTTCCATCCCAAAGGCTCTAAAGAATCCTGAGATTTACTATCTACAATTTTATTCTGATTTTCATAGGAGACCGTATTCAGTCAGAGAATATGATTATAATTCTGTGTTATTTCATCATTTTTTTTAACGTCTGACTAACTATGGCATTATTTTGTTTTTATGGTTCATGTTTGTTTTCAAGAGAGTTATATTCTTGTCAGACTAAAGCAACGTACTCAGAGTGGATTTACACTGGTGTATAACCAGAGTAATCCTGAGGAACATCTGACTTTTTGTTTACAATTATATTAAAATATTTACAAACATGTACAATGACCATGATCTTATATTTTCTGTATAAATAGCTATCCCAGAATTGCTAGATAGCGTTAAAATACATAGAGAAAACAAACTAATAACATCAAACAGAAAAGGGACCACAAGTTAACATAGAGTGGATATACACTAAATTTTCTGCAAGATTTTGCATTTTATTCCGTTGATAAAAAAGACACTGGAACTGATTTTTGTTAGTCCTGTAATAGCAGATTAAAGTCAGCTGATAGATATGTAGCACCGTACAGCTAATCAGTTGCACTCATCATGATCACTGCTTATGTGACTCTCATTGATTCATATGGAAATAAATACTGTTCTGGGAAGCATCTGCTGGTTCATTTTCAGCAGGATTTCATGAGATTTGTAATGTTGTTTATTTCTCTTGTAATAATACTCTTTCTTGTTGCAAAGTGTGCAGTTCGTGCAGCTACAGAAGGCAGAATCCTTGTGTTGGAAGGTTTGGAGAAGGCTGAGCGCAACGTCTTGCCCGTATTGAACAATTTGCTGGAGAACAGGGAAATGCAGCTAGAAGATGGTCGTTTTCTCATGTCTGCAGAACGTTACGACAAGCTTCTGCAGGTATGGAAGTGCCATTTGGATTTTCCCATTTTGTTTTCCTATTTTTTACAGTGCTGGAATACTGTTGTGAGGGGAGGAGTAGTCATGAGGCAAATGGGGAATTCTCAACAAGGTGCCTATGTTTTTTTTCTGGAATGCGACGTGGCCTTAAATTAGCAAGGTAAAAGCTATGGGAGGAGTCAAACTTTCCTTTACTGGTTGCAACTTTTTTTTTTTTGGTGTCTCCTTTGTCCACATCAAAAAGAGTAGGCCATATTAACGTGGTATGAAGTCTGTATGTTTCTAAAATATGAAAACTACTCTGAGTAACCCAAGTATGGATTGAGGTTGAAAGTGTTCCCGTAAAATTCAGGTAATGCTTTAACGTTTCAAGAGTCTCTGTAAAGCTTTTAAAACGTTAGGATACTCAAAAAAAGCGGTCATGATGGGAGACAGTATATTCCTCAATGTTGTTTCATTTTTAATTTGCAAAAGTGTAGGTAAATAGCCAGTCTAAATTATAGGAAAAGTATGAAATCTTTATCTTTTGATAGGAAATTGTATCTCCTATCTCCTAGGAAACTGTACTTCCTATCTTTTGATAGGAAATTGTCTGCTGCTGTTGCTACTTTAGCCATTTCAATGTTTTTCAAGTTTTGGGTACCGCTGCTTAAATTTGAATGGATACTTTTAAAGCTTTTGGGGACCTTGATAAATTTCAGCAGAGTTTCCTGTAGTATTGTTTATCTTACTATTATGTGTTGTAGTTGTCTATCGCATACCTGTTTGTCTATCACATACCCGTTTGTCTCTTATATCAGCCTGGCCCCTGCTCACTCAGTTTTCTGCCTGTCTCACCTAACTGTGGTTAAGTGTGTGGTTCAGACCAATGTGGCATAGGAAGTCAGAGGAAGGAAATTTGTAATAAGCCTTCTGCCATTGATCCTGACTGTATTAAATTGTCTATCATACCATTAAGTGCTGCAGTGGATTTCTGAAAATATTTTGGTTATTGTGCCTCTCCTCTGCAGTTATGATTCTTCTGATCCGTGCCTTTTCCAAAAACATTTTAATGGTATTTAATTAGTAGATGTAATTGTTGTAAACGTTATGATTATATTTACAAAGTAAGCTTTTAAAATGTAATTGTATTTAAAGGCAGCATTTGGTTGTGGTTATGCAGGACATCTTCCCCCCCCCCCTTTTTTTTTAACCACTTTTCTAATGATAAAATGTTTCAAAATGGGTGCCTCAAGCACACTGCTAATAGTAGATGAATTAAATAAATCTATTGCTATGATGCTAAATCTAATATTATTGTTTTGTTGTTTGGGGAATGTTGTATTATATAAGCTAATGTTCATTTTCTCTTCTCCTGTGTGAATAATTACTGTAGATCTAGGTCTGCAGGAGGTTCTCGTGCAGTTTCAAGACAGACTTGACCGTAATGTGGGAAGACTAAAGGGTGCCTGTTTTATATGCATTGAATCTTTTCATAGCAAAGGCTGAAATACACAATTACTTCTCACGAAGGAGTCTAGTGATAGTTCTGTGTTGTTTTGCTTCTGGTAAAGCATACTTTAATTTTTTCTTATTCAGATGAGAGCCTCCTTACATTTACAAGTAGAAGAAATGAAGAAAAAAACACCCTTGCTTATGGCCATGCATTTCTAATATTTTAAAATAAAATAAAAATTGTAGTCTGTTTATTCTTTGCTCTTTTTGTGAAAACAAGATTGTAACATTGCTTCTGAACTTTGACCAACTGTGGGGTCTTTGATCAGCTTGCTAGGGGCCAGAAAGCTGCACCTAAATAAACATATTCGATCTACCTTTGCCTTGGAAAACCTTGCTCGTATGATCTGCAAATTTGAGTAGTTCAGCGCTTTCTTGCCCCTCTGGAAGAAAGAGAGAACAATGCCACATTTAGCTTGAAGAGTCGGAACTGTTGGTCCATATGAAGCCTAGTTATTGTGAGTTTTAACGACGTAAGTTTTTTTCCTTATTGTTATTTTATTTTTATTAATTTAGGAACATACGAAAACAGAGTTAGATGCATGGAAGATTGTTCGGGTTAGTGAAGATTTTCGAGTAATAGCATTGGGCCTGCCAGTACCTAAATATTCTGGTAACCCGTTGGATCCTCCCCTTCGCTCTAGATTTCAAGCTAGAGATGTTTATCATCTGCCCTTTAAGGTCAGTATCCTAGCAGAAGAGTTGGATTATGTGTACTGAGTAAAACTAATAAATATTTTGACCTTATGTTGTACATACTTCACCTCTGAAAAGGATCCTTAGATAATCCATTGATCTTAAAGGGTATTTTTCATATTGCTACCTAATAAATTCCTGAAAAGCAGGATTAGAGTTGGCAAGGAACGCTGTAGCTGAAAAATAACTTCCACAAAACAATATAAGCCTAAAAGAAAGTTTTGATAATGCTTTTCTTCTATAAAATTAATTCTATGTCAAGGAGTGGGTGGATTCTTCATGTCTAAATTAGAGGAAAAATAGAAAATGCTTCATACATCATGAGCTGTGACCCACAGTATGACCCACAAAAATTAATTTACTGCGTGATGCTATGTTCTATTTTCAGGATCATCTTCAGCTATTATATTCAATTGGATCAAACATTTCTACAGAGAGGTAATTTTTAATAATTAAAAAAAATTGAAATGAAGGAAGGAATGTGATGTCCTTTCAGGATTCCTTGCTATTTTTGTAACTTCTATCACTGCATAGATACCAGAACTGAAGAAGTTTTTTAATATGTGTGGGTGTATGCTCGAACTGCTTTTCATATACAGCCTTCATATAATGAATCTTTAATGCTTTAGAATTTCAATCACACGTACGTTAGTTATTTGGGCTCAGAAATAGTTTTAGTATTGTATGCTGTGTTTAGCTTTTTATGCTTTAGTAATTTAGATATACTTGGCATGTATAAAACTCTGTAATTACTTTTTCCTATGCAGAATTTCTCAGCTCCTGTCTTTTGCTACAACTCTCTGCTCTCAAGAATCTTCTACACTGGGACTTCCAGATTTTCCTTTAGACAGCTTATGGGCTGCAGTTCGGATTTTGGTATGTGCGGACACATGTGCTGTGAAATTGTGTGAGTTTAGAATTCCTCAGAATTAGATCTAGCTTGGCCATGTCTTTGGAAGAAGATTAACGTGAATATTTAAAAAATAAAACAAAAAAATCCCAGAGAGATTCTGGGTTTGGATTGGATTTCTCTGGGTAATGGTAATACTTTAACCACGTACATGGCATAATACTGAAGGACAAACCATAACAGGAGGCAAGACTTGTGATGTCATCTAATATGTCTTAGCATTCAAAATAATGATCACATTCTGCTGGATCGTCTCACCTGACTTCAGGCTTCTACAGTTTGCCGAATGACACTGATGTAGTCATCTAGGCTCCCTTTTTTAGTCACTGGAGAGAAATAAGTACTTTTAGGATGTGATTTTTCTGTGATTTTAATAGTATACATGCAAATTGGATTAATCGCATACCAAAGACATGTATTACTCTCCATGGACACCAGAGAGGTCCAAGTAACTAGTTCAAAAGTGGGTAAACCTGTGTTGTAAGCACTTAAGTTGTATGAGATGAATCACCCATTAAGGTGCAGGTTGTGCATGCTTGAAAATATAATACTTCCTGACAGCTGCAGTCCATAGGGAAATATAACAACTCTATGCTTTGTTAGGTTCACGGTGGCAGATCAGGCCGGCCAGATCTATTGCTATGACAGTCTTTCTGCTCTCACTGACAGCCTTTCATCCCTTGCCCTTTGCAATTACTTGGTAAAAAATCAAAGTAAAAGAAAGAAGGTGCCTCCTGAAGGAAGTCAGTGAGATGATGAGATCTGTATAAAGAGAGATGGGCCAGATATCCTTTTGCAAGTGGGAGGTAGTAGTCAAGCCAGGAGGGTAAAATATTAAACAGCTCCTGAAATCCTCTCTGCAAGGTGCAGGTGTCTGCAGAAACAGCTTCTAGGGTAGTTTTTATCTCCTGTGCAAGCATTTTACCTGTGGTACTGCTCAGTTGCCGATTACTCCTACATATTTTACTGGATTACACACTTTAAAACATGTTCACTACTTGTTTTACTGTTTTGTTCAGTACCCTCAGTGTGCTAGAAAGACATTGTTCCCAGTACTTTGCAGACATAACTTTTGTCTGATCTAGCAGTATTGCATCAGATACCATGAAGGGATTAAAATTCAAGTGTAGAGAAATGAAACAGTATTTGGAGGGCTTTAGGAAAGAAACAGATATTTGATTTTAAAATAAATTGCAACTTTTTATTCTTTGAGGCCTGGAGTGAAAAATTATTTTTAAATGAATGCCAGATGGCTTTCAGAGTAATGGAAATAAAATGAGCCCTCAGCCATTATCTAAACTATGGAATGAAGGAAGTATTTTATTTTACATTAGACAATGTAAAGTGTTATCATTATATGACAGTGTCCTTTATAGATAGACCAGAACCATTTCTTTTAGAATTAGTTTTAATTACTCAGTTTTCTTAGCTGATTGTTCTCACTCGTTCTAGCCTAAGCATTTTTCCTTCACATGCTGGGTCGTTGCCCTCTTCTAACCTAGCTAGGATGATTTAACCGTTTAACAGTGTTGACATAATACATTGTAATGACTGTCTCCTTGTCTTCCATCACAGATTCACACAGTCCCAGAATGCTTTATTTATGTATTTCTTAGGCTGAAAACTTCCTCCTGAAAGAGAGAATTTTTTTCTAGGGTATTGTTCTGAAGAGGTTAATTTCAGATATGCCGTTATAATTTTGATGTACTTGAGATAATGTGGACAAATTCTATGTTTTGTCTTCATGTATAGAGAGGGGTCTTTTAAAATGCAATAAAGGGCTCTCTGATCCCTTAAGCAGTACACTGACTAGAATGCCCTTAAGTAGCTTCTTTTTACAGATGATTCTTTAATATGGAACATTATAAATAGTATTCCTGATTATAAGCACGAATTGAATTAGGCATTTCATAAAATATATACCTCCTGATTTCATTTCTGAGCAACTCTTATACTCTTTTCAGTTGGGATTCTGTGTAAACCCCAATTTTTTTTAATTGTAAATCTGTTGATTTTATTTGGATTATACTGTATACTTTGTACTTGCTTTGGTGAACTCTTAAAATAGTATCAGACCACTGACTAGTTTCACTAGTGTTACGCACCATGTAGTCATTAATAATTTATAAGCTTTTGTACAACAAGCGACTGAGCAACACTTTAGGGTTTTTAAATTTTTTTTTTCCCCCTATGGAAGGATTTAGTCATGTAAAATTTTTGGTATATTCATGGATTCACGGATGGTACTTCCATTTCTTTCTCTATTACTGTGGTAAAGTAACTGGAATCCTTGTTCAGGCAGTAGCTCCAGGAAAACTACTACTACCATTAACAGGCAGATACAAAAAGTTTCCAACTATATGTAGAAAAATGCAAGCAAACTTAGTAACTTAGTAAATCAGAATTAAATATTATAAATTGCTATGAATGAGTAAATAAGTGTAGTGTAGACTTCTGATCATACAGATCCATTTCTAGTAGTACCATGAAACTCAGTTATCTATAGTGCGGTCTGTCTCTTCTGACTTTTGATGTCTGCAGGTAGCTGAGCCAATCACTGTAGATTCCCTTTATGCACAGGAGTAAGAGTCACTTTTAGGGCACAGTTCACCTGACCTATTTCAGATATTTACATTGTAATGAATTGCACCTGAGAAATGCCTGTTTTGAGATTAGGGCAGCAACTGGATGTATTTTTTTTTTTTTTTTACTTTTTTTGTATTTTTAATTTGAATTAGGATTCCTTTCCTATGATGTCAGTCCAGCGTGTTGTTGAACGGCTTTACCCCTATAATATTTTCCTCAGAAAGGAAGGCAGGACTGCTGTCAAAGATGCATTAAAAGTAAGTATTGTGCATTGTAATTCGAGGGAGCAGAGGGTTATGACAGTAGTTCTCATTAACTAGTATCACTTCATTATTTCAATTAGAAAAAATGAAATAATTTAAACAATCACATTACTGCTGATATTCAAACAGTATTTTAAAGAAACCTTCGTATGCTGATAGATTTCATTAGCATGAAAGGTAAAAGCTTTACGTTCTGTAGAATATTCAGATCTCAGTTCAAGAGGACATAAAACCTTTCACAATGTAAGTAGTTGATTAACTTAGAGTAGCTACTTGGATGGTTAAGGTAGTCAAGTGCTTAAAAAATACCTTCTGGCTTTTGGCCTTTAAGAAGAGATATTCAAATAATGATAGAGATCAGATAGCATGAAATATGTTCAATGTGGCATGGTCTATGCATCATATTAGTCTCTATTTTTAGTCTTTATTAGCCCTTTTTGGTTTGTTTTTGGCCTGATTATCTGTTCTGTTGTTTTTTATGTGTTTGTTAGTAGCTTATCAAGCTTGTAATTGTGCTAGGTTATTCTGTTTGTTCTTTTAAAACTTTAGCTGTTCTTTTAAAACTTTAGCACAGTGTTACTTTTCCATCACCTTTGAATATGTTGTAGGAGTTGCTGAAAATTAGCATTTGCAACCCAGAGCATCTTACGTAGCTTTTTCAGCACTGTAAGTTAGACGTTACTTGTACCTGCTGGGTACAAAGGTCAAACTTTGCTTTTCCTAAAGCCAGCCCTATGTGCCAGGGATATGTTTGTAGCCTGTCTCTGTGCCTGCCTCCCGTATGCTGTCTTTTTTCACTGGAGCACAGCCATGAGTTCCCTGTTCAGTCAAGCCAGTCTCCTACGTGTTCGGGACTGGCAGTTCCTGCACTTGGAGGAGGTTGTCTGGAAAGACCTGCTAGCTTTCCTGGACTCCTTTAACCTTCAGACCTGCTTCCTGTGGGATCTTACCTACCAGTTCTCTGAACAAGCCGGTCCGGTCTCCTGAAGTCCAGGCTCTACAGTTTACTATGCCTTCCTCACTCCCTCTCAGGATCTTGAACTCCACTATTTCATGGTCACTACAGCCACGGCCTTTGATTAGCACATCCCTAACTAGTTCTTCCTTGTTTGTCAATAACAGAGTCAGCTGTGCATCACCCCTGGCTGGCTGGTGCAGCGCCTATATTGAAAATTTATCCCTGATAGCAATCCAGCCTTCTGGAAGCTTGTGTCGCACTGTCTTTCCCTTCCAGCAGATGTCAGGGTGATGGACATTGCCCATAAGAGCCAGTGTCCGTGATCCAGATTTCCAGCTGTTAGCAGAGCAGTAACACCCATTTCTGTTCTTGATACACCCTTATCTTAAATCCTTTGTGCCATTTTGTTTCCCCTATCAGTTGTGTATAGTGTATGTTCAGTATCATTAGTTTCCTCTGTTTTCCATTTCTTATATTGAATTTTATATGTTGTGCCGGCTTTTGCTTCCTTTGTAAGACAGGTTTATTTGATTGATAAAACTTTCCTTCTCAGTGATCATCTACTTTGTAAATACCTCCCTGTTATGAATATTTTCCTCTGTTATTTTTCCTTTTTGGTACTCTTTCTCATCATTCCTCTTCTTATATAAACTTGCTGCCTTATTGTCACCAAGTACGTGTATTTTTATTCTGGAGTTTCAATCTATTTGCACACAACAAATGTTAAGTAATAAATCTTAAAAATATAGAAGGTAACCATGCGAAGAAACTTCTGTTTATAATGCTGTTTTATCAATAGTAGTGCTAAAAATGCATTAAATGTGGACAAGAAATTATTTCTTCCATTCCACAAGAAATGTCGGGGAGAGGAGTCTGGCAGGACCACGGTAATTTCTTAGTTTTAAGGTCTCTCTACTTTCCTACAGCTTTTCAAAGACTGTCCGGCTAATATTTGCCAGTGAGTGCTTCTCTCTTGAAATATATTTACAACTGATGGGTTAATTTGTGTGACATCAGCTAATATTTAAAGAAAATAGAAACAAATCTAATGTAATTAAATGTAAAGTTAAGACATCAAAACTGGATGCAGACATGGCGAAGTAATTGTCTAACTGATGCTGTATCTTAACTTCAGAATGTCTTCTGTTTCACTCGGCTGTCGCAGCTGAGAAGTGAGGTAGCTAGCAGTTAGACTAAAAAGCTGCTGTTAGAACTTGAGCCTGTTAATTGAAAAAATCATATGCTGCAGACACTCTCTTCCCAAACATGATCTTCAGCTTGTGTAAATCTTTCCTTACATGCCTCCCTGCTCCCTGAGACTCCAGCAAGTCCTGGATATTCTTCATAATGTTTACTCTTGATAATCGGTTAATGTAAGGTATTGACTTATACCGTCCCTGCCAATGAAAGTTGCTTGTTACAGTGTTAGCCTTTGTGTAAAGACACTTTGAAATGCAACCTGCTTGTCGAGAGGATCTAGATGGAGAAATTCAAGAAAATTCTTTAAACTAAGCTTTTCTGTAGAAGATTTAGACACAGACAAATCACTGCTTTTCAAGGAAAACAGCCTTCAGTGAAGCATTCCCAAGCAGTGAGCTTAAGCACATATGAAGTCTTCCACAGTAATGAAATTTTCTTTCCTACATAGTATATATAAATAGGCATTTATAAAACTGGTCATCTTTATTTAGGTTGAGTTTGGTGGTTTATAGGGGACTCCACTCTTCTGTGCTTATTTCTTCAACGATGTTCCATATGCTTTTAATATTTTGCTTCAGAGTAGTCAGAGATTTTAATTTTACTTTTTTTTTTTTTATTCTTGCATTCCTTTTGCCCACTTGGGAAGCACCCACAGATTTTTGCATTTGTATCAAGTGAATCTTCCCATTAGATTTTTATAAACACCATATAGATCGGATTTGTCTTAATAAATGAGCAAACCTGTTTTTGTTTACTATCTAAGCATTTAACTTTGCTCTAAGAACCTTCTCAAATTTTTCCTTGTTATTTAATGTCTTGATTAATTTGGCATTTCTGCAAAATGTGCCTTATTCTTTTATCAAATAAAAGCTTGTTTGTTCCTTTTGACTTGCATATTTTGTGTTATTTGCCCACCTTCTTTAATCTAGCCTGTCTTCCTCCTTGAATACTGTTTTCCTGCTTCTGTATAAAGAAACTCTTCAAGCTACACAGCTACTCTCTCTGTGAGAGTGGGCTAATGATTCAGAAAACTGGAATCATCTTTCTTATCTAGACAATTTTCACTTCACTTCTAAGATCTGTCTGTTGCAAATTGTGGTCTAAGAAAGGCTATTTTTCTTTTTTTTCCCCCCAAAGTCATTTGTAATCCTTGGGGTTTTGTATTAATGAATGCTCTTAGTGCCAGTACATACCATCATAGTGGAATCTGTTTTTCACGCTTCATCTATTTACCCAATCTGGTACTTGCAGCTCATGTTTTGCTTCTAGTGGGATAGTTCAGCCCTCTTGTTCCTTGCAAAATTCTCTTTCCCTTGCAGAGAATTTTCAACAACTATCAGTTGTCTTTGGATGCCTGCAGAAATCTTTTTGACTACCTCAGCTGTCTTGTGGGCTCAGCAGAGCAGCTATCTGTAAATATGTCTCATTTAAGTTCTCTGTTCCTTTGACCAGCTGGATCACCAGAGTATTCTTCTCAGGTTCCATGAGGAGACATTGCGGATCATTAGATACCTCCAGCTGTTCGGAGTTCCTCTTATTCTTCCTGTTCTCTAATTTTTACAGTTTGTCTATTCTCGTGTGTTTCTAGATGTGCAGAATGTGACCTGGTGATTCTGGACTGCCAAACCTCCTCTCTTGTTTTTGGTGGCTAGCCTTTTCGTTTTCTTTCCTCTTGAATCTGAGGCTAGGAGGCTGCCCGTATCTGGCTGTCCAAGTATCTCCCAAACTTCCTGATACTTAATGTAGTCAGTAGTTGTCCTTCCAAGCCACAAATATTTTTTCCTTTGCAGCTATCAATTTGGATTTTGTGTAAAGAAAGTCATTTCTGGCTCAGGCAGAATGTAATGGATGTTGTACATCCATTTCGTGCCATTCTCTGATTCCATATCTAGCTATTATAATTCTGGATGTAGAACTGTAAAGAAAGTCTGTCTCACTTCGGAAGCCGCAAAAAGTTATTTTGCTTGCTGCTCTTGTTCAGGAGTAAGTATACTAACTTCTTTTTACACTAAGCTGTCCAGTTCAGTGGCATCTGCATGCTAACAAGTGATATTTGAAATCTATTGTACAAATTCAGTAAGGATCCACAGAGATACAGAATCCACTTTCACTGTGCTGATTTGTGGTCTAAAATGCTAGCTGTAGGGTCATCAACAACATAAAAAAAATCCACCTAAGAAATCTTAAACTTCCAAGAGTGTCATACTTCTGTGCACAAGATCTGTTCCAAATCTTCATTATTTGATGCTTGTATTTGTGCAGAGGCTGTTGGTACAAATAAAATCTGCTTGCTTACTTACAGTTATCTTCTCCTGTGAGTATCTGAGTAGTGTATTTTAGAGTTTTGTGTATAAGCAGATTTGGCCCTATCCAAACTCCATTAACTTAATAAGAATATTACAATTTACTAATGAATATATAGATTTGAGAGTATTTGAGTTCATTTCTTAGAATCATAGTTTGAGCATTTCTTAGAATCATAGTTGGAGCATTTCTTAGAATCATAGTTTGAGATACTACTCAGTATGCATTCCTATCTTCTGTTGTTGTTCAGACCTTTAATGGTGCTGAAGTAGGCTCAGCTGTTACCATAAAAATATAATTTCCGGCTCTTTTTTTTTTTTTTTTTTTTTTTGCTAAAGTACGTTTAACTTAAATTCATGTTTAAATATGAAATTTTTGTAAGTACTTGTTCCAGAAAAGGAATTTACAAGAGTGATGGAGAGCCAAAGTCTTTATATGAATGCTTTTCAGTAATCTTTCTGAACCTTAGTAGGCAGGACTCTGAACAGTACTAGTAATAGAACTACATGCTTCTTAAAAATGATTTTACATTAATGAGTTCTGTTAAAATTTTTTTTCCAAGAGTTCTAAGGAGTTTGACTAATATTCCATTTTCTCTTCTTTACTCAGCTTTTACTCTGTTGAATCCTGTGACGCCACGATTTCAGTAGATTTTTAGTGACTAACTTTTTCATGTATAGCCCCTCTGATTTAGTGTTAGGTTTCCCCTCTCCAGCAAAACAGATTTTTACAGGGTATTAAAAATGCTTTTCATGCTTTCTATATACACCATGAAATAGAGAGTGTAATATTCAAATCTATATACACCATAAAATAGAGAGTGTAATATTCAAAAGAGATTTGGAAAGGCAAGTGGTCAGTTTCTTGTCCTTGTTATATCCAGAACATACTGAAGGCTTAATTTGTACAAGCTGTCCTCAATTTTCATTGCATGATAAGGCTGCGGAGCTAAGTAAACACAGTATTTGATGTTTATTTTTATTGGTAGACAGACATTTAAATCTGCAATTGGTTATAATGGTCTGCAAAGATTGATGCTCTGTTATTACACATGCTAAAGGCTATTATCCGTTTCTGTTATTATTTTGATCCGTCTGACTAAGACTCAGTAAAATCACAATAGGTTATTTACCTTTTAAGTCTATCACTACAGTCAGATTAAGTAGATGGCAGTTCTTTTGGGTCTGATTTTAAACGAAGTGTAAAATATACCAGCTATCAAAAGTTTGAACATACCTATGTGAATTCTTGATTTCAAAGATTACTGTTATTGTTTAAGACTTACTTGAATTTGTTTTCAAGAGATGTAAGCAGCAGTTTCTTCACTGAATAATGAGCAAATAGAGACTTTGACTTTTCTAGTCGTAAGGCTCTTAAAGTAAATGAATTTAGGACTTCACAAGAAATTAATCTCAAATATGCTTCTGGCTGTGTTTTCAGGAGGAACAGTTTTAAAAAATTGAAAGCTGTATTTAATAATTAATTCCTCCACCCTTGCCTCCACCCTTAATTCTACAGCGTTTTGAGCTACAGGATTCAAAAAGCCATTTGCTTCCCAGAAGGATTACAAAAGTAGAAAGCGTACATGGAAACAAAACCTTCAAGGCTGATGTAACTGTCCAGATTGGTGAAACAGAAGTGATGTTCCAGGTATTAATTCATATATTCATCAACTATACATATTTGTAGTTATCACTAATTTAGTTCTGTCTTATCCAGAATTTGACACCTATCCTTGATGCTGAAACTCATTTGCACTGGATATTTAATTTTTGGTAGTGTAGCATGATATGTATTAGAAAGTCACTTAGCTACTGGAGTATTAGATTATGATTAAACAAGATTTTGTCTTCAGATAAGCTCATACTTTTCTACCTTTTATTCATTTAAGTATCTTGTATTAAAACAATTGCTAAAGAACAGATGAAAGAACAATTCTAGATTTCTTATTTTTTATTGGATTGGCATTATACAGAGTACATGTCGTGCGATGCTCTTGGTGCTGCCTTCTCTTTTTCTTTCTATAAAAACAATAGTCCGTCTTTGTCTACACCTCAAAAAATGTAGAGTGCTTGTTGATATTCTGACACAGCATATTGGGAAAAGAGAACAAAAATAATCACATCAAATACGATTAGTTTGACTTTCTTCCAATGAAGTTTATGACCTGCTATGCTAGGTGGTGAAATAAGGTCTTACTCAGGAAAGAGATGCTGATCTGAGAATTTGAAGTGAATGCTCTGTTTGAAGAGACTAGAGAGTCTCTGTAAAGAAGGTGAATTGAAGAGAGTCAGAAAGAGATCATAATAGTTATATTGGTGAGGAGAATGTCCTCAGAGAGTTTGTACCATGACAAGATAAAAAGGGGAGCAGCAGCAAACAGAAATTTGTCCGAAAAAGGTGAATCTGTAAGGAGCTGATTGGGCTTTTTTCTGAGGGAAAGATTTTTGCTTTAATTTGACCTGTAGATGATATCTGTTGAAAGTTTATCTGCAGAATGTCTCTTTGGGAAGACGAGGACATAAGGAGTTTGCAGGTGGAGCAGTTTCCAAACTGAAACGAGGAGGTGGGAATAGAGCAAGGGTCTTAATGTGGAGAACAACTAAATATTGCTACTCTCCAAAGCTCTAACCAAAATAACCCCTTCAGGTTTTTACAATGCAGATTGCACCTTCTCTTTCTTATTTCTCTGATGAGCAATAAGGAATTATATTGGTGACTTTTTTGTTTTGGCTCTAACATGAATAGCCTCAAGTTCTTTGCATACCCGAAGGCTACTGTTGAATTAGTTCATATTTGCTTATTTTTGTCATTAAAAGTGAGAAAGGGAGGGATGAAGGAAGTTAGGTCTGTTACAAATTATACAATGTTAATTTTTTAAGTGAAAGATTTAGATTTGATAGATGACAGTCATCAGCAAACTATTACAACATTTTTGGTGTAGTGTGACCCAGTCCACATGAAGTCTAAAGCTATTGCTATATAGTTTATTTAGCGTTTTGGTTTTTTTTCTATATAGGTTCCAGCTGGGACTGGACCATTAAAACAACATTCTGGATCAGATTCTTTCATAAGGACTCCCAGTCATGATCAGCTGTTGGCAGAAATGATGCAATCCCATATGGTTAAAGATATGTGCTTAATTGGAGGAAAAGTAAGAATTAAAATTTCTTCTGTCCCTCCTTTCCCTTGTTCCCTAGAATATAATCTAGTTCTTATTTTTTTAACCTTTTTAGGGCTGTGGCAAAACAGTTATTGCTAAGGAGTTTGCTGATATACTAGGATACAGCATAGAACCTATCATGCTATATCAGGTGAGTAAACTATTTGCTGGTGCTTTTAATGTATGCCATTTGCTTTTAATATAGTCCAAAATATAACACACACAGGTAGATTCTCTGTGTAAGATGGAGTCTTCATATACAGCTGCAGCTTTGAAAATCACTAGTATGAGGAAAAAAATGAAGGATAGCGAAGACTTAAAAGGTAGCCAAGTTTTCTGGTCATTACAGAACATTTTTTACTCTCTCTGTTAGAATGTTTGTCTGTAAAATCTTTTCTGATTTGCAGTGCTAGATGCTATGCAGCCCAGGCAAAATAGGTAGTACACTGTTATTACATATACTTTAGCCCTGATACTGCTTTACTTTCAAAATGAAGTCAATATAATGAATACAAAAGAAAGATAGGTAATTTACATAAGCAAAAAAGTAAGGAGAATCATTTAAAGGAATAATTGTTCTCCTAGCTGAAAAGAATTGACAACTCATGCTGTGATTTGGCGTGACTGGGTGTCATAAAGAAAACCTTGTCTTTCTGGTCTTCTCCTCTTTGGATTTTTTTTTTCCCTTTGAAGTATGTTTCCTGCCTTTAGGTCAGAGTGGTGGCCACTTGTAATTGCATGTTGGATAGCCCCGGAAGACCTTTTCTCCTTCCTTTTTTGTCTGTCCATATGCTGTGAAATTTTATAATGGAATTCTCCATTATTAACATTATTTTCTTACTATTCTGGAAGGCAGTTTCTTTACTGTATTGAGAATGCATAATGCCTTTTATGTTTGTGGGGATATTTTAAAGTTATTTTTTATATTCCATAGGCTTAATCTTTCTCTTGTTTTTAGGTTTGTTTCTTCTGTTACCAAGATCTCCTAATATCCTCTTACATGTTTATTTTTTATGATGCCTAGCACATATACTTTTTAAAATATTGTAATTTCTGTGCTTTTTCTTTGCTTATATTTCTGTTTAGTCCAAAGATTCCAGTTGTGGCATGGCTGTGTTGCAGTAATATACAGTATTACGGTACATTGCTCATAGGTACTATAACAAGCAGGCAGTAATCTTCACTCCTTAGCCTAGTTGTTGATGATTTACTCATGTTGTAACCTAGGGTCTTAATATAAATATGACTTTAAAGACAAATTTTGGGGAAAATATTCATAAACCTTTTTTGTAAGGCACACAAGCAGTTGACTTAATTGCCTTGGAACGACAGTCATGGGGTAAGATGACAAGAAAGAAGAACTGGAGAAGTTATAAAGGCCTCAGGGAGCTTTGAAGGTGGTGACAAGAAGCTTATTATATTGAGCACATTTTTAGAAGGTTGGAGAAGTAAGTTTACAATAATTGAAAAGTTTGAAGCACAGTGAATGTTTTGACTGAGTCAAAATTAAAGTTTGAATTTAAAAAGATTAAGAAGAAGTGGTAATGATTCCAAAAAGTCTGGGCATACAGATTAGCAAGGGAATGAAAGATTTTAGCGCTGTCAGTTGTCACAGAGTACATGTAATAGTAAATGTGGAGTTGTGAGGCTGCTATAAGTCTAGGGTTTTTTTCTTTCACAGAGTCACAGAATGGTTGGAAGGGACCTCTGGAGATCATCTAGTCCAACCCCACTGCTCAGTCAGGGACCTCTAGAGCACATTGCACAGGATTGCGTCCAGGCGAGTTTTGAATATCTCCAGCGAAGGAGACTCCACCACCTCTCTGGGCAGCCTGTTCCCAGAAAAAGAAGTTTTTTCTCAGGTTCAGATGGAATTTCTTGTGCTTCAGTTTCTGCCTATTGCCTCTTATCCTGTCGTCGCTGGGCACCACGGAGAAGAGTCTGGCCCCATCGACGCCTTCCCTTCGGATACTTGTACACATTGATGAGATCGCCTCTCAGTCTTCTCTTCTCCAGGCTGAACAGGCCCAGCTCTCGTAGCCTTTCCTCATAAGAGAGATGCTCCAGTCCCCTAAGGTTGTTTGTAGCCCTCCACTGGACTCTCTCCAGGAGTGCCATGTCTCTCTTGTCCTGGGGAGTCCAGAACTGGACACAGTACTCCAGATGAGGCCTCCCCAGGGCTGAGTAGAGGGGCAGGATCACCTCCCTCGACCTGCTGGCAGCACTCTGCCTAATGCACCCCAGGATCCCCTTGGCCTTCTTGGCCACAAGGGCACACTGCTGGCTCATGCTTAACTTATTGTCCACCAGGACTCCCAGGTCCTTCTCGGCAGAGCTGCTTTCCAGCAGGTCAGCCCCCAGCCTGTTCGGGTGCATGGGGTTCTTCCTCCCCAGGTGCAGGACCCTGCACTTGCCTTGGTTGAACTTCAGGAGGTTCCTCTCCGCCCAGCTCTCCAGCCTGTCCAGGTCCCTCTGAATGGCAGCACAGTCTTCTGGTGTGTCAGCCACTCCCCCCAGTTTAGTATCACCAGCAAACTTGCTGAGGGTGCACTCTGTCCCTTCCTCCAGGTCATTGATGAATATATTGAACAAGACTGGACCCAGGACTGACCCCTGGGGGACACCACAAGCTAAAGGCCTCCAACTAGACTCTGTGCCACTGACCACAACCCTCTGAGCTCGGCCATCCAGCCCGTTCTCAGTCCACCTCACTGTCCACTCATCTAACCCACATTTCTTGAGCTTGCCTAGGAGGATGTGATGGGAGACAGTGTCCAAAGCCTTGCTCAAGTCCAGGTCGACAACATCCACTGCTCTCGCCTCCTCTCCCCAGCCACTCATTCCATCAGAGAAGGCTCTCAGACTGGTCAAGCATGATTTCCCTTTGGGGAATCCATGCTGACTACTCCTGGTCACCTTCTTGTCTTCCACATGCTCAGTGATGGCCTCCAGGATGAGCTGTGCCATCACCTTTCCAGGGCTGGAGGTGAGGCTGAGAGGCCTGTAGTTTCCCGACTCTTCCTTCTTGCCCTTTTTGAAGACTGGAGTGACACAGGCTTTCTTCCAGTCCTCAGGCACCTCTCCCGATCTCCAGGACCTTTCCAAGATGATGGAGAGTGGCCTAGCAATAACATCCGCCAGCTCCCTCAGCACTCGTGGGTGCATCCCATCGGGGCCCATGGATTTGTGGATGTCAAGTTTGGACAAATGAACTCTAACCCAATCCTCCTCCACCAAGGGAGAGTCTTCCTTTCTCCAGCCTTCCTCTCTTGTCCTCAGGGTCTGGAATTCCTGAGGACTGGCCTTAGCAGTGAAGACTGAAGCAAAGAAGGCATTCAGCAACTCTGCCTTCTCTGTATCCTTTGTCACCAGGGCACCCGCCCCATTCAGCAGCGGGCCCACATTTTCCCTAGTCTTCCTTTTGCTCCTGATGTGTTTGAAGAAGCCCTTCTTGCTGTCCTTGACATCCCTTGCCAGATTTAATTCCAGAGGGGCGTTAGCCTTCCTTGTCGCTTCCCTGCATGCTCTGGCAATGTCCCTGTATTCCTCCCAAGTGGCCTGTCCCCTCTTCCACACTCTGTAGACTTCCTTCTTCTGTTGGAGTTTTGCCAGGAGTTCCTTGCTCATCCATGCAGGTCTCCTGCCCCCTTTGCTGGACTTCTTCCTCAGAGGGATGCACTGCTCTTGAGCCTGGAGGAAGTGATGCTTGAATATTAACCAGCTCTCCTGGAGTCCTCTTCCTTCTGGGGCCCCACCCCATGAGATTCCTCCAAGTAGGTCCCGGGAGAGGCCAAAGTCAGCTCTCCTGAAGTCCAGCGTTGCAATCCTACTCATTGCCCTGCTCCCTCCTCAGAGTATCCTGACCACCACCATCTCATGGTCCCTGCAGCCAAGGCTGCCCCCAACCTTCACCTCTCCAACTAGACCTTCTTTGTTTGTTAGTACAAGGTCTAGCATTGCACCTCTCCTCGTTGGCGTCTCCACCACCTGAGTCAAGAAATTTTCCTCAATTCTCTGCAGGAACCTCTTTGACTGTTTGTGCCTAGCTGTGCTGCCTTTCCAGCAGATGTCAGGGTGGTTGAAGTCCCCCATGAGAACCAGGGCCTGTGATCGTGAGGCTACTTCCAGCTGTCTGTGTAGAAGGCCTCATCGATGACTTCCTCCTGATCAGGTGGCCTGTAGTAGACCCCCACAACAGTGTCACCCATGTTACCCTGCCCTTTAATCCTTACCCAGAAGCTCTCCACTTGCTCTTCATCCACCCCGAGGCAGAGCTCCACACATTCTGGTTGCTCCCTCACATAAAGGGCAACTCCACCATCTCACCTTCCTGGCCTGTGTTTTCGAAAAAGCACGTAGCCGTCCATGACAGCATTCCAGTCATGTGAGCTATCTCACCATGTCTCTGTAACTGCAACGAGATCATGGCCCTGTGACTGCACACAGATCTCTAATTCTTCCTGCTTATTCCCCATGCTGTGTGCATTGGTGTACTTTGGTTTTATCTAGAAAGTTCTTCAGGTTTCCTGACAGCACCTGAGGTTGTTTTGCAAACCACCAGTTCTGTCATGCTTAACTGTAATCTTCCATAGCCAGTAGTATCTTTCTACTTGGTTGCACGATATTGTTGGTCTTAGATCTTGATGTACTCTAACCTTTATGTATAAACTGGAAAATTATGAGATTAAAAAAGGTAGTGGCTGAATTTGCCAGCTTGTCATGGTAGGGATCACAGATCTAAGGTTTTCTCCATAACCTTGAGGAATGAAAATACTTGCAAGTAAAAAATGAAGGAATTTCCCATGAGGTTGTGAGTCAAAATACACGAAATGTCACAGGATTTACAGTTGTAGGTGATAATTGGCAATGCTACAGGTGACCACTTGCGTCAGATTTCAGGCAGCCTGTTGATCTCTCTCTCCCTCTCCCTTCACTTAGTTAAACATTTCCCAGGCAGCATGGAGACCTCCAAAGGAGGAGGTGGCAGGGGCAGTGGCAGCTGATTTGGAAGTACATGGAAGTACACACATGGGCGTGTGGGAGAGATAGAGACTGATGGAAATGGGAGGTGAATTGGAAGGGTTGAAACAGACAAAAAATGAGAGAAAATAGAGAAATATTAATGCTGATGGAAGAATAAAGATACATTCTGTTTTCTGTTCCCCTGTAGAGCTGAGAGCGTCCCCAGACAGGTTTCTACTGCTTTTCCGTCCCCCAAGATGCCTTTAACTCATAGAGGCTCGGACTCGGAATACATGTCTGCATAGATGGAGTCACGCAGAGGAAAGCTCTGCTCCCATGCTTTAACCTGGCCAGATGCTGATAGGCGCCACATGCGAGCAGACATGGGTTGAAAAGCCACATAACAAGCATGTAACCTCCTCATAGTGCAATGTTGTGTTCATGCTAATGTACTTGGCCTCTCAGTAGTGCCTGTTATCTTGTGTACAGCGGTATATTAAGATAGGTGCATAGTTTCTGAGGCAGTATGGAGTGTATCCAGCCAGCCTGCATTTTTTTTTCTGCACTTGTCCATGCAAACATGTTTTAAATCATCCCAGGAAAATAACTTTTGCAACTTGACATACCCAGCCTAACCCTTGTTTTGTTGTACACGGTATGGCATTGGGCAGTCATCACCAAAATTAGACAATTTATTTGGTCCTGGAAGCTTAAAAATGTGGCCAGTGTTTTTCAAAGTCTTACCTTTAAATTAGTGCAGCTTTGCTGAAAAGGACCTGAGGACTTCCCCTTAGGAGATGCATGAGAAGAGCTGACGGTGAAATTGGTTAACTCAGTAAGCATTCTTCTTTCAGAGGGATCTGTAATTCCTACAGAAATAAATTCTTGGCCAAGGGCTTGAACTAGTTTCCACTGCAGTGAACCTTTCCTTTGGTTTTGCCAGGATTTGATCAAGCACAAAGGGCGGAGTGTTTTTATAGAGAGATATCTGTATTTTGGTGATACCCAGAAGGATTGTGAAGGCAAGCAAATGACTGTTGTGAGCTCGTTGTTGAGTATAAACTCATGTGTAGATACACATCTAATTTAGGATTAAACATGCCTGTATTTACACAGATTTACTGTATACGATATCTTATATAATCTCAAAAGTTATTACAAGAAGAAAAATGTAAAACATAATTGAATACATCTGCAGTATGCATGTTCTGCTACATTAAGAGGTACATTTGCTTTTCCTTAAAAAATGTGATAACAGATTCTTTGTTTAGCATATTAATAGATAATTTAACATCAGACCAAATGTTGAATATGCTAATTCATTCAGTAGTTGAGCAATTAAGGCAATGAGAAGTTTGAGTCTAAATCTACCAGATTTACTACTTTTTTGTTTCAAGAAAAAAGGGGTTTTTTGGGGTTTTTTTGGTTTGGTTTTTGAGAGAAAGGCCAAATTGTCCTAAATGTGTTTCTAAAATTTTTCATGGTTGCTTTATTCCTTCTGTCTGAAGTTGATTTAGGAGCTCAAACAATGTGAAAAGGCATATTTCTTCATACTGAATTCACAGGAAAAAATGTGATAGGTGCTTTAAAAGCCTTTATACTGTGAGATAAGGATCAAATTTATCTAAACCAGGGATTCCCAAACCTTTTTAGCACTTAGATCATCTTTTATAGTAGAAATTGTCCCATAGAACAATTGCTGTCTCATTTGTGATCTTTTACATCATTATTTTGATTTCTGTTTGTATAAAATTCATTGTAGGCAAATTGTTGACAAAGGACAGTCATTTTAGGAAAGATTTATTTTAGTTGTCTCTTAATGCAGTTAAGCAACGGCAAACGAGAAGCAGCAGCAAGCCAGCTCTTTGTGGATTGTAGGTTGGGAACTTTTAGTTTTAGAAGTTTAAAATAAAACATTTTCTCCCCCTGAAGTTTCAAGGGAGAAAAATAATGTTTTTATAGTGATATTATAACAATTTTCCAACAACTCACTCCTCCTTCCTTTCTCCCCCCAACAAAAACAATCTTAAGCACATCGCTAGTGTTTATGTAGAGTGATATTTGTTTCTATGATTTCTTTTTTCTTTTTCTGCATTACCTCATAATTTTTCTTTACCAATTCCTTCCTATTTTTTATTTGAGAAACATTAACAAAATGTGAATCCAAATTGGCATGAAAAGCAGGAAACAGATTTCTTCACCTTGTAATCGCCAAGAACATGATTATCACTGAGAGTCATGAAAAAAGGCTAATTTGGAGGCTTTTATTGCTATAGCTGCTAAATGGAGTTCAACATAACCTTCTTGTTTTCTCACCTGAACTTTGTGGGACTCGTCTGAAGACTTCTAATTAAAAGCTTGCTCTGTTTCAGATTTTTTTGCCTCCTTTCTTTTTTTTTTTTTCTCCAGATCAGAGATATTTTGGGAAATAAATGATAAGTAAGGCAATATGCTTAAAGTACAATGATTTATACGTGAAGATAAGCATTTTATGTCATAAGGAAAATAATTCTACCGTTGCTTTGCCCAAAATAAGGATAAACATTTAATTCATAGCCTTCTGTATATATTTTTCAAAGAGAGGGATTTTTAGCCTAAGGGTATTATAATGTGATGTCTCATAATAGATACTTAAAAATTGATTAGGAATGTAATAGAGTAAATCGCTGGGCAGGAACTTTGCCCTGAAACAAGCCCTTTACAAGAGACTGGGCAAGTATTAGTGAATGAGACTTCTTTTTAATATGTCACTAAATTGAATCTGATTCAAGCATTTAAATTATAGTTTAAACTTTCATTTTATATTTTGGAAAATATTTTGCGGCCAAGTACGGTTCTGAGTTTATCTCCAGCTAATTAATGTATAATTCTTCAGTTGTTGGTTTTGCAGATAGACACCATTGTATACAGCACACTAGACTGCTGATCAGTTAATAGTAGACACTGTAGATACTATTCCTGTGGAGCTATCTTGTCAGAAGGTGTCTTAGTTGTATATTCCGTTTTACAGCATTACTTACTAAAGAATGCACACGCAACTTTTGACACAAGTGATAAAAATATTTACATTTTTCTCTGGCTTTAATAAAAATGTGTTTCATATTGGTTTTTAGCCTAATTCCTTAATAAAATACTAGAAAAGAGCAAACACAGCACTAAAATCTGGAAGTGCAACCATAAGAATATTTGCTGTTTTTATGGATCTGAGTATGAGGCTTTAAATTATACAAATGTGGAAGCACTGAAGGAACCAGACTTTGTCCTGTTATTTTAAGACTTTTAAGGAAATGTAGAAAGAGGAAATGATTCAGGCCATATGACGTAATGTATTCTATTTTTATTCTTTAAAGTTCAAAGGGTTTGCAGTTGTAACAAGGACGTATGCAAAAGCTGCGAGTGCAACAGAAAATATTTTTCTCATCTGATTTTAGGTTAATTTCTGTTCCTGAGGAAGGAATTTCAACTTTCAGGTTACAAAACAGCTATTAAGGCTCTCTTTGTTTTTCTAGTGCGTACCTACTGTAATGGAACATCTAAAATAGTTATGTTGGAGGATGTGCTAGCTTTCACCTTTGGTCATGATTTATCCCTAACGTATTATTTTGTGATACTCTGTGTATTTGTGATACTTTGCAGTAGCATGTTTTGTGTGTGTTGTTGGCTCCTTTCTTACTCTGTCCCTTCTTCTCTGATGTTTCCACTGTATTTTCTTTTTGAGGGTTGGAACGTCATACTTTTTTGTGTTATGATCTCACTTGAAGATTAATGATGAAATCGTTACTTTTTCAGCTTTCATCTGTATAAAATGAATGGCACTTGTTTATTACAAGTGTAACTTGCTGCCCCCTTCTGTACACAAAGCTGTCTACAAGTTGTCATGTGCTTGCATTACATATAAGGAAAAAAAGACTTTTGTTCTAGTTCAAAAAGGCAATATTAACGAGTCTAGAACTACCGGAGAAGACTATTTAACATTTTGTGTGTGTGTTTGTGCATGTGTGGACATAGGTGTGTATTTCAAATATTTTTTGGAAAAGTAATTTAAGATTTCCTGCTAATCTGCCTTGGGTGTATTCTCAGGAAAAAACAAATGTAATTTTGAAGAACAAAGCAGGCACTTGTAGATGAATAAGATACATCACGAATTGGTGTATATTTAATTGATGAATTGATACTTACAGGATATGACAGCTAGAGATTTGCTGCAGCAAAGGTATACTCTTCCTAATGGAGACACTGCTTGGAGACCATCGCCACTTGTTACTGCTGCCCTGGAAGGAAAGCTTGTTATTCTTGATGGCATTCATCGAATCAACCCTGGCACTCTAGCTGTACTTCAAAGGTCAGGATGTGTGCACAGATAAGTTAGGTGCACGTGATCTGTTTATTGAACACATGTATACTGAGAAATTAAGTTTCATCTAGTGAACGCAACTTCATAGGTTCAAGAATACTGTAAAAATGAAGCTCAGCATTGCAATTTTAAAGAATATGTGACATTCAGTCTTCACATACCTGAAAGCAGAAGCAATTTTTTCATGTTCCTTATAAGTCTATACTAGTATTGGACATTTGAGCTGTTAATACAGCATGTGAGTTTGAATTGAAGAGTGAGCTAGATTTTGCCCTTACTAAACGCATGAAATCTAAAGATGAGTAATATGTGCACAACGATTTGAAAATGCAAGATCTAGCAGAAAATGTATTCAATACTTTGAATGCATGCTGCTTCTAAATAAAGTGATCATTACAGTCATATATAAAAAGGTACTTCATATCCTTGGCAAAAAATGCTTTTTAAACATTATTTCAATAATTTGAATAGGTTTGAATAAAATAAATATATAAATAAATTTATAATAAGATAAATAATATGCAATAATATGCATGTATAAATGAAATAAATTTTGAATACATTAAATAGAATTCAATGTATTCAATAAAAATAAATCAAGCTTTCCAAAGGCACAAATGCTAATAGCAGATACTGTGTTAGTAATAATACATACTGTTAGGTCAAATTTTTATGCTATTTCAATTGCTTGCACCGTATAATGCGTTTCATAAACTTAAAGAAATCACCAACTTTAAAAGCAGTCTCTTGTGAAAACGTTTTGTGACTGCTTCTTTTATTGCATGTATGTACAGGAGCAGAAGAGAGAATAATTAATGCCTGTTTTTCTCTTCTTAATCAGTTTAGTTTTCCCTTCTGATTTTTCTTTCAACATCATGTGTCATTTCTACGTACACAGAATCAACTCCTGTATGAAAAAAATAAAAGCTAGATCGATATGTATATTAGTCATTTAAGCCAACTGAAATATATTTATTTCAAGAAACAAAGTATTATACTCGCTACCAGTATAACAGAATGGCTGTGTTTTGTGCCATTTATGCACTCTGTACTGATAAGATGGAAATTCTCCTTCATTTTCTAATCATACCTATTTAAACTAAGTTGACTGATTTTGCACTGAAACTATTTGCTTATGCAAATTATTTTATCTCCACATGTGGGTGCATCTTAAATTAGCGTAACTTTGAGTGTCCTACTGCAGCCTAAGTTTTGACTGAGATAGCTGTTTAAAGAAGCAATAGCTGAAATAAGTATTTTAAAAACCAGTCAAAGGTGAGATAAAGTTTATTTTTATTTTCCCAAACAGGCTGATTCATGACAGAGAACTGACTCTCTATGATGGCACCAGATTATTAAGGGAAGATAGGTATCAACACTTAAAAGAAGAATTACAGCTCTCCAGTGAGAAACTACAGGAAAGGTAACGTGTTAGCTACAGATATTGAATGCAAACAATATTTCATCCTGTAAAGAGTTTAATCTCCTTTTTTATTACAAAAACATCTTGCAAAATGCTTTCCTCTTAAACTGATACCTTTTAATCACTAGGAGAACATGTTTTAAAAGTCAATTTCCTCATGAGATTTTTTCCTTTTGTGGCATGAGAAAATTATATCCTGTTTAGACTGCTCAAGCTGAAAGAAAAAACATTCAATGTCCTTTAATAGAAGGAGTTAGAAATTGAAAAGAAATTGTAAGTACATAAAAACATAGATATAAAAGTATATAATATTTAATTTTGGAACATTTTATTAGTAACTTCTCAGAATTAAACTAAATTAACGTTAAATATAACTTGTTACTTTATTTTGCCTCATTAACTAGAAAGCTGGTATTTAATTTACAATTAGTATGGTGCAGGAAATCCTAAGGATGGGTTGGGACCCCTTATGCTTATTCTTTTTGTTTCTTCACTTCCACTTGTCTGCTAGAAAGATTCCGCATATAGAAACATTTTCTAGTCCTCTGATGGCCGTACTTAATACGTTGTCAAACACTGCTGACTAGTTTCAGTCAATGGGAAGGATTTTGTTGATTGTACTCCGAAACAAATACGATCTTAAGATTCAGTTATGGAATAACTATGAGTTATGTCATCAGTCAAGAGCTAAACCCACCATAATTCTTAAATGGCTCTAATCTCTGAATGAACAACTGAAGTTCTATGTCAGATGTCTGTGTTCACGTTTACAATGGGGGATGTGCCTGTGCCCATGCTTTTCTGGTGTGTGTTAGCCATATCAGTACTGGTAGAGATACACTCATGATGTCCCAGCCCTTGACAATGTACCACCCCCTGTTTCTCTGAATTGCCTTGCTGTTGGTGGTTTTTTTACTGCCTGATTGTTTTGTTATTTTTCATTCCCTTTAGACCCAAATACTGCATTTTTAAAGAACTGAATATTAAGTCTTTGTAGCATTTATTTTGATTCTGTAGGTATGCTGTAGTCTAAGCCTGCTGGCTGCAAATTGTATCCAGCCTGTTGAGGCCATATACCCAGCTAGATGGGCATGCCTTGTATTTATTTTGTCTGGGTAAGGAAATATACACCAAAAAAGTCTTGAATTGGCCAGGATTTTAAGCCCAGAATTTGAAAAGAGAAGCAAAAAAAGGCTCCGAGGCTCCGTCTTGGAGTGCATCACAATTTTGCATTGGACTTTGCACTTTAGAATAGATCTAATCATTGTGTTGGGTATTCTCGTCCCTGCTGTCAATATCCATGGTCTTGTCCAAGGTGTTTTCAGGCAGAACGGCAGTGGTTGTGCTGTTTTGCTAACTGCAAGGTACCCTTCGGCTCATACCAACATACTCTATTGATCTAGACAATTGATCAGACATACATCTTCAGTACTGCCCCTCTTTCGGTGTCAAATACCTCTGACAAGAGTAGAGCTTCGTATCTGTATCCCGCATCTCCCTATTTTCCTTTGTTATGACATTTTTTTGGCAATGGACTCCCTTAGAACTGTCAGTGCCTCTTAGACCGTAAGACTCTTCCAAGCTCTCTTCTTTAATGAGTATTCTGCAGAACCGTCTTCTCACTATGCCTTCTCTATACAGAACTTTTCTCTCCTTCACTGTTGTTAGGCAAGCTTTTGATTCCCCTGGACAATGCTTATTGTTCATTGCTATTAATTACTTTGGATGCTCCATTTTTGTCCTTCCTCAAGAGTGTCCCTGTTTCCTTCAGATCCCATTGTACTGCTTGTTCCTGGCCACTTTAATATTTCACAACACAAAGTTCGTCGTGAATTGTTAAGCTACTAAACGATCTGCTTGACTGACAATGAGACTGATTTCAGAAACACCAGAATCAGTTAGCAGCACAGGCCAAATGTAACTTTGTTAGCATCAGGCTATGCTCAGGGAACCAATTTTTAACCTTCAAGTTAAACCTCCATGCAGCATCCACATTCTGTGTGTGTGCCCTGTCACTCACTTCTTTCTCCTCTTTTAGAAAAAGGGGAAGGCCTTGACTAGTCAGCATAACAGCTTTTCTTAGCTGTCCTGTTGAGGTGGAGCGCTCCTCTACTGTGCTTTCTCTTTATCTGCATAACTTGCATGTTCTTGGATTATCATCCAGTTCAGTGTTTGTGGCCAGACGTACTCAGTGGTTTCACTGAAGATTACTTCCTGACCTTGTGAACTTGTGAAAACTGGTGTTTACCTTCAAATCCATAAATGTGGGGTGCCTGTTATCTTGGACAAGGATATATTCCTGAGTGGATTGTATAGATGCTACTTGATCTGGAGAGAAAAAAAAAAAAGGAAGAAGAAAAAGAAAAAAGAAGAAAAAAACCCTATGAAGGCATTCTTGCATGTGTAAGCTTGGCGTGACCACATAACACTCAGATGTGACCATTTAGCACCGTCTTGGTTACAGATGAAAATTCTTGGCAATGAATTAACCAGGATCCATTGTACTGAGAAACTCACCTCATTCTAGGTGAAATCTACAGTCTGTCCCTTGTTCAACTCTCTCCTGTTTGGGCTCATTCAACAGAAGCGAAGGTGAAGTGGTGCAAGCCTGTATCAACAACTTTGCTTTTGGCTGCTGTCTCCAAAAGGAGCATCTGTGGGCCCCTCCTCAGTTCAGAGGGCACTGTTCTGATCCTCTTTGTAGTCGGCCCTTGTGGACTTGGAGGCATTTCAGGACCTCATCCTGTTTTTAGCCCCTTACGTGTTCTGAAAACATCACTGCCTTTCACTGGACTCCAGGACATGATGTCAATAGTTGCTCTGTCACTGCGGTACTGCAGTCCCCCCTGCTACTTGTCCTTTTCAGCACCAGTTACATGTCACTGCAAGCTTCACTCTTGTTCAGTGTTGCAGAATGGCTATGCAAGAGTAGGCCTTCTCTCCAGAGACTTCCTCATCGAATGAGGTCTGGGTACTGACAGCTGATTTAATCACAGTCTAAGGAAACAGGACTTAGTGCAAACCATCCCTCCTTTGCCTGTAGGAGACTGGTTTGTGGGGAGGTAAGGGGAATACACTGTAGCTTGAATTTATTAGCAGATTTGCTGAGCAAATTCTTATCTCTAAGTCATGATTGGGAGATGCTTTTCATATCCGTGAGAAATACTGTTTCTCTTGCTGTGTGTCCATGGCTGTGGCTAGTGGCCTCAGCTGTGTGTCTGGTGTTAAGGCAAGACAAAAAAAGAGCTTTACTTACCTTAATGAAATCCAGAAAATCAGGATAATTCTGGTACCGTTATTCTTTATTTATCTTGTAGAATCTGTACTGTCATTCCAGTTCTGCTCAGACTGGATCTGGGATGTGCGCTGAGTGCACATTAAGACTACTCCTGTTCCTTTCTAATAAGGGAGTTCCATATGGAAAATAGTTTCAAGTTGCATTTGAACCAGGAAATTAATTTAGCTCTCGTTTTTCCCTAAATCACACATATAAGCTGAGTCTTCCTGTCTCATTTGTATCTTAGGAATCGATATGCGTATTTAAAATATGTTATATAGAATACATAATTTACAGTTAAAATAACTATTTTATTATTAAACTATCTATTTTCTACTTAATAATAGATAATAATTATCTACTTGATCTCATGTATTAATGTAATTGTTATGAGAAACACTCAGAGGAAGACACATACTGTGATGTACATCAGTGATACAGCGGAAGCGCATGATGGAGTTTGCAATGTCTAAGCAGTAAAGCAGGGGCTAACCGAAGTAACTGAAAATAGTCACAGAAGAGATAAAAGAACAAGAGAAAAGAGAGTACTTCTGAAAGTACTTCTAAAAGACCAGAATTTGAAGGAATAATGCCAAAAACTTCATTAGAAAATCATTAGACTAGGAGAGAGCAGGTCATCTTCAGGGTTTGGGGAAAGCAGTAGCTGGAGACTAGAAAGCACCTGTGATAGACTTAGAAGGACTGATACCAAACCGCTGCACAGAAGAGGAACCAAATGCATGGGGTACCTGCTCAGTTTCTTTTGGGGGACAGCTTTGACAGCAAGACTGTTGTTGATTTTAGCTGTCATTTATCATAGTATAGTTTGCAGTTTGTCTCTGGAGCACTACTTACAACCATTCATCGAATACAAAATATCTCACTGTTGCTCTCTATCCCTTGGACTTAAAACTCACAAATGAGGTGGCTATTTGCAGCAAGATTCTATTAGAAATTAGAAAAATACAAATTACCTTTTCCATAATGGAAAAAAGAATGACTGATAGCTGATGCTGTTTAGTAGACTACATAGACTGGGTACTTTGTAAATGGAATTTTACAACACAATTTCTACTAAGCAAAATCTATTCCATTGTAATGGAAAGGAGTACTCTCCCTAACCAATGAGCCAAAACTTCTGTAAACATTTTTTAGTTTGTTTTTCTGCAGATTTACACACACCTGAAGGTTTTGCCAGTTCTAAGAGGAAAATTTGAGATAGTAATAGAGAGGTTTTCGGCGATCCTTCTTGAGAAAAGCAAGAAAAATTGTTACTGAACTTTCATGCAGTCACTTCTATCTGAAAATATTTGATAATAAAATAAAATAATGGGAATATTTTTTTAGTTTGTTTTAGTGCCTTTATTTTTCAGCTTTTCAGATATTCACTCATGGTAGAATAGAAAGCAGAATACTGCACAACCCATCACTTAAAGAGAACTTGGAACACTGATAAATCAAGAGTTTTTTCTTTTTTAATAAAGGATGGTGTTTCAGATCACAGTATGATCTAAAGAAATTACATGCCTCTGTGTCAAGAATGTAAACAGTATTATACTACAGAATGTGAACAGTATTAAACCAGGACACTGTTATTAGCAAGACTGGACAAAGGCAAAAGTATTCTTTGGGGTTCAGAGTGATTTGAAATTTTGCAGGTTAGAAATAATATTATTATTCTTAAATTTAATGTTAGTGCAATTTCATTTAAAAGTTTGATTACCTAAAAGGTAATAAAATATATTCTTATTTTAAATGATGCTAATCATTGTCACGTAGGTGTTTGTTTCACTGTATCTTTCATTGCATTTCTATATCTGTGGTGTCCACAAGTGTTTTTTGAGAAGGACTCTAGACCGGTGGGTGCAATAGCTCTATCAGGAATGACAAATACAAGCAGCAGGTTTGCCCTTGTGTACGAAACTCCTTGGCCTGGTAAAAGCCTATAAGCTACACAGTAGCCAGCAATTGGCACTGAATATTTTTCCTCTAGTCTTTCTTGGGCTGGGTTGGCTGATTTTCCTAAACAGGTTCAGAGATTAAGAAGTTCATTCAGCTACTGATTCACAGTGCATATCCACGAATTCTGCGTAGAATTTCTTATGTAATCATTAATTACTTCACTGAGACAGATTTGTAAAGGTTGTGCGCCACCTTTAAACTGACAAGCGATGACGTGCTGGTTTGTCTTGTGAAACAGTATTTTAACATGTTTGAATGGATATTTTGGCTTTGGATTTTTTCTCCTCTCACAGTAAGTCTTTGATGAGGTGAAGAGGAAATCAGCTATTTCAGGAAAATCTAGACGTATGTATGTAATAGGATTGTTCAAAAGCTAAAAGAAGTTGCTCATAATGCTTGGGTAATCTTAATGCCTTGCAGACAGTGGATTATTTTCCATGTGACTGAGTTGAAAGGGAATGCATACAGCAGATGAGAAAAACATAAAATGTGACTGGAAGTGAATTTTGTAGAAAACCAAATATATTGGCTTTATATAATAATTAATATATTCCAATATATTATTATTTAATATATTTCAATATATTAAATTTTTAACTGGTTATATTTTTTAGCTTTTACTCTTCTTTTGTTTGTTTGGGTTTTTTTTTCCCAGCTTTGTGATTTTCCAGATAAAGTAATCTGTAATCTGCAAGGGGGTGATATTCTTTGTTTGGAATTAAACACTGATATCCAAAGAAGGACATAGATGTTACTAGGCCATAGGTACACCGCTGTCTGTGTTATTAGTAAACATTTAACAGAAAAAGGGTAAAGATTCTCTGCATTAATAAAATAACACCAAATCCTCCCACTGTGCTTACAACTCATTAATTTAGAAGGTGCCAAGATTTTAACAAGATATATACATGGCCTTCATCTGCAAAGAACAAAAGATGTCAAGGATCTCTGTTTCATAAAATGTAACTCCACATGAAAACTCTTTTACATTCCTTTAGGGACCTGCTCTTGCAATGCTATGGAGCAACTTCCTCTGCAGTCACCACGGTGGAAGCTGGGAACTTTCAGTGCATTGCAGGATTGAGTCATTTGTGACATTTGTTTTAATAATAATTATACTTAGCTTGACATTTTCAGTGTTGCAAACATCGGTCCAAACAATAGGCTTTTGAAGTAGCCAAATATTTTTATTCATGTTTACAAACTGGAAACCTACAGCAGGGATGTTGTGATATGTCCAAGCCTAGAGAGAATATCAGTAACTTTACTGCAATTACCAGTTTAGTGTGCCCTGACTTTGCTTCTCCTTTCCTCCCCATGCCCTCCCACACTGTCCCCACCATGCCGTTTGAGTTAGGCAGAGATGTGGAGGTGATGCAAGAGAAATGTATTTCCTTTACTGAGGAAATCTGACTGCTTCTTGTGCCCTCTTATGGTATTGCGGAAGGACCAGAATTAGTCCTTGGAATTTAGATTGATTAATGGAGAGGGTTGTTTTTCTTATTAGTAATGGAGGGAAAGGTGAGTCTGGAATTTCTTTTATTTATCCTATGTAGGAAATATTTTCTTCTGTAATAAGGTTGGCTAATGTTCTCTGACCTTCTTTTATACTTAGTGACAGTGACATTCCCACTGATTTCTCTTTCGTATGATGTTTTCAGACATACTTCTATTTTTATCAATCAGAGAGTAGCTTCTAGGCTTATGACTTTCAGCTGAGAGTAAATGATGCCACCCCCTGTGTTTGCTTTGATACAAGTGGCTGCTTGCTATATTCGCGCTGTTGTATCAGAATTTTATTATTGTAACTAGCAAATCAGCCAACTACGTAGCAGATTTGGTAATTCGTATTTGAGGGTCATATTTTGTCTTCAGATTTTCTTGCTTGTACCATCATTTGCCTGCCAGTTTAGCCAATAAGTGTATTTACCTCCAAATGTTCTGATGTCAAACGTTGTTTATGTAAAATGACAAATGATAACAGGCATAACTACTAATGTAAGCTGTCTAATTTACTTTTTTTTCCCAAAATAGTGTCTGCTCTTTTAATAAGAATACTGAGAAACTAATTGTCAAAAACAGGCTCTTCTTGCAAAATTTGACTGACTTTTATATCTGACTTATTACTGTCTAGTTGCTTCTAGAGATAATGCCATTGTGCTGATTGATCAATACCAATAAATTCCTAATTTAAAGAGGTGATAATCTTAAATAAGGCAGTCAAAGATATGACGATGACACCAAAACCAAGGAATTAGCCTTCCACTGCCCTAAGAAAGGCATGTAAAAGTTGTACATTTAAGTCTGCGTTAGTCACGCTAAGTCCCATTATATTCAGTGGAATGAAATAGGTAGACATCTAAGATACTGTTATTCACCAAATCCTGCAGTGTTATAACTAGGTGGCACTTGCTGAATCTAGCAGATCAGTTCCATATAGATTAAAAAAAAAATAGAAAAAAAGTACCTTTTACATGGGAGGCAGTGAAATTTTAGAATGCATTGCCACAGGAAGTTGTAGAGGCAGGTGGGATCAAGAAGTTCAAAAAGATATTAGATAAACTTGCAGATAAGCAGATAACGAAAGCAAGTAGGTAGGGGTATACCCTCTAACCTTGAACGTAGGTTTGTGGATGCTGGGAGAGTATGAGGAGACTAGGCTGCTTGCTGGTAGTGGCTAGGCTGATGTGCCTTTCCCAAGCAGCAGCTCCAGCTGTCACGATCAGAGACTTTTAGCTAGATTGAGTAGATAGATGGGCCCAGCAGGGCATTTCTTAAGTTCCTATAAGACAGATTAATCGGCCATTGGAGGGGGCCTATTTATCTCCAGTGACTCTAAAATGAGCTGTGGGTGACTGGCTTAGACTTTGAGGTATAACTTTTAGAGATATTATGAAGTTAGGTGCATTAATCCCACCCCAAGAGTCTAGCTGATTTTCCAAGGGCCACAGAGAAAGTCAGTAACAGAAATGAGAAATAAATCCAACTCTTTGTGGTAGCCAGGCTGATCTTTTTACAGTATCATCCTTCCTGTCAATCTAATTGAGTAAAAGAAGTTACCCATTACTGCAGCTCCAGTAGATCGTGTTGCCTCCCTGACTTGCCTGTTAGACATGATGCTTTAGGGAAAGCACTTGTACAATTCCATCAAATTAGTGAGATGTATCCATTTCAGACATAAAAAAGAATAAACACTACCTTAGTTGCTGGTATTTGCTCAACTTGAGGCATTCAGGTCAAGTCACAGATGAAAAGGAGACTTGGGTGCCCTCTTAGGCATAACAATTATGAGCAATTTATAAAAATACAAGTCTCATAATACCATTTGCATCAGTTTGGGTTTTTTCTAAAATTGCATTGCAAAAGTCCTAGACATTGTGCTATGGCTCAGTGCAGTAATTCAATTCTTTCTTCAACTATTGTAAATTTAAGTTTGATATCCACTACTTAAGCCCACAATGCATTTAAAAAAAATGTTTTCTTGCAGGTCCATCTTTCCTATCCACCCCTCATTCAGAATAATTGTCCTAGCCGAACCTCCTGTCATTGGAAGCAGTACCCAACAATGGTTGGGTCCAGAGTTTCTGACGCTGTTTCTTTTTCATAATGTTCAATCTTTAAGCAAGAATGAAGAAATTCAAATTATTAAAGAAATGGTAAGTACGTTCATTATTTTAGCCAATTTTGATTTTTTTATTTTTTTTTTTTACTGGATACGATTATTTACTCTATACCAAATATTTCACTATTGCAGTCCCTATTTCTGTGTAGCATAAACAATTCTTTATTTTCAAATCCTGCTCATCTTTTAATGGCATATAAATGCATATAAATTAGCCTTCTTATCAGGATATTAAATGATGCTGTAATAGAAAAATTTCTTTGTCATAACTGTATTCTTTTTCGGGTGATAGAAACCAACTGTGACAACTGTATACTCATAGCATCCATGTGTAGCTGTATATGGAACTTACATATCTTGCAGTAAGATTAATACTGTTTTTCTTTCAAACAGA
The DNA here is from genome assembly GCF_040807025.1 of Struthio camelus. Lineage (NCBI taxonomy): Eukaryota > Metazoa > Chordata > Aves > Struthioniformes > Struthionidae > Struthio > Struthio camelus. The sequence continues at coordinate 189,253,972 of NC_090942.1, read as the reverse complement.
TTCCAAACGTACCCAGTGCTGCTGTGGAGCAATTGTTGTCATTAACGCACAAGCTTCGGGAGACAAATGATGCCACAGTAAGCCCTTTTTTTCAAATATATTTTCTGCTGCTGTGACTGCATGTTTTAACATGGAGTCACAAGGCTGGATAAAGCTGGATAAAGCATGCTAAACGACAGTGTTGTTTTAGAGGCTGCCTGACTGAAAAACCAGGCTCAGAAAATTAGTGCTGGTGGTTGCTGTACCACATATTGTAAATTTTTGAATTTTGATTTATGTTTTTAGAATCTACGTAAGTAAGGCCTTTAGGAAATTGCCTGAGTATTAGTGAAAATCAGACAGAATAGTACACGTTGTCAGTGGGTTTAGGTACGTGGCTAAGCGTGAAACATATACGAGGTACCTTTTGGGTAGGTACGGATATGATCGTGTGTGTCCAAATATTTTTTTGATAACTTTGCTTTAGTGGTTGTTACTGTATATAATAGAGTTCTTCACTCACTGGAACTGTGAGAGTTGAAATTATTGCGGCTTTTTGGGCAATGAGAACTACCAAACCATTATAAAATGCCAACAGGCAACAGTGAAGACTAGGACTACAAAAGAGAAAGCTCCAGAATTACTATCTGCCTTACTGCTACAGGCCATTCTATTAAAGTAATCTTGTCAAGAAAAATAAGTCCTGCTGACATAGTAACCACAAAGTTCTTTAAAAAGATACAGTCAAATCTTGGCGGAAAGAAAAAGAAATCATTGCTATAGCAACTAAAGCAGTGTGTGATTTTAATGCATCTAAAATGTAAAACATTTTCAGTGCAATCCAGCAGTTTAACTGGTATGTAAATGTAATCCATTCTCCTTAGTTTTCATGAATTTGACATTGGTAATAGTTTTCACAGTATTACTATTTAAGAAACTGAGAAAGGCTTGAAAGGCTGTTAGGAGCTTGAGCGCAAAAAAAAGTAAGTAGAAAGAGTGGCTTTTAGGTACACGTTTGGGACATTGTTACTAATAGTCTATTTAGCTTCCTCCACTGAGTGCTGTACAAACGTAGACTGATAAATGTGTTATGTGTTTGACATATTTAGAGATATACCATGCTTGAACAGAGCATTAAAAAAATTCCTCTCTAAATATGTGGATGTCTATAACATTGTGAAATATCTAAATGAAGTGAGTGATGCTGGATAAGAAGCAAATCATGGTGTGGATTGAGGGAGGATTCTTGTAGATTAGCAGTGAAATGAAGACAGATCAGGAATAGCATGCCTGCATTAAGAGCTGAAATGTGTGCCTTAGGTGTGTCAGGCTATTTATAGAGCTGCCTAAGAAAGTAATCTTCTGCCAGAGATTATCCTGAAATATTAGCCATTGTTTCGAATGATTTTGTTAACAATAGAAGAATACCTGTAGAATGTTCAGGCTGTGGGCGTTGTCTGCGTCATTGTAATTGTTTGATTTACAATAGAACCTAGAGACCACGATTAAGATCCTGTTGAATTAGATGCCTCAGAGATATAAATTAGAAAGACTATCACTATCACCCAGTTTTGAGTTTACAGTTGTGTCGTGTAAAAATAAATAAAAGGGGATGAGGAGGAAAGAGGACATTTTATTACTGCACGCTTAACACGGTTGCACAGTTGCAAACATTAGAAGATGTGACACAGCTTCTCCTCTGTGGGCCAGTCCTTTATGCTTATTTATACCAGTGCAGGATCTGATGCTATATATAGAATCTAGAATTAGGGTTTGGATTTGTCAGTGTATCAGACAAGAGGCAACATCGGCTGCCTCCTCCTTCCCACCTGGTACAGTGGATGAAGTGCACTCTACCTCAATTACTGTGCCCAGCTGTGCCTGTCTCCTTCAATGCAGTCCCGTAGGTTGTGACTTGGGAGGACTGCTCACCTCACCAGAACCCATTCGCCTTGCAAATCTTTCTGCTGTTTAAGATACTTTTGAAAATGGAATGTAATTCCCAAAGACCCTGAGAGTTCTGGTGATTGAAGAGGGATCACAAGGATACAGCTCTCACCCCTCTCCCTTGCCCATGCTTCACACATGACTCTGTCGTGAAGTAACACCTGAAAGACCACAGTTTACAACTCAGTGTCTGTAATGCTGGGTTGTAAACTGTGATGGTTCAGAAGGTGCTTCACAGTCCTTCATCAATGAAAGCAGGAGAGGCAGGAGCAGTAATCTTACCAGTTATCCCAATCTGAGTCGTCCTTTCCCATTGCTCAGAGCTATGCTGGAAAGTATTATCTTTTGCCTTGTCAGCTTTGGAAAAAAGTTTCGTACAATTTCATCAAGGTTTTTTTTTTTTTTTAAAGAAAAAAACGTTAATGCTTGTTGGTCAAAAAAGCAATTTTCTGGGGAAGAGAATTGGTTTTGAGAAATTTTTTATACTTAAACGTGTTTAAGGGGGGGAAAAAAAAACTTGTGAAATTCATGTAGTGTTACATTTCTCTTTTTTCCTTGATGGCAAATTTCAGGGTTTTTTATCCCAACTACAACAGCATAATATGTTAAGATAATTACAAGGCACTTAAAAATCATTTATATAAAACGCAACAGAATGATTTGAAATTATCTAATTAAAATATTTCACCTGACCCAGGCAAAGCGTGGTGTGACTTATCAGGTTGCACTCGTTGTGTTTTTTGCTGAAGTCAGGACCCTGTTTGTATTAGGTACCTTTATCTAGTAGATATAATTATAGGATCATTTCTTTCTCAGTCTTTATATGTCTCTTAAACAAATGATCAGTTGGTTTGGGGTGTCTTTTGTTTGTTTCTTTGTTTTAAATTTTGCTGTATTTGTTTTAGGCTTCCCAGGCGTTGAATCATTTTTGTAACTCTTTGCAGAATCACATCCAATTTTTAACATTCATTTTAACATGTGGCCAGCAGAAAGGGACACAGTGTTCCAGTAATGACCCGCCCAGGAGGCGTGTGCAGAGGTGATACAATCTCCCTGCTTCTGCCCAGTATTGTCTTGTTTATACATCCATGAGCCTTACCAGACTCTTTTGCCAGAGCGTTACATGTGGAGCTAATACTCAGTTCGTGAAGAGTAAAGGACTATTTTTTAGGACCTTGACCCCCCCCCCTTTTTTTTTATTTAAATAGCAAATAAAAATCGATTATCAGCACATTTTTCTTCCTCTTGCTTATTGAGTGAAATCTTAAAGCTAACCTTTTGGTGACATCATGATTTCCAGAGCAGTGAATTCCTACAACAAGCACAGGATTACAGACCTGCAGATTAAATAGCACAAGCTGCTGTAGGAGGCAGAAAGCACATCTGAACAAGGAGAAAAGTTGAAATAATTGCTTTTTTTATTACAGTTTTTTTTTTCTTCTGACTTGTTTCATTAAAATCCTAGAGATCAAATAATTAAAATACCCTGTATTTTTTGACAGGCACAGTCACTTGCTTCATCTTTATCTACTCGACAACTGTTGCGAATTTGTCGTCGACTGTCACACTACCCTGACGAAAGTCTTTACTATGCTGTTAATAAAGCCTGCCTTTCCAGGTAGAAGTGCCAATTTTGGTGGAGGTTCGGGAGTTTCTTGGCCAACTGCTAACATGCAAGCTAATTTTTAAATACGCTTTAGTAGATAATACAATTGCTATCTTGCTCCTTAAATCCTATAATTTCTTCAACAGTATTTCTGTAAAATTCTCAAACTTAGGAGATAAGTAGGAATGGCTTGGTACTGCTTTCTCATCTTTATGGAGATGTTTCACGATATTGTATAAATAAAAAGACAGTCAGGTCTTCATTATAACAATACTTCACTATCTCAGAACACTCAAATCAGGGTTGTATTAATATCTGATATGACTAGGTTTTTGCTGGAGACTTGGACTCAGTTCCAAAAGCTGTATCTAAAAAAATTCAAAAAAAAGCTAACTGTAATCAACAAAAGGTTTGGAAAACTGAGTGGGCCTAGTTCTGTAGAGCTCAGAGCTCTTTCCTTCCTCTTTCAAACCTGTGATCCGACTGAACTGAATGAAGAGAAAAAGATATTTCCAAAAAATATGATTTCTAATCAGACTCTAACTGGCTGTGGAATGAGGAGATTATAGAACTCCAGTCCTAATTTATCCCACATTTTAACTTTATTGCAATATTGTATAACACTGAAGCCTTTTAAAATGAACGTGTAGCTGCTAATGTAATTAGTTACCTATGCAAGAAGTTTAGCTTACCTCCTTAGGGACAGAAGGTGAATTGCTGGAAGCTGTGTGTGAAGGGAATTGACACTATTCAAGGTTTGAAGGTCCAGTTAAAGCTTTGTGCTGATTTTAGATTACAGCAAATACTGAAAAATTTATTTAGAAAATAATCTCTGTGTTATTTTTCTTCATTTAGGTTTTTACCCAACCTTGCCAGATCAGCTTTACAGAAAAATCTGCTGGATTCTAGGATTGAGACAAATCCAGATGACATAAGGAAACTAGAGGAGAAGGATTACACCTGTAAGCTTTTGCTACCTTTTGTTCTTCTTTTCATGAATGTTATTCAGATGATTGAACATATAAATGCTCAAAAAATATCCTCCAAAATAAATGTAATTTGCTTCAGTTAGTTCCCTTTGGCTTTATTCTATTGGGATGTAAGGCACTCTTAATATGTTGATACATCTATATTGTCTCTTGTAGCCTCAGCTCCTGCAGTTTTATTCTCTGTCACATTTCAGGATTTCGCAGTCAGTAAGATCTATGTCTTCAGGCTTTCTTGGACTGCTGTGATGATTTATTTTTGAGTTCTGTTATCACTGGTACTGTTCTTCCAAAAGGTTACAACCTTGGAGTGGTGGTTTTAATCTTTCTCCGATCTGTTCTGTTCTTTACCTGCAGTATTCCATTGCTTCTTTCTCTCCGTTGTTAGCAAAATCAGCCTTTTCCTCATTGGTACTCTTGCAGAAGTACTGACTTTATGTTTTGCTTTCATTCTGGTACACACTTTGTTAATTTTCTTTCCTTTTATTCTGTTTAACTTGCTAATGTTGTTGCATGTCTTCTTTATCAATCAGATCTTTATGTCTTACTGTATCCAACTTGTACTCTTCTGCAATTGCCTTCTGTGCTATGCATATATCTCTCTTTCTAACATTTTCTCGCTGCTGCTTTCTTATTCCAGCTTATCCTCTGGTCTTCATGCTAACTTTATATCTATTTATACTTTCTGTCAGGCAGCATGCTATGAGTGATCTGCCATTTTCCTTCACTAAACTCTTTCTTTCAGCATATGTAATCTGCACTCTTCCTCACCAGTATTCTCTTTGCTGGTTATTCTCAGTTTTGCCATGTATTTGACTTCTGCATTTTCACTGTTAGATCTTTGCAGTACTAAACACATCTTTGTTTTTATTTGTATATTTTCTGGTTTTGTAGATTCAATTTCTATATGTGTATATATGTAAATATATGTATATGAGTGTGTATGTGTGCGTGTGTGTATATAGCTATACTTATAATTTGAACTCTTGCCAGTTGTGCAGTGTTGCCAATTTGTCAGGTTTCTCGTCCTGATACTTCCCTTGAATTTTCTTCATCTTTCTCTGTTCCATGCGTAAAACATGCAGAAAAAGTAGAGGTAGAGCCATAAACGATCAATAGGTGAACAAGTGAAAATATCTATCCAGAAATCAGGCTGTTTTCAGTTTCAAACCATGCAATATTAAGAAATTAGTGGCAGATAGTCAGAAGATAGCACGTTATTATCATTTACACTTAGGTGTTACTTTCCTAAGGACAGAATTTATGATTCTCTTGATTTAAGAAATTTTTCTAATAATTTGTCCTCTCGGAACTACAGTTGAAGATCACCTCCGAAAGTGCAGAATTGAGCCAGATTTCACCAAGTTATTAGAAGTGTCTGTTTTCTGGCATAAACCTGTTTATACAAAAATTTAATGCCGATAGCAGAAACCAATGGTGACTTTATAAATCCTTTGAAAAATAAAGGAAATGCCTGTGAAAACGTACTGCTTCCGCCGTTGAGGAAATATAGTCAAACAGCATTAGTGGTACTTCAGTGACAAGATGAGAGTACTGAATTAAACCAGGGCAGCTGTCACAACTTTTAGTGTTCTTAATGGTACTTTTCCCATGCATCCACCTATTGTCATTTACTGTAATGGTCTTCCTTGCAATTATAAAGAAAATTCAAGTTCATTATAATGCAGCCTCTTGTAGTTTGTTAGTAATAACAAACTCTTCCAAACATTCTCTTTCTTTAGATAATGAGAAATCGTACACAGCAACCCATAGCCTGGTTAAAATTTGTAAATTGTCTCTTACAAGTGTTAGGGATTGTATATCTGCTCAGAAAATGCTTTAAGTAATGCATTTGTTTGTTTATTTCCTGAAAAACGTCTAGGTGAAGTAAGCAACGGGATTCTGAAGATAGGGTCTGTGGCTATGCCAATTTATAACCCAACTGAGAAAATGAAAGTGCCTGATGTTTTATTTTATGAAAACACTCAGGTAAGTACAAATCTCAGTGTCTGACAGTCTTATGACATGAAGTTTTACCAGCCTGCAGTACCAGCCTTGTATTAGAATTAACACTGTGTGTCTGAAAAGCAATGTGAAGAAGTTCTCTAAGTCCAGCCCTGTTCTCTGTGATTTTATGTGAATTGCTTCTGAGCATGCTTCGAGTACACTTATTGACAATGTCTTGGGCCAAATCATGGTCTGTTTCCAAAATCCTGGTTATAAACTACCCAGTTATCAATCTCATCTTGAATTATGAGGAACGGAGGGGTACCAAAAAATTAGCAGAATCGTTTGACAGATACAGGCTCTATGCGTTCCTAGCGCGTTTATATAATTTCAGTGCGATTCTTTCGCAAATCTTAAGATTCCAGTTGGCTAATAGCTATTTTTGAGCCAGTCAGTGTGCTGCAGTGTGCAACCTTTAACAAGGCTAGCAATGGTTAAAATCTCTGTTTTAACAAGCAGCAGTGTTTGTAAATTCTCCCCTATTTGGCACTGAAAGGACTGTTACCCCAATTTCTTACATTTTTTCCACTGGTTTTGAGAAGCTCCACTGTGTATACGAGCAGAAGGAGAGTAACAAAAGTAGTAAGAAGAGGTACTTTGTGAACACAATGAGAGGAGAGGGTTTGGGCATTGGTTTTTTTCCCCCCTTTTGAAGAGGTAAGTGTACTGCAGCTTTCCTTTTCCTCTAGCATGGAGGCCTCAAAAGTATCACTTCAGGGTATCCCTAACCAAGGGAATTGCCCTCTGAGTGACCTTTAAAATATTTTGCCTCTGAAAGGCAGCACTGACAGCTAGAGTGCTCTTGTGAAATATTTTCCTTTTAGGGGCCTGGTGTGGGTTTGCCTACTTTGTGAATTTCCTTTTCTTCTTTTTTTTTCCTTTCTATTCTTTCTTTCTTCCCCCCTTGCTTGCAAATTCTTCACAGAACAGAGTATGCTGTATCACCTACTGAAGGTCATGACAGGCCATACGAAGGGGGCAGATGACAGTCTTCATCTTCCCCCGTAACGTTTCATGTGCAATTTTTTTCTGTGTTGCCATTTCACTAAAGTACTTAATTTGGGTCACTCTGAAATGAAATCCTGAGTCTTGAAAGCCCTTATATTCATATTGCTTTTTCCATCCTCTTGCTTATAGCTTCAGTAATTACAACTGAACACACTACCGCGAACTGCACACAACCGAGTCTTCAGATATTATTTATTTGCTTTGTTTAGGCAATATGTTTTTTAAAAATGCTATGTAGAACAAACTGCTCCGTATCTGTCCCTGGTAGTAATGCATTCTGAACACTAAAGAAAACAGCAGCCAAATACCAGTCAGAATAGCTGTTCCCATTTAAAAATAAATTTTAATCTTAAGTTCAGTATTGCTGGTTCGTGCCTTAGTTCAGTCATTCAAGTGCTGTAATGGTTATTTAGCAAAATCTTCCAGAATACAAAGTTGGTTTATGTGTCTAGTGCAATATTTCCACTCCAGTGTCTAAAAACTAGATAAATAAACCAAAAGAGAAAAAAGTTTCTAAGCTCTTTGCAATGCTGTGCAATATAATGAAATATGTGTTTTCTTTCTTATGTATATTTGACCTTGAAACATTTCCATGTTTCAGTGGAATTCAACATTGGTGTGAAACAATACTTTGTCCACATCAAGTGGCACAAGAGTGGAAATGATTTTTAGGTGATATGCTAAATGCCACTCTCATCCCTGTCTTTAGGGAACAGAGACTGATTAAGTTGACACAATGTTGATGTGTCTATGTAGAAGTCCTTCATGCAGGTATTTAACCTAAAAAGTCTGCCTGCATCCTAATACAGTGCTAATTTACGTCCTGTTGTGGAAAAAAAAAAACCACACACGCACAGACACACGCACGCACCAGTACATAATTTCTGTTGTGAGAAAGCTGTTGTGGAGGGGAACTAGAGTGTACACACACTTGTGCAATTTAGGATGAGAAAATAAGTCATCAGAGGGAAGTACTCATGCTTTAGCAGTAAAACCAGAAAATCTAATCAGTATGTGTGGTGTGATTGACTTACTGGAATTTGTTGTGCTATATCTGGATAAAGTTACACTCATCAGCTATAAACTTCTGGTGCATGTGCATGCCAGAAAATATGGTAATTTGCCTTGAAGTCCTCTCCCTAAATTGTATATCGAGTATTCAGTAGTCTTTTGACATGCCTGGTTAGGATTTCATGGTATTAAGCTGTATTTACAGAAGTTTCTTCCCTACCCCCACCCTCTTTTCTGAAGAGATGTGGAAAACTAAAACATCTTTCACACAGCTGCAACCTGAATATTTCTGTGTGCTCTGAAATTACATCAAAACTACTTTTTTGTTTTGTTTTGTTTCAAAATCAAATATTAAAGATGAGATGATAATGTGAAAACAAATATGTTTATCTAAAGGCAAGCAATCATTTTTCCTAAGTAGATTGTCTGACCTACTTACAGATGACCTATTTTCACCAGATACAGTGGAGGATATACAAGTCTTTGTTGCTAGTGAAGTAGCTTGCACTGCCATATTATCTGTAGCTGTCTGGATTCTTTTGAACAAAATATTTATGAGGAGCAAGATAAGGTTAAATTTTGTCCTGCATATGTTACCTTTATGATGCTGGGTATATAAAATATACCTCAAGTACTTTGACTTCGATTAGGGAGTGTAATTTAGAAATTATAAGAAGCATTATGAATGTGGGCTTGCATTTTACTATCCTTATTTTCCTTGAAAATAAAGTTTAATTGGAAAAGAAAGGTGCATTTGTTGTTAAGCTATACCTATCATTCAACCTTTAATTAAAAAAAAAAGGATGTAATTTCCATGTTCATATCAGCTCTCTTTTATTCCCTCTGGCTTCTATATATAAAGTTCCACCTGGATACATTTTACTGCCTTTTTTTTTTCACATTTCAGGTGTTGCTATAAATGTTACACTTCTTGCTTCCTGCTTTGTGAAGTTTTAACAATAGTTCTGAGTAAAATAAAAAATGAGATGTTTGTAGTAAATAATAATAAATTGCCCACAGTGTCGTTAGTAGAGCCGAAAGGAACTGTTTTTCAACAAATTTCTTAACTGAAAATTTCAAGTGTGTATTCACGTTTTCAGTAAAAATCAAACTGTAAGAGCTTTCTACCGATTTTTTTTCTTAATGATTTAAAACACACACACAAACACACACGCAGACGCACACAGACACACATGTCTGTGTATGTGCATGTATAAAAGCACCCTAAAATATTTTCTAGGGCCCTTTCCCCCCACCATTTCACAGAACAGAAGGTAGACAGCCAGTAATACCACATCATAATTCCCATAATAAGGTTTCTTAATCTTCCCTTCCTGCCCAAAAGCTTGGTTAAAAGATGGGCCTAGTTGTAGATCTGTGAGATGAAGAGGGACAGTCTCTCAAGATAGTCAGCCTGGAAGTCCTTCATAGCTTAAAAACAACTTCAGATCCATGTGCAAAAACGTGCAAAAATCTGACAGTGCTCCGGAAGTATTGGTTGTCTATATGCAGAAATGCTAATTGCTACTTACTTCATTAGTCTCTATTTAGTTTAATTGTAACCCTCTATCCTAAATGGAAGGACAGTAATATTACAAGGACCAGAATGGGACCTGAGGCCTGACCAAAATTTTTTCCTTGCCATTGAGAAGGTTGTTCAGTCTTCCCATCTCTCTTTCCTGTCTCCTCCATGGTGATGTTGCTTTCCTCCTTTGTTCTGCATAATTAAATTGTATTACTGTCTCTTACTGCCTGCTCATTTAGTGCCTAATGTTGTGAGCCTAGAAACTTTCCTACAATCTCTGACAATTATCATACCCTGTATAATAACAGTTGTAGTAAACTATACTGGAGGTGATAATGCACGTTTTTGTAACTGTAAGATCAGCAGCTCTCCAAAACAGCTGAAAATTAGTCAGATTGGTATTTTAGAACTTTGCTTCTTCACAGGACAGTTACTGGAAAATAATCACACAAATTAATGATGGTTCTTGTATGCTGGGTGTCAAACATCCAGCTAGGCTAAAAGGAAATGCATTATTCATCATTACTGAGAATTAAATATATCTAGGGACATCAGACACCCAAAATAATTGGAGCAGATGAAATGCATAAGTAGAGTTAGTGTCTTTGTTTCATTGTTTTAGTCACTGCATAGATTGGTATTACTGGCTGAGAGACTCTTTCCAAAAAATAAATGTCTGTAAGTATAATGTTTAAACAATTTCAGCTGAAAGTTCTGCAAGTAAAATTCCTGCATACTACTTTGATTACTGAATGTATAAACTTGAGAGTATAAAAGCAGGGGTAGAAGTTGTGGATTTTTTTTCTCCAGCACATGATGGTAATGGAAGACATGCTGAAAGACTTCCTGCTTGGAGAACATCTTCTTTTAGTTGGCAATCAGGTGAGTTAAACGTTTCTTAGAATGCATGGGACAGACTCATTATTTAATGAAATAAAAAAGTCTCTGTGTTTTTTTCAATGAAATTGAATCCATTTGTACCAGTAAGGTATTTGACCCATTTCTGATTTTTTTTTTTTTTTTTTAATCTACTAATGTTCAAGGATTTTATGGGCATATGCCTGTGGAAAATGTAAATGCCTTTAAATGTCGTATTACATTGCTATGTAAATAAAAAGACAAAATACTGGTAATTATATGTAACATTACTTGAAAGATATAATAGTTACTCTTCTGAACCAAAACAGAAAACATATTCTATCCAATTCAGAGTTCATAAACACTTTCCTTTGGCCTGGTTAATTTTGTCAATAATCCAGGACTGTTTTTCTTTTCAGGGACATTAGTATGCTTGGTGTTCACAGCCCATATAAAAACTTAATTAACAAGAAGCGAATCATTTCTGTTTCCTATTATGCCATCACAATTCTCAATAACCTGGCTTTTAAGATTTCAGATTCTCTAATTACATCATTACAATTAAAATCTTTGGTCAATAATTTTGACTGTCCTTGATAGGCATGTATCCAACCTCGCTTTTAAAATCCTCAGTGACAGATAGCTCAAGATAACCAGTCCTGTTAATTTATTACCCTAATAATAATAGAAATCACTCTTTGATGAAAATTGGGGTGTTATACCTTTTTTGCTGCTCCGGCTTGTCTCTAATTTAACATCTTAAGATGAACAAATGGCACCACTTCTGGGAAGAATATCCCCTTGATTGATTTTTTTTACATCTGACTTAAACTATGAAAAAAGGAAATCAGATTCTTCTGATGTGGTTTCTTCTCTTCCAGGACTTGTTTCTTATCACCTTTTCTTATTAGCTTATAATCATCCTTCTTTCTTAACTACCTTCTCATCAATTCAGGTTACTTGTAACCACATTAAGTAGATGCAGATTGATCATTTAATTTTTTGTTCCACTATCATCTTGTTTATTGAATTTGAGTTGATTGGTCCATATTGATTTAGGACATCTCTTCCGTCTATCAGAATCCTTTGAATTTGAATATTTTCCTCCTAAATCCTTTCACCCTCTGCTTACATAGCACTGTTACAAGAAAATTTCCACTTTCTGCTGGATAAAGGTTGCATCCGCAAATATTATCCAAAGCTTATTTGCTTATAACAAAACGTTAGTTTTCCCTAAAGGAGAGAAACAGATTCACTTTATTCTTTGGCTAGTATCTCTATTGATGCAGACTTCATTGGTGACATGATGAGGGCTGTCTTATTCTTGTAGTTGGTCATTGCTGATTGGTGGTACCATCTGAGAGTTTATAGGCTCCCCAAGGTAGGGAAGGCAGATGTTTTTTAATTGCATATATTTGAATATCTTTGTTCTTCAGGACCATCTTAAACCATTCCTGACCTCATAGATGACTTAACCAGAATTAGCGTTGTCAGTTAGCATGTATTGTTTCTATATATTTGAAGTACTCAGGAAAGTGACAATTTCCAAGCTACAGCTTTTTCCCCCCACCTCATACTGTAATCTTCTCCCTTTGGTTTAGCTTTGCTTCAGCAAGGATGCAGTAATTTTCTAGCAGATGCTTATTTTTATTTTGCAAAGGCCTTTGGCAAAAGTCTAATACAAAACACACTAATGGTCTAACTTACGTGCTAAGTGTTGCTAATGTGCATATACTAAAATTACAGTATACATTTAAATATAGTCTCGCCTACTTAGAGTTCTTGTTAATAGCTTGTATTTCAGAAGGTTTCATACTTGGAACCTCTAGAGTTCCAAGTCTGGAAGAGTCTACTTCCAGAAAAGTAGACTTTTGCTTGATGATGCCAGCTTTTGTCAAAAGATTTCATTTATTCATTAATAAAAAAGGAAGCAATTTCATAAATGGAATAGAATCTATTCATTCTGTTTCAGAAATACTGCTCTCTGTTCTGTCTCCCAAGTTTTTACTGAAAATGCTATATAATATACAGATTGCCTGCAGGACCTGCTGTCAGGGAGCAGCAAGAATGGGCCACTTGGCAAGGGAGCAGAGACAGGGACAGTATCCTCACCAGCAAGTTGTGCAGTCCTCGTGTCCATGGAAGGAGAACAGGTCTAGGGGCGGGACCAGAGCTGGCCGAGAGCCCAGTGACTGCCACACAGGCCCGCAGTGGCGAGGACGGTCTGAGGCCAAGCCGGGAGGTCAAGTCAGTGGGTCTGGGTTGGGATGAGCGAGGTACAGGGCCAGGCACTGGCTCCCAAGCCACAAGGGCTCCAGTGAGGCTGCTCACAGCTCGCTCCGCAGCTATGCGGGGAGCAAAGTCCTAGGTGGAGGGGAAGACGTTGCAGAGCCTGGTAGTGCGTTCAGGCCCCTGACACATGCTTCGTATATTGTCCCAATTTGTTGAGAAAATTTGGAAGACTACATGAGTACAGTCTGGGAGGTTTAGGGTATTTTTCCAGCAGTGGTATACTCATCTTTAATAATGTAATCTGTGCCACATTTTCCCACAGCTTATGAAACTCTCATTACAGGCAGTGTTAAAAGATTTAGTTGAGTCAAAGAGTAGGAACATGTACTGCTTTAATTCTAGACGCCACCTCAGTTGCACCAGTAAAATAGAAAATCAGTTGGTTTGCTGATTTGTACTTGGCAAATTAGTAATACTTACAGGTTTTGTTTTTGTTTTGTAATTAGTGTCATGCTTTGAGGTTTATTCTTTAGTAATTTGTTCTGCTGTTTTTCTGTGTGACTAATTTCGGTCAACCAGCTATACTTTTCCTTTTAAAATACTATTTTTTAAGTTTCAGTACTGCATTTGCTGTTCTGCAGCCTCACAGGATCAGGGATGATCACTAAACCTTTAGAAATAGAATTTAGAAATTTTTAGTTCCTTAAATGTATCACTATAAATTTCCTTAGCGCCTGATGAATCCTGCTCAAGTAATTTAAAAGCAACCATATTATGTAAGTATGTTTTTGTGCTACATGCACAGTTACCCTCCCATTGAAACTATTTGAGTTTTCATCCTCTTTGTGTAAAGCATATGATTAAAAAAAAAAATTCTTTGCAGTTCAGTTACAATCTGTAATTAGAACTAGCTAGAGTTTTATGGTTGTCTACTTGATACATATATCAGTGTGTGTCTGTTTTTTGCATTTGGAAGAAGTAAATAATGGTGGGTTTGGGTGGAGATACAAAGTGCTATTTGAGTTTCTTTCTATTGCATTTCTTGTTGGTGAATGAATGAATCATGGAAATTCCGTGTAAATAACTGACAAATGAAATACTCCGAACCTTAGTCTTTCAGAATAGGAGACTAACGTGCCTTCAAATCTTCAAATGCCTTTGTCATTTCCCTGATATTTAAATACTTGACATGTATCGTAAAACATAATTTGGTCCGTCAAAATTACGAATATATGTTAGTGAATATCTTCTTTCAACTGTGACTGAATGTGCGTGTCTCTATGTGCACGGTTTCTTTTATGGACTAGATTTGGTTTTGTGGGTTTCCTCTTTCTCCTCCCTCATTTTCACAACACATGTACACACACAAAATTCCTGTTAGCCTAAGGCCATCCTCTCTCATTTCACAGCTGCAGGTGTCATCTCTTCGGTGTATCTTCTAATTAAGATGTGAATGGCAGGAGTCCTTTTAACCAAGACTGTTTTCAACTTTGAAGTTTAGTGTTAGAAATTCAGTAAATCAGAATTAAACAATCCTGGTGTATTTTAGGGGCTGCCTTTCTTAATGTAACCAAGGAGGCATTGCAGACAAGTATGTTAGATACTGAGAGATCTCTTTAGGAGTGTTCAACTTCTAAAGTACTTTATAACCCACTTAGTTTGTGTGTATTCCTTGATATTTGTATGGCCCAGAATTTCAGAGCATAAATGTATTGTGTGAAAATGTGGCTTCATCTAAATATTTGTTTACACTGGTTATTGATTTATTTTGGATGCTAACTGGAATGTGCTGCTATTTCTTGTTTAAGCAAACAGGTTTCTTTGGGTTCTCAGGAAGGGCAATGGATAGAAGAGAATTTTCAGCTATTGGATAGCTTCTAATTGGAGGAAATGCCAGCACTTTAAATATGGCTTCAGATATTACTTCCTGAATGAGCCTGTTTCCAATTTGAGAGTGTGAATGAGATGATCTGTAGTATCTCAAAACAAGTATAAAGCAGCTTCTTCCTTGACTGAGAAAGCAGTTACTTATTACTCTCCAAGCAACAGGCAAACAGCAGAAAGACTCCTATTTAGTAAACATTACTTATTCCAAACTTTGCAGTGGCTGTTTAGGTAATCTTTACTGTATAGCTCTTACAGGGCAATGATTCCCTAGTCTCCCAAAACAGACTGGTTTATTTATTCGTACTACTAAGGAAGACTTTTCAGCTTGCTTTTTGTGAAAATTTTCCTGATGGAGGTTATACAGTTCATGGATTGGCCATTACATATCTTTTACTATCTCCTTGAATTTTCCTTCTCTGGAAAACAGGAGAAAAATTATGTCGATATATAAAATTTGTTTATCTGGAAAAAAACTTTATAAGTAGCAGCAACTGAAACACATTTTTTTTTTCTTGCTCTTCTAAATTTTACGTTCCCAGGGAAGCATTTGAAAGCTATTGCATTTGGAAGTTATATCAAAAGATACGTTGGCTCTTCTCACCTTTATTGGTTGTAGGTGAGGTCTTGGCAAACATCAGCTGTCTTTAAAGCAACGTATTCATAGTTCTAAGAGGTTTCTGACTTTCTGGAGAGAGAAAGCTCATAGCTAAGTGAGAATCACAGCCTTCTCGCTTCTGAATTATTTTATAACCTGAAATTCTAAAAAAAACACCAAGCCCTGTGTTAAACAAAATTGAATTATTTTGTTTGGCATTAGTCTTTTGCCATAATTTATAGTGTGAGCGATTCAGATAGCTGTTGTAGTGAATTAAAGAGGTTTCCTTGTAGCAGTAGAACGTGCCTGCTTGTAGGGCACAGTTAGCATACAGGAAGTGTTTCATAACAAGTTGTGATCATTTTGGCCCTTAGAGTAACTGTATTCTCATTCACTGTATAAATATAGAATAAATAAGAACATTGGTTGTATAAGTACAAATATATGTATATAATATATAAATGTCTATAAAATATACCTCTCCCATGGTATCTAGAGTCATCTAAAACAGCACAGTTGCAGGATAATATTCCTGTGTAGCAGGACGGATGCAGTTTTTATTAGTTCCAGCAGCTCTTCCATGCCTTGAGAACTATGTGATCCATGGATTGATTGTATTTGATGGTTTTGGCCATGTCTGCATTAATTAAGTATTCACTTAATAGACCTTATGTGTTCCATAATGTCTCTTTCACACCGTACATTTGTTTTGAATCAAGTTTCAATATGTACAGCAATATTCTTACGTGCTTTATAGTCAGCTTATGCCACTCTGTTTGATAGCACCCTCACGGGTTTGGCATGCAGTTCTTTGGCACAGCATTCTTTGGCTGTACGTTTACATCGTCTGTTACAGACCTTGCACTGTTTTCAAAGTGTAAAGCATAGAGATGAAAAGTGATTGAGTGGACATTACTGTCTATATTGTGCAGACATCACCAGAATGATGAACATTCTGGCTGTCAATCTTCTTGAGAAGTAGACAGAAGAAATGCCATGTAAATTAGGACCAAATCAGGGTTCATGAGGATCATTTCCTATTTCTCTTCTCTTGGTTGTTCTTCTCCTTCCAGAATTCCCACTTTCTCCATTACCTTATAGTTTTCTTCACTGGCAACCCTTACAGCTGTTGCTAAGTATTTAGTACTGGCTGGTCTATCTTTGAAAATGAAATACTTAACGTTACCAGTATCAAAAGCCGGTTTCCATCCTGCTTTTATGGTAAATTAGTTACTGAGGAATAACATTATAAAAAAATGACAACAAGTAATACATCTTCTCTCTTGAATAATTGTTATTGATGGACATTTTTGGCTTTCCTGTTGCTTATGTTCTCTTTTCAACAAGAAATACAATTATGATAATCAGTAAGAAAAATCAGAAATGCCAAAAGTTACCAATTAAATTACTGTGGAATTACAGACAGCATTTAAATTTTGCACTTCATTTGATTGTGTGGAAATCTAGATTTTGCCTTTGCCTTTGTACTTCTTGCTGAGAATCATCTCCCCTCTCTCCCAACCCCCTTCTACCCCGGTCTTAAATAAAGAAGGCATTTTCCAAGCTTATAAAACAAGCCCTTTCCAGAATGGTGTGCAGTCTAGTTAGACAACATACAAATGAGAGGAAATGAGAAAGGAATACCAAGTAGCAGAAGAATGAAGACTTCTATAAAGGTGCTAACCATTGTTGTAAATAATCTGAAAGAAGACCGTTGCAAATTCTATGGCAGCACCTAGTGAAATTGTTGAAGTGGGCCCACAGTGAGTAGGCTGTCACAAGTATATGTGAAGAACTTAAAAATATGGTGGCGTTTTGATACGTACGGTAATTTATTTCCCTGATGGAAGAATGTATTTGCATCCTTCTTTCTGTTGCCTTTCTTTGACTGAAGAAAGTGCATCTATAAAGGCACTTTAACTTAGAGATCAACTTACGTGAACTCTTGGACTACTACTGGGAATTTATTTTATTCTTGAAGAGTTTAGTAAGACAAATGTTGGAATCTTTCTTGAATAGATTTTAAAGGGCATGCTTGAGTTGGTCTTTCCTTGTAAGGCAATGCTCTTTTTATCTCATTGTGAAATTGAAGTAAGTAGCTAAGTGTGGAGAAACTGAGAGTGCAGTAGTATCAGTCACCGGCAAAACTGGAAATAGCAAATGCTTAACATTCTAACTTTTCTAGAAGTAAAGGACCTGGGTTTTTTGACTTCAGCTTGTGTGAAAATAGACAGCTTCTTCTACAAGGCAGTGATGTACTCTCCGAAGTCAATATTTTTGATGGTCTTTTTCTTACGAACATGAAGAAGTTGAGCTCTAAATGAAGTAAATAGGGCTGGTTGTTAAGATATTTTTTGCCTAAGAGATTCTGTATGTATATTATGGAAATCTCAGAAAATATTTGTCTTCTGCTTACTACAGTCATAACTGTAGTTGCCCATATGCAAATATGAATCATCTTTAAATGTATCTGTGCTTACATTATTGCTTTCTGCCTTTGCAAGTTATACTAAAGAAACGGAACACAAAAGAATTAATGAGTTACTTTCTTTGGGAAGTTTCTTCCCGCGGATTGTTTCTATTGTAAATTTTTCATATCTTTCTCTCTGTAAGGCTCCAATTGTCTTATGTATGTAAATGTGAAGATTGTATGTTGCATAATAGGGTTCTGGGTTGAACGTGATAGTTTAAATTCAGAAGAAGGCAGGTAATCTACAAGTCTGTCTAAACCTGATTTATCCAAGCCATTCAATTCATGACTTCTATCAGGGAAATGAGTTTATGGGCTCTCTTGTGGTGGATTTTTTTTTTTCTTTTAGTGTTACCATAGTTTTTGCATGCTCCAGATGATAAATTCGTAATAAAATAATTAGATCCTAAATCACAGAACACTCTTGTGCAGCACGTTTGTGACCAATATATAAATTACAGTTGGGGCAAGTCTTAGATCGCTACTATTTTTTAGCAACTATTTTCCTTTGTTACTAACGTCAAAGCAACGGTGAGGTTTATTGAGGTGGTCCTCTGGTAGCAATGTCTAGGGTCTCCTGTTGACATATCTTCTGTGGTTATTACACTGCATTATTCACATTTGTTCTAAGCAGGAAGCGATCAACTTTTTTTTTTTAGTCAGAACTATATCCCAAAACAAATGCATAATATTTCAAAATTAGTTGTAGAATAAAACCCAAGTGAAAAAGTGAAAAATTGTCTTTTTCACCCATTGCAAAACCTGGATTTCATTAATTTCTAATGAAACCTGCCCTGTTGAAGGTGATTTAAGCTACACAGGATGACTGTGTACTGAAATGGAAGAGGCGTGGTTGCAGTGTCTTGGCTGAACGATAGTAGTGAACAGAACAATGCAGTCACCTCTTTAACCACTTCAGTGTGACCTGCAAATCATTTAAAAGAAAATAAAAATGAGATAGGATTTCTCTTTTTTTTTTTTTTTTTCTGATAGTTCTCTTTCTAAGAAGCAAACTGTTAATTTCAAAGCTTGGGTCCAGTTCGTTTCCTGTATAACTTTATTGATTTCAGTTGAATTGTGCAGGGGACAGATTTGTCCCACTACTGTAATAGCTGCATCCTGAATTGCAAAATGCCTCCTGGGACCTGTGAGAACCTTGTTTTATATTTGAAGCTGCAGTTATTGTTACTGCTAGAAGATGAAGTCATTTTATCCTTGGTAACAAGTGTTTACAATGTCAGGAGAATTTTTAAATAAGGAATTGTTTTGCCTTCTAATTGCATGATTTTATTTTTGTTAGTTATTACTGCAGTTTTTTACTTCCTGTTTTTCTGCTTCAGTTGTCCTGTAGGTCTGAGGAATAAAAATTGTCTAATACTTGCTTTCAGAAATATTTCTGTTCCTTTTAGCTGAAATGCCAACACAGATGTTATTTTCCCTCTAATTTCCATATGCTTATATTTCTGTAAAATCAAGTAACTGCAATATTACATATATAAATAACACAGTGTTCATGGCAAACTGGTTTGTCCTCTGAATGTTACCTTAGACTACCATTAATGCAAATTACATGAGATTACATTCTGAATCCAATCCAAGTTCAATTCAGTATTTTAGTGAGTTCACATGAATTGTGTAGTTTTGATTCTTTCTGTGTAAATAGTTGCCTACCAGCTACAAGATGGATATAGATTAAAGAAAAAGGGTGTTTTTTTTTTGCCATCTTTGTCATTTCTTATTTCTGGGATGGCACTGGCCTATTTCAGAGTTTTCTAAAATGGGTTAGCGTTTTCCACAGTTCTTGTTTATCTGAAGATTACCAGACACATTGTTTATCCCACAGGGGTCAGGTGAATTTGGAATAAACCTAGTTTTCTTGGTCTCATGTCAGTGAGTAGCACTGAAGGAACTCATCTGAGCTCTTTTTTGCAGTTTTTTCCTTACTTTCTAATATAATTATATTGTGCCTCTTCCTGCTGGAGTAACTGAGACAAAGAGAAGTGGTAACTTGTCATGAAGTAAGAATGTGAAGGAATAGGATCAAAGAGCTTTGACTCGAACTTTGCTCCAGCTGCTGTGGCCAACGAAGGATTTTCTGTGGTACACCACAACCTCTATGAAGGCACATAACGTATGCTCTGAAGGAGTTCAGTCTAGGAGTTGGGCAACATGAACATGTTTCTAATGGTTAAACCTGGTGGCAGTGCCTTGCAGCTCTTGAATACTGCATGCACCTTTTAAAAATGCATCACATTCTGAAATCAAGGTATACTTAAAATAAAATAAAAGTAGGTACGCAGGGATACTGCTGCGATGTGCAAATACAAACTAGAAAAGGGTGAGAGACAATCGTGGCACAACTCCCATTGACTTCTTTGTGTTACTTTGGTAACAGTGCTCACTCCATTCCTCCACAGTGGCCCTGCGTTGCGCTTGTGTGTCCTCTGAGTGCTCTTTCAGAAGCGAGGTGTATTCCTCTTAGTATCCTTGGTGATAACAGCATTGGTAAAAATGAGCAAAACTAGCTACGTGGTTGTCTTTCTGTTGGAAAGGGAGAGGGAGAAAAAAAAAAGTCTAGCTATGTTATTTTGTAGTTGGGAAGTAGTCTTTTCATGCATAATTTTAGGACGGTATTATAAACATACAGACAAACCGCATGCTCTTTCTGTTAATGCACATGAAAGCCAAAGTCCTTTTTTTTCTAATTACAGTAACCGTTTTGCTTGATATTAAGTATGTTTTACATTGATTCAATATGTTGATCTATTTCTTCAGCTTTGTTCTTGCCACAGCTGGCGAGAGTCCCACTCTGTGGAGAAAAGGATATGCAGTCCACTGGGGACTGTACAAAATACTGCTGGCAGACATCTGCCCAATCCTCTGAAGATCTCTTAGAAAATGTGAAGGAGGCTGCTTTTAGCATTGGTATTTGTGCTTGACATTAGAAGGAGTATCCCAGTTTATTGACCCATTTATAGTTTTAAGTATCTTACGGCAAGCAGTGACAAACACATGGGAATAAAACTGCCCATATGCACTATAAGAGGATTGCTACCCTGTTTCTGATTACTTTTGATGCTTCTGATGCAGTTCCTGAAGTTGAATGTTTCTCCTCAAACGGGTGTGTTCTTTGACTTTTTCTAGAAGAGTTTGTTATCCAAACACCATCCTTCAGATGATGCTCAGATTCTGAGTTCAGATTGAGTCCACAGTAGGATCTGTGTGGTTCTATTTTTGTCATCTCTGCTATATCTTTTTTTCTCTACTCTCCTGGTGAGATCTTTCATTCCAGGATTTCAAATACTACACATATGTGTTTGATTCTCCAGTCTCATAAATGTACTCAGATGAGAGATTGTGGTCCCGTTTTGAGAAGTTTAAACAGTTTGCAGTTCTGCAGCTGTCAGTTACTATCTTTCCACTAGAACTTACAGTCATGAAAGTCACAACTTGCAGTCTGAATGCTCCTATTCTGTTTTAATGCCAAGTGAAACAGATTAGATTAAACCAATTTGAGACCTGCTAATCTCTTAATCTGTCTGTGGTTTATATTTATCTGCTTTATTTTACACTAGTGTGGACTAGATGGATTCATGCAGTCAGAATCTGAATCTCAGTGGAGTGATGGTATCTTGTCAAACTGCTTCCAGCTGTGCCTGCTCTTTCACCCTCTACCCCCAAACCTTGATAGTCTCACTTTTGTTCTCATTTCCCAAACCTGCAGCCACTCCTTTGTAGGAAGAATAAGAATTTTCTGCATCTGAACTGTCATCTGGGTGCGCATCTACATTACAATTTCAGTCCTGATCAGGATTGCGCTTTTAAACGCGTCTCCTTACTGCAGCTGGTACGTGTCATGCAGTAGTGAAGGGATGTATGACCTGGATCCTTCAGGGTGAGACTAAAGTGGAAGACATGTCCAGCAGCACTTCTGATGCCTTCTAGCTGCTAATTCATTGCAAGTGACCAAACTGGGCCTGAGCTGAAGTGCTTATGCAGGAGACGCTAGGGTGTTAGCAACAAGTGATTCACTCTATAAACCCACTGTCATTGTTCTGCACTTCTAATATATGTCTACAAGAGGAGTAATAAATCACTGCAATTCCCAACCCAATTCTGGTTCCACCTGTGCCTTTTTTCTTCCCCCTTAAGTTAAGTTAAATGAGATTAGCAAATATGACCAGAGTAATGCTCTAATTCTATGTGATCGCTACTAAATGTTACCTATGGCTACCAAGATTTACCTTCTTTATGTTTACTTTAAGCCAGCTTCCTGGTGTTCGTGGCCTCACAATAGCTTTGTGAAATGGAAGGGCTGGAAAAACTGCGTTTAGTTAAAAGGATGCATAGGCATGAGTGATGTAACTCTAGAGACATGATCCTATTTCTGTTTATTCCTAGTAAGACAAAGAAGTGTTTTGCAACTATATACATATGTAACATCTATATCTATCTATATCTATATAGATATAGATATATAAAAATAATCAAATTGCGTTCAGAATTCTTTGATGTGGATTGAAGTCATATTTACCTATAAAAGAGTACGGAGGTGTTTAGACAATTTTGAAAAGTTATCTTTTCTTTGTTTACGACTTAAATTTATGCATTATACATTTATATGTATATATTTATTGCAGGGTGTTGGGAAAAACAAGATTGTTGACAGATTCCTTCACCTCTTAAACAGACCTAGAGAGTATTTACAGCTGCATAGGTAAGGATATGTTATATTTCCATCCTTTGGTAATCTGATTTTCTGTGTTTTAAAACTCATATTTCTGAAGTTTATTTTATTGTTATCGTTTGGAGGCAGACCCTGTGAGGGTAGGTGGCACACAAACAAACCCTAGAATTGTGTCCTTTATGGAAGAGTTTATAGGGGCAGAGGCAAGAGCCTGACAGGTTTGAGGAGGGGGTACAAGAACCTAAGGAGGTCACGTTGTTTAACATAGTAAGAAGTAGAACTCTGCATGCTGCTGTCTAGCCTTTGTCAAGAAGAGACTTTTGCTGAGATTTCTGTTGAGATTTTCCCAAGCATGAGGAATTATGAGGAAAAAGTTAAAAGGTGCTTGTTTGAATATGTCATTCATTAGGGAAGAAATATTCTGGGTAGTAAAGGCTTTTTTTTTTTTTCCTTTGACACTCCTACTAAGCACATTTATTTCTTTCTCATCCATAAACATGTTTGGATTACAAAATTATAAATCTATTTTTTCATATGCAAGTTAAAAAAAAAAACGAGGTTTTTAAGACAGCACACCAATTCAAAACAGTTCAAAAGCTGAAAGAAGCAGCAAGTAATGATGAGTAATGCTTTAATATCAAATTATGTGCCTGCTGCTTATGGCTTAAATTGTGGATCAGCAAATTGGAATAAAAGCTTAATATGCATAGAAGAAGAATCAGTTTGAATTGAATTGCAGCTTTTTTCAGCTTCATCCTAATTTTTACCTATTTCTCTTCAGCTTCCTACCTCTTCCACCCTGCCTCTTTCTCCATATAGTGTTTCTTAAATTGCATTAATAAAAATGTATATCTTCTGATATTTTGCCCTTTAAAAGCAGTCTCTTTAACACTCTTTCCCTCAGATATTTATCTTGAAATGTCTTGCCCGTGTATTCCTGATAGCTCTATTGTATCACTTTTCTATTGCTGTTTTCTCAACACACTTCCTTTCCACTCATTCCTTCTGGGTAAAACTCACTTTTGCAAATCTCATTTATTTCAGAAGATACTCCAATAGTCCTATCACTCACAGTATGTATCTTTTTTGAAGAATTGTTCTCCAGTGACCTGTAGTTAAGCAGAACAGTACTTCAATATCAATTCAGATAACTCAGTTGAATGATGTATAAACACATGGTTTGGGTTGATGATGGAGCTGTAGAATATAGTTAAAACATGCTAGTTGGCACAGTAAAAAAAAAAAAAAAAAAAGCGCCTTTTTTTCCTATTCAAGACAAACTTCTTTAGGATCGGTATAGGACTGTTTGTGTTTGCGGGGGTCTAGAAATAGACTGAAATAAAAAAGGATGAAAAAGTTCTATGCAATTCCACAAAAATAATTTTTGAGTATAGAAAAACCAGAAATTTCTATTTCATTTCATTAAAAAGGCATTTTAAAATACCTTTGAAAGAACCCAGTTTTTATAATACCATGGTAAAATTCATTGAACAGTTAAACAAGGATTACTGTGTTGTTAGTGAACGCTATTGGATTCCAGAGCAAAATAAGAGAAAGTATACCAGAAGTCTTTTCACCACTAATCTTCTAGATATTTTGTGGGGAAAAAATAAATACAATCGGAAGGCTATTGGTTCACAGCGTAGAGGTATTTTATTAGAAAGCGTACTCGAATATGCACCTTATCTTCTGTAGCCTTAGATGTTTCTGCAGATTGGTAACTAACTACCATCAATACCATTAAATATGCTACCTGCAAATATTTCTGATTTTGTAGTTTTTATGGTGGTGATATCCTGGGTTATAAATCTAGAGCAGTTCAGCATTCTACACTTGGCTTTTGGTTAACTATCTTGTAAGGGAAATGAACAGTATTATTGCTTTCTTCGTGAAAAATACAGAAGTGTTTCAGTGTCCCGTGAAAGTAAACGTTCTTGGCCCTTTCGGAAGTGTCTTGAGCTGGCCCATATCAGTTATAACTTCATATAATTAGTTATAAAACAAATAATCTACATGTATTTATAATAAAAATAGGTAATGAATGGGTGTTGCAAATGAACAGTAGCTGTTACGTTCTGAAGCAGCGAGATATATACTTACCTGTGAAATGTCCTTGGTAGGGGCTATCCAGAGCAGTTAGAGAAGAAACTGCTGGAGTGGAGAAAGCTGTAAGAGCTTTAAAAATATAGACAACATTTTTACTGAAATATAATATTGTGTAATCAATAAAAGGATTGAATAAATAGTAGGCAGAAATGAAAATTCAAGTTCAGTCTAAATACAATTTCAGAAGTATTCTAGATGATTTATGAATCTAACCTCCGTTTTTGAAAAAAAGCCGATTTCTAATGAAATTTGGCACTTAAGCGCCAAAATCATGAAGAAGCTTTGGAAAATTTTATTTTCAATAGGTGAATGGGGGGAAATGCACAGCATAACACAATGTAATATAGTATATCACAGTATAATTGATGTAGGCATACATTGTGAAGGACTACCTGAGCCCCTTTCCCAACAAACAGGAATATGAAAGAACTAAAAATACTATTAAATACGATTTACTTGATTTTTTTTGTTACTTTCTTGATGAAATAGTGTAAGTTCTGCTGATCTAACATGCATATTCAAAGAGATTGAAGCATTTTTTTAAATATCAGGGAATATTTTCCTTATTGGAGGCAGTGAGCCGATACCGGGAGTAATTTTAAAATCTCACATTTTATGCCTTGTACTTGAAGATAATGAAGGGAGATAGAAAACAGAATTAGAAGTCTTTTTCCTTAAACATCCTTTCTGACATCTGTATTTACTTGCTCTACCACTGATTCACATGGAAGGGTCAGCCTGACCTTAAGAATTAGATTGCTTAGGGAGGTTATAAATCCTGCTTCTTAACCTTTCTTACAGTACCTCATTG
Source organism: Struthio camelus (assembly GCF_040807025.1). Lineage (NCBI taxonomy): Eukaryota > Metazoa > Chordata > Aves > Struthioniformes > Struthionidae > Struthio > Struthio camelus. Next base: position 189,228,257 of record NC_090942.1, on the reverse strand, counting down.
AGAGATTTTATTTTCTTGGGTGTAATTGTTAAATTTTATGAACTATTTTTAGACCATAAAAATGAAACTCTTAATTGAAAGGCAGCCATGATTAGGTTTAATAAGGCTTTAAGAAAAATATTTGCTTGTAAATTTTCAAAATGTTGGCTCCTTCTTCTTGTGTACTTCTTAATATTTGGAATAGATCGGGACCTAGAAAAGAGTGAGTGCTGGAAAAAGGTGCCGTGTATCAACTCTCAGTTATCACATATGTGCAGCTAGCTGTGTTAAATGTGGGGTGATTGTCATTCCGTAACTGGTAATTTGGGGTAGGCTGTACTTGGCCTCTCTCCAGGACTCTGCTCGCTTACGAAGGATCTTGCTGCTTCTCCATGTGGAGGGAAAGAACTTTCATCTGCCAAGGTCTCCCAGTCACCCCCTTTCCTACAAGTGTAAGTTCCAGCACAGAAATCCTGAATTTCATTTACCTTGCTAGGATGGTTGTCTAGCTGTTGTTTGCCAGGGCACTGGCTACAAATTGTAAAACACACATCAGTGTTATCGTGCCTAATATTAAACTTGAGGTTCTTACTACTTTCACCTTGCTTCATGTGCTTTCAGCATGCTGCTAGAAAGGTGAAAATCTGTGAGCCCTGTGCGTTTGGGGGCCCATAAGGTATCGATATAGAAACTGAAGATAGAATGGACAACTTTCTTAGAAAACTTAGAAATTTTTTAGAAACTTTGATAACCTCAAAAGAAATGTAACTCAGAATCAGGTATTTGTGTATATTTCTAAACATGTGAACCCTGGAAAGCCTCATCATTTTGACCCTTGCTGTCATTACTTTTACCCTCCCTGATGTGAGCAATGTAGAAAGAAATTATGAGTAGTTCTTCACAGAAGTCTAAAGCCTAATTTAGTAGACCAAATTGTGGATCTGTAAAACAAATTTCACTGAAACAGGAAAAAAAAATCATCTGCTTTCGTAGTCCTAAAAATGGCATTTTGCTTTAAAATTACCAAGTTTCTTTAAACAACAAGGTTCAACAGAAAGAAGGAAAAAAGTTAAAAGCTTTTTAGAAGACTGAAGCAAGAACATGTGCCGCGTTAGACTATAAAATCCTTCTTAGCACTGATGAGAGTAGTAGATAAATGTAAAAATGTAAGCTTCCAGCTGTTCTGAACAAAAACATCGTAAGAAAGTATTGTGGACTTTAGACTGTTAGCTCCTTTGATGTGATCAAAGAGAAAAGATTAATTTTACTTCTTACCATCGAATTGGTTGCTTAGTAGACCCAAAGAATAGTTTTGCTGGAGTGCAAGCATTCTCTGTCTGTTCAAGCATTTAGTTTTACATCTGTTTGGAATTCAGTTTTACTGTCAACCTGCTTTTTAAATTTCAGTTACAATGATTTCTCCTCCTTGCAGTTACTACTTTTGTGTAGACTGTATTATGTAACTGCACCATTTGTTATTCTGTTTCCAGTGCAAGCTGGGTTAATGGCTCAAGTTTTTTTTTTTTTATTTGTTTGTATTGGATGCTGAAGGGACTTGTAATAGAAAGTCCAGTTTTCTAAACAGCTTGAATTCTGACTAGGAGGGTGTAAAATTCAATGACCTACATGTTATAATAGCTCCTGCTAGTATAAATGGTTTTAAGTGCTAAAGACACTGGATTATGTGCTAGCTTTATGTGCTAGGTTTTATACGCTAGAGGCACTGGATTAATATATACATCAAGCTTTTGCAGTCATCTGTTGTTGTCTGATCTTATCTTTCATTAAAGACTAGAAGTACTAGTAAATACTACTAGTAAATATACTTCTAGTCTTTAATACATGAGCTTAAAAAAGGAGAAGAACAAGATTTACATGTAATTTGTTCTCATGTGAAATCTTAGGCAGCTAAAGAGAACTGGAGAAATAACTGCGAAGAGCCACATAGTATGAACTCAAGGCCTGGTGCTGCGCAGCAGTGAAAGGCTGCCGCCTCCGTTCGGGGGCGTGATAAGCAAAGCTAGCCAGCCTCAACTCTGATACTTTCAGCAGGTAGATCTGCAATTATTTAGTTGTGTAAGTGTTGGAGGTATGCACTCCGCGTGAAAGAACCCTTCTTTTGGGACAACATAAGAACGTTGCAGTCACAAAAACGGAAGCTTTTGCCGAGCAGGCTGCAGCGTAGTCTGCATCAATAGTACTGGGTTATGAATGAACTTTCTGCTACTTGGAGCCTCAGTGGATCTGCAGAAGTCTTGAGCCAGTTCACGTGTTCTCTTTTTGCCTGTGTGTGTCGAGAGAAAGTATTCCCCAAAATATTCTTTGGGGAAATTGAAACAAGTTTGTTGTCCGGCAGGAGAATGCTGCCTTACAAGTCTTCACAAAGTCATGTGGCAAGAGAGGGAGTGGTTTTTGGTGTAGGAGACTGTTCTCTGTACTGTCTAAAAAGTTGAAGCTGCTTATGAATATGCTTTGATGCCTTTTCATGGAAATAGAGTACATAGGAAGTTCCTTCTTCTTTTTCTGTTAAATAAATCAATTAGAAAAGGTAGGGCTTGCCTCAAGGGTTGTGCCCTTTAACTAGCCATATTAAGTCTTGGTTCTCTGTGTGATATCCTTTCTTGCAACTTCAAATAACTTATTCTGCCCCTTTCTAGATGTTAACATATATCCATGCTAAAGCTATTTGGCCTTGTTATGAATGTGATGTTTACCACTGTCAACAGAATACTAACTGATACAGAAATTCTCTTTATCTGATAATCTTACCGTTATTTTAGAAGGTATTTCAGTACCTTATACTGATCCTCCTATTGTTATGTGTCCTTTTGAAGAATTTACCTAGGAATTTAATTTCCCGTTAGAGTTGTTATATTTGTTCGAGTGAGTGATGATTTGAAAGTGTGGTACAGGGTTTGTTTAAAAAATCTACTACATTTTGTATTGTGCCTTTTCTAGTTCTCTAATAAATTACAGTAATCTGATGATCTTCTCTTCCTAAAATTAACTGAGTTTACATATGTTATCCTTTTAAAAATAAATGTAATTATATTGTGATCTTTAACAATTAAATTAATGGAGAGATTTGGGGTAGGAAAATGAGCTTACGGTGTCCCTACAAGCAATACTCACTACAAACTGTGCATTAATCTTTTGATGTTAATTTTCTTTCCCTCTTTTTCAGCACACATAATCAGTATAAAATCTAATTACCTGTTCTGCCTATTGAGATCATTTAAAACTACCCTTTCAGCTTTATTGACTTCAGATTTTTTTAAATTGTGATTTAGAACGTTGTTTCAGAAAGAATAATTTAAGTAAGCCAAGCCACAGATGAACATCTAATACTGTAGAATTGGGCTGTACCTGTTCTCAGAATTATATTTGGTCATCTTGTAAGAAAAGAGTGTGTGATTACGTGAGACAATTTATATGCTGATATAGCTCTGCAGGTCTGTTTTAAAAGTGAACAGCCACTGAAAAGCTATCTCTGTAGCAGACTGTTGATGAAAAAAATGCTCTTAAGCTGCACTGTTATATTAGAGGGATCCACCAAAGACAGTGATAGGGTTGTACATATTTATATGTTGACAGCCACAAAAAAACCCTGAGTAATTGTTTTCATGATTCTGAGGCATGGATGTACATGGCTAGAATATTTTTCTTTGATGTTGTAAAAAGCCTTATAGCACATGGCTTATTGTTTATGCCGCTCAGGTGGGGAAACGAATATAACAAGCCACAGTTTTGTTGTGCAGACCTATGTTCTGAAGCACTGAATGTGCTGGCTAGCATGTAATAGGTTTCTTTTTTTTATTTTTGTTGTTGTTTTTCCACCTTTTCTTAGGACATTTTCCATCACTTCAGTACTGAAGTGCAAAGCTTAAAAAACTCATGCAAGTTTGTGGTTTCTGTTTCTAATATTAGCTTCTCATAAGCTGTCCGACTGGCTCTGAAATTGTCGGATTCCAGGTGTTAGAGAGCTACCTCATTTATCTGTTTGGTAGGAGTTAAGTTCAGCTTGAATTTTCCTGCTGTGCGGCTGTTACGGAGAAATAACTTAGGTTAGAACGCCAAGGCCGTTCATTTTCCTCCAAAGCTGAAGTAACAGTTTCTAGCTGTTTACTCTGTGAAATGTGTTCCTGTACAGAATAAGGGGATCTGTAGGAAGTCATGTTTCTTCATTTACAGAGTTGGCAATTAGAGTGACTGAATGTCATTATGTTGTTATAAGAAATTATGTGAAAATGTTACGCCTTGTTTTAAAAGGTGGATCACTTGTAAGTAATTCTGTAACTCGATTTAAGATACAACTTGAATTAAGCAGATAATTCCTTTTGGCCTTTGTTCTGCCACCCTCACTCACACCAGTATTAAGTGCTTTTATATTCCAAATAATTCTTGAGGTTTTAAACTAATATATGTCCTGCTGAGTAGTTACAATGCTATAGCAGAAAAAATTTAGGGGTGTAATTATCATTTACACAGAGAAGGTCAAAAAGGCTTTACAATATCATTTTAACAGCGAAACGAGACAGCTGGTTGGCTTTACAGGTATTTCAGAATTTCCTGAACATAGTGGTCAGATCATGCGATGCAATAGCTGTGCAATTGGTCAGCCAAAGAGGTGAAAGAAATTCAGTTGTAAATGTCAAAGCCATGCAGATTTTTTCTTTGGGGTAAAGAGTCTCCTACTCTTCATTGGGATAATACATGAGTGGATTAGCTTAACCAATAAACAACTTCAAATGGCTCTTGACCTAATAACTATTTTTCCAAATACTCTTAGAATTAGGTCACACCAGATGGCTATGTTCAAGTCATTTTAAAATATAGCCGAGAAGATACATGTGTATCACAGAAATGAAGAACAAAAGTCGTTAGAACATATATTGTGGTACTCTGATTTTTCCTTTCAACTGGCATGAAGTCCCATTTGGAAGAAGAGGAAGGCCAAACCTGGGCCTAGTCTATCCAAGCTTGTTACCGTATGCACCAACCCTGAAAATACAAGTTACCTTCCAGAGGTTTTTTCCTACCTTTTCAGCCTCACTGTATGTGCACGCAAAAGCCAGGACGCTATTCTTCACCACTTGTCATGGTGGAGTAATAAATACCAATGCCTATGGATGTTTGGCTAGCTAACTGAGGTGCTAATAGGGTATCCCATCTTTGGGTGTAAGCCTTCTGCCGACTCATATTTTAACATAAAGCAGTACAATACATTTTCCTTAAATTCGATGACAATAAATTATAAAAGGGATCAAATCCTATTTTGGCATTCCTATTTCAGTGTTTCTGGGGAGGACAAGTGTCAACATATACCATGTAGGTTTGCAGACATGCATGTCCCATAAACAACATTAACATTTTCATGAAGAATGTCATGCTTGGAATTCATTTTTCTAATAATAATACAAAGTTTCTCTCTAATAATACAAATTTCAGGAAAAGAACATTATTCTCCTTTGTTTCCTAACTTTTCTTTCTGCGTGGTTTCAATTCTGTTTCTCACAACAGAATATCTGGAATGTTTGGTGATTTCCTTTCTTTCCATCTCTCATTCCCATCCTGCTGTGTTTCAAGGTCCATGGACAGAGCTATTTGGCTCTTCCAAACAGCTCTAAAACAGTTATCAGGTAACGGTTCTTTTGCTCTTTTTTTCGGAGTAGTTTTTGAAATAAATTATGTAATCGAATTTGGATACATCTTGGAAATGGACAGGGGCAGAATGGAGTGTTCTTTTCTCGAATGGGGGCGTTTGAATTGCGGTCCAGGTTACTAATAAGGAATTGTATACTTGTAACCTGGGTGGACAGTAGTTTCAATTCACTCTTGTACTGAAGAAGACTTAACAATTGAATTTTTATTACATTTTTAAATTAAAAAGGAAAATTTAAAAAATGCTATCGTGTATAGTTATTAGCATCTGGTTGGTCTCTAATTAAGTTACGAAGAGAAGTTGATAATCCCTTGAGATACGAACACTGCAATAACGAACACAAGTATGTTGCAGGAAGGATGTCCCTCTCCAGCCTGCACTATTTTGTAAAACTTGGTTAAAGTGCAGTGAGATTATCCCTTCCCTTGCACCTGCGGGAGCCAAAAAAACATTTTCTGTGGTCGATAGAAATGTCTCCTGCTGTATTTCATAGTTTTTCCCAGGAAAGAAGGCATTGCTGTCAAAGATGTAGTAACTGTCAATGACTAGTGTGCGTTCAGCAAGCCTGTAAACTTCACAGCTGCCTTTGGGGTAAACAATACACAAAGTAACAAAAAGTAAATCTACATGGGCAGAACGGGCAGTGACATGAGCTGGTAAACAAAAAAACATCAAAAGCAGTCTTGGGAGTGCTGCTATGAATTAAATGGTATTGTCAGAAGAAGAGTTGCTGTGGTTTGGTACCAGATTTTTTTTTCCCTCCCTGTATGCTTGTGGGGAAGATTTGCTTGAAAGAAATAAAAATAAATTCTTAGGAAAGATATTGCTGAGCTCTTCATATTTTCTTTTACAACCTGGAGAAAAATCTGTTCAGTTAAGCAGGATGGCAATTTGCCAGACAGTTTTTCTCACCTACTTCTACATTCCCGCAGTCTTGCTTCTTTGTGTTAGAAGTATTTTTGTCTCGGATGCCAAATGTGATGAAGTTAGGAGGTTTTGAGATTCGTGCCTTTGTTACAGCCTAGTTAATATTAAGATGTTAATATTAATAAGTAAATGTGAATTAGGAGATAGACTTTTTAGTTCCTTTTTTGTGGGAATGAAATTCTACAGTTAAGTGTTGTTAATACCAGATGCATTTTACACTTGAAAAAATCTGCACCCAATATTGTTCAGAAATACTTCATATTTAGCATATTTCATTCTTTCTTTCAGTGAGTGTCTTTACATTTACATAGCTTATTACAAAGTGGAAATTTAAGAAAAAGGCCTAAGGAGGCAAATTATTTTAGCCGGTTTTTGTACTGCTTAGGTCATATTGGATTTCTGAAAGACAGAAATTAATGACATCTAATTGCATAGCTTGTGATTCTGAAAGGAAAATTACATTTCTCTGTACTAACCCCAGCAAGATCATTCTTATATGCATTTGTTGAATGTAATAGCCTAAGCAAATATTGAAGTTTTGCATGCATTTATGTCATCAAACCAATGGAATTAATGCTTGGCTATATATTTAGCTTCTCTAATATACTGCAAATCCCCTGAAATATTTCCGTAAAATATTAAGGCTGAATAGCAACGAAATGGAAGAAAGGAGGGAACCACAGATAACAAAATGAGAAGAAAGTTAGAAGCTGGATTTGGGATATCAATTGTTCTTTCTTTTCCATTCCTTCTACACTCTTCATTCATTTATGCAGCTTTCATAGTACCATAGTAAATGGTAAATTTTTTCCATGTTGATTTTACCCAAAGACATAGTCAGTTCTGTCTTCCTTAAAGATTCACATAAATCCATAGGATGATTTCAGCTGTTGGTGATAATAAGGACAAGTTAGTACTCCACAGCAGACGTTGTTAACAGTTTCTACAGAGGCAGAGGATTAACCAGTTCACCAAAAGTAAAATGCATTATTTTGTGTTACAGTAAAGCACTGTTTTACCTTTCTTTCTTTTCTTCTGTTACTGTTTGCGGGGCTAGGCTGATGCGTGCAGTCCAAGAATGTAGCCCCTAAGTAATCTGTGCCCAGGAAACCAATGTCGTTGGTCTGTCGTTGTTGCTTCCATTAGTGATTTCTCTGCCTAATGTAGAAGTGGGTAAACAACAAGAATGGCAATAGAAGCTTTGATTTTGCTTTCATAGTGGGTTTTCTCAGAGGATAGATTAAGTGGTTTTAAAAATTGTGTGTGCAGAGCTGCATTTGTTGCATATAAATACAATATGTATATAACTATCTTTAGGGAGTTCTGCTACTTTTGAGAGGCTGCAGTTGCTGGAAAAAGATGATGGGGGAAATCTGAACTTTTTAACCTTTTCCTTCCTGGATTAAAGTCCAAATGAAGTATCCAGATATTAAATAGCTCTGTTTCCTCCCTGTGCTTTATTACTATGCATGGGAGACACTGGGATAAATCAATCATGAGTTTAAAGCTAAACAAGGAAGTATTAGTTGTTAGGGGAAGAAATTCTGGTGACAGGAGTTTCAAATAGAGGAAATTTGCGTGTTATGCTGTCAAAGTTTTAAACTGTAATTGGAAGCTGGCCATTTAGTAGTCTACTGCAAATAGTACTGTGTTTGATTTCCTGTACCCATGGAGCTTATCAGAATATTATTGATTTTTTACAAGGTGCTACAAAATTAAAGATAGAACTAAGGTAGACATTTGGAACAATGAGTCAGCTTAGCTTAAGCAAACAGTTTTTTATACTGCATGGCTGTGAAAGGTGAGAGATTTTTGTTGTGTCAAATCTTGCACCTGATGCAAGGTTTACCAGCCTTACCTTTTGACCAACATGTGGGTCTCAAGCAGCATAAATGTGGCTCTCCTGTCCGGTTATGTCACATGAAGAGCTCATCTTTCTGTTGACAGAGAGTTTGGATGATCCACATTTTGAAATATATGAGGAAAGTGCTTCCATAGCCTGCTTGCCCGAAGACTGAACTGCATATCCTATTGCTCATGGAAGTGTATGAAGCATGGGGACCTTCTGTCGTCTCCCACCTGTAGATTAATCCTTAGCTCATTGATCTCCCAGAACCTCAAGATATATGGGACTGGTTTTATAGATTTGACTGTACAAAGATTTTGACAAGTATGTCATAGAATCAGGAAGGTTTTCCCCCTTCCCCCCCCCCCCCCCCCCCCCGGTTCCTGACATAAAAAGTGGAAGTAAATCCGGTGTGGAGATACCTTGTATGGAGATATCTTGTGTTAGACCTTTCTGAATTGCAACTATTTTCCATTTATCTGCACGTTCAGCGGTGATAGAAATAGGTGATAATAATGGAGATTAAGGAATATTCTCATTACCAGTTTTTATTAGGGTGCTTTAAATTTGAAGGAAAAAAAATCATTTGATTAATTTAGCCACAGATAGATTTTCAGAAGGAAATACTATGTTATTTTAGCCTCTCCATCCCAACCCAGACCTTACACTATTTATGATACAAAATGGAGTAAGTGCTAGTAAAAGTTATTCCATCTGGTACAGTTTAGATTGACCTAAAAATAGTTGATTTTTAGAATTCCAAAGAAGTATTTTTCGTCTTACTTTTTCTTGGTGATATGTCCTGTGGAGAAGAGCTACTAGAATATTAATAATTTCACTATGATACTGCCAATTTCTGTTTCTTTCTTCTGGGGAGATTTCCCTGTTTGTCACGTAAATGACATTTTAAACATGCTTAACTAGAAGTAGTAATAATAGTAGTAATATACCTCCATGCAAAAGAAATGGATTGACCTTTCAGTGTTTTCATTTCCAAGGTTTACAAGAGACTGAGAACTGCTATGAAAGCCCTGACAGGGAGAGATGCTCTCCCTTGACCAACAAGCTACCACAGCAGTGTTCTCTGTTTAAGTTCTTTGTGAACTCTAAAAAATAGAGTTTTTTTTCCTCTTACAAAAGAGTAGAAGAGAGCTTTCAGCTTCATGTATTCATTTTGCAGTTTATTGTGACCAAAGTTCCAGTGTATTTCAATTAATACTTTGTTTTTTTTCCACTTTTCAGGGATACCACTGTACAGAGCCTTACCCTACAACCTTCTGTTAAAGGTGGTCTTATTATATATGAAGATTCACCACTGGTCAGTAGTTGCATTTTGGTTGTATATTTGGAAAAGTTTTTCATTTAAAACAAATAGTGAAACATACTGGCATTTTCAAATAAGACAATTCTTTGTGATAGGATTACTTTTGTGGAAGAGTTAGTGAGTGTGGTAACACATCGTTAACTTTTACTTTTCTCATGTCGGTCAAGTTTTCTGTGCCAGCTGCTGAATAGGATAATAATCTTGGCAGTCTGCACACACAAAGTGAGCATGGAAAATAATTTAGTCTATGCTAACCTAACATATTCTAACTGATGCACTGATGTTTTCCTGCTTCTGTTGTAGTATCTAAAAATGCCCAGCAACAACCCACTATGCTGGACACCAGACACCTCCTACAACCATTCTTGGATTCTTTCAGCTTCATGTTCCCAATTAACCCAGATTGTTCTCGCACTTTTCTGCCCATACTCCAGTTCATCTTCTCTCAGGGTCCTCACTTCCCTCTCTAAAACAGTCCTTTCCGTCCATAAGCCAAAAAAACCTTTCTTTCTTGTCTCACTTGCTGCCTCTTTGCTTCGCTCTGCCACCGGTCGTATCATATTTTATCCCCCCGTTCTGACTCCCTTTCTTCTCTCAGTGCCTCTAAGCTATTTACTGCTGCCAACTGAGAAGTCAGTAGTACAGTTTCTTGCACATATCTCTGGGAAATTGTGATGATTTGATTCTTTTCTAGGTAAAAGCAGTGAAGTTTGGACATATTTTGGTAATTGATGAGGCAGACAAAGCACCAACAAATGTTACCTGTATCTTGAAAACTTTAGTAGAAAGTGGGGAAATGGTTTTGTCAGATGGAAGGCGAATTGTGGCCAGTAAGTAGATAAAAAGTGCTTTGATCATTTACAATAAAACATAACATTGCTTTTTTCCAGCAATTATGTTATTAATTAGAGCCCCAGAAGAGTCTAAATGGAAGAAAAATGTATATTTGCTGTCAGAAGGTTAGCAGTTAAAGAATTTGGAGTGACTTTTTTCCTCTAGAGAATGATTTTAAATGTATAAGGTGTAACATGTTTGTGTTTCAAAGATTACTTCATAAGCTACTTTTACAACAACCACAAACATTTTCTCAAATTAGTATTATCATGAATATTGTTGAGGAATTAAAAAAAACCCTGTAAGTCGAATGCTTAATTTTTTTATTCATCATAAAAAATAAAGATCTAGTTGACCAAATTATAATTTTGGTTATGCTCATCTGAATAGTTGAGGTATAATGTTGTCAGATCCAGGAGTAAAGATGAGAGTACATCTAAGGCAGATTTTTTTTTAAGGGTTTCATTTAATAAAGTATTATGTCTTTTTGTTGTTTTTAAGATTTCCTGCAGGATGAGAATATTTTGTAATTGGAATTTTATTCACATGTATTTCAGGAGCTAAATATTTTGTATAATTTTCGAAGAAAAAGCAGTACCCTTTTGCTATTAATAGACACTGTGCTTTATGTAATGAGTCAACACTTAGATGGCACAATATTGAGTTGTGCTTGTGATTATAAACTCTAGGTGGGCATGTTTTTTAAATATCTTGCTAGCCAGTCTCACTTAATATTGTGGTTTTGTAGATGGGGTAAAAGTTGGCCAAATACCTTGTGCCGATGGAGGCATGTTGCCAGGGAGCAAGAGGGGCTAATCTGATTCATTTTCAAGAAACAGAGCCTTCACATGTGTCTCTTGCTTTTCACAGACTTTTTAAATATATTCAGGGCAAACTTCAGTCCTGTCTTCCCAGACCAGAAGATGTCAGATCTCTATAAAAAGATTCTTTCTTCATCGCTTGCCTCAGCAAGGTTAAATTAAAGATGAATAGTAGTCCTCATTCCAAGAACAGCTGATGCATTTTTTTTAAGTGAAAAAATTCAGTTCATTTTTCATGAAACAAATGATGAAATTCTAAAATGAAACCTCGGACACTCATAGATGAAGGACATGCTCTTAAGTTGTTGAGACCTTGGTTGCAACTGTTAAGGTCTTTTTGTAGTTGATTGATACATCCCAAAACTTAAATTTGTATTTATTAAAGTTTATTTGTTTTCCAGATCATGCTAATATAGAGGGGAGAGAAAATGTAATAGTAATTCATCCTGATTTTAGAATGATAGTTCTAGCAAACAGACCTGGATTTCCTTTCTTGGGTAATGACTTTTTTGGCACACTAGGTAAGTGATTCATATTAAGTAGTGAGCTTTAATATAATTGATTAATAGAATGACTGTCTTTATTTCATTAGATTTCATGGGGAGCGGGGATCCTTATGCATATAAATATTGTGTTTCACATAAGGCACTCAGGGTGGGATTCAACTTGAAGACTACCACTTCAGTTTAGGTATGTTAATGTAAGTGTCTGAGCTTGCCCTGAAGGGGACCCCTATATGTGGTCATCGGTGTTACAACAAGAGTTGTTGTTGTTTTATGGGATCTAGACAACCACAGAAGACAGACAAAGACACAAGAAGTCTTTGATAATGAGCATATGTTGTATACAAATGTAAGAAAAACATAAGCTATAAGCAGTTTGGTACCTCACACCAATGATTAATATAGCTGCTCACTGATTTTTCCCGTATCAAACAAGCCACTGGCCAAGTGCTGTCCTTTTCGGTAGAACGTCTGAGCTTGCTGGATCATTCTTTTCTCTCTCTCCCTGAGGAGGGGCTACTGTCTTTTATAGTGCTAGCACTGTGCCACCTGCTTGTTAATCCTGATTAGCTTCTCCATGCACACGGCCAGTGTATGATAGGCCTTCTCAAAATGCATATATCTGACAAGATATTGAAATCATCCTAGTTTTAGGTAACCGTGTCCAAATTTCACATCACAGCTTTTCATATCAACAGCAGTTTCCTTTGAACAAGCTCTTGTTAGTTCCTAAAAATCCTATGTATCAGCAAAAAGATTCCCCACAGCATCATGGGCCAGCAGAAACGGGGATCTAAGAGAAGCTGACGTTGTGCAAGCGTGAGTAATGAGGAAGTCTGTGTACTGGCCTGTGCTAAAGCCTAGGCCTAGGTTAGTGTAAGTATGCCTGTGGCAAGGTTTTGGCAGTATTGCACCTGGAGTAGAAGCTGAATAGCTCTCCAGACTCCACTGATTATATTGTCTACGTTAGCTTATCACCTATGTGCAGGTAACTTGATTTATGTTTCTTTATTTATCTATTAGTTGAATCCCACCCTCAGTGATATTTTGGCTGTTAGGCTTACTCTGCAAAAAATAATAATATACATCATAAAAGTAGGAGCAAACCCGAGTCAATATTGCATAATAGCTTCTTGTTTTTCAGATATAGTTTCCAGTGAATGGGCAATCCATGTCAAAGACCCATTGGCACTGAATTTCACCCAGCTGTGTTGCCCCAGGATGTTTTTACTAGAGCCTGTTTCTTTTCTATGACTTAGTTTCCCTCTCTTCTCATACGAACTCTCTAAACAAAACTGATTATCCCCGTATTGTTGTATTTGCCTCACATGGCAGAAGTTTGATTCAGGTTTTTGTGTTGTTTGTTTTTATTTTTCAAGCATAGGGATCTCTCTGCTTCTAACCCAATCCTTTTTCAGTAGGATACAATCATGCTTCTGCAGTTTTTTATGTTTTTTAAATATTCTTTACAAATAAATTCAATCTTACAGAATTTATGAGTGAGGCAAATATAATGCAAACGTGTATAAAGATTAGCTTGATAAAGTTTCTACCATGCTCCAAGGTAAATAGAGGGAAGTGATAAACCCAGTATTTCCTCCAGACCTTACAGGATTTGCTTTAGGGCATTCCCTAAGTATCAAGATTTTCCTGTGTCTGCTGGTGTTTTGACAGTGTTCACGGACTGGTCCCACTCAACCTGTCATATTTTTTCTTTGAAACTTTTTTTCTTGTCTTCTTATCTTTCCTTCTACATTCATTTGATTTGTGTTTCTTGCAGTTAATTTCTCCCTTAGAAGAGACCTCTGTGTTTTCTGGAACCTGTGCATTCTTGATAACAAGTTCATTTTTCAAAGTGATGGGGTTTTTATTGTTTGTTAGTTTGTTTTTTTCAGCAAACAGATACTCATCATCCTATTGACCGTTCACTTTTCCATTTAAGTTGCTATATGAAATTTAAGGAGGCTGATGTAATGCTCTCTCTTTATAAATTACTTAACTGTATTCATTTTTCTTTTAGGGGACATTTTTAGTTGCCATGCTGTTGATAATCCCAAACCACAGTCTGAATTGGCTATGCTTAGGCAATATGGTCCTGATGTTCCAGAGCCAATTCTTCAAAAGTTGGTAGCTGCTTTTGGAGAACTCAGGAGCTTGGCTGACCAAGGAATTATTAACTATCCCTATTCAACTAGAGAAGTTGTGAATATTGTAAAACATTTACAGGTACTATACATCAAATTCAGATTTCATAAAAATGAAACAAAAATGCATGAACAATAATGGCGTCTCTTTCCTAAAGAGGGATAAAGGAGGAAGTTGGTGGGGTTTTTTGGCACCTCTTTCAAAGTCAAGTATAAATACCCAAATATATCTCCAACATGCATCTTTGATTTCTTCTATCACATTTGTCTTCAAGATCTTAGTGTCTTTGAAAGGATTCAACATTTTGTTTACTGCAGCTTGTTTTTCAATCTGAATAATAAAAAAGCTGGGAGTAGCCAAATGTAAACAACGAATATAAACATAATGGTTATTCTAAAGTAAGAGGCTTTTAGGTCTTCAGGTAGAGAAGAAAGAGGAAGGAGGGAAATGAGTCAATGAAATTGCTGGTCCTTAGGAAGGAAGGAGGGAAGTTAGTCATATTGTTAAACAGTTTCCCTTACAGCAGTTCCACAGCCCCGCTTTCTTTGTACTATTGTTTTGATTTCTTTCACATAATTTTAGTATTTTTTTGCTTCTTCAAAAAAGGGTTGGAAATTTGGGAGAAATAATTGCTGTTGATTACTGTTACCTGAAAGAGCATTTGAGCGTTGGGGCTAGTCAGTTTAGAGAATATTCTGATTACTGTGATATTAACATGCAATTAAACTATGCTAATCTCTGCACTCTGATTAATTGTTGTCTTCAACATATAGAATTATGTCTACAGGGTAGTCACAAGGGCGTTTTCTCATAGTGATTATGCTTATAGGGAATTCCTAGCACTTAGGTTATAGCTGTGGTTTAGGTACTGCATTCAAAGTTAGGCTGTCTCTATGCTGAGCTTTTCCTAAGGAAAAGGGTTTTTTGATGAAGTTTGGGTTGCCAAGCTAGTTTGAGGACCTATAACAGCAGGCATGAAGAAAATTGTCTGCTGTAGCTGCCTAACTTGGATGTTGCCGCTGTTTTCCCCCCGTTGATTTAATTTGGGTCTTGTAGCTCTAGGTAGCAGGTAACCTCCGTATAGCTTTGTAGTGTTACTCTCCTGCAATTGTCAGATTGTGTCAAATATTAGAGGTATTGGTACTAATAGTGGCTTTGGGTAAGCAGGCACTCTGCTCTCTCTCTATTGGCTTACCATATGTTTGCGCTTAACTTCTGGTGTTGTATGCTATGACTTGTTTCTGTGCAATCTAATTTACAAGTTTTCACTAAACCTTTTCTACGTCATTTTACAGAGTCCAGATTCACCCAGTATCCCTGGCAAATGTTAATCAGACAAGCCACGTTATTCCAAATTAAATGGAAATAGCTTTTCTACTGACTCTATTGAGCTTGGGAAATGAGATTTTTCTGAAATGTCTTCTTTCTTGTTTGTATCTGAGATTGCTTTTAGAATAGCATTTTTCAAACAATAAATGTCTAAGGTACCTTCTGGACCTGGAGTCTGCTAATCGTGAGGCTTTTACGCCTCTTCAGTAAAGTTTTGTGCAAAGATAAGAAGTGATTAATGTATATAATTTTTTGTGTTCAGCCTAATCTTGAAAGGAAAGTAGGCTTATCCAATCACAGCCCGTATCTCTTTCTCTCCTTGCTGCCTCACCCCCATCAGTAAACTTTTACCCTTTTGGCCAACTGCAGTGAATCTCTGTCACCAGTTTTCAGAAATAATAAGGTTTCTGCTGATTTAATCAAAATCAGCGGCTGTATATCAGAGAGGAACAAACTGACATTAGTTTCCCTGTGAAAGGAAAGGCAGAGGGAGAGGTCAGCTGTTTTGGTTGGCAGGAGGTGATGCCCACCAAGCACAAAGCACTGGTTAATCGATTAATATGCATGCAGCTTAGGTTGAGCCATAGGATGTATTGCTTATTTCCCAGCTGACAGGGCAAATGAGGAGCCGCATAAGGAGCTGGCAAAAGTCAGTGGGAGGGCCTCAAGGGATGGAGGAGGAAGGCAAGGGTAGGGAGGAATTAGCAGATGGGGAGAGATCTGTTGGTCTCGTGGCAGCAGGATAGGCCTTTAGGATGATGCTGGCAATACGGGAAATGTGTAGGGATCTGAAGTCACAAAGATACATCGGAAGGTGAGCGGTAGTGAGAACACAAGGTAGAAATCAAAAAAAAATCCAGACCTATGAGATCCTTTGTTATTAGATAAATTGTCACTTTGTTTTCAGGCGTGGTAGTAGGAGTGCACTAGACCTCCGTGTATATAAAATAACTCAAGATTCCTTATTTGTACTTGCAAACTCTTTTTTTACTGGTACCTTGTATGTAGACTATAGCAATACTCATGGAAACGTCGATCTGTAAAAATAGTGACTTTTCACCAAGCCAAATTCTGTAATAATTTTTTATCAAATAAAGCATAAAATATAATATAATAATATAAAATTATTAAAAACAAAAACCATGTTACTCGTTCTTTTAAGAAATAGCTAAGAATCTAAAATGTAAAAGTACTCAATGGTGCACACAAAGGTGTTGCTTGGAAGGGAAGGGAATCAATGAATGAGAACCAGACAGACTGATGAGAGATCAATATTTTCTCCAGTAATCGGGTTATAAAAATCAATAGAAACCAAATGATTTTTTTTAAATGTTCAACTCAAATGTTCAAACATTTTCTTTTTTTGCTTCAAGCGAACTGTCATTGCCTTTCTTCAGCAAGCGGTTATCCAGGCAGTTATTAAAATGGTTTAATTTGTACTGATTGAAACAGGAGAGTTGGAGTTTTTCAATAAGTGAAGTGAAGGGCCTTTTGGCAAATGCTTGTGTTCAGAACAGTTTTTTGACAGCAGTGATCAGCTGTACCTGAGAAAATAAATTTTATAAGATGTCCTACTGGTAGAGGAGGCACAGAACTGTCGGTGCCGTTCATTGAGAAGTGTTTTGGTGTCTAATTGATTCAGAAAAACATGGAAATACTTGGAAACTACTAGTGAAAACAAGAAAACCTTTGAGGCACTTCACCAAGGTTTATGCGGTTTCTAATACAGGGCAGGTAAAACAATAGATGCTGCCTGAATGAGATAGATTGGTGCCAGTTTGTTTGCTGCACTTTATCATAATATATATTCTAAAATAATTACTCATGTGCTAGTAATTATATGATGATTTTCTTGGTCAAAAATCTGAGTGTTCTAAATTCAGGCTATTATGCCCCGTGGTTTTGGTTGTACAGAGTATGCACAGTCCCAGGCACGTTTGGTTCTTATTCTTATCGAAAAGAGAACACACTGAAAACAGAGACTGTAAGATAGGAGTATGTACTCTAAGTAGTGGAGTGTTAAGCAGCTTTATATGTTTTTAAACTTCAGTGTGTCTGATGTACATTTTGATAAGTCTGTGGTTTGTTTTTTGTGCCTTATGATGCCTGCTTTGACTCCGAGATGAAATTTACATTATCGAATTTAGTACTTTCTCTACTAAATATTGTAAAAAACTTTTTGCATTGAGCCACATCTGAAATATTTATACAGTCTTTAGTTAGAACATCTGTTGGGAGGAACCTGTGTTTCATTCAGTAAGGAGCAGACATTTTAAGCAGGCTGGCACAGGCTATAGGACAACTTTATTTAAAAAAAAAAAAAAAAATTCATTCAGTTTATTCCACTACATCAATTCCATGACTGTTCTGTCAAGGCTTCTAAGTCTCCTAGGAAATAAAAAGGCAGGAAAATTTGTTTTCTTCTTGCATTACAAGCAATAATTAATAGGTGTAGGAAGAGGAAATAGGCTAGTTCTGAACTCTGAAAGGGCATGGCTGGCCACAAATCATCAATCCAATTCACTGACAAAAGTTAGCACTTGCTTTGTTGGAAATACTAATAAAAGTTTGAAAAACCTTTTTTCCTTATGTCGGCACATTTCAGGTAGCATTTTTCGCTATTTAAAAAAATGTTTGTGCATCTTAAGTGAATTTCCATTTCTACTAAAATCAGGCATGAATGACTGAAAGTCACTTTTTGGTAAATAAGCAATATATCTTCTGCTTTTCTATATTCAACATTAAAAATCAGAGTTGTTAAATGAATAGTGTACTTGAGTAGACGAATACATGTAGTTGTGTCATAACTTCCTGATTAGCAGAAAGCAGTTCTAAATTTAAAATACAGACTATATGTAATTACATTATGTTCCAGTGGTTAACTCATCCTTTTTTAGGTGTATAATAAAAATGATTATTAAAGACAAGAGTAACATTGATTATTTAAATCATTTTCTCCTGCTTGTTTAATTAATTCAGGTTTAGTGTCAGTATCTTCTTTCTGACTTGAATCAGTGTTTCTTCTTTAGTCAGGAAACTTAAAAAACATTGATTGTTTGCGCCTGTCAAGGCTGAGCAAAGTTACTGTTAAAACTATTCAGGTTCAAAGTATTTTATAATGTGCTGTAACTTAATAGAGATATTCAATAAAAGAATTTGGGGGACTTTTTTTCTTCACAGAAATTTCCAACTGAAGGATTGGCGAATGTTGTTCGAAACGTGTTTGACTTTGACTCCTACAACAAAGAAATGCGTGAAATTTTAATCAGCACTTTGCACAAACATGGGATACCTATTGGAGCAAAACCGACCAATGTACAGCTGGCCAAGGAGTAAGAGTAACATAAGATATATATTAAGAAGACAGGTCTCTCATGATCACTTTTTTGATAATCTGTTACCTTGCTGCTAACTGATGTAAAAAAACCTGGAATACTTGAAGCCAATTCTCCTTTTGTTCAAGTTTTGCATACTACAAATAAGTTATAACGATTTAAAATATATTATGATAGAGTATTTACTTATTACTAATATTAATCTTTAGTTAATGTGCGTGTACATATTGATAGTTTGTATGGTAAACAGATATACATAAATAAAGGGAAATACTTGTTTCTTCTCCTGTGTTTTTTAATTGAATTGCAACCTAGTTCTGTCTTGTTATTTACCACCTACAGCAGTAGCAAAAGAAATAAGTAGTCTTCAGTGGGACTGGGATTTTGACTTTAATACTCACAGAAGGCTCTACAAAAATGCTTCTACAGATTATGGCAACGTACTTAAGCATTTAAGCTCTAAGAACCGTTTTTGTATGTGTCTGTATATCATTATTCTTTATATTGGCAGTTGACATGGTTGACACTGTACTTTTTCAGGGTTTGGAATGACAATAGCTAATTTTTTTAGAATAAACTAAATTGTAAAATGAAAACATTTAATTGATTCTTGTACACTTCATAGATAAAAGGCTTAAGTAAATCATATCGAAAAGCAGTTAGAAATCTTACTCTGGCTTGAACTCTGATACATAATTTATTTATGGAGAAACAAATATTTCCCTTTAATGAAGAAAGCTTTCTTAGGAACTGGAAGAGATTTATGGGAAATTCAGTTTTCTGTAGGATGTAGTGCTTCTATATTTGCTACGCAGGGACTGATTCCCATGACATGATGTCTTGATTTTAGGTGTCAGAGTGCAGGTTTCTCTTGCTGGAGCACCACTGTTATCATAGCCAGCATCCTACATATACCTATTAAAATAAGATTGGCAGCCATTTTGATGACTGAAGCATTACATGCCTAGGGAGCCAGTGCTTGAGCAACTACAGTGTATATCGATTTGACAGTGCACACTTGGAATTGTTAATATAGTTTCTTTGCTAAAAGTCACTTGAAAATTTCTATATCAAAGAATTACAATTTTTGTTGGTTTTGAGAAATTTTTTATATAAATTATATAAAATTATATAAATTTTATATTATATAGATTATAATATAAAAATTATATAAATTATATAAATTTATATAAATTTTTAATATAATTTTTAAAAATATTAGCTGTAGGTTGCATGGATGGTTTGGAGAGGATCATTTAGCAATATGAATATCATAGGCTTAGAAAACATAAGAGGAAAAACTGATGGAATTGAGGACTGTTCATTCTAGAAGAGAAGACAGAAGAAGGATTAAAGGATCTGATCATTATGAGTCAGGAATGGATCACCTGATCATTTTGGATCCATTGTTTTTTTAGGACAGGTTACACGCAGAAGATTGCAAGATTCTCCTCAAAAACTTCATTTGGTTGACAGCCACACTCTGTACACTAAAAGCCAAGAGGAGGAGAAACTGCAGGAGCAGTTTATAAGCAGTTGATAAGAGCTGATAAGAGTTGGTAAGATCAGGATGGGACTGGGTTGACCACCTGGCTCTCTGGTGGTGCAGTGATCTTGGTCTCAGTATCTCACTTGCATCTCCCCACGGCTAGGTTTTCAGATTATCCCACTGCTCCGTGCCAAGACAGCCTTGCTGCTGATGGTGAAATTTAACCCTCTGGGGCTTGCAAGCCTCCAGCTGATCACCCTGAATTATGGAGACATCTTTCAGGAATGGTATAGGTATAGTTGATTCTGCCTTGGAATTAAAGAAAGCCTGGATAACCTCAGTTCCAGCCTGTATTGCAGGATCCCATGATGTACTCACTGAGGCAATCAGATACTGTATTTGGACCACTGCAGAAAAGAGACTTCCTTGATCTACTAGGTGTTTAGATCTAGAGTATGAGTACAGACCTTCTCTACGCTGTTGTGCAGGAACTGAAGAGTAGAATAACGGTGCTAATCTAGTCCAGTCCACTTCCTTCAGAAAAAAAAACTTGAGTTATATCTAAACCTATCTTACCTGATGTTTGTCTTGATCCAAGCTTGAAAACTTTCAGTGATGGAGTTCTGAAATTTCCCTAAGCAAGCCGGTCTTGTTCTTAAATATCCTTGTCCATAGAAAGTCATCTCTGGACTATATACATCCAGTTTTCCCTCTGGTTTTTAAGGCCTCTGGTTGTTTTTGCTTTCGCACACTCGCTCTCTCTCACACGCGCGCCCTCTCTTTCTCTCTTTCTCTCTCTCTCTCTCGCTCTCTTTTTTTTTTTTCCCCACTTGATCTGTGTCTGTCTTTAAGCATTGTGCCTAAAGTTGGAAGGGATGGTTCCTGCAAGAGCTGAGTAGTAGACATATTTCATGCAGCAGTCCCCTTTTATGTATCCCTATATGCTTACCTTTCTTGCGACATGTAAATAATGTCTAGTTTTCCAAACATTAACCTCCAGATCCCATTCAGCAGAACCACTGAATAGCAGTCATTCCTTTTCTACTGTTTCTGCAATCAACTTTCTTCCTAGGTATACTGCTTTGCGCTTTTCTTACTGTACTGTATTGTATTATACTTTTTCAGAATATCTCTCCAACTTGTCAAGATCACTTCCAGTTTTACGCCTACCTTCCTGCCTGTTTACAGTATGTTACAATTTGGTGATCTGTAGATTTACTGTGCATACTTTTTGCAGTGTCCTGTTGACAACAAAGTACTCCACAGAGCTTCACTTTTGTGCCCTACTCTTAATTTGCAAGACTTCAAAAACTTACTGACTGTCATGATAAATTGCACAAAGTTTTGATTAAATAAAGCAAAAATTAGGATGAAACTCCAAACTTATTCAGCCTTAGGATTTAAATCCATAACTGCAACAAAATCATTGCTATTCATAAGAATGCAAATCCTGTAAAACTAAGTGAGAAGATTTGTGATGCAGACGCTGGCACATTTCCAGGAGAGTCTAAGACATGAAAATCATTATACTGATATGCTGACTCCTTTATACAGGTATTCTCTGGTATATATTAACATTTCTATTGGATCCAAGAATTTATGAATCTTTATTTTATTTTAATACATTTTGGAGAAGCCTCTCTATCTGTCACCTATTACTTAATCAACAAACCTGTAAAAATCAGAATTATATAAATCCCTGATGAAACATAACTGCTGTCAGTATAGGAACAAAACCATATGAGTTACAAGAACAACACACCACAATACAGTGTCTAAAGGGGATGAATTTTGAGGATTGTATCCGACTGAAGTTACAGGGGTTATTTAACAGACAGTAACAGTAACCCATATGGGAATTTTAGTTAAGGCTCTGGAACTAACATACCTACTCTTTAGAAGGAAAGATCAGGTGGTCACCAATTGCCAAAAGTTCTTGCAGTAGTTATTGTTTCAAGTGAGATCTTCATCTGTAGAAACTAATCTATTTATTTCCAAAATTAGTGTCTTATATTGGACTTTTTCTCTGTGGCTTCACACTCTTAAGAGATTTTGAAGTAATTTCTAAGCTGAAATTATTGATATCTCAGGAAAATCTTACATCTATTCAGAGATGTGGAAGCAAAATGTTAACCTCCACGTATCTTTTCTTTCAGAGACTAGCTGAGTATTGTAAGTTCCAATTCTTCTGTAGCATGTTTGTTCTGTGAAAGTTTCTCCTGTTCTAATATTAAATGGATAGGATTCTACTTAATTCCTAAGACCTATTATGATAGTGAAACAGACTGTAGAGTTGAACTGGTTTATATTAGTTGTCACTACGGAATGTCTTTTCTTCTGTTTTTCAAGTAACGCTTGACTTTTTCCCCATCTAATCACTCTAACCTTTTTGCTTCCCTGAGGTTTTGTTTCAAGATAAGATGACCATTCTTCAGACTACTGATATGTTCCATATTGGCAACTTATAACAGAATGATTTTGTCCGTATCTCTTAGTATCACCTTTTCAAAAATTTGTTATTTTTACTACCCTGGAGAGTAAAGCAGATGGCTTGTCCACTATGCTTTGCCAAAACCTATTAGTAAAATGGATAACTCATTTTAGCAATTCATTATCTTTGAATACAATGAAACTGTGTCTTCCCATTAACATCTATTATGTCTCATTTGCCTGTATTCATTTTAATATGCCAATTTGTTGCACAGTTCAGACCGTTTGAAATTCGTAGGTAAAATGGCATACAGCTCTAATTCTGGCATTCATCCTTAGTGAAATTTCCATTCCATTTTTTTATTCTGTCACTACCTATTTCCAAGTGCTTGCTATAAGCTGAATATTCATTTTATGTATACTGAATGCAATCCTATGTAAATTTTAATGACTTTGCTATTCTCTTGAGAATTTCTCTTTTATGTACTCTGTTGTCCAATGTTGGACCTGACTCATATTATATATGACTCTTGTCCATCCTGTGCAGTGGGGCAGGGAGAGGGGGTTTTCTGCACTTGCCTGTCCACGAACTGTCAAAGACAAAAATAAGTCTTTTCTGTGTGCTGCTTATGTTTAAACAAAAGATTTTTGGATAAAATACAGAGATCCGGTTGGTAAAGAAGGTTGCTGGATTCAGATTATATTTATTTTATTCAAGTTGAAAAATCAGATGGAAGAAGTCTCTTTAGCTAAATAGAACATAGACTGTTATTTAAGCCCTTGAATAATACATGCATTTCCAACATGGAGCTGGTTTATGAGATCTTATATTAAATACTTTTGTTGCCTGTCATAATTCATATCTGAAGCTATACTGGTTATGACAGCCAGCTTCAGAGACTGTTATTCATAGAGACTTTATTCTTACAAGATTCTTAGCCTTATTCCAGTATCTTCTCAAGAAGTTAAATGCATAAATTTGTAAAGCAAGTTCTGTTGACTTTTTACATAGTTTTTAAAAATTAGCTTAAAACTACTTTATTTAATAAAATAAAGGCACAAGTCAAAAGACATTGGGTATTGTAGATATCAATTTACAAAGTTTTCCCGCAGCAGAAGCCTCTAGAGGATTACCTTTTGATGAATTGTCTCCCCTTAGACTGCTGCATAGGAAGAAAATGTGACTAAAAAATAATTTTATGTAGAATTGCTGTGTCAAGTGTAGTTCTTGTGCACATCACCTTTTCTAAACAAAAATTCTACTTATATAACCAATTTACGGACAGCAGTGAATTCTTGTAGAAAACCAGGATGTAAAACAAAGAGTAAACTAACCTAAAAATATGTTTTAAAATTTTTCTTTGGCCTACAGCCTTTGACAGATCCCTAATGAAAAATGTTAAGGAATATGGTTGTCTTCAGTGTGGTCATGTTTTTCCTGTCTTTCTTCGCCCTCGCTCACTCCTGATAATCGTTCAAGATTGATTGTAAGACCTTTAGTGACACCAGCTTTTTTAGTACCCTTAGTCTTTCCTGGGCCAGGTCTGTATGAGAGAGCACTAGGAAAGCAGTGATATAGAGTTAAAAGAAACCTGAAAGTTTAAGATCCCTATGACTCTAGACAAAGGAACCTTGTTTTCTGAATTCTGTGGTTTTTTTCCTAAATTCTGCTCTACCTTTCCCTTCCCCCTTTGCTGTTCATGATGGCCTAGTCTGCTGCTTCAGAGAAATTAAATCGTTCAGAAACAGGGAAGAGAGTAAAACCTCAAGAATCTAGGAGAAAGGAGAAATTACTTTTCTTAAGGCGAGAGAGGAACTGTTAGAAAAGCAAATTTCCAGAAAGCTGAAGCAGAGTGGAAATGTTTTGTTTCTTTGGGAATGCAATCTGTAATTCTGTTGCTATATAAAGCAGGATATTTGGTTAAAGTTGGTTAAGGCTGGTTGTTCGCATATGTTTTATTTTAAAATTTAATAAGTGTTCATGATTATTAGTGAACCCATTGATTTCTAGGATGTTGCCTATGGGAGTAACGGTTAAGGAATTAAAAAGTAAGTCCAAATCCTTGTGGAAGATGATGCTCCACTGAGCTAGCAGGAAACAATTATTGCTGATTATAAGCATATCAGAGGTTATATTACTCATAGCAATCAGCAAAAAATGTCTTCTGTTTCTTTTTGAACACAAGATGGTTTTGTCTCAAGACATAACCAAAATTTTGTCAACAAATCATTTTGAAAGCCAAATGGGAGCCTAATGTAAAATTCACATTCATGGATAATCTGACATATCTGATGACTGTTTGCCCTTTTTCTATCTGCGTGAATGCAGAAATGTGTACTTCCTGAACATTTTTTCCTAATGATCTTCAATGTTGTAACCTAAACTACGAAGTACTTGAATTTCTTTTGACTCTGGCTTAATTTCTGTTCTTAATTTGGGAGGAATCTGGCTAGACTAGCTAGTTGTAAAGAATGAAAAAATGCAAACTGAAGTGAGGAAGAATGCAAAAGAAATCATTCTCCAAACATTGGTGTCTACTGATACTCCGAAATAGGCCGCAAAAAGGCAGTGAAGACTCCACTGATTCTTTTGACTGAGAAAGAGGAAAAAATTCACTGTCTTCATTGCTTGCCCAAAAGTTTTGATTGCTGACAGCTGGATAGTCACCTATGAGCATCAGTGATCTACAGCATCTATCTATTTGCTGTTTCAAAATAGCAAAAACTGTCTTTGGCTGTCTGACTCCCTTGGCAGATGGTCCAAATGCAGAATGGGAATGGAGTGATTATCTCCCTATGAGTACCGGCTTCTCTAGGTTGGTTGAGATATGGTGTCAATATGGAAGTTGTAGTGTATTTTTCTTGCATGAGTTGGAAAGATTGGAGGATATTAGTGTTTGTTCCCTGACTTCCTTTAAGCTCTCAATAAAACAATTTGAAAATCCCCAAAGTTCATATATGTTTCAACTGAGGTTTTTGGTTTGGGATCCTTTCTTATTCTGGAAAGCCTATCAAGAAGAAATGAAACAAACCTCTTATATCCAGAGGTGCCAGGTTGGTTGGTGGAGAGAGGTAAATAATTATAACCGTAGGAAAAAGCATCGTCAAACAGTGCAGAAGAGACCAAGCACAGACTTTTAGCAAACGTTCTAAGAGAACTTCCTTAAAATAGAATTTGGAGGTATTTATAGAAACTGAGAGAGAGAACGTCTTCAGTTCTCTTGCCAAGTTCTGTAGCCGTACAGTACTATGCAACTGCTTGTAACACACAGTGCAGTTTTCATAGATCTGTTTAGGAGCAACTGATCCCAAATACGAGAAACCATAAAGGTATGAGTTCATTAGCCGGTATGTACTTATGCTGATTAGCAATGTTGAATTTGTTTTCTTTGTTGCAAATCACAGCAGAAGAAGAAATAAAAAATGTCATCCTGTTTTGCTACCAAGATACTTTGTCATACGCCATCATTTTCTTTTGCTGTATAACTAACTGAGTTTTCCTGTGGCCCGTATATGTCTTCCCTAAATAAAAGACATAGAAATGAAGAAATTGCATCAAGAAAGTCAATTAAGGCTTTTGAAGCTGTCACTGTCCTTTCTGCAGGCTCTGATGGCAGAAGGCAATGGCATACGCTCACATCTGTATTCCACAGCCTTTGCTCACATGAGCAGTTGCAAAATGTAGGGAAGGAATTCGTTCCATTTATTGCACGGTGAACTTGCCGTGTGTTTACTGTGCTTTTTTTTGCAGTTTTCTTAGGGGAATGTGCCACTTAGGGAGCTTCTTTGAATTGGTGCTGTCACGTCCTGCCTGAACTGCATAAAGCAAAGCAAGAGACATATTTTGATATGTTTTGGATATATTATATTATGTACCTCAAATAATTCAGCCTGCAAAAGTTTTTCTTCTGAGGCCATATTTTGTGACAGGCTACTTCTTTTATTATGCTGTTTGGGATGTGACTGTATTAGTATTCCAGAAGGCTAAAATTTTGGGAATTTAAAATGTAAAAGGAATGAAATGTTTTAGTGAGGAAGCACTTTCTACAAGAGAATATTCAGAAATGGCTTTTTGGAGAAATGTTGTTGCTTAAACAATTTATTTCATATTAGTTGCTAGTTAAAGAATATGAAAATTCGTTTGTTCCTATGCTGTTTGGCAGACTGCCGTTACCAGAACATAAATTTATGGGCTACTGGAGAATTGATGACCCGGGAAGTGCACGACAGAAACTGCTGTGTCCAACAGAAACTCAAAGAATAGATGTAAAGGTTTGTATTCTTTTTTTAAAATGCCTAAGTTTTCATATATAGGGCTCTGAAAAGCCTAAAATGTGATTCATTTCCTCAGGAAAAAGAGGATATACAAAGCTTCGTCTTTGTTACTTGTTTTTGTTTTTCTATACTGTCTAGAAAAATAAAGTTTATTTTGTACTTAGCCCTCAGAATTTGGGATGTGCTTTAAAATTAGTAGATTTGGTCAGAAGTTCTTGAGAGGAGCTTTTTGTGAGGATTTTTACAGTGCCATTTTTGAAGGAACTCCAAAGCTGTTTTGGATGCTTGGAGGTGGCCAATTTCAGCCCCCAGATCTCAATTTTTGAGTAAGATCTGAGACAGGAAAGAAAGCTGTATTCTGTGCTTATTTCACATGCTGTTGAATTTTTATGAGACTTGGGCACTGCCAAGTTTGAATCGAAACCTTTGGTCTGATTTGACTGTAGCCAAAGCTTTTCAGGCCTTTTCAGCTTTGAGTTCTTGGCTTAACTTTAGTAATTATTAATTCAATGAATAAGGAAAAACTCAACTGTAAATGTGATGTGAGACTGAGGTTTAAACTTTATATAACAAGAAATTGTCATTGAGCTTCTCTGTGAGAAAAAATGTTCTGATTTTTCCTTGTATGGACTGTGGTTGATCAGTGCGTGTTACCTCGATCATGTCACTGAGCAGTGATGATTTCAAACCAATCAAATAATAAGGAGGAAAGGCATGCTTTGTATACTGCAAAGAAAATGGCATTATGGACATTCAAAGAGCTTACAGAAAAGTATTTCCTTTTCCCTTTCATTTACGTAATATTTGCTCCGTTCCTGTTGTTAATAGCGTTAACAGTCTTGAAGAGAATGTCTAGGTTTTCATAACGAATGGCGAGTGAAATATTTTAGCAAGCCCTCATGTTACTGTTTGTTTTAGGGACCTGCGTACCTAAATATTCAAGCATTTCCAGTGGAGCGACATGAAGCCAGGTCCCTCAGTTTCACAGAAGAGCTTGCTTTTTGGACACTACCTATGAATGAAGTTAACTTAGTTTGTGATGTTGCTGTAACAAAAGGTGCAGTAAGAAAAGCTAATAACTTTTGTAATGATCCTCAATATTATAATAAATGAAATATCCTGGAGAGGGGAAAGAACTGGGCTGTTGATATCCTAGGTGCTTGCTGATAGCCAATGTCAGAATACACAAGGGCAATATAAGTGCAATAAAAACACTTTAGTGTATTTACAATAGTGTGTGTTTCTGGGAATCTTTGCAGTGGAGTATAGGAGAAATAGTGTTTCTCTTTTTCCACTTTCCTTTTTTAAAACAGTAGATGAAATACAAAAATAATCAGCCATTGAAATGGGAACCTAATTTCATTGAGACATTCTGGTTTTCATAAGGATATGTATCCTTCTCAAACTAAATCAGAGCTTATACTGATTAAAATTCTTTCTGACGGAATCGACCTGACTTAATTATCTATATTGCTCATGTCCCAAAGTGCATTGCATCATTGGGACTATTCATGACCTTTTTTATAGTTCATAATTAACATGTTTAAAATATGTTGTGCATTACCAACAGATTGCTAATTGCTAGAATATTACCTTTTTCTACTTGTAGCCTTAATTTCAAATGTATTGACAAACTTTTATGAAAGTGAAACAGAAATTATATAACTTTGATTTAATTTTGACAGTTTTCTGAAATGAGTCACGAACTGCTATATGTAAAGGTTTCCATATGAAGTTTCCATTCACCCCGTGTATAATTATTAAGTATAGTAATTGGAGGCAGGGGGCTTGTGGTAGGGCAAAAAGGGAGGAGGATGCAGATTATAAACAAACTAGAACATCTGGACAGATGTATCTTGGACTGCTTGTTTGGAGAGTTAATAGCACTCTGGCCAGATTCTGCCTGCTAACATTTACTTAGTGTGAAGAGACGTTTTCTCTCTCTTTATCTCCCTGTGTCAACAGTGTCTATTTTGCAGTAGGCTTTGCTGTATCATCTAAAACCATGTATCTGCCCAGTTGTGATATATATTTTTGATATATATTATGCTTGGATACATATTTTTTCAAAAGAGCAATGTGCAATGGCAATAACTTTTCATTAATTTTATCTCATTTTCTTTTTTCAGAAGATGAAGCTGAGAATGTTCTTTACGTTGCTGCGTGCAATCCTGTTTCCTTGTACTTTATGAATGTTTCTAGTAAGAGCGGATACTTGGTGGATTTTTATGACCTCTTCCCCAGAACAGTTGGAAATGTCTGGCAGCCTTTTGTGACTGTGGCACCGCTGGGAAATCCACTGAAAGGTCAAGTGATTCTACATGAAGAGCAGGTAAAAAAAAAAAAAAAAAAAAAAAAAGCTCAATGATTAGTATGTGTAGTGATGAGGAAAGCAGTTTCATAAAGGTAGGGTCTTTGAGGTGTCTTAACCTCTGTAGACTGAAATTGCTTGGATAAGTCTACCCCTTACTGAATTTGCTTCTTCTCATTATATCTTGAACTTTCAGAGTTACTTCAGCTCTATTTCTTCTGTGGATTTTTTTTTTTTCTTTTGCAGTTCTTAGCTGATTTACAACATCCTTTTATGTACTTTTGCATTACTGAAGCTGAATTCTGCCCGCTTATCTGATTCCTTTTGCTGGTAAAGGTGGATAGGCCTTTATTAGAGAAAAGGAGATAGTGAGTTGAGTTGAGGAGTCTCAAACAAGAAGTGCATGTTTGAAAGTACAAAATAAGCTGTTTTATGCTGTGAAACTAAGTTCTGCTCCAAGCTTGTCCCTTTTTTACTTTTTGAGCAGTATATGAGAGAGTTATATTTTCTGAGTCACAAAGTGAAATGTTGCTTGTATTTGTATCCTGTCACTATTTTTGGTTTGTTTTGTGAATCCTGATATTTCTCATTCTATAACGTCTCAAGTATTGAACTAGAAAGAAGGCTATGTAAGCCCTGACAGTTAGTGTGTCAGCATACAAATTTAGAATCAATGACTTCTTTGGTGTTGGTTTGGTTGGGAACTTTTTTTCAGAGTGAAGCAATGCATACTTTCCACTTGGAATTACTATTAATGACTGATTGGAATGTTTCCAATTTAAAATTTCTTTGCCCAGGAGTGGAAAGAGACATCAATTGATAAAGTGCTGATGACATTGTTATTGTTGATTTATTATTATTATTAAGAGGTTACTATGTTGCTTATGAGTCATGGTGGTTTGTTATGAGCATTTAATCCGGTCCTTATTTTTGGTTGCCATTCTTCTTTTTCCTTTTGTTGTTCTGAATTTCTTCCACCATTCTTCAGTAGGAGAGAAAAGGTGCCGATTTAGAAGAAACTTTCCTACGCTGAGCTGGAGTGTAAGAAGTCATTCTAGTTTAGAGGCATTCCATAATGAGTGTCTCTGCTATACTTTTGCTCCAGGAATGTTTGTCGTGTGTTGACACCACTTTCTGGTCTCAAGCGCTACAGTTAATAGCTTATAGGATACATGATTCTTCTGGCTTTGGTGGAATTCTTTATGCCTTCGTAAGTTTTGCCTCGGACACTCTTAAAATGTCAGTGCAGTTGTCTTGAACACCTACAGAGGTACCATTTGACCCATTTTGACATGCCCGTAACAAATTTATTTGGTTCTAAACAATCCTTGGCCTTTTCTGGCAAAGTCAATACAGGAAACTGCAGAACAAATGGCAGTCTATCTTGCATCTAATAATATTTATAATGTTTCACACTTTTTAATATAAAGCCCAGCAATACTCCTTGCTTTCCAAGCTTCTAAAATTCCTACCATGAAAATAATTTTCCTGCTAGTTTTATTCTTAATCAAATCATAGTTGCTTTCAGTTTCAGTTTCAGCAATGTGGATCAGACGGTCTTGTGTGAAGCTTTACGGTTAACAACTTAAAGCTCACAACTCAGTGCTTGGTTTTGCCTGTCCTCATGGAATGTATATTTCAATGAAATTGTGAATTAAAATCTGAAACAAAGACTGTTCTGCAGAAAGAATGTGGTAGCTCAGGACCCCTTTCCAGTCTACTTCAGCTCAGCTGTTAACATTCTTTTTTTTTCCCTTGGCCTGAAGTTTAAGTACTGGCAACTTCAATCCTGCTTTTTTAGCAAGTACTATAGTTGAACAAATCCTGTCTGAAAATAAGCATCTTTATACTGCTGGAAAACAATATAGTAATTATAATATTTCTGAATGCTTTGTATTATCTTAAGACGTCTTATGTAAAGTTAATATTAAGATTGACCTTACTCATCAAGTAAGAAAATATGTTTCATTAAAATACAAACTTGGTTGTAAAAGTCAGTATATACTTAGGACACTGCTCAAAAGTAATTTTAGACTTTTTATATAACATAAGTAAGCATATTGCACAGAAAGAATGATGAAATATGATTCTTGTATGTATTGGATGTTCATATGCATGGAGTACATTAGTAATATACTTGGGACTGATTTTTAAATGAGAGACCAAAGCATAGGTCAGCTGGACGCTGCTGTGGTAGTCTTCATGGCCATTGCCATCCTTCTTTACGTTAGGGCTGATGTACTGGAATCTCTGCATTTGCAGTTCCTACTGAATCAAAAGAGAAATTCTCAAGGAGTTTAGTAATTTCACTGGGAGCTTAGATTTTATTCCCAACTCTTCCTGCTGTGGAGCCATGAAAAAGTCATATGCTTTCTTTGTGCACCTGTGAAATGAGGTGCATATTGCTATTTATGAAATTAAATCCGTTATTATTTATGCCTTTAGCAGGTAGGAGTAATAGTTTGTCCCATCTAAGGTAGAACAGCTAAGGTGAATTGCCCTATGGAGGTGCCTCTCTCTTTGCGTTGACTGCAAAAGGAACCTGGGCAGCAAGAATAGTCAAGAGGCTTGCCTTCAGGTGTGCTAAGTTAGGTAAGATGACTGCCAGCCTTAACCTCAGTATTTGCAGCATTCACATATTAATTGAAGTAGATCAGTGGTACGTTTCACCTCCAGGCAAGACTCCCAAGGATTAGCTTCTTGTGTTAAAGGATAGATCAAACAGGCCTTCACAAACAAGTGTAATGTAAATGATATATTTTATGCTTTAGAGATTTGTCTCTTTGTACTCGAAAAACACCAAGAAGTACTACTAATATTTGAAATCAGAAGCTGCATTTATTAAAAAAAAAAAAAGCTGTCCACTTAACAGCTGATATTTCATTAAAACCATAATCACTACATGGACACTATCAAAGACTAAAGAGTTTTCCATTTTTTTTTGTTTTAACAACCATTTTTTGAGATGAATGTTTTTTAAAAGTTATAAAAAAGAACAAATTTAAATGGATCATAACCATATCGGAAAGGATGCAGTGATGATATTGTAGCTCTTCAAATAAGTGCCTATCATTTGTTATTTCTCAGATGGTATCCATCTGGATCCAATAGAGCCCTCCAGTAACATCAAATGAAAGACTGCAATTCCTTCCTGTCCTTTTAAATAAAATTTTAGTAAAAGTAATCTTATTGGGGATTTAACTTAATTGTGTACATCAGAGATATACCTGCTTTTAAGCAACCTTTACATCTTCTTGGAAGAAAGAGCAGGTGATTCTCTTCAACACAGTTTCCATTGATCTTCCTAGTGAGCCTAGCCAATTTTGACTCTGCCTTTTCAATCAGGCTGAGGTGATAGACTTTGGAGAGACTCTTCTTAAATCTCAAGTCATTTATATGTAAGATGGAGCCGACAGTGTATAGCCTAGCCCAGGCAGGTCCTGTCAGCATCCTTTAACTCTGCTTTTATCTTTCTCTGTTGGGAAGTGGGATGGGAAGAGAGAGAAGTGCTTCAGTTTCCCTCTAGTCTCCATTACATTCTAATATACGCTTTCAGGAAGAGGATGTGTTTCCTTCAAAGAAAAGCTGACATTATTAAATTCTGTTCTTTTTTGGATCTTTTATAAGGTGAAGACTTTCCTTTCTGTAAGCACAAAGCTCATATTTCTTCTTACTTTGCTCAATTTCCTGAAATCTCTAATACAATCTCAAGTCTCCCAGATAATCTGAAGGACTGCTCACATTAATTAAAATGTCAGTAATATATTTGCATACATTTCTGCACCTGTGAGGGCGTCATGGTTTGAGCCTAAAACCGTAAATCATTGTACAGTCTTCTTCTTTCACTTTAACCTAATGAACAATATGTCTATATCTATACTAATATACACAGCGTAAGGATTGTTACATGCGTGTCACCCAAGAGGCACTGGTCACCGACTAGCACTAGTACTGGTGCTGGTGGGGATAGGAGGCACAGAGAGTGCATGCCATACAGAGGTGCCAAGCTGAGAATCATCCTCGCCTGGAGGAGAGTTTGTATTTGTGAGCTTGTTTGCTTGGGGCATAGGCATCAGGGACAGAAGAGGATGAAACGATGAGTGTAAGCACTCACTCATAAAATACAGTAATACGTAGAATACATAGAATACAAGAGGGTTATTGCTGAATGCTTCGTACTCTCCTCCTCTGAAATCAAAATTTGTTCCTTCCCCCAGCTCTCTATCTGCAAGAGCATAAAAAACTACTCCCCATACCAGCAAAGTGAAATCACAGCCCTGCTTGGTTTAAGGACTTTTAAGAGGAAAATACTTGCTAAAATAAAAACAGCAATAAGGAAAGGGAAACTTTGCAGTAACTAAAAATAAAGGCCCACCACCACTTCATGAGATTGGTTATTGCATCTGTGCAAAGTTTGGAATTCCAGACTCCAGGGTCAGGAAGTCGCCCAAAGGTTACTTTTCTCCCAGTCGAGAGCAAACATAGCGGAATTGCACACCAGCGCCTTTTCCCAGCCCACTTGAAGAGCTGCCAGAGCTGCTTTTGGATGTGTTCGCAAGTGACGCAAAAACCTATTCTTAAACACAGACAGAATATACATCAGTCACTTAGCGCAGAAGGAAACCATTAACATCAAAAGGGGTGGAGCAGAGAGGCCTTTTCTGTTGCCAACTGCTCTCATAAATTTAATGCTAAGTGGAAGAATGTAATTGATTCATGTGTGTTCTTTATCGCACGTGGAAGGCTAACGCATTTCTTTGGTTCAGCAGTGCAGTTGCAGAACTGTATAAATAAAATATGGCAGAAAATCAAAATCCAAAGCAAATGCCCTGCTTTCCCCCTCCCCCCCCACCCCCGAACCACATCTCTGTAATTTTGGTTTGAAATACATAAGCGAACTGCTTTTTTTAGAAGTATTGAATTCCAGCTGAATTTCCCAAATGCTGCAAATAACATAGTAATATTTTAAATGCTTTACCATATTTAGTTTTAAATTACTGTCATTATTTACAAAAAGTTAATTCTCCTAAATAATCCTAGTGAAAGTATGAAGCATACCCAAAAAGAACAAAAACACTGTGACTCAGATTGTTTGTATCTGTTTTATTTGGGAGAATTTGTGGGAATGTATGTTTTATTTCCTTAACGTCTGTTGTGCGTTATTGCAGATGTTATACGCAGACAGCTTACTTTTAGTAAGACCTTGCAGAACCTAATGTCCTTGCAGAACCTAACAGTTCCCTGAATGGCAAACAAAAAATTCATCCCAAGGCTTAATTAACTTGTACTTTTGTACCTTTTAAATTTCATTTGGTGCAGCTAAGGTTGGCCCTGAATGATTGCTCTCTTGAATTCTTAGTTACGCACATTAGGAGCAGCTGTGGTACTTTCTAAAAAGAGATGTTTGAAATGAACCTACGAACAAGCTGGTTCCTCAAGTTGCGTACTTTGTATCTCAGGTGCGTTCATGCGTGCCATACACCCCAGACATGGCTGCGGCACCTTAAACCTAGCTGATGAGCTTGCTAGTCAGCTTTGTGGCATGTGGGTCCCAGAGCTGGAGACAAGCTGTGGCGCTTTGCGGCAGCCAGGGAGAGCCTCAGTGAAATGCTGTGATCTCTTCCTAGTGCGTGACCCTGGGGCTCGGAGCGGGAAGTACTGATAGCAGTGCCCATCGTATGACAGCATGCACGGACCCTCGGCCTTTCAGTAACAAACGGAGAAATCTGCACAACCACAGAATTTAGCGTACCGTATTTTCGCTTGTGATATGCGAATGACCCTCACACACTGCTGCTGGATATCCTGTCTGCTTTGGATCATGATCCTCTAGAGTCATCCCGCTCTCCTCCAACAGCCGTCCTACTGCTGACGCTGTCGGCTGTCTGAGGCTGCAGCTCGTGGAAGGATTTTCACATACCAGGATTTTTAATAAGCTCCTACGTATCTGAAGTATGAACTGTGAGAGAAATTCCTGAGCCATTTCTTCTCTCATCAGTTTTATATATAATATAATATAAGTAATAGGTATTTTAGAGTAATGCTAAGAAAACATATAAAAATGGAAGCTAAATGTTTTAGTAACCTGACAGAACAAAATGGGTACGTCTTTTACCTGTCTTTGGCTGCTAATGGCTGCTGCAAGTGATTTACAGCTTGGATATGTAAGCTGTACTAGTCCGCTTTCTAGAGTCTATGCAAAAATTAATGTGAGCTGTAAGACAAAACATTATGGAAAAATTGTAATATGTAATTCTAGCCCTTTAGCATGTATTTACCTGTTCAGTTAAATTAATCCATCAACTTTAAAATGAACCAAGAGCATTCAGCCTACGTTTTCCAGCAAAATCCATGTAATCTTTTCAAAGCATCTTAGGTTGCTAGAGTTGCAGAGGTACTTCAAATGTAGATTTGATGTAGTCTCTTAAATGGACTTGAGATGTATACAGATCTGCTTTCCATTTACAGAGTAACGTTGTGTTGTTGCTGGATACAAACAACGGTGCTCTTCGCCGGCTTTTGCTCTTACCAGATACTCAAGAGACTCCAAAGAAAACATCTTGGTGGAGCAGCAAGGAAGAGATGGTGAGGAGTAGTACCTAGCTATACCATACAAAATTAATGTGGCAGTTAAAGCTCAATATTGGAAAAACTGCTCCAGGATGGTTTCTCTTACTGTTTTTAGGGCCTAAGCACGTAATTGTTTCTTCCTGTGTATATTGAAATGCCTTACAAAGAAAATAGCACTGTTACGGAATACTGATAGATGTATAAACAAGTTATATTGTCCGAGGATATGTATTTTTTTAAAAAAATCCTTCTTTGGAGTAGAACTGGGAATAACAGAACATTTTATTCCAAGGAATTATGTTCAAAATAACAAACTCAATTATGATGCAATTATATGACTTGGGACAAGGGGGGATAGACAGCATTTTGAGAGGTAATAAATGTAGTGAATTATTCTAAGTAAAGGAAAAATATGGTACACTTCCAAAGGAGTGAGGAAAACTCACTGAGATTCATCTAACAAACCCTAACTGCTGTATGACCTTTTTTATAGAACAACTACAAAATGTGCCGAGAGTTTTCACATAAAAATTGGCTGGTGTTCTACAAAGAAGAAGGGTGAGAGTTAAATTATATGCTTTTATTATACTAATTTTTAATAGAGCTCCTCATGTGCACCTATATCTAATTATTATTTTCTTGGCTTTCAATTTTACAGGAACCGCCTTATTGTACTGGATGTACTGGAGGGTCAAACTCATACCATCTCACTTCCAATCGATCTCAAATCTGTTTTCCTGGTGGCTGAAGATCGGTGGCTATTGGTAGAAAATCAGACAAATCGGTCAGTTAAGCCTGGTTTTTTTTATGGTATTATTTCTTGTTTGTTCAGGTTATGTTTAGGAGCTTCACTCCCGATCTGAGACCTTATGTTGCCAGGTCCTGTATGACCACCAAATAAATTAGCAATATTTGAACCTTCAAATCAATGTTTGTGTGCACAGGTGTCTCATCAGAGAGACAGAAACGTTGCTTTTTTGGCTTGCATGAATGGCTAGATGTGTATAGTTGGTGTTTAAGAGGCAGATTTGGTGATAGTGCAGGTAGGCATGCAAAGTAAAAAATGCGAAGGATATACCTATCTAAATTCATGCCTCTGAAAGTCTAGAGTAGATAGGACTGTATGCATATTAATTTCTGTTTTTAAAGAGGTGGTATTGATCTTTAGAAATGAGAATGTTAGTGGACTTAGCTTTGAACGTACAGCCCCATAGTCCAGGATTACCACCTGCTTGCTTTTCTTCATAGTCACATGAAATAAATATTACTTTGCTTTCTTATTTTTATATACATGCACAGCAAATAGAAGTGTGTAAACAGTTACCAGAAGGCAAATTTGCCTCTGGCTGGCTTACCCTCTCCTATCTCACAGATGCTTGGTGTATCATATTTAGTTGTAGAAAAAGGTGTTGATAACCTTGTTATATAAACATAGAATGTTTTTTTTTTATTTCAGAAAATTAAAGTCCTTATTTAAAGTTACAGGTTTAATCAGGAATTATTATAAACATGTATCCTTTACAGGAAATTTCTTTTAACCAAGCGTGCCCAGATGGAAGCTGAAGACAGTGAGGTTTGCCAGCTGTATGCGCTGAGTGAAGAGCCAGCTGACACAGGATTTGGCTTAACAACAGGTATTTAATGCAGGTTTGACTTGCTGGGTTTTCTTTTATCATTTCTGTGTTTGCAGCTGCACAAACAAGGCTCTTTTACTTTAAAGGTCTGGGTAACCTTCTTTCTGATTTTTTTTTCCCTCCCCTTATCAAGTTTGGTTAATAATAGTATTTCACAAAGCATGACATGTTCCATACTCAAGCTTCGGGTTGTTTGAATGAAATATCTTTGTTTCATTGTAACATTTAGTAGCCTCAGTCATGGACTTTTAGGGATACAGAATGGAAAAGAACACAAGACAGCTAGGCAGGAATTAGAACATAGGAGTAGAAGGGACCTAGTATGTTGATAAGTCCAGTCTGAACACTGTTGTAGGTGTGTTTCACATGCTCAGATGAGCTAGAGGACGTTTCCCAAAATATGGGAACCCAGAAATATGTAAGGATATATTTTCCCAAACATGTAATAGGCGCACGTTTAATACAGAACAAAAGCCACAGTTTATAAAAGTGCTCAGGAGGCCACTGAAACCATCACACCTGTATTATAAAATAAGGGAAGTCTGTTTGTGAAGCATGTTTTATGCTACAGAGAAAGCCAGAAACCACCAATGGTCATCATTCTGCCCGGTAAGAAAATGGGATAACATGTCTACCTTCAGAAAATGATGGCGTTTTCAAAGCTGAGCGTTTGGTCAAGGTACACAAATCAGTCTACCTGATTTAATACCACTAGAAGTATATGTGCATCCTACCTAACAATTTATAGGCTTTGGCCTATCCACAGTGTGTCTGAGAGAGAGAGAGGAAAAAAAACAAAGAAACCACTTTATGTGCATTAAATGGGGAAAAATTTCTTCCTGGTCCATGTGGCTGAATAACGTAAGTATGAAGAATGAGATTAACACAGTGTAAGCATTATACAAGCAAATATTACTGGCAAACAGAAATAAGGCTTATTTTACTTAAACAACGTTAAATTGGATACCAAGGACTTACCACAGCTTAAATATCCAGGATCCTTTTTATCTGTTGTACAGTTTACTCTGTCAACTTATCAAGCTCCATCAGAAAGCAGTAGTTTCCTTCCTCCTCCCACCTTGTTTAGAAACCATTATCGAATATCATTCCTCAGATGGGTAGAAACCTTATTATGAATTCCAGTCTAGAAGTATTTGTGAGCAATTAATAGCTGCCTGCTTTTTGTGCTATTTTTATCCTCTATTACCTTTTTCTTAATCTTCCAATATAACAAGTCGTCATATTCCGTCTACCCTTTTTCCACATCATTCATCAAACCCGGAATGTAACATCTGCAGCTTGTTCTCACTCTTGAGACAGAACTTGTGGAGGGGAATTAAGAAAATGTAGACCAGTTCCAGTTTTCCACTGCCCCAAACCAGTAGCCCCTTCATCCTCTGAGAGAGGAAAGATTTTCTCCTGCTGCCAGGTAAAAGAGATAACCTACTGATTCAAGAGAAGCAGTGTATGCTGCAGAGGTAAAGATACTGGGTTTTGACTGTGTTGGTAATTTGAGGCAAGGTAAAGGGCTGTTGCATTTGCACAGAATAAAATTCGGTTTTCCTTGGCTTAAGAAGAAAGAAAAATAGACCATTATTACCATAAATCTGTTACAAATAACAATATTTGAATGCAAAGCTAGAGACAGCCACCAGGAAATGTCAAATTGACACTTACCTTTGCAAACTTACATTTTGCTTCTTTGTGCATTTGCATTCTAGCAATCTTTAATAATATGATCACATGCTGTTCTATTCCACAGGCTTCCTCCCTCATTTGCACAGTAGAGGGCAAAATTAAGTGGTACAAGCAACCACAAAACTAGTATTTCCTGATATAAGCACTTAACTTTACAAACATAACATTATTTCCTGACTTTTATGTGTGTGTGTTATAGTGTGGTATAATCAAATTTTCTCCTTTTTACTAAAACTTGTGTTCAAAACAATAGCAATGATAGTGCTTAGCACTCACAGAGTTAAGAGTGTTTCCCTCTACACATCTGGGCTTAATGACTTTCATTTTGTTTAATTTCCCTCTTTAGCGTCAGAACTGTGCGCGCCACATGCAGTTTCAAGTGACCAGTTATCTTCAGAAAACCTCACTGCGGCTGTGGGACAAAAGATCAGCTCCCCCAACAGGATTTTCTCAGATGAACATAATTATGCTACTATTGTTATTGGTTTCCCAGACCTCTTGGTAAATACTCAGTGTTATTATACTACAAAGTAATATGATCCCATTCTGTAACCAATTGAGTAGCTGTTTACCAAATGATATGGAGGAAGAAGGGAATAACAGTAAATGATAAATTTGTAGAATGTTCATTATTTGTTGGGGTAGTCTAATCTAAAGGGACTTCAGAGGAGTTTGAAAATAATAAAAGAAACTGGGTAACATAATGTTCAGTGTAGACAAAATTCATTGTAGGTAAATTTCAGATACTGCTGGTTAGAGGACTGTTTTGTAAATCATGTATTTTGATAGATTTTTAATTAAGTATAACTACTCAGAAAAGTGATAGTGATCTTGGACTATTCAGTGTGAGCTTTTGCTTGGGTGTGCAGCATCTGTCAGGGCTCTAGATTTAAGAGGAAGAAACAAGATATAGAAAATAGAAACAACTTCACTATTTGATGTTGTGATTAAGTATAGATACTGCATGTAATTGTGCTCACTCTGTTTCCAAAAATCCTGTGACATAAATTCAAAAGGACCAGAAAGGAAAGTGAAAATTAACAGTTTACTGACTAAGGCTATAGGAAGGAGTGGAGATAAACACAGGGGACATAAGAGGTGCATTTAATTCTCTGAATGTATTCATATTTGCTGTTTGGTGATACATAAAGTGGGTGGTGCTTATGGAATAAATGATTGTGTGTCATATTTGCATAATATGTTGGTACAAATTAGAAAATTTCACCGTTAACCGGAATGAATTTTGGAAAAGCCAAATGACAGAAAAAAAAACTCTGAAATCCAGAATGTTTCAGGAAAATACCATTAAGACATTGCCTGTGTCTTTGCCGTTAATTTTTGAGTCTTATGTGATTTAGATTTATATTACCAGATTGATATATTACACTAGCTCTTCATTTCCTGTGTACATTAAAAAACAGTTGTGAGATCATTATTAGGCGGAATAGGCAGCCTAGAAGAGAGAGTGCTACGATGCTACACCCCTCAATACTAATACTGCTGCCAGAGCGCTTTGTTCTCCCAGATTTAGACTGGTGCCCCTTCTTTCCAGATATGTGGTTTTAAGTGTTTGTGTGAATGTGGAAGGATGAATGCTAAAGGTGAATGCGAGGGGTGGAACAAAACTGCAGATATCAGACCCCTCGCTGCCCTAAGCTCAGGTGTTGATGGGGTAGATGTTTACATGTGAGGTATCCAAGCTCTTATTTATAGTAGCAGAGCTCAGCTGACCCATTGTAGAGATATGAAGATCAGATCATTTACTCTCTAGACCCTGTTGACTATGTGGGAGATGAAGCATCTGTCTCAGAGGTAGATACCTGCATTTATGTCGCTGAAAAAGGAGATGAGTCTGAGTCTTAGTGTCTGCTTTTGGATTCAAGACTGAAGTATCTGTTTGCATTTATCTAGAATAATGAGAATTTAGACTGTAATAACAGTTCATTACATTAAACCCTTCTATGTAGTTTGGTTCCAGATGAGTCTATTTCAATGCTTTCTGTTCCTTGTTCAATATAAAAAAAAAACGTTGATTCAACTCCAGATCATCAGCCTGACTTCCTGAAGCGTGTATAGATGGTCTGCTGTTTGCCATTCCTTTATAGGTAGTTTTAATGACAAAGTAATCCAGGTCTTTTCCTTGTCCTGTGATGACCTGAGAAGTAACCACAGTAGCTACATTTGATTTAAAATTGAATGTGAAGTGGAACTCATCAAGAAAAGTTTGTTCTTAGTTTCAGTGATGGAAACTTTTTGTTCAATAGAATCCTTCTCTCTTGCAGTCTCCGAGTGAGGTGTATAGCTGGAAAAGAAACTCCTCTCTGAGTCGCAGACATGCTTCTCCTTCTGATCCATTTTATTATGGAGCCCGGAGGAAAACAGGAGCTGCAAAACAAACCAATTGTGTAACTTTATTGTCTTCTAATCAAATAGTCAGAATTTTAGCACCTGGAGATGTGCCTTTGAAAGACATTTACCCAAAAGGTAAGAGGTTCATATACTTCTTCTGCAACAATTATACACCGTTGTTTCTGTTTTTTAAACTGCAGTCATTCATGAAATTACACAAAACATTTTTAAAGAATCATTAAGCAAGTATCTGAGGAGAAAAGAGAGTAGTTGCATACATTTTGCTGATTTTAAAATTAATTCAGACTTTAATAAACTTGCTAAATTGTACTTCTGAGGAATTAATAGGCTGCCTACACTGTGCATGTTCCAGTAGATGGGATTTCACTCTGCTTGCACTGGGAACCAGTACAGTGATGTGATTGTGCCAGTTCAGCAATGAGTCTGCAGCAGTATTCCCAGCCTCTCCTTGGTGCCACACAGACACCACAGGTTATAATTATAAGAAATGCCTTATTTATCAAACCAATTGCCTAGCTCAGTTTTGTGTTGCCCTCAGGGACAATAGGAGAGGCTACTAGAGAGTGCCTGTGAACCCAGCCGCTTTCTTCTGTTTCTTTCCCCTCATACTTCCTCAGCCTTAACAATTGTTTTATTAGGGATGTTGGAGGGGACATCCCTACCTCAGCCGTTTAATCTCCTTTTATGGACTTATTGTCCATGAATTTGTCTGGTCGCTTTTTGAACTCGTCTGTCTCTGCAGCAAGTTCACAAATGCACTAGTCTTTTGTGATGAACACAGAAGCGCCCTTCGTTATAGCACTGCAGGTGCTATAT
The DNA here is from genome assembly GCF_040807025.1 of Struthio camelus. Taxonomy (NCBI): domain Eukaryota; kingdom Metazoa; phylum Chordata; class Aves; order Struthioniformes; family Struthionidae; genus Struthio; species Struthio camelus. Next base: position 189,185,959 of record NC_090942.1, on the reverse strand, counting down.
TGCTGTGCAACAGTTCTGCATTCATCTTATCTATCCCCTTCATGATTTTGTAAACCTCAGTCACATTTGCCCTCCGCCTTCTCTCCAAAGTGAGGAGACCAAGGCTTTTTACTTCTTCTCTTGTCCAAGAGCATGAGGTGTAGCAAAACTATCCTCCACTTGTACACTGGTAAGACAGGTGCAGGCTACAGACCTTCAAATATTTTTGTGCTGCCATGCCAAGCTTTCTGTTACCACTGTATCTTTACCGTCTTTAGCCAGAGTGACTAAAAAATGTCCTAATTAGTGCCAAATCACAGAATTTGAGAGTTATGCATTAATAACCTTTAGAAGTCTCCAAAGAAAGATCACTACCGAAAGAAAAAATATGAAATATTTGTTTACGGTAGACTGGGAAGCTTTTTGAATTAATGGAGACAAGCAGCTTTTCCTGATTTGTGTTATATGTGAACTCTTCATTTTAGAATAAATTGTTTTATTTCAAATTAACCCACTTTTCAGAAATAAGCAATTTAATATATCTGCCCTCATTTAACACAAATTAACTTCCCTGTGTAGAGAATGCCTTTTACTTATTACAAAAAAGGATAGAAAAATAGCTGGCTGAAAACACTTACTTAACTGAAGAAGCAAAATCAAGGATATAAACAGGATAGAAAAATAGAGTTACCTAGATCTGCATAAGAAAGGTTAGCTTTTAAAAGGTTGAAATTGAATAAAACATAGAGTTGGCATGAATATGTTCGAACTAATTACACCACCTCAAGCTGTAATCCTGTCATACTCCATAAGCTATTAAATGATCAGTCTGGGTCAATTTTTTGCAGGCATTTAGGTGAAAGAAGGCATCCCGAAGTGGATGGTATAAGCATTCAGAAGGGAAATCTTCTGAGCTTTTGTTGAATTAGTTCGCTAATTTGGGAGGGAAAGAGGGATACAGTGCTTCCAAATGAGACCTAAAACTGAGATCTTGAAGCAGGTATTTGTAAAAACATTTTAAATTGCTGTGGTATATTATCAATTCTTAGCAGTAGAGTAATGTAATTAAAAATCGTGGGACATTTTTCATGAAGGAAAGAAGTTCGATACCAGTGACCTGAGCGAATTCTGTCTGAGAATTGGCATCTGTCTGACTGAGCTAAATCATTCAAATCAGCTGAACAAGATATTAACTTTTTTCCCTCAAGTATGGTGAAATTTACTCATGAATAGTGATCGATAGCTTTAAATTTATAGAAGACTTCGTGAGGTATAGTTTGTAATGTGCTTTGGGGCCGTTTAAGTTGAAAGATTCAAGGCCTTCTTTAAGATCATTATCATTGATTTTTCTTTTCTAAATCACATTTGAATTTATGAATTGCAGAAATTGATCTTAACTGAATCATATTTAATTTGAGCTTGATGATATGGTTAAATTAGGCCTGAGCAGGACTCTAGGTTTTCTATTAAGCCTTTTTTCAGGATTTCAGACATTTTTCATTTTTCAGTACATGGTTAGTTTTCCCCATGGAGGAAGAGCTACGCGTGGAGTCCTGCAGAGACCAGTGCTACTCAGCATGTTCATGAAAAACCTAGAAAAATGAGTGAACAATGAGGCGAAATTGTTCGGTGATGATTCTGGGTGTTATTCATGGTAGAATGGGTTCACCGTGAAGAATCACAGGACTACAATGCTGACTATGCGGTAAAATGGCAGACGAAATTCTGTATAGATAAATATAAAGTAATATAAGGAAGGAAGGAAGAAAAACAATCCTAATTCCCCATCTAAAGCGGTGGGCTGTGAGCTGACAATTACATCTCAGGAACATGATTTTGGGGTGATGATAGATAGTTCAATTAAAATATCAGTTCAGATCTCAGGAGCAGTCAAATGGTAAGAATTATTAGGAGAGGAGCAGAGAAAAAAGAGAGAAATTCTTTTTGCTGTTATCTAAATCCATGCTTTTTCTGCATCTAGTGCTGTGTGATTTTGGTCCCCCGTCTAAAGGTGGGAGATAGATGAACTGGGAAAAGTTCAGTCAAGGGCAACAAGAGTGAGCAAAGCTACATCAGCGAAATCTCCTGAATGTGGAAACAAGATGAATAAAGAGGCATATGGTGGAGTTTTACAAAATCACACATGGCATGGAAATACGGAAAAAGCAGTAATTTCACAATCTGTCAGTACCAGAGCTAGGGGGCAGCAGATAAAGCTAGTAGGAATGTCAAAATATAGATTCTGCATCCAGCTCCTGGACTGGAACTTGTTGGTGACTGGAGGAAAATACGGAATATGCTTGCCTAGTTCTTACACTTGTCAAGCTCTAGCTACTCTTGGAGACAGGATACTAGGTTGGAGGGACTTAGTATTATCATTGTTACGCTCTTAAATTGATGGCATGAATCCAAGATCTTTCCAAGTGAAAAAGGGGAGAGAGAAGGAGAGACATGCATTCATGTATGCACTTGGAAGGTGAAATTATAAGAGCCTAGTTCTTACTGTGCCTGATTCAGATCCAGTATTTGCAACCCCTTCTGCTAGGCTGTTGTTTCTTCTGGAGTTTGCCTCTCAGTCTTACTGATTCACAGACTATTTAATTGAATGTAAGTGTAACTGCTACCAGTAGCTGCTCCACATACTGCTATGGAGCCTTGGACATTTGGGTATTACCCGTTCCTGTCTTTGCTGCGTAACTCAGGGTGGCCCACAGGTGATTCCTCTGTGCTGATGTTTTTTGCACTGGAAACCTGTAGTTATTTACCTACAAATAAGTTGCATAAAGCTTCACTCTTAAGCCTTTGGATCGTCTCCTGGGAGATGATATAGTGAAACAAAGGCGTCTTATGCAGAGTTGAACGTATGGCAGCCCTTGACGTTCTTGCACTAACTTCTTATGTTGCCTTGAGAAGTTGTTTAACATTTTTGCTTCAGTTTGCTTATCTATCAGGCTTTTTTTCCCATCTTCTTGGACAACTGGTCAGTTCTGGCACACGGCCTTCCGTTTCTATTAATAATTCAAGGTACTCAGCCAAACTCTAGCACACTCCAATGCATATTACCAAAGCTGTTCCAGGAACAACAAGCAAAGAAATTGTTTCCTTTATGTTTTCTTGGAACTGTAAACTAGGGTAGTAGTTATGTTTGAAAAAGAAACTATAACAAGTAATAATTTCCCCAAAGACTGCCAGATAGATATATGGCCACAGAATATAAACTCAGACAAGATCATGGCAGAATCCAACAAGTACATATTAATGTTTACTCTAAAAGCAAGGCTATAGAAATGAGGGCTACTTGAGGGCAAATATTTACTTTGCTTCTCAGCAGTCTCTATATATGAATTTAAAATAACAGACTATTGCTGAGTGTATGCTCTCCATTAGTTACTGGAACGATACGTAGTGTAACACACAGAATTACAGAAATAACTTAAATACGTCATCTAGTCCACCTATTTGTATAGGAACAGGATGACACATGTTTAGACTCTTCTTCACAGATGTTTGTCAAACCTTTATCTTAAGAACCTCAACTGAAAGAGATTCTAAAGCTTCCCTGAGTGGCCTATTGCATTGCTTTGCTGGCCTTATATTATAAAAGCTTTTGCTAGTATCTCCTGTCATGTATTTGTTTCCTGCAGTCCTTTTTTTTTTTTTTTTTTTTTTTTTACATACCAAAAGTTAATCCATTAAATTTGTCCCTGCAGTCACTCTGTTCTAAACTTCTCACTGCAATCTTTGTCACCCCTGGGATTATCTTGTGTGTTTACCTTTTCCTTTAAGTCTGATGTCTCACGCTAGGCGTAGGTATTCTTCTCCCTCCGGCCTCAGCAGAAGAAGAATAGTCACTGCACTTGTTTAGATCATGTTAATATATTCATATTTGTTACGTATTACATATTTGTAATATTTATATTAATGCATTCATGTTAGTATAAAGCCTGTTTTGTTTTGTTTTGTTTTTCCTACTCTGGCAGCAGCATAGCACCATGGATTTGTACTTTGCATGTTGTTCATTGTAAGATCTTTGACCGCCATACTGAGACCTGGGCAGTTTTTCCTGTGTTGCCTTTAAACATTTCCTTTCCCTTTCTTTAGCTTCCTATTCTGCAGTCCTTTATGTTTTTATAATTTGGTTTGATTGATTTGTGTTTTCTCCCTAATCTACCAAATTAATTTTGAATTCTCATTTTATGACTCTACCCCATCCTGTTCAGTGCTAGATCTTCATCAGAATGTTTAATGTGCATTTTATTCTGCATTTACCACCCAGAGAGAAAGCACATTTGTCAACAGTAACACAGTCTAGGCAAACCAGAAAGTGCTGTGCCACCCACACACCTGTAATTTTTCCACCATTTGTTTTTGCTCTGTTTTTGATATTTATATTTTTACAAAAAATCAATAAGGTTAGCAGATATGGTACTGTAGCCAGCCTAGGGGCTCCTGTGGGTTATTCTTCATTCGTTTGAATGTTAGATCCCCTTATACCGCTGATGTTACTGCTCTTTTCTGTGTGTGCTGTATACGAGCCCCAGTAGTTCTGCAGGTAGCAACAGGCTCTCCTTTAGCTCGAGCGTATGAAAGATATGGCGTTCCAGATGAAAATGTAGAGTTTTATCTGTTGAGAATGACATTTTGTATCCATACCATGCAGTGTAATTCAGTCTTCTGGTTTCCCTTCTGCAAAGCTTAGTCCTGTTCTCCACGCAGGTGAAGGCCATCTCCTAACTGCAAGCCACTTCTGAGCCCAAGCAGAGTGTGCTCACGTGTCTTCAAAAGCCAGTATAGAGAGACAGACACGCACGCACGCACGCACAGGCTCTCTCTCATATATTTCTGAGGGAGGAAGCCTAGTAGTAGCAATAAATAATCATTAAACTGTCTCATAAACTAAATAGTAAAGGCCTGATAGTCTAGGGCTGCTTTCTATAAATTTGTTGAAGTCTTTGCGTACGGAGAATCTACCTAGAAGAAAAGTGGTTCAGCATAAGGCTGAAACAGTTTTAATATTCAGGTGGGAATTATAAACACACAGATTTGAAATGTTCCTCAGTACACTTTTTAAGTCAGACATACAGCTGACATTATCTTCTGTGAGAGAAAAGAGCAGTGACTTGCAATAATGCCTAGTCGGTGCTTTTGTGAGTAGGACTATATTTGTGTGTAGTTTTGACATCTGCTGTACAAATACGTTGCTCTTTTGCAGTTGTGCCTGCGTAGTTGCTCAGTATCATAATAGTAGAACAATTCAGCGTTTGCAAGTTACACTCCTGTGTTGAATGTGAAAGCTTATCATTTTCTGGCAGGTACTGTATAATGAAATGCTTAAATTCAATCTACTAAGTGCAAATGCAATAACCAGTTAATCGTGCAGCAGGAAAATAACATGTTTGTTGATTTTCAGATGTCACTCCTCCACAAGCTGCTGGGTACTTAGAAGTAACAGATCTCAACTCAAAGAAAATCAAATACATTGCTATTCCTAGGTAACTGATTTTATTGATTAAAGCAGCCTCTTGTCTTACAGGAAGAGCAAACAGAATTTTGTGTTTATTATTACTTCAGGATAAACAAATATTTCTTCTGATATAGAAAGTCAGTATCTACTTCATATCAGATTGCTGAGTGTCATGAGAATAATTCATACCCAGTGTGTAAAATTCTGTAACTACTGTAACATATCGTTTGTCAAAATTTTATCTATTTACTAGCGGAAACCAATGAAAATTGGTTAATTAGTTAATTAATTAATTAGTTAATATCAAAGGTAGCTTTGTCTTCTGATTTTCCATTTCCTTTTCTCTTTCCCCCACTTCGACCCACTTTAACCTCTGCCTTCTGTCTTTCTGTTTTGCCGTTGGTTTATGCTACCTTTCTTTTCCATTTTTCTACATCTTTAGGATCCAGCAGAGACAGGCAGAACGATCCTGTGTTAAATGTTAGGAAACTAGGAATCAAGTTCTGCTTGAATATAAAGTTCACCTTTGAAATCACTTGTACTTCCTGTGTTTTAATATTCCCTTGGTAAAATATGCATTCCTTCCCTCAGAAGAGTTTTGCATGATAAATAGAGTAAAGTAGCCGGCCTATATGGCTTCAGTATGGTTTTAACATCTACCTGTCACCATTGCAGAGTGTATTCACAAATATTTTATAATTTAGAAGCATATTTGGGTTACAAATTGTCATTTTCCACAATAATAATATTAAAGATTTTTACTTTAAATAGAAGCCTGTCAACATCTCATGTTTAAAGAGCACATGTATGAAACCCACACTTCAGGAATTTTATACTGAATCTTTTTTAGAATCCTGTCCACTCAGTGTTATCTTTGACAGTATTATTTGAATCTCTTTTAAATGAATTCTGCTTCATTAATCATGTCAAATTGCTTAATTAATAGAGAACTAATAAAGGCTTCATTAGTTGTTATTTACCTCTACTCTTTGTAGCACATATAATTTTTGGACAATTTTAATTTCTTCAGAAAAGGATTACTTTTTGTATATTGAGTGGGTTTCATTGAATTACTTGCACCCTTAGCACAATCTTCCTTAAGGAAACATCTTTATTTCAGAACTGGTATTGACTTTATAATTGATCTATTGGCCTACATCTTGTACAGTCATTCAGAAATGTAGAGCATTAATATAGAGATAGAACAAGACTTTTCTTTACAAAGAAATTTTATTACAAATTGCAAAGCCAAACTTCAGCATCATAAGCCCTAACCTAGTATAAGGATTTAAGCTACTTATCACAAAATAAACCTAAGCAGAAGTCTCGATTGAAAAAAAAAAAAAAAACAACTTCCATCAGGAAGTGATAAATAAAGTGACTTTTCATATAAGTGAATAATTCTAAGTGAAAACCTAAATACTTTCCTCCTTTCTGCAATAGTTAGCATGGTCAAATGCTAAGATACCTTCTTTTCAGTTGAATTATTACACAGCAATTTCAGTCTTAGATCGAGGCATATATGTTTATCTTACATGGGGGTCTCTTTCTTATAAATTTTCTTCTAAAATAATATTTTTTTTCTGACCCTAGTTCCCAATTTCAAGCTGAAATTAATAAACAAGACGTAAGAAGGTTTTTCAGTTTCCCATTTTGAGTATAAGCGTACAAACTAGTCAGGAAAGCATCCCGTCTCTTAGGGAAACACTTATACATGTGGTTAGTTTTAATTATATAATTAAGTTCCATACATTTCATTAGGGATTCGACCTAATGATGTTTTCCTGAATCCAAGTGTTGCTGCTTCCTTTCTCTTCCACAATTATGAGCCTAGTATTAATTAGTGCCAGTTGTCAGCTCATTGTGTGTGCCATTAACAGTACTGAAAAAAGTGCAAAGGATCTTTTCTACTTTATCCAAATTTGCATTCATATTATAAAGCTGTTAGACCCTGTTTCAGCGGTGTTTACCTGCAAGTTGACTGCCTGTTTAAAACAGTGCTAAGATTCGCTGCACCCAAAGTTGTGCTGTCCTTAAATGAGTGTTTAAATCTTCTTTTTTTGTTAAAGCACTAGAGAGAGATCTCACTTTAAATTGAAACAGAGATATTTTCCTCAGTGTCCAGGTCACGTTCTTTCCTTTTTCTTCTGTACTTTCGTATTTCGCTATAAGACGTTGTTTAAATTTTCTGTGTACTTCATAATTTTCTTTAAGAACTCATCTCCTTGAGACAGATGCGATATAGCAGTGGGTTAGGCAGCATATTCCCTTTCAGCCTGGTCTTTTATACTGCTTTCATTATTACACAAGTATCTTTCAATCTCATCCGGTTTCGATAGGTGACATGTTTCAGATAAATTAGTGTGTTTGCAGGGCTTACTTACGGTTCCTCTTGGAGTGGGCATATAGTTTATTTTAATTGCCACCTTATCTACATAAATTTAGAAAAAAAAACCTCACCCTTCAGCCTCTTTTTAATTGCAGCTTTGAGATAAATCACAGTCATTCTTGTTTTTCAGATCAGGATCTCTCTCTCCGTATACATCTTGGCTGTCTAAGATCTCAGACACAGATGCCCTGTTGGCACCTCTGGGCAAAGTAGGTCTGGTTAGTGTGGACATGGGAGGTGGCGTGAGACTTTGGGAGACAGGACTCGACAGCCTGCAGCGTTCGCTGCAGGACTGGAGGAACATGGTCGGACAAGAGGATGGTCGACCTGTACAGGTAGGAGTTCACAAACCTGAAGTGAAAAACATTTAACAAAATGGCGCAAATTAGTTTTCAGTTGGGAGAGGGGGTGGAGGGAGAGCTGTATTGAAAAACACTGTGAAGTAGAAATATATTTACAAGAAAAATTGAATAGATGTCTTAATTTAAAAAAAAAATCAGTAGCTCAATAAGAAGGCTTATTTGTGACCCCTATAATTACAGTTACTGACTGATTCTTTATCTTGCAGTATTTGTATTTTTGCCAAACTCCAGTGCATTTAAATGCAAATTAATTCTTTGTCTCATGTTGATTTTTAACTGCAACTTTCAAAATATAAGATAGGGAAATTAATTTTAAAGGAAAAACATATATTTTTCCAGGCTTCATGTTTTTGGAAAAGGGATTATTGGCTTTATACTTTAGAAAAGAAACTTGAAACCCAGGTGGAAGATGCCTTGCGCTCAGAGTAGCGTCTAACTGATTTTGAAAGTCCTCCCAGCTGAGCACAGTTACATGAGTCTCAATATAGCCATGTTCTCATGTGGAATATTTAGGTGGATGTTGAAAATATACAGCATATACATGAATGCTGTGTGTGCATGGGTGTATGTGCACAGATGTTAATGTACTGGCTAATACGTGTGATCACCATTGCAACATGGAGGTTGTATTGAGGGCTGTACCACTGCATTTTTAACTTTTGTTAGTGATTGGATAAGATATTATTTTACTTAGAAGAACTAGACTGTGCTTTAGGAGGACTTGAATTCTCCACCTTTGGCTAGGAAGATCCTATCTCTATCTACAATTAAATTTATTTCTGTTGGTAAATTCTGTTTCGTGAATTTCTGTAACCACTTTCACAGTACATTAGAAAATGGGGAAACAGGTTGAATCTTTTCTAAATTAGATTTATGTTTTAGTTTACGAGTTGTCCAGCTAGCCCAAGTGTGAGTGAGATTTATTAGGCAGAAAATGTAGTTCTTTCCCTGTCTTTTCCCACACAGAGCTCCCTTTCTACAAGATGTTCTGCAACTATATAAACTTTGCAACAACTGACATGTTCTTGCTTTTGGACCTCAGCAAATGCCTTTCGTAAAAGTCATGAGAAAATAAAACAGTTACGCAGTAGCACATTTGTGTGGTTACATATTGCTTTACCGTTGCCATTTTTATTACCAGCACAGTAGCACTAGCACCATCTTATGGTCAGATATAGTTGTTTTTTATTAGCCCAGTTTCATCTACTGATCAAGTTGAGAGGGTCAGGAGGTATAGTGACAGTTTTACTTATTGTAATTGTGTTTTTCATTCTTTTTTATCTTTGTGGGTGACTTTGCTTGGGTAAGTTTTAAGCAGCAGTGTTACTGTAATGTCAGTCATAGTCAACTAAATAGTAGAGGATACTGTCTTGGAAAATACACATGATCAGAAAATTTTAAGTCATCTAACTAATAATGTCAAGTTTTAAATTTCCATTACATTTTACAAAAACGCTAAAAGATCTTCCCACAGTCACAAAGCAGTTTTTAACTAATTCATCTATCCATAACTGTTTCCCTTTAGACACTCCTGAATATTTAAATATGTAATTCTTGCAACATATGGAGCTAGTAAGTGCTGCCATTGCTTTACAGAGGAGGGAACTGAGACAGTAGGTGGGTGACTTGTTTGGGTTCACACTGTGTGTCTACCTTGCAGTGTCAGAGGTGGACAGATGCAGTATATACCCACACCTGTGTTGCCAAGCTGAGTGGTTTGAATATTCTTAAAGTATCTTGTAATAGTACAGTCGCTGCAAACGTACCCTAAGTTACACAAAAAAATTGCTTATAAACACAGTGCAGCCCCCTAAGAAAAAAATGTCAACTTTAGGTTGTTCAACGTTCAGACATGCCCAGCTGAGGTGAGTATAGACATATTCAGCAAAATCCAAGAAATGGAATGGATTTTTCTCCGATCTAAATGGCTGTCTTCACTGCTTTTATAGCAGCATTCAGAAATAATAACAGAACACGTAAGTTATGCTATGTCCTGTGAACAGCAGCAAAGTTTATTTTATGTTTCATGTCAGAAATTAAAAAGTGCGTTCTTTATGAGTTTGTCGCCATTAGGTGAAAAATTCAAGGATGTTTTGTTCATGTGTCTAATGCCTAAACAGCATTTTGATAAATTCAGCAGCACTGAGTAGTGGTTCCCAAGATTCAGACTTTCTTCTGCCACTCGTCATTTAACCTATTTTAGATTTGATGAGGTGTGCAGCAAACACCAAGTAACTGTTACGGGACATCAGGTCCACCACTACAACAATATTTAAAATGTGTTCCCTACTCATCTAGATTTCAGATGGAGCATGGTGTTAAACTGGAATTAAAGTTGAGTACATTGTAAAAGTAATAATTATAATCCCCAAAATGTCAGATTTATTGTAAACGTTAGAAGAAATACGGTCATGTTAAGTTAGACCCATAACCGTGTGCGCCTGTGTGAGTGCAGGTGTGCATGTATCTGTGTTTTTGTGTGCCTGTGTACCTATATGTATATATTCACACACATACACATGTATACAGACAGACAGACAGGCGCGTGCACACACACACACACACACACACACAAAACGCATGCCAGCCAGGCAACTTCAGTTTTGCCCGGAAGTCATACCTGGACATTAACTTTCCTGAATTAGGATTAAGTCAGGAGATTGTTGTAACTTAGCAGGTACTCAGTCCCTCATGTTCTGTGTTTCGTAATGAACAAGAATAGGAAGTGGACTTAGAAAAATAGTTTGTAGAGCAATTTAGGAAAAAGAGCTTGGGATCCTCGTGCCACGCATACACTTATCTCTGAGGAATGCTACGATACTTTCCCCTCCTCTTCCCTAGTCAGCCAGTTAAAAGACTTGCTGGCACATCTCATGCCTTTTATCTGGCTTTTGTTCCTGTTTTTTTTGGTTTGGGTTTTTTTTTGGCTCGTGTGTGCTTGATATAGAGCTATAACACAGCAGAGGTGCTTACCCAGACTTTTGGTGGGTGCATTCACAGTTTCCTTTTCTTTGGTCACATTTTAATCTGTTAGAATGGAGGGGACTTGGATACCCAGCAGTGGGCAGCTCTTGCTCTGCGATAAAAGCATGATGTTTAGCAAATGTTGCTTGTCCTTTTTTTCCTGTGTATTTCTAATGACCAAATGTTTTATATTTTTCTGCATTTGACTAAATGCTTATTCTGACCACTTGAGGGTACCCGTGAGCTAGTAACACTGATTTTTCTCATCTTAAGTACTATCAGGACAAAACCCATAAACTGTGAAAAACATATTCAGTGGAGAGTTTTCATGAGTTTAGAATAACCATATGATGGCATTCTGCAGTCCTGCAGGTTTTATTCCAAAAACTAAAGCAAAGGGTCCTGAATAACTTGAAATACTCCAGATTCAGAGTTCTTTAGTCCGTAACTAGATTACAAGGTACAGATTGATAGCATTTGCCATTCTGGGACCATGAACCCCAAGCACTCCAACCCCAACTATTCATTGCCCTTTAGCAGTTTTCAGTGGGGCGGTGCTTTGGATTTCTCTGTAAAGCATAGTGAATGATGCCAGTTTAGCTCTGTGACCTTTTCCTGGACTGCATGATTCATCCTACCAAAGAGTAGGAGGCAGATGCTGTCCCTTGAGAAAAGGCATTTGAGTATGGGGAAACATGAGATTAGAAAGCCAGGAACCCATAGAGCTTGATAGGTTCACATTTCTCAATTTCTGTACTGCGTAAAATAACTCAGATAAGGATTATCAATTCTCTTTCAGCTGCTTTTCCTAATGTAAATGTCCTCAGGTGAAATTAGGCACTCATTGGAAGCACTGTACAAACACTCTGAAAATACATTCCCTTTCCTAAAGATCTTCCAGTCTGATTAGAGCAGGCTGGCTAAGAGCAGAGGTGGAAATAACCTTAACTTTATGTTAGGGCAGACTGATCCCGCACAAAGTTCCTCTTTCTTCCTCTGGCAACATGAAAGACCGCAGCTCTCACGGGAGACAATACAACCCCTCAGCACATCTCTTCACATCTCAGAGAGTCTGCACCAGTGAACATTGCTGGCTTAGAGGCTGGAGCTCATAACGCTGATGAGTGCCTCCTGTCGGAACAAAACAGACTGATAATTTCGATCTTATGAAACTTGCTCTCTAATTAGTGAAAGGACAAAACTGATGAAAATTTAAATCAAATCATCTGTTACAATAATATTAGCTATAGGAGGCTTTCCTATAAAACATAAAGCTATTCTGTCTTTGATAACTTAACTCTCTGGTACTTAAGGAGAGATTTGACAAGGTCCTATGGCGGTGAAAAATACGGCTTTTCTGCTTTCGTGTTTAATTTTTTTCAACTTTCTTTGGACAGTGCAATAACCCTGCAGTTTTCTATCCAAACATTCCTAATTGTTGTAGTTATTCATTTATCCTTCCTGTCCAGTTTTGATTATTCAGGCTACTCCAGAAGAAACTGAATACAGAGTTTTCCGAGTTTATGATAATAAATGTTTCACGAATAAATGGATCCTTGTATCTTTATGGTAAAATCAAAAATATAAAAGTGACTAAATATTTTGTTTCTAAATGCCTGAGCTCAAATATTGGTTGGGCCCCAGAAGGAGGCCAGCTCAGTGGACTTACTCAGTCTCAAATGTTGATTAATTTTACTAAACATCGCAACATTTCTTTGAATTTGCGCTCTGAAGGTACGACAGGGACAGTGGAAGGTATTGCCTGCAAAGCTTGCTGAGTGTTAACAGCTCTGTTGTGCTCTGCACTGTGGATAAAATATTTTGCAACTATATAAATGGCTTAAAAATACAAATGACAAAAAAATTAGGTCTGTCTTCATCACTTAGACACTTTTGAAATGTTTGCCTCAGGTTTCTTTAAACTGTACTTTCCATCTTTCACGTGTAACCAACTTATCTTCTAATTTCACATAGTTTTTAGTGCAATAAAATAAACTAGCATAGTGATGTAGTTAGCAGGTGTGTAGTAGTAAAGATAAATAACCAAACCAGACTTTGTCTGCTCTGATCATATTTTGTAGTGGATTAGCATAGTAAAAAGATTGTGATGTCATATCTTTCAGCTGAAAGGAATAGACTTGGAAATTTTTAATAATAACAGATGAAAGTGGAATTTACACGAGTGTTAACAAAATGGAGGATCTGTGAGATAGAAGAAATGTGTAATATTCTGTCATTACTTCATTTAGTCCATCCAGCATTTCTTTTAAGCTACGGAATACGTGTTCATGGGCAAAAGACTGTAAGGGACCTAATGGTGTAGAGGTTCTGAAACAAGGCTGAAAATGACAGCATTCAGTTCAAAAGAAGACCCATGGCACCTATTTCTGTTTTTCATGTTTGAGGTTTTTGTAGCTGATGTATAAAAACTTTCATTAGGTGCAAGCCAAACACCCCTTTTCATGTGTTTCGTTCCAAGTCTCCAACTCTTTCCCACTCAGGTTAACCTACCTGTGATTACCTGTGATTTCACTTTTATTTTACAAATCCAACATTTCATTAATGCATTGATGCTTTGAGCAGTTTTACTGATCTGGACAGATAAGTTTACTCCCTATATGAATTTTAAAAGCTACTTTTAGAGGTAAATGTTCACAGGGGTCATATGATGAATGAAGCTTCATTATTTCATTTTGAATTCTTGCAAAGTTTTGCAGATAAGATAGATAGATACAAAACCAAAATGAAGCAAAATGTATTCTGTACAGCAGTGTCACTTCAGGGTAGAACTGAAGGTGTGTAATGTATTGCATGCGTTATTATTGTCTTGTCTAATACTGAACATTCCTTTCTGTGAAAAATAACCTGTGGGCTCAATTTTGCACCATTGACATGAACAGAAATTGTGTTATTAATATTTAGCAAAATAGAAAAAAGCCATATAGGATACAGTAAAAGTAATAAAAGTAATAAGATTTCTTTTACCTGTTCTTGCTTTTTTCTCGTTAGTTTTATATTCTCATTTTGGTTATACAACTTTTTGTCTTTGGGAGAATCAGTTTTACAACAGAAAGCAAAGCCGACATGAAACAAGCAGATTTGCCTTTGATGCCCAAACAGCCTGATTTGGAACTTTTATATACCTATTGACAAAATAATGCATAGATTCAGCATGTTGCTGTTGATAGAGAATGTGTTGGAGGAAAGGATGTGCTTGTGTCGTGTTAAATACAGCCAAGGGTAACACTGAGGTGTTCAGATTGAGTGGTAGGGAGAGACAAAACAATTTCGTTCTGAAGATGTAAAATCCTATAAGCAATGACTGCCACTATTTTAACTGACTGGAAAGGATAAGAAGAATTTAGTTTGGGGAAATTTCAGGGTGGAAATATAATCTGTTTTTTAAAGTACAATTTGCATCCCTTTACATGTGTAGTATGTTAGTCCAGAATTGGAGTATTCTTTCTGGTTTCCTCCGTTTTTTTGAGTTGAAGTCAGGGTATTAAAATAAGCATTATATCTTGTGTAAGAGAACTAGATATGAGTTAGTCCCATTGAGACCAGATGCACTAAAATTAACAGGGGAAAGTTCCTTTCCCCTTAACCAATAGAAGTTACCCCCAATAGAAGTCAATGCTCCCTCTCCTGTCTTCAGGCAGAAAATAGCTTTCATTGCTGTGAGCATTGTAAAGGAGCTCTTCTGGCAAGTGCTCTGAATGGGAGGTACTGACACATCTTGTTCCCTTCAGGAATTTTAATGAAGTTAACCAAATCAGAATACAAAAGCAAGCTGCTATATTAAAAGGCCATCTACTCTCTAGCCAATTTACTGTGTTGAACAGAAGCATGTCCTGCATAGAGTTAGGTGGCAGGTGCACAACCAAAAAATGAATCCACATCAGAAATGCATCCCAGTTTGCATCAAGGAAAAACAATAGTTCTGCTCCTGCATAGCTGCCCTTGTTACAGGGTGTATATCTAAGAGGCAGGACCCAAAATTTATGCTAGAGCTTTAACAGTGCTTGGCATTTGCTCTTTCTCTCTTCATTTCCTTTTCTCTCAAGCACTTTCTGCTCTTGCCTCCTCAGAAAAGCTCATTCCTTTAGCATCATTCTGGCCTTCACTCTTCATGTTCTTTTTGCATATGATTTTTTTTGTTTGTTTCATTGACTTTGAAACACCTACAAAGCTTCCATCCATTAAATCCTTTGGATTATACCTGTTACCCATTGATGTGTCTGCCTGAGAATATAAGATGGTCAAAAAAAAAAAAAAAGTTTAGGAGCAAAGAGATTTTAAGCCAGGGACTAAGCTCATTGAACATTACTGAAAATCTGGGCTTTATAGAGAGTAAAATAAGATTCGCATATATAGGCCTAGCAAAGGATGGCAGTTCAGCTTCCTGTGAGGTGAAAACATTGAAGAAGAACCTGCCCAAACAGGGCCTGATAAAGTAGAAAAGTGCTTTCATTCCCTGATCGTGAATCACCAATATATAAACAAGTTTAGACAATGCACAAAAGAAACATGAATATTTTGGAATTGGTGGCTATTTTGGAAATCAAAAGGAAGTCTTAGAAGGAAAATTTCACATTTTTTCCAGCTATTCTGCTCTGACCCTTACCTCATAGCTAAAACTCAAGGCTACTAGGCTGAATTTGCCTGTTGTTTTACAGAGCTGTGATATGCACAACAGGCTGTATGAAATCTTCAGAGTAATGAATAAAGCCTTTCAGTTCATGTACAGCTATAAGCATATAAAGAAACAGCACAGGTTTATCTTGAAGAAGCTTAGTCAAAAATCTTACTGAAAGAAAGTAAGTTGATGGAAGTCTTAGAGTAAATTTAAAAGGAAAGTATACAGGAGAGGGCAGGTCAACTCTTCAGCAAGTGCATTATCTATGTATTTGGAAGATATCCATCACAAAAGTATGTAATAGAAAACTCAATAGGTTTAGCAATTCCAGTCAGATGAGCGTGGAAAAGTTACTGTGCATTTCTTATATTTATTTTAGCCTTTTCTCTTTTCACTACTTTTTTCTGCTTGTCTTCCTTCTCACTTCAGTCAAACTAGATTTTTCCCACCGACTGTATTTGTTCACAGGGTTTAAGATACAGTTTGGGATCCTTGCCCTTAGCTCTACCTTTCCAACACTTTCTAAAATCAAGAATTTATCCTGCCTCCAGCAGCATGATCTTATCTGTGCCTCTTTCATCTGTTTATATCCGCCATGCTGAAGAATGCGTACTTGTTCAAAATCTTTCTTCTTATGTTTTTTTTCCTTTTCCTTCCTCTGCTTTTGTATCCAGACTCAGTGGTTTACTATTTCATCTCTGTAAAGTACATCTTCAGTTCTATTCTAGTTCTTCACTAATAATTGTTTTGAGACACTTCCACAGAGACAGGGATGGCGAGGGGAGGGCCTAATAAGTCACTGAGGGATTTACCTAAGAGCTCGGAGAAGAACCAGGAAAGTACATCCAGAGATACTAATGGGAGACACTCTTGACTCCAGCCATCCAACCTATGTATATATGCTTACATTTGGAAATGTATTATGGAAAAATGGGGAGATAGCAGGCAGTAAAGCATTTCATATTCCATATTTTGTTTAGAAATCATACCTTGCTTTGGATTAAGATTATTAAAAAGAAAAAATCCCGACACAGTGTAACTTCTCTCCAGCTCATCTACCCCTAGTGAATTCCTACCGGAATTCACATTTACTTATTCTGATTGCACTGCATTTTTTTTTTTCAAAGGGACCTACAGTGTGTTAATTTAACATAGCTTTTAAGTGTATGGTAAATAAAAAAATATTACATGCATAGTCTACTGTTAATTACAAATCGGGTGCTAAAATATTCACATGCAGCAACGTTTTGCTACATTTTATGTGATAGATATTACTTAAAAAATAAGTAAATGTATGAAATGGCAACAATTCCCTGACATGAAATGTACACATCTGCTGGTGTTATTCCATTCTAGTATTCTTAAATTTTCAAATATTTTACTCAATAATCTATTAATTGCATCGAAAAAATTAGTAAGGATGATACATTGTTATGTTGTGATAGATTGTACCACTTGTCTCTCTTTTTAACTCCCATGCAATTTTTTCAGTGTTTTCTTAGAAGTAGAATGTTGGATGTTCTGCTGTCCTTTTAAGAGCAAAAATTCATAATTCATTTTAAATTAAAAACTTTCTGTTAAACAAGCTCTGTTTCAAAGTTAAGAACACCTGCTTTAATCAGATCAATATACACTATAAAAGTATGATCATATTAGAAGCTTGTCTAGGTGAAGCATATGTACATATGCACCTAGAGGTATTGTACATGGGCAAAAAAAGAAAAGAAGATCTTTTGTCTACAGAACTTTTCCCTAATAATATAAGAAGAATGGCTGTATTTCAAAATAATATTTTTAATGAAAATTTTCAATGGCAAACTTGACGAAAATATAATATGGGATGTAAGTCACAGATTATGGTCATGCATGGCTCACATATAGCTTCCTTTTACAGAATTTTTTGTGCTTTTCTATAGAGAACTATCCTTCTATAGAGAAGGATAAAAACCTAAAGGACTTTCCGTAATTTATTTCTCTTTACAGAATAATGTTTTGTTTTGTTTGATGAGGCTGACACTTAAGTTTTTGATTTTATGATTTTATTTTAAACTAAATGCAGCAATTTTTGTTTACCTCAGTGTGTCTGATAATTTTGGAATGCTAGTCTGCCAGGTACACAAAACAGTTCTTACGGTTTATTTTGGAGGAAATCTCTTTAACCAGAAAAGTATATAACCCTAAAGGGTAACATGCTGTTGTGGTTATAAGTGTCTTTCTTCCCATGCAAATGTTAAATTCATGTAATTTATCAGATTAGATCTTAATTTTACAGTAATGACATGGTTCGCAGAGGATGTATTGTACCTCTGTGAATTAATATAAAGTCTGTAAAGAGAAAGAAAATTATATTTTGAACAGTTGCCAAGACACTGTTGTCAAAGCACATGTTTTCAAATCGAAAACATGTATGGAATTCATTTCAATATTGAATTGAGTCGGCAAAACAAGAGAATCCAAGGATTAAAGTATTCTGCAGCTCCAATTAAAACCCTGGTTATGCCAGTGAACTTCTGAGAAGGCAATGAATTGTATTTATTGGGGCACATAAATTCAACAGAGAAATAGATGTAATAGAGTATATGAGAAGAAAGTTCATTTATAGAGGTTAGATTTAGAGATACCAATTTTACATCTGTGTCACTAAGTTTCATGCAATGATAAGCTGGTATTAAATTACAGAAGATTAACAAAGTAAGGGCAGTTTACTCATGACTGATTGAATCACTACATGACTCAGAGTCTCATAGCAGGACTCATAACAGGAAAAAGTCTTTTAGTGTCAGTCACCTACTTGGATTCAGTGCCAGCCTAAAGTGACTCAGGCCTGACCACCTGACAGCTGTTGAGTATTCAGCTGTACAGTACATCAATGGGGAAAGTGCGGTCAGTAGAGAGGAGTTCGCATTAGAAAACCCACCAATGCAGTCATCACTTTTGCCGTTGTAGCAGGGAAGTTAAGGATACCTCAGCATGTAATTTGAACTAGCCATTTATTTAGCCAATTATGTCAGAGAAGTGCATGCTTTTTATTTAGGTACTATACATTAAAGAGGATCAGTCTGCTGAGCAATAAAGAGTGCTGAATTATTGCTGCGTGTGCATGAAATTTATAAGTGGATGTAGAGCCAGGTGTTGCTGATACTACAGGAGGCATTAAAACTACAGCTGGTCCTTTCTACAGTGGTATTTTTAATTATGTTAGCTATTATCAAAAAGCACTTATTTTTCTAGTGTGAGTAGGATCTGAATGCACCGAGTGATTTGGGTGGCTAATCTGGGTGGCTAATCTTAGGTCTGGTATGGGTCTAACATACCTCTCAGGGGCCCTGTTTTACCTTGCTCTGCCCTGTTGTCATCAACGGGTGAAATGTTGCATTTATCGAATTTGCTCTCATTTTACAGCTCTTCAGCAGTAGGTTAGCTGCTGTTAGGTCACTGAAGTGCTTAAAGAGCTTTACGACTTTATTTTTTATTTTACAGATAACGATTGAGAGGGACAGTGGTTTGGACGTCAGTTCTCCCAAGCATGGAAAGGTTGATCCAGACAACATGCCTCACGTTGGCGGAAACACTTGGGCTGGTGGAACAGGTCTTCATTTATTGTTTTCATGTGCATCTTTTAAGCATGTTTAAGAGAAATGTTGCACCCATCAAAAATGAATTTGCACAAGGCTCCCCTCAGCTCAGAGCTATAATGCTGTATACAGGGTCCCTTTACTGACAGTGGAAAGAAACAGTTGCAGTGCCTAACTTAAACTGCATGTAGAAGATGCTTCTTCAGTTAGGCTTTGTGCTTCTCTTCATTGGCCATGTAGTGAACCAGAAACTTGCAGCCGTAGAAACTAGGCTGAGTCATTTGCCATTCTCTTAAATGTCTCTGTAGCCCCAGAAATTTAGGTAGCATAGGAAGCAGGCACGTAGAATAGTGCCTCCTAATTTTAGTGGGCATGAGAGTGATCATTGTATAAAGTGATTTGAAAACTGTGTGAGTCAACAAATTCTGCAGAGGAGAGAGTAGTCAGAATGAATGGCTTGAACAACCAGCAGCTTTGAGGATATGTGTAAGACTTCCGTGGTCTAACCTTTGTATAAGTTAAAACTCTTTGAAATCTGATCTCAAAGGACTATAAACGTGTATTCCAGCGGAGTTCTTTGTCATGTTTTTTGAAAATCTATGGCAAAAAATATTTCTAGTGGGACTATCGGCAGATTTTGTGAACATCTTTAGATATGACCATGGAAGCTTTAATGAAAAAGCTTTTGTATTTATTATTGAATGCCTAATCTTGATTTTTTTTTTTTTTTTATCTATCTCAACCATTCTAGGTGGGAGAGACACTGCTGGCTTAGGTGGTAAGGGTGGGCCATACCGATTGGATGCCGGCCACAAGGTTTACCAAATATCGCAAGCTGAAAAGGATGCTGTTCCTGAAGAAGTTAAGAGAGCTGCACGGGAGATGGCAGAAAAGGCCTTTAAACAAAGGTAACATGAAAGGCTTCATTTTCCCTTTCATTTCCCAGAAACATTTGAAAAAGATAACTGAAAAGATTTTTTTTACTAAAATACATCTATTAAGTACCTTATCCTGGTCATTATCATTTAACAGTGCTTATCAGCATATGTTTAACTGGTCTGGACAGGATGTACAGAATGTTTTATTGATTAAACTACACTGTTAAAATGACTGTGTAACTAGGTAGAATAAAACATCGGTAGGTGGATAATAAGGTGATTTGAATATTTACATTCTTAAAAAAGGGATCTACCGTGTAAAAGTTGTTTAAATTACAATAAATCCAAATTGTACGTAAGACCTGTAGCCAAATTGGTAGATGATTTGAGCTATTAGAGCTCAACAGACACTGTTACAAGAACCATAGCTCTTCCCAGCGTTAGTGTTACGCATCATGACTACCATGCACGAACTAAGCATGTATTTCTTAGCCTGAGCACAGAGATTCAGACTTCTTCCACTGATTGAACTCTCAAGTCAAACTGGTACTTTGCATAACAAAAGCTAAATGTGTTGACAGTTACACGAAATGAGTTTTATAGCTTCAGCCCAGGACATGTGACAATGTGAATATCTGTCTGAAGGAGATACAGATGCAGATTAAAAGATAGGAGTGACTAAATTCGGAAGCGTCTTAATCAGGAACTCATGATTTGCTGTTATTAATAAAGTGGTTCCCAGTGTGGGGTGTAAATCTGGGTACTATTAGGGGCAGGTAAGATTGCCATTTACTTTATGTATAAATAAATAGGTCTTTAAGCACAGAACCTACATTATGTATGAATCACTATATTTAAAAGCAGCAATTTAGCTATTGCATTCAGGTCAAGTTTCTTTTTTAATCATATTTTTATTACTAAATTGCCTACAGCAATAGCATAGTCATTAAGGCATTAAGGATTAATTAAGATGAGGAGAAAACACAGATTACAGCAGGACTTCTCAAGAAAAGATCCTGAAAGGAAAAATACCTTTTAGTAGTGATTTAATTTACATAAGCAACACATAGAAATTTAAATTACAAATACTTATTTGTAATGAGTATTGGGAGGAGGAAGGCAGAGCTCTTCCTCCGCACCCCCCTCCCCCAGCCCAGTCCTTTTTTTATGTATAGAAATTAGTGGGTTATGCCTTGGTAAATATAGGGGGCAGGGGCTACTTTTGACCTTTGTACATCCCTATTCTTCAAAGTTGCTTATCAGTTGCTAGTAGTTGACCGTAGTTGACCGTTGATACATAAGGTCTTTGATACTGTACATCTCTCTCTGTATGGCTATGCACATACACATACACAGCATGTTTTGATGAATTTCTGCCTTCATATATAATGGCTTGTAAAGTTCGTGTTAGGAGAAACTGCAAGATATTGCTGTACCTTGTGGAAAGAGTGCAGCTGTGTCCTGTAAAATCCGATTATCTACACAGGAGATAACAATTCATGTCATGCTGAAACCAGTAAACAAGCGTGTCCCAGCAATAAAAGTGGCGCATTCTGAAGCCAGGCTTGACCTGGATTATTATTCTGTACCTCTTTAGGTAGCTGTGGGAGCTAGTAGATAGAAGTTAAGAAAAGGGAGGTTGGAGTCCTCAGGATAAGGAAAAAAGTAAAGGGAACTGCAAAATTCACTGTTTTATTTGTGCATAATTAGCTGGAAGGGAGAATCTTAATATGAAAGCTATTGATTGTTTTCCTGGCTATATAGTACTGGTAATGGAAAGCTTTTTAAGTTGCCCTATTTCAATAGAATAAAAGTTACATCTGTTCATTCTGTTGTTCTTCATACTGCAGTTTTAATCTTCAGGGTGTCCGCGAGTTTTTATCTTGCAAGAGATTTTTCTGAAGCTGACACAACTTGGTGTATTATTTCCACATTTCATCATAATTAAGACAAACACGGCACATTTTTTATGCATTATGTCACTGTATTCTAGAGCCATTTCTGAAACCAAAAGGTTATTTTAACCTCTCATGAGATTAAATGGTTTCTGTAAAACTCAGATACTTAGTTCTTCTGTTTTTGATGCATTTTTTAAAATTCAATATTATACCTTATGCTTTTTTCTTAATCTTACATTGCAATGCCTTTCTGTCGTGAAAGGAAAATAGTTAACACTGTATTTACAGGCATCAAGCTAGCCTGCTCTTTGTTGATGATATCATTTTTAAATGTATCTAGCACATCCATCTTGATAATAAAGACAACTTTTAGCAAATAGCTGAAGCAAGATGTTAAAGTTAATAAGACTGAAGTTAGCAAACTCTTGAACAGATACAGTATTTTTCACAGCAGTTTCCTCAACCAGCTTGCTCTGTGGATTGTAGAGTCTAACATAGTAAAACTGCACGGGTGGCTTTTTGATTGATACTTCAAGAAAACATTTTCTTCTTTGATATGAAGATACTGAACTCAATTTGCAGGAGCCATAAAGTAAATTGAATTGTGCAGCACTGAAAGTTAACTTTTCCTGCCTCTAATGAGTAATAGTTGTCTATAATGGCTATGTCTAAGCATAATTCAGAATAGACAGCAATTTGGGACTGGACCTCATTTCCTATGATGTTCATTCTCTTGTGTAATGTACGGTCCATGCAAGTAACTTGCTGTGATATTAAAACTTTTATCATTAAAAGTATAACTGAACTAATCTATACATACGTTCATATCTATTAATGGTTCACTTAAAAGTCAGTACTTTCAAAGCAATGTGAATAAAGTTATGGTGATACGAAGTGCCTGTATTTGAAATAAGCTGTACACACGCAGACTAATACATCTTAACTTTAGGACTGAATCCAGCCACATGCTGGATGGTAGGGTGGGCAGATACACAATTGCTGCCTTGTTACATGATGCTAGGTCACTGAAAATGTCAAGTAGTGCGCACACCCAGCATAGCCATCTGTGCCTTAGCTTGTACTTCACCCTTGGATCTCTGTAATTACATTGCAATCCTGTGTTTCACCGATTTAAGAGTATCTGCTTAGATAGGATGTTGATAAGAACAGAACAGAGCTTTAAGTGGACACATCTTATCTTAACTTATAGAAAGAGCGTCTGTCTGTTTTTATAGGACAGACGTTGCTCTCTCTGATAGACCTCTGTGCAGAACACAGTGTTCAGTGACATGGCTCTTTCTTTGTGGGGAAGCACATTTTTCTTAATGTTCATGTACAACTTCTTTGTTTCAAGGTTTCATCATCTTATGAAGCATAAAGATAGGTATTTGAGGCAGAGTGACTGGCTGTAGGTCTTCAAGGACAGATTTTAGAGTAAGTCTTTACTTAACTTTGTGCTAAAGCATACATCGCAGTATGTTTAGAATACTTTGCTGATGAGGTAATGAACTGACAATCCTTTTAAGTGCATATAGCAACACCTGAGCCAATTAAACCTTCAGAATTTGATCACAGTTTTCAGAACATCTGATTTTCTTCCCAAACGTTAAAGCAGGTTAAGAGAGAGCCAAAGGATTAGTAACCTTCATATGTTTTAATGTGATGCAGTCCCTGTAGACATTGACAATTACCTATCTTTTCAAAAATTCACAAAAGCAGCTGCCACTTTTTTGATTTATCTCTTGTGTTTGGTCATTACAGTCTGAATTTTCCTGTTATCACCAAGTAAGCTTATTTCCTGATGTATTCTTAGCTCCCTGTTTTTACTTTAGATTAAAAGAGATTCAGATGAGTGAATATGATGCATCTACTTATGAAAGATTCTCCGGAGCAGTCCGACGACAGGTTCAGTCTCTCCGCATCATCTTAGACAATCTGCAGGTAATGTTAGATTCACCAGTAAAGGAATATGCTGAGCTCATTTCATTATGCCAAAAGTATTACCCTGCTATATTTTAATATTCTGTCACCATCTGATAACGATACCTTTGAGGGATAAAAGCAAATTTAGCTTCTAATGATAGTTAGGACAAATACAGTCTCATATAGCTTTCTCAAAGGTAGCTTTTAAACAGAACTCAGCGCTTGTGTCTACAAGTTACAGTATTCACATACCACAGCCTACATAGATTACTTATTCAGGAGCAAAATTTGTGAGAGAAAACACCATATGCTATTAAAAGAATATGTGATGTTGCGTAGGTCACGGTCTTTGTTTTTACCTTCTGTCCAAAATACCTTCTTTAGCTTAAAAATGCAAGTGTTATAGATGTTAAAGGAGAGAAACACTTCTCCAGATCACAGCTTATATGCAGCTGAAATTTTGAATTTTTCTCAGGTTTGTTTTTAACTCTTGCTAATAAAAATAAATATAGCCTCAGTCTCCTAGGTGGAAACTAACCAAAAAGACCAGTTGGCCTTCTAAATTTCTAGTAATTGGTCCTACAATTGCTCCAGGCTTTATTGATGCTGGTATTCATATATGGTGTAAATGAAACAAAAAATTCATAATTTCAAGGAGGAATCTGCTAGTCCTCAGTGAAAAAGAAAGGAAAAAAATACTTTTATCATTTTTAATCAGAGGAAGGTTCTCAGAGATGCCTTATTTTTGTTGAAGGCTACTGACCCCTAATATACACGTGTGTAAGTATACTAATTAGTCACAGTTCTGTGTCTAATACGTCTCCTTACTTCAGCAATAAAAATGAAATATAAAAATAAGTGACCTTGTATGGCTGAGAGTCTCCTCCTGGGTCAAATAATCCAGTCCCCTGTTATTGCCAGTGAGAAAGGTAACATTTTTCTTTGCCTCATTTATATCCTTAAGCCATTGTGACTGCAGCAGTGCTACTGTAGTCACATGCACACCCAAAACCATTAGCCGATTTCATTATGAATGTATCAGTTCAGAGAGCTCTTTGTACAACGGACATTTAAGATGGGCGTGTAATAATATACTTCGATTCATCCCTCCAGCTAATATGTTTCAATTCAGGAGTTAGCTTTGGGTTTGTAATGAGAGTTTTTACGTGCAAAATTTTAGAGATAGATCTCTGTTTTTCCTATGTTATTTATAATCTACCTGTTTGTTTTTACCAGGTTTCTAGCAGACATGAAGTTAGAAGCATACTCTAGGACAATAAGTGAATCTTCAGTTTAAAATCTTTTTCTGATTTGCTCTATCTGTTCCTTGGAGCCAAAAATCTCATATTCAGGGATCATAATAATCATGATATAATATAATTTAATATAAGGAGGCATATCTTGTTGCTTTATGTTAAAAAGGTAATTTTAATATCAAGACAAAGTCTTACAAACCTCACTATTTTATGAAACTTCATAACTTCCTGGAAAAAATCTATAACAGCTAACCATGAAGATAATGAAAGTATTTATAATGCAAAAACAAACTCACTGAATTCAGAAACACTGGCTCTTAGGATAAGAGCAATATTGAAAGCAAGATTTTAACTTTATACATTTATTTACACATTTTGGTAGTTATTTTAATAGAAGATGCACTAGGAAAATGAAGATAAATCAGTGAACTAGATTCATGATAACAGGAGTTACATAACTGAAAATCGCTTGCTGTTAATTGGGAAGCTAAATCCAGTCACATTTCATGTTATCTTTATGAGAAAAAAATATTTTTTTTATTCAAATTCTTCAGCATGGTAAATTTGGCCCTGGTGAGGGACATGCCACTGTCTCCCCTTTTTTTCTGGATCCTGCATGCACCATGGGTTCTCAGCTATAACTGTTTTCTTTCTCTATTATCAGTCAGACATTCCTTATTTCTGTAATAGAAAATTGATAGCACAGTCAGCTGTAGTAAACTTCACAGCTCAGATATCAGTGTGCAGTTGTAGTTTTTAAATTTATGAAAAACCCAAATTACCTTCTCAGTAGAGAATGCTTTCAGATTCTGAAGAATGTTTGAGTTTACTTTGTTTCAAACTGATTGTGTTCACATAAAGAAAATATGGTATCTGTGCTTACTTAATGTGGATTTTCTTTTGGACACGTATTTTTATTGCTAGCTTGGGGGAGGGTGTTAAATGTTTCTTATATTACATTATACATCCAAGAATCAAGGGATTAGGGACCGATTGTAGTTAATGTCTCTCAGCAATTAGTAGTAGCAGTAAGAAATACTTGGAATAGGCTGTTTCATAAAAGTAATACACAAATTTGATATGAGAATATTATTTCTTAGTTCCTTTTATTTTACAAAACTCACTGATCCCTATCAACTATTTGAGCAAAATTAACAAAGCACTACAAGTTGTAGTATATCTTGGGTGGAAATAGCAAACCCAGACCTTCAGGAAATCCAGTCAAACTGCTGATGAGCCACCTTCTCTCGCCTAAGGCTGGCCAGCCCCTGAGTAAAGCTCATGTGTCTGAACTGCAGATCCAAAAATTATGGTTAGACAGTCACTCAGAAAGTTCCTTCTGGGAGCAATCAGTTTTTAGACGACTTGGCCTCCAGAAGTACTTCTCTTTTTATTGATTGCAGAAGGAATCTGAGGCTACTGTCCTCCCAGCTTTTGAATCCCAGTTAGGTGCCTGTGTTTAAAGAGGACGAATCTGGGCCTGAGCCTGGGGCTCTGTCCAGCTGACACTGTGTGGGAATCCTCCTCCATTCATAGCCGTAACAGTAAAATAATGACATTGCTATTATGAAAACGAGAGAGCTAGCAGCATGGAAACCCCTGTGCCCTGTCAGTAGTGATGCTCACGCTTTCCCAGTTTCAACAGCTGCTCTTTCCTTGGAACTTATGTAGAGAGTTGCTTTTAAACTTGTGAAAATTATATATTGAAAATACTTTGAAACGTATGTGTTGTATATGTGTGCATTGTATAACACACGTGCTTAAGGAGAATTTTTTCTTCTTTTATAAAAGAAGAGAAATTCTTAGAAATTCCACGTGAAAGAAGCAGATGTTAAGTAGTCTAAATAATTTTAGCATTATTTTGGAAAAAGGTTAGGTCACATTTTATCAATATTCTTTCCTACTTTAGAAGAAGAATGTTGACCCTGTATTCCTTGAATGCAGTTTCAGCTCAAATACCATTTGTTGTTGCATAAACAGAATAGCAGACAAGCTTCAGAAGATAGTAAATGTTGGGACAGATTTTTAACCATGTCCATTGTTAAAAGAATTTTCATCCCACATTGCTTGTCCTTGCACAGCAAATACCCTCAAAGCTAAAGCTTTGTCAATGAAAACAGTGGTGAAACTAATTGAGAATATGCTCAGTGAAGCTGAATTTTTATAGTTTTTTATTCTTTCTTCCTCCTGAATGCTAAAAGAGAGCAGATCAAAGCACTTAACAGAATATGAGCCCTCAGATCTCGAAGTGTTAAGGGTCTGTATGTGTTCCAGTATTTACAGGACTTTCCCTGTGGTTTGTGTTCTTTCTGTGCACTTTTTTCGTAGATTAGCCCATCTCTCTTAAATAGCTATAAGCAACTAGACAGTAATCCAGAACTCCTTTTTTCTGTACACACCAAAAAGTAAAACCATCAAAAAATTTGATCGAAGCAATTTCAAAAACTTTCTGAGCTTTAAGAAGCCATCATCTGCCTGTTCAGACTGTACAAAATTGTAAAGACTGTTCCTCTCAAATCCCAGGCCTGCAGTTTACTTGGGTTTTGTAGTGTAATGCTTCCAGCTTGTCAAAGACAAATTGGTTTTTGTCACGAGAACTGGTGTCTAAGGCAGTGCGTGTCCTGCTGGATGTTTGATTTGCCTGCAGCTACTGAACTGCAGTCGACTGAGAGCACAAATGCATTATACACATATAAATTAAAAATCTTTTCTTCCTGGGCTTACTACCATTTTGAGCACGAAAGATTTAAGCAGAAATTAAATAAACTGTTAAACCCACATAAACAGACTTTGCTGTCCTCAGATGGATCCTATGGCATATGAACCATGATGAAATTGTCCTTGGAAAATATTCTTAAATATATTGTTCACATTCTTAAGTACTTGAGTCTTCAGTCTTTAACGCTTGCTTCTATGTATAGATTTGCATCAGTATTTGAGCTCCTGAACTGTTAACACGTTTTCATCAAGTCAGACTGTAGATAATTAATGTTCTCTTAAATAAAATAAGAGAAGCATTTAATGGATTGTCTCTTGATTAGCACAATTTTCAATGTATTTATTTTAAACTAGCATAACCATTTATTATGAATATTGTTGTAAAGGAAACCACTCACCATTACCTAAGGTTATTACTGCTTAGTTTTACTTTTAGGTCACCTAATTTATTTTCTCGTGTTACTTGGATGGAGCACTCATAATGGTCAGTTGTGCATGTTCCTCTTGCTGTATGCGTTTCTGCACAGGTTTGTTAGCGTGCTATTTTCCTGTGTGTTTGTGAGAAAAAAAGCTAACATTTCCATAATCCATGATTAGACTCCCATGTGTGAAAAGGCTTAAAGAAGACAAAATTATAGAGGGAGTGTGTTCTTCGTCAGTGATGATTACTCTTTTCGTGAAAAAGAGCAGGACCAGTATGAAATTTCATTGACATATGCCAAATCACATAATTAGAAATAAAATTAATTTGTATGTTATGTTCAGTAGGTAACAAATTGCATAATATACAACCACATCACTGAGTGATTTAAGGATGCTTTTCTGTTGTAGGCCAAGGGTAAGGAAAGACAATGGCTGAGACACCAAGCTGTTGGGGAGCTAGATGATGCCAAAATCATTGATGGGCTGACAGGAGAAAAAGCCATTTATAAACGACGGGGAGACCTTGAGCCACAAGTAAGTATCCAACAAGTAGCGAAGGAAGCAGGGAAGAGGATAACAGGTTTGCTGATTTCTTAGTGGGTATATGTTATACATGCTTAGAGTTTCTTACGTTATATAGAGAGAGATGAGAAACTCAGAGGTACCGTCTCTAACTTGGGAAGTCCCTAAGACAGACATAACTGCAAGGTGGAGGATTTGTTTCTCCTGTTCTTATAGTCTTCCATACGTATTTGCTGTTGGCCATCCTCCGAAAGAGGATGCTGCTGTAGGCAGTCCTTTGTTTTCTTCTCTATGATATTCTTATTTTATATTTTGATGAGCTGAAGATGATTAGCAGAAAACATTTCCTTTATTTGTCTAAAAAAAGGAGATATTTTCACTAACTTAATTTAATTTAATTTTCACTATGACACCCTGGAAAGTTTAAAAAGAATTAGTAATCTTTACATAAATGTCCTCTCCTTAGTCCAAGATACGCCAAGAATTTCAGCTTTCACAGATATTTGGATTTTCAAAAATAAAAACAGCAATGAGAAAAAAGTGGGAGTAAAAGCCATTAAGATACAATAAAATTGACTATCCATTTCAGCCATTCCTTAGGAGACAGGATGCTTAACCCTATGTGAGTCAATGACCAAGAAACTAGTTGAATCAGACCAAGAGAATCCGGTCAGAACTAGTGGGCTAATTCATATAAGGTAACAATAATATTTAATGACAGGTTATTATTTTTAATTACATTAAGAATTTTTTTAAATAAACGAGTGCAACATCTTTTTGCACATCAGCTACCCACGTTAGACGAATCTCTGGTTTTAATTTTTATGGTACTTGGTCTTGACGTCTGTTGCTCTGAAGAGCTGATAGAGCTTGGCCTTTCCTGTGTGAAAGATCAGTAAGGAAAAAGTGATTAGAACCTCACTTCCAATTCTTTTCAAAATGAGGTTACTCAGAGTTTGTATTTTAAGACTTTGGAAAATGGTTCAATTATGATAGAAAAAGGCCAACTTTAGATTTTCAGTTGAAAACCAATAAATGTAAAATTTATTGGTCTTCTCCATCCCCCTGCTTTTGATAGGACAGGCATGTCACACTGAGGGGAGTAATTAAAAGAGGAAAACATAGTAATGCTTCAGTAGTGCTTGTGTGAGAAACAAATGTTTGCAACTCAGTTACATATAAAAGGAATATTTTTGGTATTTGCTTTTCTTAATTTTTTTTTTTACCAGATCTTCTTTAATAGCCTTATACTTGAAGCCAGACTCATCCCATTGCATATTGTATCAAGCACTTCCCTTGAATGTACTATGCCAAAAATTGTTAAAACAGATGGAGATTATTTTCAGGAAAAAGAATAGTTTCAGGATCAGAATGAAGAAAAAATGAGTAGTTAGTTAATCAAAACAAGATTTCAAACGTTTTTAGAATGATATTAACCTCAGCAGAAAAATTTTTACAGTCTTACAAGGGTCCCTGTTAGTACCATAAGCCAAGAGAAAGCATTTCCCAGATGAGTCTTGGCAAAAAGAGCACATATGAGCCTTTTTACTGAAATAAAATGTTAAGAATCAGAAATGTGACAGAAGAGGTATTTTCCTCACAAGAATGTGTGGAATTTTTCCTGATGTTTTGTTTCCAGTCATAGAAGGTGAGGAAAAACATTAAAGGTGAGTTTAAAGAGTTGAACAAAAGCATTTTTACTATTTTTCTTTTTCTTTTCTTTTTTTTTTTTTGGTAATAATCTGCCTTTGCTGGATTAAGACTTCTTGCTTTGCAAAGCATATTGGGTTCTCTTTCTAAAAAGTTTTATCCTTACCGATGCTTAGCTTTCTCATATATATAGGGGTTTTTATTTTTGTTATTGTATTTGTTTTTTTTTTTTCGCTCTTTCCCTGTTAGCCTGGGAGCCCCCAGCAGAAACCTAAACGTCTGCGCCTAGTAGTGGATGTTTCTGGTAGCATGTACCGCTTTAACGGGGTGGATGGACGACTGGAGCGCTCCATGGAGGCTGTCTGCATGGTCATGGAAGCTTTTGAGAATTATGAGCACAAGTTCAAGGTAATTATAACTGGGCTAGAAGTTCTGTGGTTCATGCACAGGCAGTGTAGAGCAGTGGAAAAAGTGTTTCAGCAATCAGTCTAGCCAAAGAACATTATTCATTCCTGCAAGGAAGTAAAGGCTTTAATCTGTTGCTAGCAACCTGGAAAATAATATTAGTGAAGGGGCAAGAAAGATTACACACTTCAGCAGGGGTGAATTCAATCTAAGACTAGGTGTGAAATATGCTACCTTTTTTATGCGTTTGTTATAGATACGTTTATTTATTCCTTTGAGCAGAAACGCTTAAGCCTACAGAATATAGGTATATATGTGCCTGGGGACATGCAAGAATGTCATCTTTCCGTGCCTCCGCTTACAGACAGGAGTACTTTGTAATGGAAAAAGGCCCTGCGCCTTTGTTGGTTACTCGTGTTCTCTTCCAGGTACCTGAAACCAAAATTGTCTGTTTCCTCTTCTGAAAGATGTTAGGTCCCAAACATTATTTAATGGTAGCCTGCAAAGGAAATAAATAAAGGGTATGCCTGCCTTTGTCTCCATAAGCCTAAACAAGGCCTAGGGTAGGTTTCTTTAACCTAAAAGGTGACAAGAATGGCCAGTCTGGAGTTAATTCTTGACAAACTCAGTGTTTAATGGAAGAATAACGATGTTAGATGTCTGACCTTTTTAACACAAAACTTAAAACACATGTGCACAAAATGTAAAATCTTCTAAACAAAATGAATAGAAAGCTTATCCCAGATCCTTTCAATCAGATCTTCTTCATGTTGTTCCTCTGATAACGTACTCGTACAGGTTTCTATTCTTCCATAGAATATTATCTTCTGGATAAAAACAAGCCATATGAGACGTGCTTTTAGAATGTCTTTTACAAAGTCAAACATTCAGACTTTCATTTGTCAGAGAAAAAAGGAGACTTGTTGTATTTTTAGCCTGCTTTCCTAAGGAAACAAGGCTGGTGCTACCATACTCCCTGTCAGTCATGTTTTCCCCCTTTAAACTTTGGAGCATGTTTTCCCATTTCAAACAAATTTGAAACAATGCTTGAGTTCCCAAAGATATTAAACGCTTACAAATGTAATGAAAATATGTCAGGTAGGAAAGAGGCTCCGTTTGTATTCCCATTAGAGAAAAATGCTGTACCATAAGGTTAGACTTTGACCCAGAGAATCTGTGTGGGAGCTCAGCCTTAATTAACAAAATTGTGGAAAATGAGGGGTTTATTGGTTCAGCTGCTTATGTGTCTCCCATTCACTGATAACAGAAAAGTTAATGACAAATATTTAACAGGGGCAGTATAATTAGTTATACAGCACAATCTGGTGTGGTTTGGTAAATTGGGCTTATCTGAACACATGCATATTAATATTGCCAAATGTAAGGTCATCCACAAAGGAATAAGTAATAGAAGTAATGGACACATGGATAAACATGATACGTTGGGGTATAGTCAGGCATGCCTTTAGTTAAGGAAAGTAAAGCATTTTGAAAGCGTCAATATGCACATGACAAGGAAGGTTTGTTGATAGAGTCTCTTTGGATTTCCAGAAGCATTTGACAAAGTCTTTCACCAATGACTCATTAAAAAATAAATTTACTTTAGGGGCTTAAAATACAGAAAATGAGGAATTATAAGTGGCCGTTTTTCAGAGTGAGGGAGCGAAAGGAGATCGTTGGTGGAACTGCACTGGGATTTGTGCTGGGGCCAGTGTTGCTGTTTATTAAGTGATCTGGAAAAGGAGATGGGTAGTGAAGTGCCAAAAGTTGCTATCCGAATGAAGTTATTCAGGAAAAGAAAAAGGATAATCCAACTGCAAAAAGTTGTAGAAGGACCTTGCAATAAGAAGTGGTTGAGAAATAAAATGGCAGGTGGTGTTTGGTGCTATTAAATGTAAAGTGCTGCAGATGGAGCAAAACAATCCTAATTTTAAATACACAATCATAAACTATCAGCTGTCTGTTAATGTTCACTCTCAGCTATATATTAGTGCTCAGCAAAGAAATCTTGTAATTATGGTGCATGGTTCTTTGAACAGTCAGTGCCCACCAGCTGTCAAAAAGGCTAATTAAATATTAGAAATTATTAGCAAAAGAACAGAGAACAAAGCAGAATGCCACTAGAAAAATCCGTAGTGTATTCACATCAGGAATAACGTATGCAGCTGTGGTCCCCCATCTCACAGAAACTATTGTAGAGCTGAAAAACTTAGAAGCAAGAGTGACAAAGATTATAGAGGGGTATGGAAGTGTTCCCATACAAGGAATGGCCAAAAAGGCCAGAACTCCTCAGTCTGGGGGAGAGAAAACTCAAGGAGCTGATGAAATCATCATTAAAATGGGAAAGGTGAACAGGGAACAGTTGTCTGCTCTCTTCTAGTACAGCCGTTCTTCAGTTGTTAAGAACAATGAATTATTTTGCTCTTAATTTAGAGACAATATCTTACAAGATGAACAAGATGCAGTGCAGTGATAGATAACCAGCTGTCTTTATTTCCAGCTGAGAAGCCAAACATGACCCTCAGGTGCATGATTGAGAAATAAAATGCAGGAGTAGACAGCCAGGCAGCTCCACACAGAATGAGTGATATAATTAAGGACTGTGTTCAGTTCTGGGTTCCGACTTGGAAAAGGATGATGAATAGTTGGATAGCATCCAGAGAAGTTTTAGAAGATACTAGTCTGGAAATGTCTCCTCTGCAGAGGGAAATCGTTTTTTAGTTTTTCCAAGGGAAGGTTAAATCTTCCTCACAATTTATAAGGACCAATGTAAGGAAAAGATTTCTCTTATAAATCACTGGATATCCTTATACTTTTATTTTTGGACTAAATCAGACAAATACAAACTACAAATATTTTTTAAATTTTAACTGATGGTAGTGACATGTTATATAAACTTCACAAGAAGCACAGTAGATTACCTCAATTAAAGTCAGTAGGGAAAGAGAAAGTGTCTTTCTAAAAGACTGTGGCTGAAACTGAAATTAAGAGCAATTCACCAGGTCAGCTTTTACGCACTCAGTTGCATGGTCTTTTAGTACAATGTTTTGTGTGATGGTCCCCTCTGCCCCCCTCCCCCCCTTTTATAATCTATGATTCATTCCCCTTCAAACTCCGCTGTGTCTATTACAAATTGCTATATTTTGTTTGGAAATACTTGCTGTTGGCTAGATTTTTGCCCTGCACATAGATGAAACCCTGCATTTGGCCATGTAAATAGCTGAAAATGCAGTTAGCTGTAACATTGAATATACTGTCTAACAACCACTTATAATTTATAATAACACTTACACAAAAACCATGTGCAGTTATTAGATGTGAAAATTGCCACTCTTGGATAATAGTAAGACAGGAGTAGTAATATTATCCTTAAAATCTGCATGACTCAAGAGAGCTGGAAGGCTAATTTTATAGTTAAAATAACGGTGGTGAGGAAGATATTGGAAATTTTAGTGACGTACCAAGGAGAAAAAGTCGTCATCAGCTTCTACATCTGTTCCAACTTCAGCTGGCCTCTAGAGCAACTCTCCTCCATATAAGTGCTCCTTCCACTGGATAGAGGACTTTCAGGGGCCAGTAAAGGTCCCTTGATTCAAAGCTGGCCAGATCTGATGTGAGCTGTGTCAACTTCAGAGTTGCTTTTGCTCAAGGGAAGAAAGATATTTTTATTTTCCATATCTTACTGTGCTGCCTCAATGGGATTTGGTTCACTCAGAGCATAATATCTACATGAGTATTATAAGCCTCCCTGGAGTTGACTAGGACTGCAGACAATATGTGGCCTTATATTTCACTGGCCGTGGAAATTGTCCCTCCGATGAGCACTGATAGCCCTTGACACAGCGTCTGCTTTCAGAGCTCATTGCTTGGGTGCTGTCCCTAATAGGGAGAACAGAGAGGGGACGCAGTGAAGACAGACGTGATAGATTATATGATTTGCTGCATCCTAAGAATCTGGTATGGCAATTCTTGGCCTTTGCTCAAGATCACTTTTCTGCTCGTATTTGGTTTCATGTGCTGCTAAAAAAGGTTGTGATTGAGCCAGGTGGACTTTTTCCTTTGTTTTTGGTTTTGTCCTACCAGTTGAGCTCTCCTCATACGTGGTACCCTTTGGTGTCATTGATAACACAGATAGATTGATTTGTCTGTAAAGTATTGAATGAAAGTGAGTCATACTTTTTTTCCTTGGCTTCTTGTACAGAAGTAAGAGCTAGGTATTGACTGTGTGGCTGTTCATAGAAGGTTAGAAGAGTGCCAGCAGGTATTTGTCATCTTTTTATGCTTGTGTAGCACAACCTGCCTGTTTCCATTTCCCATAAGGGCAGGCAGTGAATCGTTCCGCTTGAGGGGGAAATGGGAGGTTCATCCCACAGCCAGGAGATTTGTTTAAATTAACAACCATCTTTCAAAGCTCTCCTCTGATGTCATTTCTTCCATGCTTCCTCTAAAGTGCTTTATTAAAGAGAAGAGTGGGAGTGAAGGAGACACAGGGAGCCACATTCTCAGTCTCATCCGAATAATGGAGGTTGAATATGCTACTACAAATGCATCTGTCCCCTTTAAATGTGCAGATGCAGAAGTTATAGGTAGAAGTTATAATAAGCAAATTATTTTGCAGAATTAAAGTTCTTATATCTTTTGTAGATCTCATTTTACATGTCAATTATTTAAAAATGTGCAGAACGCTGTGCGTTCTCTGGTTTATCTGAAGTGGTATTATGCCTGTCACACAAAGCCGTATGGTTTTATATGGTCCCTAATTACTGACAGTTGCATACATGATGTCAGATTTAGGAGGCTGTCCAGTAAATTATATAATAGTGAATTTGTGAAGTCTTTAAAAAAATGTAAGTGGTTCAATAAATGGCATGTTATATAACTAGTAGGAAAAGTCCAAATTTTTATTTATTACAATATTAAAGGGATATTGCAGATTTTATATGCCAATTTCAGCATTCCCCATTTAGAGAATTTACTGAGGAGGCACTACTGTTAATTCAGGAAAAGGACAAATGTTTCACATGGTTGGCAGAATAGTTTCTTTTAAATAATAAACAAAAAGCTTGACATAAATGCCAAATAAAAAATTAATGTTCAGTGTTATCCAAAGAAGAGATGAATTTCTAAAGATCTAGCCCTCCAGCAGAGGCCTGTCTGATTCACACTGGCTTTTACATTCAGCATGCATCGTCTTTCAGCTTTTTTAAATGCTTTGAGAAATTAAACCTTTCAGTGTGCCAGCAGCAGAAGACAAAGTCATCCATTTTACCCTTTTCAGGCAGTAGCAACCGTCCATTCAACAGAAAGTCTAACAGTGCAATGGGAGTTGTTTTAACCTGCAAGGAAAGAAAGCGATAAAATGATGGTATTTAGAGAGACATGTGTTTACATGTTGTGTGCTCAAAGCTTTAAATAGAGTATTTCTTTTCTCAGTGTACCTGAAGCTGTTAGAAAAAGAGGCACTGTGCACCACAATAATACATTGATTAAGTCTGCACTGTGGCAAACAAGTATTTTGCTGCTGGATTTGTCCTGAGAGCTGTGTTTTATGAAACAAACAAAATAAAAATTGATTCCAAGTAAGATCATATCACAGCTCCTCTCTCACTTTTAACTCTGTCCTTCTCCTATGGAATTTGTGAGAAAAATGCATTGGAGCTCTGCGCTTTAGAGGTTCCTTTTCTGCGCATCTCTTTAGCTATTTTCTGCTTCCACGGTTAGTGTAAAGGAAGGAAACTCTGGTTTTGACAAAGCATTTTTAGGCCAGCATGTGTTGGGGTTCCCATTTGGGCATGACTTTGAAATGGAGCTATCTTGAAGTGAGCACACCAAGACACCTTTGAATCACTAAGGGTTCATTTTATTAAAACACAAATTAGAAGGAGGTAATATTTTACTTAAATAAAACCTGGCTGAGACAGATTTAAATACAAGGTCTTAAAATATATCTCCTTCTTTACCCTTGTAGAGTGGGGCTCTTCCCTCCAGCTTTACTCTATCCCTTACTCTATTTTCCTGACTTGCAATAAACTCCACGTATTCTCCTCTATAAAAAACTCCTCTGTTTTGTCACCTGTAAAGCTTGGCTGTGGGCCTGGCTGGGTCTGTTCCCTTCTCTCCCAAGCTGCAGTCCCACGGCAGTTTAAGTCAATCCAAGTCAATGCTACAGCGTTCCCGTCCCTTTGCTCCGCCATCTGTATCCCTCTCTGACCTTGCAGTTTGGAGAGGTAGCCTTCCCAAAAGCAACCTTACGGGGATTAGCTTTTGACCACTTGTGTCTGAATTGACTTTCAAGGGGATGAGAGGATGAGGGCCAGCACAAGGGGGGGCTGAGGATCACAGCGCTTCCCTTTGGTGGTGCTTTCTTTTGGGCAAGGCAGGATCTCTGCCTGCTTTTGGGGAGGCTCTAGTTGACTCACAATGCAGCAGCCAGGACAAAGCAAACAGGCACTTCCTCCCTGCTCTCCGTCCTTAACAAATCGCAAATAGTGTAGTAAACTGTGGGCAAAGAAACAAGAAAACAGGTAACATCTGTTAAATGCATACACACACACACACACACACATGTGTGCATGCATGGGCGCACACACAGAAAATAGTAAACAGCTAGCCGAGGATGGAGCAGATAGGACATGGTGTTCGCAGGTGAACAATTTACATGCCTGCAGTAGTTTGCTCAGATAATTTCAGGCTCTCCTTGCTTGCACCCAGACTGTCCATTCCTGCCTTGCACAGGAATGTGGAGGGTGCCGAACGGCAGGGCGCACCTGTGATGTTTGGAGCCCTTCTCTTTGTATGAATTGGGAGATTGTGTTTAAACTTAGCCTGTTTGAGCTGAAAGGTTTGTCCATTATTAGTGTGTGCCATGAAGCAAAATGGCATTCCCAAATAGCAAAGTATGGAGTGTTCCCCTGAACTCAGTATGGTCGGGCCAAAATTGCAACACCCAGTGGGGGAAGTCTATGAAATCCTAGGAGGGAGCCCATTATGAAGGAGTCGTACTTATTTTTATGTAGGAGAATGACAGCATTGAGCTTTACATAATTAGGTAACTGATTTAAAAATAGTTCCAAATACAAAACCGCTCAGAAAATAGTATTTAAAATTTTAGAATTAATAGCGTACCCTGAAGATCCCATAACATTTCTGACATTACGTAAGAACTGGATTAGCACTGCATATTTTCTGCTCCATTTAACCACCTCTTTATTTAGTTCCTTTGGTTTGAATAATCTGTAGTTTTTGAAACGATACACATACACACTCTTTTTCTGCATTTCATATTCTGATTTTGTTCCTGTACTAATTCCAAAGTATGTTGAATGTAACCTCAGCACTGTTCTCAAAATTCACGTATTTAAATTTACCACTTTATCTAGGAAAGCTGGCAGTTTTAGGAAGACGTAAGTAACAGGTAAATATTCATCAGGAAAGGGGGAGCCTGAAGAAGTTACTGGTGAGGAAAGGTTTAACTTTCAGAAGAAATGTGTTTTTAAGAGAAATTGTGTGTCAGACAGGCAGCTTTACATGATGCTGAGTAGCAGATACAAGAAATGGAATTGCTGAGAAGAATGGGAGTTAGAAAAGCCAGCAGAACAGAATGAAATGGGAGTACATGGGAAGATTTCCTAGGGGAAGGAAGTCTGGGTTTTGTGAGGCTATCACAAAGTAGTCTGACCCTTGGTGAAGTAATCTATAGTATGTGGCACGTTTACTGTTTTGCAGAGGGAGGTGTCATCTTTAAAAATATTGTTCCAGCTGCTACAGCTTTCTTATACTGGCTCTCTTGATATATTTTTAAGTAATTTAGGGCTATGGAAACAAATAAAAAGAGCTTTGTTAATAAGGAGTGTCATTTATCCAGTGTCCAGTACCTAGCTTGTAGCAAATTAGGTGGTCTTCCGTACCACCCCCTGTACCAAAAAGAGGACTCTGAGAACAGGACCCACCTTTTACCAAATGATTATGGGCCGACAAAGGACAAGGATCCTGGCAGGCACTTCTAGGCATTACTTGAATAAAAGATAATAGAAGGGCAAAATATTGGATAAGGGCTCTCTTATCAACTAAATACATCTCTGTGCCAGCCAGTCTGGGTGAAATTCAGGCATGTTCATGCACATTCCCAGTGGCAGGTCTCTTCTAGCTGCAAAACACCAGGGAACTGCCAGCTCGGATCTCTCCAGGCTCAGGATCTGTCCTCTGTTACATGGTATAGAGAGCACTTAAATCCACTTTTGTCCTATTCATGAATTCTCCCTGGAGTGATTGCTACATCCACAGCACAAAGGGCAGGCCAGGACCTTGGGGTAACTCAGCTTGTCTTCTTTTTCACGTAATGACGATAAAAATCTCACGTAAACAAAAGCCTTCAAAATACTATGTTAGTTGTTCAGAAGGATATTTGAACCAGTAGAACTCTACACGTGATTTTTGCAGCATCTTTCACAGGAGAATGATATGCAGGCTGTCTCCTTTGAAAATGTACAGATACTCTTGGAATTCACCTCTACATACTTTTAGCAATGATTTTGATCTATTATGCACAAAAATAAGGAGTACAGATTTTTAAAAGCTTGTAATACTTTTTTTATCAGAGCAGAATGAGGTTACAAAAACAATTCTTCAAACACTGGAACTACTCTTGAACAATCCACTTTTTGTTTGCTAGACCGGAGAGAAAGTAAATCGCTACTTTGAAAAAAGTGAGTGGGTAATGTGAAAGGGCAAGGTCTTGATCCTGTGCATCATCACTCTGCAGTTGGTGGGATGAGGTAAAAAATAAGGCCACAGAAATGAGTAACTGTTCTTTAATGTCATTATTTTAGCAATTTCTCTCTACCATATTTGCATGTCAGTGAGAAATTGCAATTAGTTCCTTTCAGCAGCTCATAAGCAGTGAGCAGTATTTTTTTGTTGTTATTGAAAGCAAATTGCTTTGGATCTATCTTGTGTCATTCTAACCCAAGGGTCATTCATGATTAACAGATGACTGATTAAGTTTCTTTCTTGCAGTATGATATTGTGGGACATTCAGGAGATGGCTTCAACATCACCTTGGTTGGGAGTGA
Source organism: Struthio camelus (assembly GCF_040807025.1). Taxonomy (NCBI): domain Eukaryota; kingdom Metazoa; phylum Chordata; class Aves; order Struthioniformes; family Struthionidae; genus Struthio; species Struthio camelus. The sequence goes on along the minus strand of NC_090942.1, from coordinate 189,145,846 downwards.
CAAAGTTCCCAAGAACAATAAGCAAAGATTAGAGATTCTTAAGGTAAATCCTACTGATTGATAAGTAATGCTGAATAATTAAGGATTCATGACTTCAAAGATAAAATTTTATGTGGGTCACAGAATGCAATTCATAGGGAGAGGAAGGTGATAGAAAGAGAAGGAAGCAAAATCTGTGGTTTTGTAGAAGGCTGAATTAGAACCTTTCCGAGATATTGGTATAAAGCAAACTGCCAAAAAATAGGCTAGACATACCTTTTCTGGACTGCTGTCATAAATTCCTCATTTTGACCACCTGTCAATGGATAAAGGAAGTTCCAAACATTATGCAGTGATATACATTCCACCTAAATCATATGGTGATATTATTAGTGTGGAAGTGGCTAATTTAAACTGCAGAGTGATCCCAGATCATTGCTTTTGCCTGGCGTTTTGAAGAAGTAGTATGTTACAGTAGCAGTAGGAAAGCGTGTGAATGCTAAGTTTAAAGCATGTTAAATCCCAGTTGCAAAGTAGTGTCTTCCTCAAGATTTTACTGCAACGGAATGCAGAAAATGTGAATATATTGCAGGATTTACGTGGCTGGCAGCTTGGTACTGTATATTAAAGCTTCCTTCAAAGAGTAACTTTAAAAGATTAGCAGTTAGATTAGGTTAGATTAGATTAGAACAGGATTGTCTAATGTCTAAAATTCTTCACCATCTGTGTAGGAAATAGCTTCGTCCATGCAAACAGTGCATTGCTCCTCCTCCCTTTCATACTGTTTCATAAAAGCTCAAACAAAATGTTTCAGCATTTTTAAAAACCTGTTGCCACTGTCAGGAGTCCGCTATTTGGTAATAACTGTGACACTAATAGGATTTAGAAGTCCAGTACAACTGATAAAACAGATGGAAGCTGGTCACGCTATTAGGAAGCTAAGCCCTGTTTTCTTCCTCAAATACATAGGAATGTAGCTATTCAAACTGCAGTTGATCAAAGTATTTTACCTTCCTTAGGGTCTAGTGTAACTCTATTCATGTGTAGGTTTTGTTTGGCCCGCTGTATTTTAAGAAGTGATACCTATCTTTAAAAATGACAGGTTGTATATAAAAAGCTACATGTTCTGTAGTATCTGGAGCACTGTCCACATTTCGGAAGATGCTTCGCTTAGCATAGCATAAATGAATATTTGATTCCCCTTGTGGCAGCTGAAATGAATGTTTATTCAGAAGGTCATCTTACCTCTTTCCTTTTTGCTTATGTTGTGCACACAGATCATGCATGCCCACTCTCAGTTCTGCATGAGCGGAGACCACACCTTGGAAGGGACAGAGCATGCCATTCAGGATATCGCCAAGGAAGATGCTGATGAGTATTTTGTTATCGTCCTGAGTGATGCGAATCTTGAGCGATACGGTATTCTACCATCAAGGTTTGCCCAGGCCTTGACCACCAATGCTCAAGTCAATGCTTTTGCCATATTCATAGGATCTTTAGGAGACCAAGCAGATAGGTAAATGTATTTGTTAATCCCTAATATAACTTCATCTGTTTCCCCTCATCATGAAGCTAAACTCTGCTTTTACTTACAGTGTAGCTAGGCACAGTTGCCCCCTGCTGATGTTCTGCGCTGAGGTTTTAATCTACTGAAGCGGAGTTACAGCTTTTACTTGTGTTGGGGAGGACGTTGGTTCATGGGCCCTTGCGGACATCCCTTATGGAAAGTTAGATCAGAGCCTTCTTAGCATCTAAAGGGAGCACCTGAATCCCTTCTTTCACAGCAAGACGTGCACTGCTCACACATGTAATATCACTGCAGAAACACGGCTGAGATGTGATGCCTTTGGCCTTTCCCAATATGAGGTTTAAGTGTGTGTGAATAGCCTAAGAAAACCAAGGAGACTGGAATGAGAGAAAGCCGGATTTTAATGGCCTTTAGAATTGCTGAAAATCTGACTCAGATGCTACCCTTGCATTAGGACTCAGAGACCTATATTCTTTGGAGAGTCTATTTTTAGTCCTAGTTCATAATTTTACTGTGAATTGTTTAGGCATAGGGGAAAAAAAGGAAATTCTGTCCCAAGTGACATTCCACATCCACCAACAACCACTAGATGCAAAAGCTCTTACAACCACAAATGTTTACAGAGCCTTTTCTGCTTCTGTTCGAGTCTTTTCACTAGAGCAGGATAAGTCAAGGCTCAAAGGGAACTCAATATGCAGTTTTAATCAGAAAGGGTTTGAAAGATGCAGCTGCAGAGCAAACATTAGTCGTATCTGCATGTCCATACATCAGAACTGCATTATGCCTTAAAAAAGAATCCATTTTGAAACATTGTAGTTACAGAGTGTCCTTTTTATTTCTGCTAGGAGGAAAAAAAAAATTGGCCATACCCTGCTGTGTAAGAAGAGATCATATAATTGCCTAGTTCACTGGGTATGGAAAATGCACACAATGCTGTCACTGAAATGCATTTCTGTGTATGTCTAAGAGCAGCATTAGACAAAGCTGTCCTGTAACTGGTGTGGGGGAAGGAGAGGAGTATTCCTTGTAGCAGCTTTTTAAAAATTCCCTTTAAAAGTGACACTTAAATTATTGTTGGAAAAATGTTGTGGAGTACAAACTAAAACTTGTTTAAAAAGCAGAGAAAAAATAAACTCCAAGCCTGCTGACTGGACATGAGAGAGGTGGATTTTGTAAAGTACATCTTTTATGTTTTTTTTAGTGGGCGTAAGCCGCGAATAAAAATGTGTCAGGCTAATATTTGTGGAAAAATATCTTTCCATCTAATCTTCTGTGATCTAGAAGAGGAAATACAAAGAGCGCATTTAGACTCACTGGACATTTTGAAATGAAAGTGTTAAAGGTTCAATCAAAACATGCTAGTATGTTTAGAGTAAGTAAATATCCTCATGTGCAGAGAAAATTTCCAGCTGCCCTCTGAAAATCGGTGATGTCAGTACCTTATTGGGTCACTGGTACCTTCATCAAAACCAGATTTTTTACACATCAGAAATAAGACCTGAATAGAAATCTCTTTTAAAAACACTTGAATTGTATTGCTGAAAAGACCTGTGTGACATAACTGCTTTCAGTGTTTCCTCCCGCTGCTGCTTTCCCAAGCCTTTAATTGCACAGTGACAGCGATGTGAATGGCATGTATTGGCAAGGTATTCAAAAATAAAAGCATCCTTTCTTAAGGAGCTCTGGCTTGCTGTAGGGAAGGTAATTTGAAATGGTAATTTTTTCTTGCCCCTCATTCTGCTCCTTAGGTTGCAGAGGACACTACCAGCAGGCCGGTCTTTTATTGCCATGGATACCAAGCAGATTCCCCAGATTTTGCAGCAGATCTTTACATCTACCATGCTGTCAAGCGCCTAGCCATCGCTGAGGTCGTGACGTGTGAATTCAAAGAAGAAATCCACTCCCGCCAAGGATACGAACCCTAAAGCGGAGGATAAACACCATTATTAATAAAGTACCTGCTGCTCTTTAACAAGAAAGCCAACCCAAATCTGCACGGTGGCTGTGCTGTAAAATTTCACCACAAAGCTCTCAACTGACATAAAAGGGTGTTCAAAGAATTGCAGGGGGGCTGGGGTGCAACTCAGGATGGCTGCAGAGCAAATGTTTTTTCAGAGGGACAAATAAATAAAGGACCATTTGTGATCATTACTCTGGCTGATGTATTGCCAGCACTGCACTATCATCTCACCCTGTTTTATTAATAGCATCCCTTGGTCCTCTGGGGTTAGATAACGTTATACAAGATGGAGCCAGCTCATCTGTTTCAGTGTTTTGTGTGCACATGTCTGGATAGTTAATTCCCTTTCTAATTCTGAACAGGACTGCTCTGGTCGAAGAGGAAACCCTGCCTTCCTGCGCGGGTGCTTTCTTGTCCTGGTCGGCACCCGGACTTCACTGCTGGGTGGTGGGAACAGTGGAGCAGTTTGGAAACACAGACCGTCGCCGTGTAAACATCCATTATCTGATAAGGCACGGCACTCAGAGTTGTCAGATCGAGAGAAAGTGGCTGTTAAGAAGAATTAACAAATAATAGTAAAAAAGATTCTTTCAGCTCTGCTGGTGAAAAATGAGGGGAAAGGGTCAAAAGGGTCTTAAGACACACCTGCCACTATTTCCAAGGAGTGAAGTGCCTCTGTATGTCCTTTGTAAGGCAGAGGATGGCATCCCGCTTCGCCGTTGCCCAGAGTCCCCGGGAGGGCCACGGCACCCCAGAGGCTGGAGGTGCCTTTTAGACGGGGGAAACAAAAAAGTCACTAGCACTCTGCTAGAGCTCCTTTATACTCTTGCTTGGGTCTTTTGAATATCCGTCTGGAGGGCATATCTAGGTATTAAAGCTTTTTTCTAAAGGAAGAGAAAAAGAAAATGTGTTTTCATTGTAGCAAGGTATCTGTGTTGGGATATTTCTTTAATATCCAGGACATTTATAAAGACTTACTTTAGAATTCAGGTGGCTGGTGTTTGATTTGTCCCTGAGGAGATATCCCTATTTATATCCTAAAGAACAGATATCTTGTAGTGCATCAGGAACACAAAAATACTTGAGGAATTGAATTCATCATTTAACTAGCTGGTGTTTCTCTGCATCATCACTAATACTCTCTGCTCATATTAACTAATTTCAGGGTAAGTGATTAGAAAAAAAATCAAGAGTGCTCATAAAAATAAGAAAGGAGAAACTATGGTACTTCTCTTGTAATATTTCTCTTAATACTGCCGTTGCTCAAATTGCATTGTGAGGGGAGGAGACATATCAATTCGATCTTATTACATACAACCATCCATGGTTTAAGGGGTTAAGTTTCTAATGGCCATTTGCTACTATGTCAGTCCTGTAGCAGCCTGTTACCCCGTTCACTTCCACACAAGTATAAATGCCAGGAGTGTCCAGCAGTTCAAAATATGAGACATGGTATAATTTCCAGTTTCAGAAGATGCACTTCATTTCCAGAGGCTCTGCCTTCGTTAAACTGAGGACAGGCATTCAGAATTGTAACTTGAAAAGTCTTTGCCATAGTGTCAAAAATGTCCTGCTTTTAGGAAGTGTTTGAATTTCTGGGGCATTGGTGTTCTTGTTAGTGCACTGTCGTTTTGGAAACAGCTGTAGGCTGTGACCTCATGTAACAATAAGTCTTGCCCAAATATTGTGAAATAATTGTTCAGACTGAACTGCAGAGATAACCCAAACTCAGAGCGGACGTTGCTTTGATTGCCTAGACAGCTTCAAAACTCCTTATGGCATGAGGGGACGGAAGGCATTTTTCAAAGGTTTGTTATATTGTTGGAATAACTATATACATAAAAACAAAGAGGTTAAAGATGGAATTCCTGTTTAGAGAGAAGGGAATTGGGAGGGGAACGATGGGAAGATTATCCCTGGCTGCGACAAATACATACATGCACACGCACACACAGAGCTATTTACGGAAGTGCAGGTCAAAATATAAGTATCTTGGCATCGTACATACATTTTGAGGTATCAAATGCAATAAAAAATCGACGTATTAATAATTCTGTTAGTAATTGTCCTTACATGTAGTAATTCCTTCAGCACCTCCAATTTTATCACTAGCAGTTCTTTAAAAAGGAAAAATGTTATTATAGTCACAAGTACTGAATGCGCTCTGGATTACTTGTGTGGATAAACTTCCTCACTTTGCATCTATTTACACTATGAAACTGTTACCTTTATAGTAAAAATTTGTGTTATTTAAAAGAGATGATTGTGCAATAACAAATTCCATTTAAAACCTTCAGTCTGAGTATCACTGTAAATGGTATTTAATGTCACACTATTTAACAGTACTTGTTCATGTTTCCTTTGGTTTTATTTTTTCTTTCAAGACACCCCCGTTGTGTTTCACTTCCCGTTTCAGGGAGCCACAGGATACGGCTGCATTTGCAGACCGGCCGCTGCAGGGAGCCCGATTGCAAGGATCTGAAAGCAGCTTCTGGTCAAATTTGAGAGGAAGGGAGGAGAGATTAACGAAAAGGTCATTTTTTTAGTCTGGAAGGAGGATTTTCTGGTTTAGTTTTGAACAGCGCTTCATTGCAGACCATATTGGACCTGACAGCGTCTCTCTAAATTGTTAAAATTTAGAGAGGCTATGGAGGCTCCTCTTGCACCTCTCCTGGGAAGCTTGCATGCTTGACTGGCTCTCTGAAATGCCTGTATACCAATGCACGCAGCATGGGGAATAAACAGGAAGAGTTAGAGATCTGTGTGCGGCCACAGGGCCATGATCTCATTGCAGTGACAGAGACATGGTGGGATAGTTCATATGACTGGGATGCTGTCATGGGTGGCTACGTGCTTTTCAGGAAAGACAGGCCAGGAAGGCGAGGTGGTGGAGTTGCTCTTTATGTGAGGGAGCGGCTAGAATGTATGGAGCTGTGCCTAGGGGTGGATGAAGAGCAAGTTGAGAACCTATGGGTAAGGATTAAAGGGCAGGGTAACATGGGTGACACTGTTGTGGGGGTTTACTACAGGCCACCTGACCAGGAGGAAGTCATCGATGAGGCCTTCTACCGACAGCTGGAAGTAGCCTCACGATCACAGGCCCTGGTTCTCATGGGGGACTTCCACCACCCTGACATCTGCTGGGAAGGCAGCACAGCTAGGCACAAACAGTCAAAGAGGTTCCTGCAAAGCATTGATGATAATTTCTTGACTCAGGTGGTGGAGACGCCAACGAGGAGAGGTGCAATGCTAGACCTTGTACTAACAAACAAAGAAGGTCTAGTTGGAGAGGTGAAGGTTGGGGGCAGCCTTGGCTGCAGGGACCATGAGATGGTGGCGGTCAGGATACTCTGAGGAGGGAGCAGGGCAATATGTAAGACTGCCACCCTGGACTTCAGGAGAGCTAACTTTGGCCTCTTCAGGGACCTACTTAGGGGAATCTCATGGGGTGGGGCCCCAGAAGGAAGAGGACTCCAGGAGAGCTGGTTAATATTCAAGCATCACTTCCTCCAGGCTCAAGAGCAGTGCATCCCTCTGAGGAAGAAGTCCAGCAAAGGGGGCAGGAGACCTGCATGGATGAGCAAGGAACTCCTGGCAAAACTCCAACAGAAGAAGGAAGTCTACAGAGTGTGGAAGAGGGGACAGGCCACTTAGGAGGAATACAGGGACATTGCCAGAGCATGCAGGGAAGCGACAAGGAAGGCTAACGCCCCTCTGGAATTAAATCTGGCAAGGGATGTCAAGGACAGCAAGAAGGGCTTCTTCAAACACATCAGGAGCAAAAGGAAGACTAGGGAAAATGTGGGCCCGCTGCTGAATGGGGCGGGTGCCCTGGTGACAAAGGATACAGAGAAGGCAGAGTTGCTGAATGCCTTCTTTGCTTCAGTCTTCACTGCTAAGGCCAGTCCTCAGGAATTCCAGACCCTGAGGACAAGAGAGGAAGGCTGGAGAAAGGAAGACTCTCCCTTGGTGGAGGAGGATTGGGTTAGAGTTCATTTGTCCAAACTTGACATCCACAAATCCATGGGCCCCGATGGGATGCGTCCACGAGTGCTGAGGGAGCTGGCGGATGTTATTGATAGGCCACTCTCCATCATCTTGGAAAGGTCCTGGAGAACGGGAGAGGTGCCTGAGGACTGGAAGAAAGCCTGTGTCACTCCAGTCTTCAAAAAGGGCAAGAAGGAAGAGTCGGGAAACTACAGGCCTGTCAGCCTCACCTCCAGCCCTGGAAAGGTGATGGCACAGCTCATCCTGGAGGCCATCACTGAGCATGTGGAGGACAAGAAGGTGACCAGGAGTAGTCAGCATGGATTCCCCAAAGGAAGCTCAGAGGGTTGTGGTGAATGGCGCAGAGTCAAGTTGGAGGCCTGTGGCTAGTGGTGTCCCCCAGGGGTCAGTCCTGGGCCCAGTCTTGTTCAATATATTCATTAATGACCTGGAGGAAGGGACAGAGTGCACCCTCAGCAAGTTTGCTGATGATACTAAACTGGGGGGAGAGGCTAACACACCAGAAGGCTGTGCTGCCCTTCAGAGGGACCTGGACAGGCTGGAGAGCTGGGCGGAGAGGAACCTCCTGCAGTTCAACAAAGGCAAGTGCAAGGTCCTGCACCTAGGCAGGAATAATCCCATGCACGAGGACAGGCTGGGGGCTGACCTTCTGGAAAGTAACTCTGCAGAGAAGGACCTGGGAGTGCTGGTGGACAACAAGTTAAACATGAGCCAGCAGTGTGCCCTTGTGGCCAAGAAGGCCAAGGGGATCCTGGGGTGCATGAGGCAGAGTGCTGCCAGCAGGTCAAGGGAGGTGATCCTGCCCCTCTACTCAGCCCTGGGGAGGCCTCACCTGGAGTCCTGTGTCCAGTTCTGGGCTCCCCAATACAAGAGAGACATGGCACTCCTGGAGAGAGTCCAGCGGAGGGCTACCAAGATGATTAGAGGGCTGGAGCACCTCTCCTATGAAGAAAGACTGCAAGAGCTGGGCCTGTTCAGCCTGGAGAAGAGAAGATTGAGAGGGGATCTCATCAACGTGTACAAGTATCTGAAGGGGGAGTGTCAAGAGGATGAGGCCAGCCTCTTCTCCGTGGTGCCCAGCAACAGGACAAGAGGCAATGGGCAGAAAGTGAACCACAGGAAGTTCCATCTGAACCTGAGAAAACACTTCTTCACTGTGAGGGTGACAGAGCATTGGAACAGGTTGCCCAGAGAGGTGGTGGAGTCTCCTTCCCCGGAGATATTCAAAACCCGTCTGGATGTGATCCTGGGCAATGTGCTCTAGAGGTCCCTGCTTGAGCAGGGAGGTTGGACTAGATCATCTCCAGAGGTCTCTTCCAACCTAAACGGTTCTGTGATTCTGTGAAAATTCAGTGAGAATTTTTCCTTGGGCACTGTGTATCTCTCACCTGCTTTAATGCTCCTCACTACCACCGAGAAGTCAAAACAGCAGCTGTGCTTGTTCCTGTCTCTCAAGGACTAACAGTGTTATTTCACTGCTCAGCTTACAAGAACTGAGCAAACAGTCTTCTTTCACGTCCCTGAGCTTTTTCATATGCATTCATTTTTTCATTAGTAAAACACTTGAGTAATGTGTCAGCACTTTAATTAACGGCTGCGTTAGTGAATGCTCTTGCTGTACATGTACCAGCATTCTCTGACACTATCATTTCCTTTGGAAGTGTATTACACCCTTCACTATAGTAAGATATTTTTCATCTCTTGTCACAGTTTACTTTGACACTTTCAAGCTCATCTGTTTTTATGGAAAGGCTCTGCTTGACCCAGTGAATAGATTTGTCACTTGGAGTGGATCCTGACTTTTGCGAATGCTATCAAAAAATCAACATTAAGTAATTTTAACTGCCTCTTATAATGCACGCTTTTATCTAGGTCTGTTTAGATATTTAATGCTAACTATATATTTGGTTAGTACTATTAGACAGTCATTTAGGATTACTGCTTAACAGAAGTGGAAAGAAACGTACAGAAAGCCCAGACAGATCTGTTTTTAGTCAGAACAAGGCACAATAAACATTAAAAGCATAAGCAGCCTCACATGACTGCATGTAAAAATGGTATGTTAGCATGAAGTGTGAGGAGAGTTAGGAGGGACTGGTAATCTTTGACTCAAGCAGTCACTTTTTTTTTTAATTTTTCTTTACAGACATTCAGTGTGAAACATGACTGTGAATGTGATGCTGGAGTTATTAGCCTGGCAAAATGAAGAATAAAGATCTTAATTTCTGCTCCAACATGCCATTGTAATATTCAAGCCAACAAACATATGACAAAAGATTTAGGAATTGTATAATATGCAAAAAACAAAACAAAGCTGCTATCCAGTTGGAGATACAGGAAGGAGATGCAAATTATTAATTTCATATGCTTAATTATTGCAAAACAGTTATTCAAACAGTTTTGACAGAAGAAAACATGCAATTATGCTTTGTTGGCTCTTGCACATTATCTTGTTTGTTAATAAATAACATTCCCATAAAAATGCAAATGTAAAAGATATTTATTGAGAAATAAAAATGCATTTCCTAACCATATATTGAATCCAGAAAGCTAATTTGAAAACGTTAATTGTTGTATGATTATCTGTCAGTCCTGACAGAAACTCTATGTTAGAAAAGGCTGGCATTTTAGCTTGTTTAAAGTTGTTCCAGTGTTAGCAGGTAAGCTTTTTGGCGTGCTGTAACGGTAATGAAAGTTGCTGTTTAGCTCCTAGATAGTTCTGCTTCTGGAGCAGAAGGAGTATGTCTATTTTAGCCTAAAAAAGTCAGCCTTGCATTTTTCACTTCCTATTTCTGCCAGCCTCTGGGGAGGGCAGCCAACCTCCCCTGTGCTAATACTGAACGTTTTAGAAAAGGAAAGTCAATATTTCTCCCTTTCTGTTTCTGCACAAGGAACGGTAACGGCGCTGAGGACATCCCCCAAGGTAAGTTCAACTTAGCAAGGTAAGGTCTTCAACTACAGACTGTTGGTCGGGGTGTTATATTTAGTGAATGATAGATATCAGTGCCCAAAGCATTTGAGCATTTTGGAGAAGGCAAGTCCCTCCTAAATTGAGTAGCTAAAATGCCTCCCACACCCTAAGGGACTGTGCTATGATGGAAAAGTGTTTCAGGACACCTACTCTGTGTAGGTGTTTGAGGCGACCAGGGCTCTTCCCTGGGCCTGCTGATGATCTGTCAGCTCTAGCTGAACAATGTGTGAGTTTTATAGTGAAAAAACACGCTTGCAAAGCAAACCTTTTAACTGGAGAAGGTCATCTTCTAGGAGCCAGGCCTTAACAGCAGACACTTTAACCTTTAAAAGGAGAAGAGGTGTCTCTCTTTCTCACCGGTCATGCACTGATTCATAAACAGTTTATTTTAGAGTGTCATTTTGCAAAATTTGCTCACTAAAAACTGTGATGTACAGTATCTATTCTGTACCAGCAGGTCTGAGGAAAAAAAAAAAAAAACGCATTCTGATATTGCAAGCACTGAAAAGTTACATTTGTTGTTCAGTCTTAAAACTAGTTAAGAAAACTAGAGTTCATAGTGTCACCAAAATAAATCAGTAACAAATTGCCTAACTCAAAAGAAGTGCTTTTGCTTTTGAGATTGATGTGAAAATGTAAACAGCAGCATCACCGAACAAAATGTTTTAAACCACGTTTTCTGGGGAAATAAGTGTATGTGGGAAGATTTGAAGAAGAGATATAATCCAATATACAATGCAACCTTTTGGGGGATTAAGGTTTTTTTTCTTTTCTTTTTTTTTTAAGTTTTGTCTAATCCAAAATACTTTGAGCCTTATATTTGCAAAGATTAGGACAGCATTATAAACTTGAATAACTTATTTTTCCAGGAATAGCTATTCTCTAGCTTTTGACAGCATACATAAGCATACAAAAATTTAACAGATATCCTTAACATTAATCACAACATCTTCAATCTGCACATCTGGTATTGGTTATATGCAGAAAAATTCTGTACCCTCCGTACTACATCTGTGGAAAATCTGATTCAAGAGAAAACATAATCACTGTAAGTATACTGATAGCTGGAAATGTCAAATCCATTACTCGTCTAAATTATAAATCATCTTCCTGTTTCACTGTCTAATATAGTAACGTTTTTTCAGCAAATAGAGGCAGGAGAACTAGGCCTTACCTAATGCTATGTTATTTATACAGGTTAATGCATGCTATTTAGAGATGATCTGAAAAGTATTGGGGAAGAGGGGAGGAAGGAAATTATTAACTGACAGGTCTCTAACCGCTCCTGGCATCGCAGCTTTCACCGCTGCGCTCCCCAGCCGCCACGTAAGGTTTTGCATTGGCCAGGCAGAGCAGCAGCTCCAGCAGAGCTGGGTAGAGCTGGGAATAAGGCCTGACCATGGCTGTCTACAGCTGCACTTCCCCATCGGCTTGGTATAATCCAGCACTGGAGCTCGCCTAGTTTGTAAACAACCATATGGGCAGGGAGGGGGGAGGGAAAAAAGGACAAATTATTAGTTTTCAGCCTGCTCCGCTTCCTGAACTGGCTTATCTCGAGTGCAGGGGTCACTACAAGGAAGGACAAGAGAAAAGTGCAAACATGCAGGTAGAGGAGCAATGGGAAGATCTACCAAGCAAGATCACAGCAGCCTCGAACTTTACCTGCAATAAAAACCATAACCTAAAGCCATGAGAGGCTCTGCGGGTAGGCTTATTCAGCTGGGAGAGCAGGACGGAGATGCTGCTGCTTTGTGGCCGAGACAGAGGCTCAAAAGTCTTGCCACAGGAACCATGAGGACCAAGGCTGCCCTCAGAATAGCGACCAGACTACAGGAGGCTCAGAAACAGCTCTCTGGAGAGCGGCAAACCTCGAGGTGTTTTCTATATAACAGTGCTGGTAGGGAAAAATGCTTCCCATCTCACATCTACCTGTCTGATGGCCTAAGGGGACACTCTGGCAGGTTGTGAGGACAGTGGGTTTGGGAGCCAAACTTGTGTTCTCATGCTCTGCAGGAGCAATGCCACAGCTCAGCTGCTGTAGCAGCAGCGGGCACTAAGACAGCGCTTGCACAAAGTCTGGTCCTTTCTTGCTTTTCTGAAAGTTTTACCACTCATTCTCAATACCTGTGCCGACAGCAGAGGGTGCAGATGTAGCTGGGCAACCCACGCTGCTTTTAAAGTCAGCACTTCAGCTGATTCATTATGGTCTCATTGGCCTTAATCTCTGTGCTTCAGCATCCTCATCAATAATGTACAGAAAATAAATTCCTTCTGTACCCCGGGCACGTGTTCAGGATGAATTAAGGCTTGTTAACATCATCAGACAAGTGGCGGCAGGGGGGCTGGACTAAAACGAATGTGTTCCCTGAATGCTAATTCTGTCTTTTTATTCCTTCTTAAATGCACGTAATTTAGTGCCTTCTAGCATAAGCCAAAATTTAGAAGTCCCTGGAATCTGTTACTGAGGGTAGAAATATTCACTGAGCACCTATAAATGTGATGCAACTCACAAATACAAAAAGGAAAAAAGAAAAGTCCTTTTCGTATCAGGACTTGATACAAAATCCATTCTTGGAAACAGTCTTCTCAGTTCTAATCATTTAACAAGTATTTTATGGTAACTTCTCCGGACGGGCTCTCTAAGTTAGATGACAATATTACGTGCAGACAGTGGTTTGGACAAAGTCCAAAAATAGCATTACTTGGTTAGGAAACCGTGTTATATGAGAGAGCGATACGGGGAATGTAATCCCATATATTTTTGCTTTTGTCATGACTAAAACATGCTCCATGCAATCTGTATCAACAGCTGTATTTCAGCTTGGATTGGGTTTACTTTATTAAGGTCCCCTATTACAATTTCCAAAATAAGAATTATAAACAGTTTTTTTTTTCCCCAAGAAGTACAATTTGATAGTCACAGGGATGCTCCCATTTCATATACTGCACGAGCAGCCTGTGATTTACAAAGAGGCATCCTGCAGCGAGGAACATGACTTGCTGTTTGCGTAGTACTGCACACGCTGTCCCCACCCAATAGATAATTAGCAGTAATGAAGGAGCAGTGTTAAAGCATTGCTTCACCCCCTTCTCCTGCTCATGCAGTGCAGAAAAGGAAAGACCAGATACAGATTTAGCAGGGGCAAGGACATGTCCTCTCCGCTGGCCCGTACAACTCGCACTCCACCGACAGAGCCCGTGATCCTGACTGCTGCTCCTCTCCTGCCCCATCCCTCCCACAGCTGGGAGCTATGTCTGCACAGGAGTCCGCTCTGTCAGCTGAATTGGACCACTTTTGGTTTATGTGAAAGACAAAGGCCATTTTAATGGGAAGCCTGGGAGTTCTGCGCTCGGCAGCAGAAATTGCAGTGGAAATTTGATACAACAAAATGGTTAAATATTTTTCCAGCATAATTATCTGGAATTGCTCTGCAGATCCCTCCTTCTCCCTTCTCTCCACAACACCTTTCATGTTTGTTGCTGCTCCTATGTTGCAGAACCAAGGGTAAATAGGGAATGCTGAAACTTGGCTTCCTCTTTAAGTGCTATCACAGTGAGTGGAAAGGAACATGTACCTTGCAACTTCTCTTTAACCAGAACTCATACCAGTTGCCAAAATGAGTAAAACCATGCATCAGATACGGCTGCCATAGTCCTCCCCACCACCCCATTTTTCTGACATGACCCACTTTTGATGTAGCACAGTTTCAAGGTAACAAGCAGGATGCAAAAGGAAAGACAAGACCTTAAGTTCATCAGTTTATTTGCTCTAAATCCCTGACTCAAAGACTGTAGTTTAAGCAGAGATTTGATGCTACGGGTCGGAGCATGCAGGTAACACTGGCAAGCATGCTTGTAGGGCTGAGGCATGAGCAAATTGGGCAACCTAGCCGGAAGTTGACATTTTGAGGTAGCAATCACATTAGGAAGCGCAAATCCCAGAAGAGGTGACAGCCTTAAACCTGACCCCAGTGTTCACGCTTATGCAGGCAGGCCAATGCCAAACGGGTGCACACGAGGCCACAGCAGCGCAGCTGCTCTCTGTGGCATCAATGAATTCCCAGCTAGCCTTATTTTCTCATTCAAAGAGAACAGAAATATTTTCCTTTTCCCAATGACACTACTCGTGCAGCCCCTTTTCTGATGCTCCCCTTGGACAATAGTGTTGTCCTTTCTGGTACAGGAAAAATCACAGCTCTGAAATGTTCATGTGCCACAGAAAGACTTTCTTTGTGCCTGAGAGGTTGCCTCTGCTAGGGCTATCATGACAGCATCTTTACAATCCTAGGTGGAAAATCTGATGCAGCCCACCATCTGGCAGGATAGTTACTGCCACGCTAGCTGGAAGCCAGATACAGGCCATAAGTCATCACTTCAGCAAACTTGCCTAGAAATCTCCTTCCATGTCCTCATTGGAGGCCTAGGAACCTAGACAGACATCCCCAAGGCCAGCGGCCTAATAAGGTTTACAGCTCTTGTGGCTGCAGGTCTGTGGCCCCTTTCTAGTGTTTGGTACGTGTTTGTGATCTGCTCATGGAGCATCAAAAAAAAAAAAAAAAAAAGCACAATTTTGTGCTTGCATTCAAAACCAGAGCCAATAGCGGGTAGCAGCACCATGTGCTGAGCAACATGGAGGAACACAGATTCGGAGACAGATTTCCCTCTATATTGTGGTGCATTTATGAACTCAAAGCTCTTCTCTTCTCTCCTTTAGTGCCAGCTCGGAAAAAGGCTCCTTCTACCCTGGGTCCCTGTCTACTTGCTGCAAATAGTCCAAGCAATCCAAGGATTCATGGTGGAGTCCAGTCTTTTACCAGCAGGACATGTAGGAAGCAGAAGGTCTCCAGTTACACAGAGATTTGGATTCAACAAAACCCATGCCATGATGCTAAAGATACAAGCCCTGAACTACAACATGTATGCACAAACATGGCCCAGAGTTAATGCTGCTTGTGCACTGGAAGCACTGAGGAGAAAATTCTTTTAATTAAGTTTTTAGCATGTGTTGTTGTAGCTCTAAACTTCCCTAATTGAGTAATTTTCTCTAGTCATTTCTAGCTGGATGAAAATTCATCCCTGATCTCATAACTGAAAAGCAGAAGAGGAAGGGTAGCTACGTATGTTTTTATTGCATTACAAAACTTATCAAGAACAGCTAGAGAATGGCCAAGATGTCATTTAAAATTAACATTTTATGTGGTTAATCCAATATATGGAATTGCAAAATCTAAGCAAAACAATGTCTGTGTAAATAAAGCAGCTCAGCAATTTACGAAGCACTTGAAAGCTTTTGGTGCTTTAACATGTTGAAAGCAGGTCAAAACTTATTAGCCTTTTTTTTTTTTTTTGTAATCATCCTTTCTCTCTTAAATACACCATCTGTCCCTTGGATAGGCAGATGGCCTGTTACTTTAGACACAAGTTAAAGCTCTATCATTAGGATGTGTAAGTCCCCTAAATGAGACACTTCTTCCTTTCTCAGCATCATATAGATGGCTTGATTAAAAGATTCCAGCAATTTGCTAAAGAAAATCGGCAAAATACACTGAGTAGCTAAAGCACAACATTATATTTACACCTAACCACTGACCATTATAATGAAATATCACATGAGACTTTTAAGAAGTTACTTGTGTAATTTATACATCACATCTGTGATAAAATCCTTTATAGAAATTGTAGTTAGTATGTGGTTTTAGAAGCGTCCTATTTTTCTTGAATTGGTTTGGACACCCTCTTAGATGCCCTCATATAAAGTATTTTGCCTCAGTAACATGATTTGTTAGGTGAAAAAAAAAGGAAGCAGCCATTCTCTGAAAAAAAAAGAAAAAAAAAAAAAGAATGAGCCTTCCCTCTAGTCCCCTAAAGAAGTAGGACAAAAGAGGAAAAGCTAGAAAGCTCGAACTCACTTTGATAAAATAAATGAATGCAGAAATAGATGAGAGATGGATAGAAAGAGATGGGAAGCAATCCAAAGACCCAAGAGGAGGCAAACAAAAGCAAGTGGCGAAGAATAAGTGCACATGGAGGCAGAAGAGATCATTTTTCTTTATGTAATCCTTTTGAGTGCCATGGTTAGCGGATGTGAGTGGGTTTCTGACGCCAGACAAGTGTTGGCCTCTCCACAGCCGGCCAAACAGCACCTCTTCCTCCAGCAGCTCTTGCGCTTCCAGACCAGGGCTTTGCGAGGCAGTGTCCCTTTGTATTTTAGGATAAAAGCTGCCCAACAGCTCCTCCAGAAACCCAAAGCAACCCTTCAGAAGGCATAGGTTTACGCTAAGCACTTTATTTTGAGATGCTAACACGCTTCAGATTGGCTGGGGGAAAGGGTTGGGTTTGGGTTTTTTTTTTTCTTTTCCCCCATGCTCTGCAGCTGCATGCAAGGCTTTTTTATACCCAGCTTGACCCTCATAGGCACCTACTACATGAATCACTGTTAATAACTCATCTGAGAGGTTTTGTGTGTGGAAGGGTGATCCCAGCACCAGAGACCAAGGGAGCTCAGAAGCACCTTGTATTCCTCTTTCTACGAAAGCTGCTGCCTTGCCTTTACATCATGGTACTGTTAGGGACATCCTGAGGCAGCAGTCAGTATCACCGGCACTGAGCGCAGGCTTACATGGCATGTGGCCGACAGTTGCCCCGCATCCTGCAAAGCCCAGCCTACACCAGGCTGGAGCTGCGAAGGCAGGCAGTGAAATAAAAGGTCATAAAACTTTTTCCATTACTGTGGAAGAGTCTGAAAGCAGCGTTATTTAACATAACTGGCTGCTCTTAACAAAAGGCACATTGTTTGTCTGGATGATTTCTTCTAGCAAAAGCATGTGTGCGAATGTGAGAAACTCACATTTACAGTCTGGCAAAGCCAGTGAATGTCAAAGTTTAGTCATTTTTCCTCAAAACAGGAATCCAAGATCTGATGGGTTTAAAAAAATAAATAAATTAAGGCCTTTTGAATTGCTCAAGTTTCACACTCCATTGGAAACTAAATGAATGTCTGTCACCCAGCCTGTAAATTTTTCTTAGCCATTGGAGAGTTGGATGAAACCGGACCCCCATTAGAAGGGGCCTGAGCCTCCACTTCCCTTGAAGCTGCGATGCCTGTTCCTGCCATATTTCCACCTAACGAACTTGCTGAATCACCCCAGGTCCTGAACTAATGATGTAGCTACTAATATTGTCTTCCTCTACTTCGGGTATGGCTAATGTCATATATTATTTCTTCCAGTTTCTCAGTTACTACTTGAATAGGATCCAGCCAATTTACCAGCAAACTACCAGACGTTTGGCATTTTTCCTGCTGTAGCCTGATGCGGGGTTTTCTTCAGAGGGTATTAAAGTGTTACGGTACAGGGTTAGACAAGGTCAAGATAGGTATCAAGATTCTTGCAACAAAACTGTGATGAAGACAGTTTTAATTTAACAAGGCAACAGAAATAGGAATCGATAATGAGGAGTAGAAATAAAATTGAGTGTGGTATGCCAGACCTCTATAGATTAAAAGGGATAGCATACTCAAAACCTATTTGCAGCTGCTCTGAGCCCAGTTCAACAGTCACCAGCTATTTCCTGGTGTTTACTTTCTCTGATAAACACCGGCACAAGAAATAAAGTGCTCCTACCACTCCCACACAGTGCCTCAGCCCTGTATTTTTCCTAAAAGCAAATCACAGTATTTTTAGGATCTCTCAATAACTGTCTCCCAATGTCTTTGTATTTATCATTGAGACTTGGCTAACACTAAGAGGCAGCAGGGTGAAGCAAATTCTTCAGGAGGCAAAGACAGTTAAACTTTACCCATCGGTGTAAAATTGACTAGTAGTTAATTGTAGTTGGTTTTTGAAAATTATTTATTTTCAGTCCAGATGCTGTGTTTTTTTGTAAAGTTACAGCTGCTCATCAAGTTTAACTGTTTTTTTTTTTTTTTCTGGAAAGCTAGTCATTTTATTACTAGCATTAACACTTTATTCAATCTCTTGGTGATTGCCATAAAGCATGCAAAGAGATTTGTGATGATCAATTGCTTATGGAGAAAACTTAGAGCAAAGATGCATTCTACCATCAAATGAATACTTCTGTAGCCAGATGCAATGCTACCTACCTGCCATTTTTGGTGCAACCTAATAGCAAAGTGCCTATGCATCTAGGCTGCTGGGCTGTATTTATATAAGGCATGTGCATTAAAAATATGAGGAGAGATGCTAACGGGATGTTTTCCCTCTCCTGCTGGGCTGGGGCCAAAGATGCTGGCTCCCATCACCCTGGGGGCCACCAGCGCTGAAGGGTGACAGGACCACAGTGCTCCGGGATGGACCTGAGGGCATCAGCTCCAGCCCCAGCGTGCGAATAAGCAGGGGGAACCTAAGGACAGAGACAAATAAGAAGCTCAGCAAGGTGAGTAAGCGCTCATCCAAGGTCCAGCTGGCCACCCAGCAAGGTGCCAGCACACATTAACTTGTCCCTGGGGCTGCCCGGCTTAGCTTCCCACAGCCAGTGGCCAATTCATTTTTAATGCATTCCCCCCATCTTTTTAGCAAGACTCTGCAAGAACGATTAAAATCAATAAATTTCTCTCAAACTCTTCCAAACACAAGGACAGAGTTTGACATTAAACCCCAACAAGCTACTATTTGCAAGGAGCTACCACGCTGTGCTCTCATATTCACCAGCTGGGTGATTATGGCAAAAACAAACTCCTTCCCTCCCTCTCCTATTTAAATAACTGCAAGAATAGGGCATATTAGAAAAATACACCAAAGGCCCTGTGCCTTGGAGATAACCCCACCCTCCTCTTGGTGCAGGCCAGTGACTGCAGCCTTTTTGCTGCCGAGTGGTTAAACGGTTCGGCAGGCAGGCACCCTTCTTTTCTCTGCAGGAGCACCAGCGTGGCCTACCCCGTGGGTCTCCTCTTCTCACAGGAATCTCACACTGCTCAAATTCAGGAAAAAAGGCCCCAAAACTCGTGCTGGGGGAAGGCTGGTGGCCAGGAACAGAGCAGGCTTAGGGGAACCCCTTAAGCCTGGTTCCTGCAGGAACCTGCAATTCCTGAATATGTGACACGAATGGAGGCAATTCTCTTGCAAGTGAGTAATCTGTGTCCATTTTTCTAGTATTTCCTAAGCCCTAGGAGTCCAGGAAATCCCAGTCACTAACCAATCTCTCATTATCTTAAAACCAAAAATCCTGTTAATGGCTTTACCTCATACTCTACAGTTCTGGAAACCTGCCCAGCTCCTTCTTGAGTTACTTACTTCAGCTGATGACTTTGGCAGTTTTTTTCCAGATCTTCACTACTGTTCCTTGAGGAAACTGTACCTGAACCTCATATGTTGTGGCTAGATCTGTTCTGAAGCTTGGCTCCATGGTTCATTGTTCTTGTTAATAGACTAAAAACTGTAGAAAAGTGAACAATTAAAACAGTGAGCTGCACAGAGGCCAGCAAGCGCCTAAAATGGATTAACTTCTTCACCATGTGTTCATTAGTTAAGAAAATATTTTTGAGCATATCCATATAGTAAAAACACTGAAAGCACTTAAATCCAATTCCTCCAGCCTAGTTTAAAAATTAAGTTTTATTTCGGCAAGTGTCCCATTGCAACACCTGAAATGCCTTTCCCCAAGCTGAGTGACAGAGGATGTCAGCAGAGCCTAGCTCTGCTCACCATATACCATACTGTGCCAAACAGCCCATGTACATCTCTCTAAAACAAGCTGTTACATTTACATGTTATAATTATCTTACCTTTGATAGAACACAGCTTCTTTTTTCACAATGTGCACAGTGGCAGTTTTGACCGGCATGGTCCCTGGCTGGGACAAGAGCTGCCCTTTCCAGGCCATGTGTCGCAGGAGCGTGGGAACACAGGACTGGAGGTAGGTCCCCATGCACACACCTTGGGGGCCAGCACCAGGCACAGCCCCCCTCTAGCTAGTCCTTTAATAAAGTTTAATAAAGTTCTCATTTAGGAGCACAAGAAGCTTTTGCGCAATTGTCCAGCATGTGGTATGCAAGACAAAAGACTTCAGAGCTGGCACCTTAGCCTTTATTAAGTTAAGGGTTAGTTTGGGCTCTTTTGAAATTCAGAGGATTTTACAGACCTTCTTCATTTCAAACAGTAAGAGCTTTTATAAAACCAGAGTGGCCTCCCAGCCAGCCTGCTGGCTTGCACAAAACCAATGGATAATTTATAATCAACACCCAGCAAGACCTCTTTGCTTAAACAGAAACTTGATGGCTGGACCGGGGGTAGAAGGGACAGACCAGGAATGAAAGATCAAAAAGCCAACCAGGGTCTGTGCAAGCCATAGGAGCATGCTGAAGGAAAGCCACAGCACAGTGGGATTCAGGGAAGCGCAGGCAGTGAGAAAGGTGCTCCAAGCCTCCAGCCAGGACTTTGGCCATCCAGAAAGCAAAAAGAGAGGTAGGCTGGGGTGTCAACTCCCAAAAGATGTACATTTGCACCCAATAAAACATGATGAGGTTCTCCGGTTGCCTCCCATGTGTGTTTGGGCTCAGTTTCACCATCCTTCCTTAGGTGATGCATTTGGGATGCTACGTCTGATGAACCATATCCTTGTTCCTGATGTAGGCATAACCACGAATGAGTTTCAGCTAGGCTCAGCACTAATCGCACTTGCTTCCTCAGCTGCATTTGGAGCCAAAGAGCTCAAAAATCAAAGTGCTGTTTTCAGCATAGTGACCTACGGCTTGTCCTGATGCCTCTCTCGCAGCCGTCCCTTGCAGCGGTGTAACGGCAGGGGAATGACACACAGACAGATGCCCCAGCTGCTGCCATCCCTGATACTAAACCATGGTGACAGGGGCCGTTAGAGACCAAGCTGCATTGCCCAAAAGAGGATGCAGAAACAAAACATTTTGGGGGGGCCTTAGCTTATTTCCCCTGTCCAAATTCTACTTGCAAGCTTGTTCTTCATCCTACCATGCATCTCTTCAGCTGTGCATGGCCCTACTGAGGCAGGTATAGTGAACGGCTCAGATCTCCCTTGGCCCCTCTTCACAGCCCCATTGCTATTTCCTGTTCATCCCAAGTTAGCAGCACAAGCAAATTAGAACAGCTTGCTCGAAGTACGCCAGCTGCTGCATAATCACGTACGAACAAAGAAAAACGATGTTCCCAGGCCTGGCAAAATCAGTGTTCCCAGGCCTGGCACTTCCCGGCAGAACAGCCTCCTCTTTGTAGCTTCAAAGAGCACAGTGCTATTTATGGCACTTTAGTTTCTAGTCTAGCAAGTTCATGTTCATTGCAAAACAACTTTCTATTTTTGTAACTAACTCAACACAAAAAGCGCAGACAGTACAGATTTGCCAGCTGCTCCTTGGGATAGCATTTAAAAAAGTTAAAATCCACTAACTTTACCACCAAGTCTTCCACCAGTGGATCTCCTCTCCCCTACTCTAACACACAAAGCACTCCCGCGATTTTCTTTGGGGGACCTACCTGTTGCAGGTGGATGGGCACCTAATCGCTGGCAAAGAAGGTCCTCAAGGGCAACTTTAATGTTGGAGAGAAACATATAGAGCAGAGATAATGGAAGTGCACTCTACATTTCAAGGCCTGCAAAGAGCTGTGAAGCCTCCTTGACAGCTGGCATTGAGTTTTTCAAGCCCAGGTTGGCTGAGCTGTTATATTTTCAGGTCATCCTGGCTCGCGGGAGCTGCAACTGAGATTTCCCAGCTCTGCTCTGTGCAAGTCCCGCTGCAAAACACAACCCTTTTTGCTGACCCTCCCCAGTGCTGCCCTCAACAAAAAGCCAAAAGGGAACAGTCACTCTGAGCAGAGGGAAAAGCCCCTCCAGCCACCCCGTGACCTCTGCAATAAAACATACAGAGCCTGACTCCCAAGTAATTGCTATATCTCTGAATTGCACCAGGACTGTCTATTTGTTTAAGAGCAGAGGGTCACCCCGTGGCACAAGGAAAACCCAAGCACCCATGGTCAGACATCTGGGTGAGCTTATAATTGGCTATAAATACCCCTGGCTGAACTTGTTTTCCTGTGCACAGACAGTATTTGATTGCACAAATACATACAGACTTGTACAATGCTATCCCTGAAACCACGAGTCCATGCGTGCACAGCAGTATGGTAAGGAAGAAGGAAAAAAAGAGATGTTTGCGTCCCTTTGCTTTGGACAAAAATCTTTACTTTTAGACAAGGGTTAAAACCCTTGCAAGTCTTAGCCATTGCTACCCAGGATCTAAATAACATTAGCTGCACTGCTGCTCTGAAATATGTTGAAATACGTTGCTGTTAATCACGAAACAAAAGTGTTGCTTGTCACTTTACTTGCTGAACGTATCTGGATGCTTAAGAGAGAAAGCACAACTCCTGATCCTTTGCGTATTGATTTCCATACATGAAGCTGGCAAGGGGCATTTTTTTCTTGTTTGTATTTACGCTACATGCAAGAGGAGCCTGGATGTGATTCACAGAATATGAGGCCAAAACTGATGTCTCACTTTTGAGGGGAGGAGGGAGAGGATTGGCTCATAATGCTGTTAAAGAGCTACACAGGAACAGCTTGAAATACCTGTAGGATTGTTGTTGCTCACCTTGGACCTACATAACTGGCATGATATTTGCTTGAGAGGGACCAGACGAAATGGAATAGCTTATTTGCAGTTCAGGATGACATAAGTGACCATAATCTCAGGCAGGAAAAGAGCTGTTGGAGAAAAATACTACCCTATTCCATAGCATTTCAAAAAGAAATCTGATTAGTAGGGACTA
Source organism: Struthio camelus (assembly GCF_040807025.1). Taxonomy (NCBI): domain Eukaryota; kingdom Metazoa; phylum Chordata; class Aves; order Struthioniformes; family Struthionidae; genus Struthio; species Struthio camelus. Next base: position 189,122,648 of record NC_090942.1, on the reverse strand, counting down.
CCTACATGCAGGCAAAAATAGTGGCACACAAAGCCTGGCAAAGCCATAGTCTGAGTGCTTGGCCCTGACCTTAATTGGAGAGACATGTTTTTCCCACTTATTCTCTCCGGATCTCCAGCATACTGATTTTGGAGCCATATTGGCCCAGGTTTGCTTGCTCTCATTTTGTAGCCAGCTCCCCAGTTCTCAGTTTTTATTCAGAGACCACTTTAGGTAAAATTTCCCCCTTTATTTTAAGCAAAGCTTCTGGCCCTTACGGTTGCAGGGAAAGTTTTAAAACTATAGCACAAGCCAAGCAAAGGATTAAAATACCAAAAGGCAAAAAAAAAAAAAAAAAAGACCATTTTTAATATCTACGCTGAAAACAGTTTCATGACAGGTTGTAATCTTATTGATACGTATTTAATATTGCTGTAGCTTTAGATATCTTCTCCTTAAATTCTTCACATCTGGGGAAGGCAGACAAAAAAGTAGATGAAAGTTCGACTGAGTACAAATTAACATGCTTTTTGGCAAAGTATGCATGTCTTTACTGCTTCCCTATTTGACCATTCTTACATTTTTACCAGACTGCACTTCGCTCCCCACTGATATGAATGGGAGCTATTCTCTGAACACTTTGTCATTATTAAATACTCAAATGTCTTTAGAATTCTGTCCGAATTTCATATCAGCTCTTTGCTCCTACTTAATCAGACATGTCCCTGCAGACTCTTGCTTGCAAGGAGTCTCATTGCCACTTAGGTATGAGCACTGGCACTGCTGGAGGAGCTGCTGGAGCAACATGTGCACCGGCCTGCAGCTGGCTGTATTTGGGAAGTGTTTCTTTGCAGCTTCTCCTTCATCAGATGGGAAGAGGAGACACTTAGAAGCAAATCCATTAGCAGCCGCATGCTTTCGAGACCAAGACGTCATTTATATTGGACTCGGTGGACGTAAGATAATATCAGCTCTCATCAGAGATAATTTGGGATCTCAGTGTAAAAGAAAAGAAGCATCTGGTGTCCAAGTTTAGTGTGTTATCCAGACAGGAGCAGGGCTCTTTATACACTGAGAGTCAGAAGATAAAAATGAGGGAATATACTCAGCACAGAAAGCTCAGCAAAGACAGCAAGATATGCGGTAAATTAACATCAAACTAACTATCCAGTAAGACACAATTAGCTAAGGTGCAGTTACCTAAGACATATAAGCATTCAGAAGCAGGACAGCAAAATAAATTAGCAGTATGGCGCATCCCTAGGCGGTACAGTGAAGACAACTCAATCCTCAGTCAGATAGAGTCCCCTTCATTACTCTTAGCACCATAATAAAAATTGTTTTTGTCCTCTGGAAGGTTTTTCCCTGTTGCCAAAATCCCTCTGGAGCAGAATATATGGTTTAGCATTGCCCCGTCAATGTGACGGCTGTGAATCCCAGCCCAGGAACAGCTCTGGGCTTCTGAAAACTGGGAACGCCACAACCTGTGTCTTCCCTCCGTCGGCTCCAGCTGTGGTCTCCACTGCCCACAGGGACGCGGAGCTGCCGGCAGGCACCCGGAGATGCCTCCAGGCAGGGTGAAGGAGTGGCATTGATACCTAGCTGAGCCAAGGGCAGGGAGGATGAGGATGCCTGCTTTACGCTGCTCCTGGACAGCTCTAACTTCCTGGGAGACTGGTTTTATAACTATGTAGGAACATCTATTTTTAAACTGACAAAGACATAAAACATAAGTAATAAATAGAAGTAAATAAATAAAGAATAAAAGTAACTAGAATAACTAAATAAAAGTAATTATACCATATAATTTTTTCTTCCTGAATGTATCAGCAAGTTTGTGTGTTTAAACCTAAGCCATTTAGGTAACCAGCAGAGCAATAAACTGATCTGTTCCCGCTCACTTGAGGCTTTGGTGTTTTAGCAGTAACAGAGCTCATCCTCACTCTCTCTTCTCTCCCTCCATAGATGGGAAGAAGAAATTGAGCTTTTCATCAACCTTCAGTTGGTTTCTCAGTTTGGGACAAACCAGTCCTCCTTCATATGGGCTCATATAATTAACTAAAGGAAGGATAAGTTTTTCTCTTCACTGCATGAAAACACTTTCCTGTGTCTAAAGATAGGTTAGGATTTCAGGTTGTAAAGTCAGCGCCAGTGACTTCTGCTGCTTCTGTGGCTTAACTTCATTTAAAACAACTTCAGATGTTTAAGTGTTTGTTATTTAAAGAGTTCACAGCAGGATTAGCTCTTACTTCATCATGATTTCAGACTGTATTATTTTTTTTAAAATTAGAGAAAAAAATATTCTTACTGTGGGTCATATGACAGTAATAGCACCTGTAGGTCACTGCCCATGTGGAGATGAGGTGAGGCACAGTCCCTCTCTCCTCTCCAGCCCCAGCTCCAGCCCCAGACTCCTACCATTTCCCCTGTTAAAATAACATACGGGCTGCTTTAGGCTGCAGCACACACTGAATAAGTTAGCTAACCAAACAGAAACCTACCCCGCCAAAATGAAGCACAACCCATGGATATCATGCAGTTACTGGATCCAACTGAAGGGACAGGAGGGAGTACGTGACTCGAGGGGGAGAGAGAGGAGCCACCCTTTGGGGCCACAACCCTCTGTTACACTAGATTCAGGGTGAGGTGAAACCACTCCCTCCTCCTGTAAATCTCTAAGGAACCACTGCTCCTTTAGGAATTCAGGAGGACACTGCCTTTCTCATGTGTTTTGTTTCTGAAATAAGCTAAGATGTTCTCACTATTTTCCAAAGAACCCCAGAGAGCTTCCTAAGGAGTTCATTTAACCCAAACAGCTCAGTTAAATTCCTGTTCTGGTGGGGCTGTCCTCCCTGGGTGCACTCGCCTTTCAAAAGCGAATTACATAGCTCAGTAGACAGACTGATATTTTTTATTTCCTTTACTCAATGGGAATACTATTCAATGTCACACTGTTGCATGCTGCAGCCATCTCCTTGACTGGCTGCAGGATTTCAAAGCGAGGTGAAAACATACCGTACATAAATTTGACAAGATTCTTCCAAAATTAGGCCCTATGTTTGTGAGCCTTTGAGACAAGATACTGTTATTCTGCAGCTGCTGTTTCAATGGCAAGGCAATCTGAAACTAAAGCCCTCATTTCTACCCCAGGAGGCAGAGGTTTAGCTATGTGGGCACCATTAACAAGAGTATGAGCGGACAGGCGATAATCCCAGCCTAGCCATGGCACAAATGTCCAGGGGGACATTATCTTTGTTCTCGGGCTGTGATTTACTGCTAAATCTCAAACATTGCAAGGACAAGAAATAGCTATGAGCATTGATTTTTCTGTCACTGTTAATGACACATTGTGGGATCGCAACAAGTTTATTTAAGCACTTAATTCCAATTACTCGTGTACAATTCTGCATTGCAATGCGTACCTTTTAAAAGCCCCATGGTGATGGGGCAGCTTTCAGTGTCAAGATTCACCCGTGCCTCTATGCAAAGGTAAATCCCCAGGGAGGGCTCCTTGGAGCCCTGCTGGAAGAAAGGCTTGTGAGGAGGGAGAGGTTTGTTTGGAAATGGAGTTGGTTTTAGTTCCTGCAGAAACAGAAGTTTTTGGCAAGGAGAACTGAAACGCAGCCGATAATTTAAAACATCAGAAGCCTTTTCACACGCTGGAGGACATTTGTGATCGGCTGCTACTGATAGTCATGGAGACAGGCCCCAGCCTCAACTCTTGGCTGCAGATGCATGTCCTGGTCTAGCCACAGATTATGGGCTTCAAGTAAAAACACTGGAGGAAATCCTAGGGTGTGCATTACGTGCAGAAAATCAGAGCCAATTATCACAGTGGTCCCTTTTAACCTTCACCTGACACATGAACACTATCCAAAATGAAGCATTTGGCTCTGGGCTGCGGAGGACTTAAGTGAGATTTGACCCCACTGGCCTTCGCTCAGGTTCAGAGAGGTTTTGGTTACCAGCCTGGGGTTTAGGGCAGCTAAACCGGTGGCACTATCTGCACGCAGCCTGAGGCCGCCTTCGCACAGATGTGGCTCTGCTGTCGGATGCGGTAACCCCCTGTGCCCAGGAGGGCTCTGGATTTAGAGTGGACCCAAAAAGCCTCAAGCCTGCCTCCATTGCTACTGGAAATGCAGTGGTTGAAAGATCCCAGCTGGTCCCGCTAGGAGCCTTTAGGGACCCTTGGGGTTATTTGGGGAGAGCTTTGATGGCACAGAGAGGGTCTGCAGTTACACTGGCAAAACTTCAGAGCCACCCTGGTTGAATCAAGTATAATAAAACCCGATCATGGGGGATGAGAACTGCAATTTCTAAATGTGTTTTTCAAAGATAGCTCTTATTTCAGGGCAAAAGGAGAAAAGCAAGTTTGATGCCCCCCAAAATACCCTCCCAGCACGTGCCGCTTCTCTGTGAGCTGCCAAAGGCCGAGGTCGAGTGCCGAAGGAGTCACAGCTCGGGGCGGCCCCCGAAAAGGGAGCGGGCCCATCTGGGCAGGGACAACTGGTGACTCATGTCCTTCTGGCAGGGTGACCATCCCCGCTGGCGGGGTGTCGTTATTTTGGGTGAAGTCGGTCATTCCTGAGTCAGGCCGAAGCAACGCGAAGCTGCCGACCGAGGCAGCAGTGTGGGGAGAAGGTCCGTGTGGCTTTTGTCTGCAATCCTGGTCCCTTGCGCAGAGTCCAGCCCTCTTGCCAAACCCTGCAGAAACCACCACAGAGGAGGTGGGAATGGGCTGGGCTTTGAGATCCACCTGAAGAAGTGCAACGCGGTGGCTGGGCTCTGCGTTAATCCCAGCGAGCGCCTGGGCAGTGCTCCTTGCGAAGGATGCTGTCCGTCCCCCCCCTCACCCCCACCCCGTAAATGAGTCAGGAGCCTGGAGGAAAACCAAGCTGCACCACCCAGACTAGGCTGCAGCTGTCGAGGATGCTCTCTCCAAGCCTTCGGCCGCAGCCGAGCCCCACCACAGCAGAGCCTGCCAGCGCTAATTCCTGTTAGCCAGCGTCATTCGTTGCAGGGGGAAAGCGGGTGTTAAGAGGGTCTCTGGTTTTATTAACAGAGAATAGCTGCGGATACATAGGAGGAGAAGGCGTCTCCTCAAGCTTACTTGCATAGGGAAATGACCTGTTTGAAACTTATTATTTTAAACCAGCATCATTTCACCAAAACTGCTAGGGATTCAGATTGATCTGGGTCAGGCCGGCTGCAGCAAATCTTCTCACGGGGTCACATGGTGGAGTCTGGGGTCTTTTGAACTGCATTACGGCATTGCATAAGTAGCTATAATAAGTTCAACCTGTGATAGCAGCCTGCAAGCAGGCTCCCCACGTCAGGAGGGGTGTCACCACGGGCAAAGGCACTTCAGTCTCTCGTTGGGGTCGTTGAAGTTTCCCAGTACAGACTCAAAAGCTTGCTCAGCTCTGGTTAAAGGAAGCAGAGAGCTAAATAGGAAAAAAAAAAACCTTTAAAAGTTCAAACGGCTGCAGCTTACACATATGCAGCATTAAGCAGCTCTGGGTTTTTAATGTGCTGGCTTGCCAGCGTGCGTTGCAGCAATGTCGGGCAGGGCAGCACCTCGGCTGCTTCCAGTCGCAGCAGGCAGGGGCGTCGCGTCGCCGGCTGCTCACAGTTTGGATGGCACCTTGTTTTGCTCAGGACTGAGCCAACGCTCTGGGGAGAGTCAGTGTTACCATCCACCACCAGCTTCGTGCCAGCATCTGGGTGCTGTTTTGACAAGCTCCTGTTAAAAGCAGATTTTTTTCCCCCCAAACTTTGGCCAAGGAGTAAACATGATGGAAGGGCCAAGGATGCACAAGCCTTACCAATTAGTTTTTTTCCCTAGTATAAGCGACAATAATGTTAATGCTATTTGTTTGCATCCATCTATCAACCTGCCACTCCAGCGCCGAATACAAAATGGCACATTTGAATGGGATTTAGACTTGGTACAAAATGAGGATACCCATTCCAAAAGGCATGAAAACTTTAGTGAGTTTTAATTCTACCAGTCCCACCACTAATTGAACCTCTCCTTACCTACGGCAGAGGAGGAGGAGGAACAGTTTACTTCAGCTAGTAGGGTTTGGGGTCAGCTTCCCTTAAACTAAGCAGGTAACCCCCAAAAGGCCTTGATACGCCATACAGTGCTTTTAACAAAACTTAAAAGGTCAAAGCAAAGCTTGCCTGAATCTCTACAAAGCTTGACAGAGCAGCAAATAGCTGCAGGTTCCCAAGGGAAAGCCATCTCTGCTCCCTTTGGGGATTAAACAAGCATCCCACGGCCTGTCCGTCACAGACCCCAACAGGGAGCAGCCCCTCCCACCCCAGTCTGCAGAGTGAGGTCCCATGAGAATTGCAAGCAGGAGCTGCAGAGAAGCGCTGGCTGGCTGAACAGGGTGCACACACACAACATATAAATATGCCCTTCCCCCCCCCCCTTCTCCTCTAGTTTCATGAAATTAACCTGACCTCACAGGGCTCAGCAAGACAGGCCAGCAAACTGCACACCCTGGAAACTGGGGGCGTCTGGAGATTTTGCATCTTTGTTTCATTAGGAACAAGAGCCTGTTGCAATTCTGGCACTGAGATGAGCTGAGGACATCAGTTTCCATGCAAATCCCGATGATATCAGCCTGATTATGGGGAAAATAAAAGCTAGGCAGCACAGCAGCTGGAGAAAATCCAAAGAATCAGCTAAATAAGAGACCTAGCTCTTGTCTGACCAAAGCTGGGAGAGTTTTTGCCTTCTCCCTTTAGCATAGTCAGTTTGCAGCCAGACATTGCCACCATATATTAGTTTTCCTCTGTGATAAAAAGTCTATGCTTGCAAGACTGATAGGTCTGTGAGTGCCAAATGGCAAAATGATAAAGAAAAAAGACAAATTAATTTTTTAACTTGGAAGCATTTATTACAAGAAGTCGAAGATGGGTGGAACTGACTTTATTTTGGGAAACGCTCCGTGTACACCCCCAAGCTGCCCACCATCGGAGGAGCAGATCTAGCATTGCAACAGATGTCAAATCTGAGAGACACAGTGCAACCTTCCCAGATCCACTGTGCTTTTGGGATCCCGGTTTCCAGGTGTTTTGCATGGTGCTGCATGCAAAGATACACCAGCCTGGATAGCTAGGACCTGGATCCATTCACAGTCTGCTTGCCATTTTGGATATCAGCGTTGCCACATGGATGGGAACAGAGAGGACACCAGAAGAGTACAAGCTGCTTGAAATTTTTTCATCTCTACCTACATTTGGAGCTACAGTGAAATGGTTTGAAACAGAGACATTGTGAAAATGAAAATTCCTGCATAAAAACCAGTTCAAGAATGTTTTCTGTAAACATTTGAGTGCTTTTATATTTGTTCCCCATTTTGTGAGGTGCTAATGATGACACCTCACAGGACAGCATAGAAGCTCAATTGTCCTATTGTATTCTGAGTATTAGCCAATACTTAGTACCAATTCAAAATACCTTTCATAATGCCATGCTTCCATTACACAGGAGCCAAGAGACATTTCAAAACAAAGATGTTATTCAAAACACATAGGGAAGTCTGCCCTTTCAGCTTGGTAATGTAAAATTTATTTTTAGGCATAAAGAACTACGTCTTTGGAAAGGTCACAGAGCAAGCACAATTGGCAGATGCTGAGGTAAGCTGAATGACGCCTTCTTATTTAGCCACCCAGCTGTGAAGATCAGGGAAGAAAGGCACATGAGTCTGTCAGCACCGGAAGAAAAGCTTGTTTTAGTCTTAAAGACAAGCCTGTAGACACCAAAAATGGGAAGGAAAGATTTTGGATATGTTGTATTCAAGAAATATGAAAATGGGTCTGACATTTTAAATATTTGGCCAGTCAAGACTGCCTGCTTTTTTTTGGTGCGCGTTCTCTTCCCTTCTCTCCCCATCCCCAATATGGAGAAACAAAACACCCATAGTACTAGGCCCTATTCTATAAATTTGAGCTATTTAACCACAAAGAGAAAAAAGTAAGACAATGAATTCCAATAGCTCAGTGTCAATACTCATAATTGTAGAAATCTATGTGGCAGAGAATCCTCTTAAAGAGGCAGGCTGAGCTGCTGAAACTGCTGCATTTTTCCCCTACAAGGGATAAGAAAAAAAAACAACTCGAGTAAAAACTACTATTCAATTGTCTTTAGATGCACAGTTAAGGTGACTATGTTGCTCCACAGATGAAGTAAATGATGTGGGGAGAAAGGCTGGGTCCCTCAGATCCATATCCTCTTCTTCTGACCAAGATTGTCACAGATCCCTCTGAAACCAGGATAATATCCTTAGCGATTTTAATCTTGAGGCTGGAAGACTGGCAGCATTTTAGCACTAGCATTCCCAGCCTGAGATCTGGGGGGGAATGTAATTTTTTAGCATTCCAGCAAGGCATTTCACCCGAGTTGGAAACAGAGCCACAGGACTGAAACACACTGCTAAACACAGAAGTTCAATAAAGGCAATTTAGCACCTCACCCAGAAAACAGATGGTAGCTTTATTTCTGCCAGTAGCAAGTCCTTCAGAAATGGCTGGTTTTAAACAAGTTAACTATTCTAGTAATGTAAGGAGTGCTGCACTCAGGTGGAAGTGAAATATCCCAGGAGGGTGGGACTTGTAAACAGAATTTTCCAGTCTCATCTTCTTCTAGAAGTGTTGGCGACTGCTTAAAATTAGTCTTTGCTAGAAGTTGAATGAATTTGGGACAAAACCAAAAAAAGAACAAAATGTACCATCAGTCCACAGGATTTCTGGAAGATCCCGAATTAACATTTGTCAAGAGCTGGAAAGACTTGTCACAAAGAAATCACCCTGACATATGCTTCTAAGAGACTGTAGGGAGCTCGGACAACATGGACAACCTCACAACAGTGAAAACCCCCCCACAGCAGACAGGGGTGAAGACATGCAGGGCTTCCAGTTGTTGATAACAATGCCAAGTGCCATGAGGGGAGAAAAGATGCAAGAATTGCTTCACTTTGGAAGAGTTTCCTGCACCAGTACAGCACTCGTTCTGCAGATACAGGGATGACCAGGTGATACAAAAACTTCAGCAAGAGGTCACTCTGAAAGTACCCAAGATACTAATTTTTAAACCAACATGCATCACATTTGCACAGGCCAAATCAAGATCAAGAATGACATCAGCACTGAGAGCAATAAAATGGGTGGAATCCAGGGTTTACATGGATCAGCTTATACCCACGAATGTATATGCAAAATAAACATACAGATGAACATTCAGATGATTTAATGAGCATTAAACAAAAATGGAGATGGTATTTTGACCTGAAAGATAGCAAAAGCTCGACCAATGGCTTCAAGCAGCTTTGTGAAAAGCCACAATCGATAGACTAAAATGAGACAAAAGTAGTAATTCTCTCAGGTACAACAACTGCATTTCATACAAGAATTAAGTTCAGCAAGCTGCATGGACAGACTGCAGAAAAGCCATGCTAACATGTCTCATATCTGAGCAGAAGTCATTACAGAGATTTTGTGGTTCATTTTGCTCTTATTAATTCTGAAGGAGATATTCTGGAGATATTCAAAACCCATCTGGATGGGATCCTGGGAAATATGCTCTAGGTTGACCCTGCTTGATCAGGGAGGTTGGACTAGATGATCTCCAGAGGTCCCTTCCAACCTAAACGATTCTGTGAATAATGTATTTGGGAAATTAGAAAAGCTGTCAAGGAGTTGTATGTGCTTCCCACAGAGACCTATTTTAGAAAGCAGGTGAATTTCTGAAAGAGACACTGGAAACCCAAGATGACTTGTCAGCCCAGCTGCTGGGCAATCCCAGGCAACCAGCCCTTTAGATCAAGTGACTGTGGCCAGCATAATTACAGTTACACTGTAAAGTCAGTGTTACGCTTCACTGAAATAATATTTTTCAGGACATGTATGCATGTCTGCTTCAACTGTCAAATTCTCTTGTGCAGAAACCTAAAAACTCAAAGCTAAATTCTCAATACCAATAAGAGATAAATTACCAGAATATTACTATTTAATTTGCACATGGGCTTAAAAATAATACAAAACTGGAGTTTCCCCAGACATACCTTTCTGCACCACAGAGTTATGTGAAAGCAAAACCTGACATTTTTATCAAGCACATTAAACAAAGTGCACACAACTGGACAGGCTGAGATTTCTTCCCTCCAACACAAGAGCTAAGTATAAAACTAAACCTTTCCTCAGCAGCACGACAGATCATTAATTAAAAACCCTGTGGTTAAAACACCCCAACCCCACAAAACAGGAGGGGAGAGAGGAAGAGGGAAAAGAGGAAACTACATGGGCTAGGAGAGAAAGCATGAAATCAGATTTCAGAAAACCCCTACAAATAAGGCCTCTTTCTTATTTTATTGCTTCTCAGTGCTTAACACTGGTCTAGTGCAGCCAAAGACTGACAAACCCAAGCCTGTAGCTCAGCAAGACATAGGCAGGCAAGGAAGGAAACGCAGCAAGCAACGTGACTGCACAACCCTGCTCAGCCACCAAGGCATCATACAAATAGGAAATTGCCACCTTTCATTATACAGCTGCTGGGGAAGACTAGGGTCCAAGACATAGGAGTTTATGCCTTGTTACGCATGCACAGGATTCACTCTATGTTTCCTGTTGCTTGACAACTCAGAGGGATGCATTCGGTGTCTAATGCCAGCTATAATACATGAGATTTAAAACCCCGGAAGGACCACCAAGGTCTTTCTGTCTTTGAGGCCACATGAAAGTGGCTCATGTCTTTTGTAGCAGTAATATCTTTCCTTTAAAGGCCCAGGTGAACGTTGCCCATGGACAGGGGTGAAGGAGGAATGAAGGCTGCAGCCTTTGACTGCATCTCTCTCCTTTTCACCTGCCTTTCCTTCGAGCAGCCTGGGTGAACTGGCCAGTTGAGCAGGCTGCAATGCTCATCTGTTGGCCCCACCTGGGAAGGGGGCACAGAAGGGATGATTTGTGCTATATACAAAGCAAAGCAGAGGCAAGAGAACAGCTCACAGAAGATACTTCATGTTAAGAGGTACCCTGCACAGCTGGTGGAATTATGAAGAACCACACAGTAATGCCCTGCTGAAAGGCATTACTGAAAACACCAACCAAGGCTATCAATGCTTTTTGGACAAGTTTCTAATGAGCCCCATTCTACAAAGTGCTGAACTCCGTAACCTCATTGAAATCTGTGGGGCTGGAGCTGCCCAGAAGCACACTCTAGCCAAGAACACCAGGGTGCTGCTTCTGGTTTTGTTCTACTAAGGCTCAGGGATGCTAAAAACATTTGCTAGGGTAAGGTGTTTTGAGATTACTTAAAGCCATAGAAATGCAGGGAGACATCTCAAACTCCCTTAGACTAAAGCCAGTGTTAATGTACTCTGCAGACCACCATCGCCACCAGTTTCCTTTAGATAAGCCATTGGGCAACTGCCAGACTCTCACCTTCTCCCTCTAAGTCAGGGATGATGCATATTGGAAAAGAGTGAGAAGTTTCCACTGGCCCATACTTGGGATTGTGCAAATAACCCCTGGCTATCATGGCTTTATAAACAGACTGTCAACACTATGGTTCCCACCATCACTGTATGATAAGGAAAGCCAGGCAAGTGTCAGATACCTGAAGTCCACTGCATACTTGTTTTCCCAGCATCTTCACAAGGATAAAAGGGCTGTTAACGCCTGCACTTGATAGGTAACAAAAGTAGAGTCCTGAGCTCTCCCACAATTTTTAATTAGGAGCTTAGCTTTAACACCAAATCAGTTCTGAGGACCTCACTCTCAAGAGTATCTGCTCCTAACCTTCAAAGGCTCCAGGGCAACCTACCAGCTAGTGGGAGCAGTGAAGGACTGCACAGAACATGAGTGGTGGTATCTGAAAGATGCAGAAAACTCAGGAAACAGCGTATTATGTCAAAAAACCCTCAGATCACCAGGACCAGAGTAAAGGGGTGAAACTTAGACACCTGTCTGTACTTAGGACCCTCAAACATCTTGCCTAGGGATATCTACCTACAACCTGCCCGAGGAGGGCAGGGAAGTAACAAACAACAATAGGATTAAACATGAGCCTGTCAAGCCCACTGCACCTCTCTTCTAGCAGAATGAAAATCTTGAGCCATAAAGACAAAAAGAATAGCAGTTTAAAATTAAACCATTTTAAGCAACTTTGCACATTTATGAGAGAAAGAATGTTGTTTGCATACTCAGGGGACAGCACGCTCTTCCCTGCAGTGCTCACTTCAGCTTTAGTCATTTACTAAGAAAGAGGGTTTATGCGGATGCCTTTGAGCTATAAGGCCAAGCACTCAGCTCTTATTGGCAAATTGAAGCATCCTTTGTAAATGTTTTTATTATTAACTGGAACTGTTTAATCTGTGCAACAATCACTTTCACTGCTGCTTCCTCTCCTACTAAAAAGCCTGAATTAAACGAGGAAACTGCAGCTTATTCTTTGGAAACAATTACTGAACAGAGCTGGATGCAATACACAGCAGCTACCATTAATGTTTCATTCATTTGCTGGTCTGTCTTTCTTTGTGACTACTAAGCTTCTTTAACATGGAAAAAGAAAACTTCTTAAAACAATCTGTAAAACGAACAGAAGTATTTCGGAATAAGATAGTAAAGAAAGTGACAGCAAACTTCCAGTACAGAAATCTACTAGAACTATGGAGTATTTCCCTAAGAAAGTTTCGCTTGTGCTTTGAAATTACATATAACACAGCATGCCAAAGAGTTTTGAAACAACTAACATGTAGCTGCTAATGTGTAACAAACTAAGCTTGTATTAGCAGCACATTGTACCCAGCTGTCCAGAAAAAAGACTCTAAATAGCATCCCAGATTTGAGAACTGAGCTGTTCTGTATGCCTTGTTAAAAATGTGCATTTTATTTAATAAATTCTACAGATAAAGGAACATAAGACTGCCACTCATAAATCAGTTTTCCAAATATATGCAATGTTGAGAACTAGTCTATGAACGCAGAGTGCTAAGAATAGTGTTTAATGCTGCAAGAAAACCCAGTAAAGTCACAACTCTTTAAAGTCACAACTCTTAAATGTGATTTGATTTTTAGTCACAAATCTAAAGTGCTAACTACTTGCAGGTCATCTCTTAGCATAATCTTGCTGCCAGAAATTGTGGGGGGAATGGGAGTAAGCCATATATAACTTCATGAATTGCTTCACTTTTCATGACACTGCTGCTATCTTTCAAAGAGATGGAGAGAAATCAGGGGACAATGTGATCACTCACTCAAATTTAGCCTGGATGTTGTTAAGTTGATCTTTTTTAAAAAGTCTTCTGAGATTAAAAGAGTGTCCAGAAACTCACATTTATGTTGAGCAAGAAAGATGATACCCTCCCAAGTTCTACAGCTTTCCAGAGCATTGATCAAGCCACCAACGCAGCTGCTTAAGGACAGAGTTAAATCTCAGCCGTCCTGAGTTAAGGGAAATGCCCAACACAGCTGCAGTGACAGATGCTCCAAATCCCCATCACAGGGCTGAAGCAAGCTGAAGTGCTAATGTGGGTGATATATCCCAATCAATGCAATGCACAGCTTTTCCACCTGCAGACACAGTATAGTCCTTTTCTACAGTGCCAATCCAGTTGTAGCCTAGCATTAATACCCTCAGCAAGCAGTAACTCTCTGCTTGCAGCGCAGCAAATACTAACTCAAAAATACAAGCAACCCTGGCCAATTAAGTAGTTTTGCCAAAACACTCCCCCAGGCCCAGCACCACATATTGGTACACTCTAAAGCCAATAGTAGGCGAGTTTTTTCCCCCAATACAGACACTTTTCTTCAGGCGCTTAATTAAGAAGCCCAAGTGAAAAATCTGCCTACCTATAGTCCTTTGCAGTATTCACTGTAGACAAATGAACACCTTCAGGGAATAATTCAGCCTCTTTCTTCTTCCTTTACTGGCCATTGAAGGATCCAAGGATAAGTAACATCCTAACTTGTGTTTTACGTAAGTGCCTAAGTCAAGTCAGATGGGTCTTGACCTGATTTCATACAGTAGCAAGATCGATGGTTTTTTTTTCTTTTTTTGAAATGTCAGGAGTACATATATACCAAAATATTGTGATTTGTTTTTTTGAGACAACATAAGGGCAACAAGCTTAATTATAAACAGTAGTCTGAAATACATTAAAACAACAAAACTGAATGAAGACATTTATAGTATTACAGCCTTGTGCTACGGGGAAGGGAATGTTCACTTCTACCTTCAAGTCCAATTCAGCATGCCTAAGCCTCTCTCAGAAGTCAGTGAGCTCTGTATGCCTTTTGGAATGGAGGAGCAGGCCTCTAGTCCATAGTTTTAACAGCCAAAATAATGACTATTTCAGTTCCCAAAACATAGACGTGAAAGAGCAGAAGCACTAAAAAAACCACTTGTACTGTTTAGCCTAGTTTAATTCCCACAGCCATCTTAAAGCATTTAATTTGAAAGACAAAAGGACCTTGAAGATCCATTTCGATACTGTAAAATAATGAAATGTAACAGCCAGTACCACCTTACATTATTGTGAAGTTATTTAGATAGCTAGACCTGCTAGCCAAGCTGAAATGAAGTCAGTAATGTACAAAACCTATTAAAATAACATAGAAAACAAGAGTTTTCTCCACTGAGAATATGGAGTTTGCAATGTTAGTATGTAGAGCTGGATTTAGTTCAAGAGCTGCTGCAGTCATATTGCCTTTATGATACTGAATTTGCTTCCAAACATGGCAAGCTGTAATACTGGAAGTTTCTCTCCAACAGTCTAGCAGATGTTATGTCTAGCACATTCAGGCACCTTCAAATAAACAGATCTCACATAAGACAGAGGCTCCAGTGGGGCATGAATAACTCTTAGACAGTAAACCAGGTCCATCTCAACTAACAGAGTCATGGTTTATCCATGGAGATCTACACTAGGCAGAATATTCCCCACAGCACTGGGGGATTCACAGAGCCTGAAGCAGCTGAACAGTGGTCTAAGAGCAACAATTAATAATGGGAATTAAGGAAAACTCTATCCATAGGCATGGTTGTTTCCCAGCAGGCAGAAGCATCCTGTGTGGGTTTCTCTTCGCAAACATCTACTTCTAAAAACAAGGCTTAAATGAAGCTGCTGAGCTGTGAACATGATTTCTCTGCCCTTCTCTGACTCTTCGAACCAGGCAACCCTGATGAAAAAAATCAATTCTGCATCCAGTGTACACTCCTAAGCAAATATTAGTAATTGAGGTGGAGGGGAAAGCACCAGGACAAAGGGCTTTAGGGGCCAGCAGGATTGAGCCCTTCCCCTATACGCAACCTTGGAAGGCAGAGCCTACTTTTCATTTTACATAGTCACTGCCAACATAACTTTCCCCCTCCTTCCCAAAAAGTCACCTGGCTGTAGGTGCATCAATAGCAGCTGAAGAGACACATACAGCCAGGAAAAAGGCCCTCTTTTGGCTCTTTTCTCCTCTTCCCCTATAAAGGGCTCAGAAAAAATTAGCCCATTACCAGGCTTAATGAGCCTGGTTACCACATATCAGGTGAGCCTTGGTGACCATGCTGAAGATGCAATCAATATCAAACCCAAGATAAGACACATTAGCTCAGGTGTCAGTGACGCAGGTTTAAACTAATCCACTTAACCTTGAGTTTGCAGTAGGTAAAGAGCATACATGCTAAGAATTGTTGCACCTCACCTTACACACGTTAAGCTGTGGCAATACATCTGCTTAGCATAAGCTCCTGATTTCTATTTCTAGAAGAGTGGTATGTTGACATAACAGGGCTGAGTCCAGGTTTGCCACCACAGCATAAGAGGGAGGTCAAAACAAGGATTAGAAAATTAGGCTGGCCCACAAGGATAGTACAGCTTCCACCAGTATTCACTTGAGTATAGAACATCACAGGAATTTTTTCCTCAAAAATGTGTTTTCCAGTGCCATAGGTACAGTAATTAGATCATGGACTTAAATCATTTCATCCGAGTGCATCTATGATATCTACATTAGTGCCCTCATTCTGACACAGCAAGACATTCAAAATTGAGCATAACAAACAGAAGGGAATTCAGATCAACAACTTAACAGAAGACACTCCCAAATTTTGTAGCCGCTAACCTCCAGAACTGCTGCATAAGCAAGCAGAAGTCTCCACCCATTTATGCATAATAAGATTAAAAAACAGACAGGTGGTGACTTAACCCCTAACTGACTTGACATGTTCTTCATTTCATGTGATGTGTTGTTTTAAACCTTTAGTTAAGAAGGAAAAGAGTCTTCAACATTGAGTGTCTAGAAGGACAAAATATTGTCATCCTGAAATGCTATATCAGTTTAGTAATATCACATTATAAAGGGAGACATCCAACTACGAACATTCATTACAGGTCCAGAGCCTTCAACTGTATCAAGCAGCAACTGAAAGCACACAGGAGAAGCTGAAGACTTGTGCCCTGCACATCTGCACAGAGGAAGAAAGTAGCTGCGCACTCACCCCTCCCTCACAACAATTTGAAGTGGCCTCCTCTGAAACATTTAGCTGACTTAAAACTCATTTAGTTTTATTATTCTACCTATTCTATTATTCTATTTTTTATTATTCTACCTATTCTATTATTATCCTACACAGTAGGATTGAATTTCCACAGCGCTCTGACTTGGCCAAACCAAGCCTACCTCACTGCTCAAAGGCATTTTTCTACTGCGCGGGAGCCTCCCAGTAAGGAGCTGAAGGTCTTGCAGAGTGTAGAAGCACATCACTATCTTAGACATGAACCATTCCACCTTCCTCCAACACAGACTTTACAACTCTTTCACAGAAGAACGAACTCTCTCCTCTAAATCTCAATGTCTGTTAATTATATCACCAGCTTTCTGCTGTTTTACTCATCTGCCATTCCAAGTTTCCTAGTCTGCTACAGACAGTCAATTCATTCAATTTCTTTTCTAATGGACACATCTGGGGATGATTTACCACCTGAAGCTGCTGTAGGAAATTTAGAGGAATGCCTCCTCAAAAAGCAGCTACCACCTTACACTGCACTCCTGCCTGAAAGGGAAAGAAAAACTCACACATCCCTAAAAGTGGTTTCAGAGGCACTCAAATGTACCCCAGGTTATCAGGGCTTAGTTTGCTTACCAATGCAGAAAACTGGAAGTTTAGATTGCATTTAACAAGACCCAAACTCCTCATCTACTTTTAGAAAATACAAAGGAGGAGACTCATATGAACCCCATAGAGTTTGTTAGCAAAAACCATAGGAAACTTTCACCTAAGCTGTGGAAGACAAATCCATCCTCTCAAGCAAATAGCAGGTAGCTGTCCTAAGGGCACAGACACACATGCCTTCTCCAGGCATGGTTGCACTCTGCAAAGAAAACAGATCACTCATATGATCTGCTTTGCCAAAGACAGACCTACAGTTTGAACAAGCTCAGCTCACTTTGCCTGAACAGATTAGGAAGCAATCACATGAGCAGCTCAGGGATCAGTGCTGAGTGCAACACCTACAGCAGCTGGAGGAGCCAACATGATGACATTTTCACTGCCCAAAACATATGGAAGAATCATATTCCCTGTAAAAATGCAGGTTCACCTGCCACCCTTTGAACATAGCACTGCTGGACAGGCACTCCTTTTACAGGAAGGGGGAAAACAGTTTTGGACTCAGGGGTCTGGTATGGGAAATATCCCGACACTCAAGTATGTTCCTGGTGCTGCAGCTCCATACCTTTACACCTGTGGGCTTAGAAGCCTAACCTGCCAACCAGCATTTAGCACAGAATCATATGTGAATACTCATTTACTAACATGGATGCTTATAAAAATGCCTTTTAAATAGGGTTTGAACCAGGCGGTATTTTTCAAATCTAACCTGTACTAAGTGTTACTTCAGATCTACTGTAATGCCAGTGAAATGACCATTTGACTCACTTTAGTAGTCTATTCCTAACTGTATTCATTTTACATAAGAAAATTTAAGCAGTGTGAAAAGAAACAACGGGACATTCCCTATCAAAGCCAGCATAGTACACCTTGCCTAAGAGGAAATACACCCCTATCAAAAATTTTAAAGCCCGATGTTTTTATCAAGGGCTTAATTTGTAAACACATTTCAGTTATGTTCCTATGAACCTTTAGCCATCTGGATCCCAGTTCAGGCTTTATTTGTATACAAAAATATATTATAATGGAAAAGCACTAAGAGTTCTCAACTATATACAATTACAAATATTTTTCATAAAAAGCAACTTCAGATTCAAAATTAAGCTATATTTTAAAGCAAAAATATAGCAGTAACATTTGAGTTACCCAACTCCACCTATGTTGCCTGTTAAATGCTTATGGGAGATGACAAAGGTTATGTTCAGAAGGTGAACAGCTCGGGCAGCAAAGCTATCAGACAGTGTCAGCAGTTCCCAGTGACTGATGTCACTTATCCTCCAGGACATCTTCATATTTGGCATCAGTGCCAAAGTTTCCTGTTTCACATACCTGTAAACACAAAGCAAGATCCGTTCCACATTTAATAACGTAATTCAATAATTGCATGCTGTTGACACATCAGATATCATATTATGCTCAGCTTTTTAGACTGCCTGACACAGGGCAAAACTATGCCTTTTTTAGCATGAGAACTAAGAGGTTATCGTGTGTAAAGATTTGAGGCAACTTCTGTTCTAATAAGTACACTGCACAAAAGGCATCTGTACAAAGCTTTCGCGTAACCTCAAGTACCCAACAGAACTCCTCCATCATGTGTTGATCAGGATCCAGGTGGAAGGTGGAGTTTTCCCAGAATTCTAACATACAATAGAGTTCACATGTCACCAGAGACCAAGTGACACTCTGTAAATGAAACTTGAAATAACTACACAGCATTTGCTTAGCTGGAAAAAACTTGAGCAGGTAGCAGTCCCTGACCTCATCTTCATGTGCTTTACAGGGGGACAATGAAACCAATAAACAATGGGCAGCCTATTTCAAGTCACCTGCAACATGGCAGTGGAAGAGATAGCAACACAAATATTTGAGATTTTGGGGAGGTTTTTTCCTTCTACATGGGCAAAACTTTGGACTTGAATTTTCAGGAGCGCAATCAATTGAAATTTCAGTGGTAAAAATTATTAGGTCAAGCATGCATCCATAATAGAAGTCAGGAAACCAGAAGTGTATTTTAAATAAGGGAAGTGAAATCAGGATTAAGATATGACTAAGACAACAGGGAGGCAGGAAGATCATAAGGGCAGCTGCCTTCAATTAAATTCAAGGCAGATGGCCAAGGCCTCAAGAATTTTAGGGAAGGGAAAATACCTAATGTTGTAAGACACACTGAATTTCTGCTTTTTGTCCACACTGCCATTTAGGTCTAATCCTGCGATTTATTTTGTATGGGACCAGATTGTAGAGCCACACAAAACAGGTTCATACTTCAAACAGCCAGCATGGGAAGCAGCACAAAAAAAAGAGTATACAGTGGGAAGAGGAGTTTAAGTTCCTAATAAAAAACCCAACAGTACAATTTGGAAATCATAACTCCTACATAGTGACAGAAAGTAAGTAGGCTAAATTCCTTTCTGGTAGAGATGGAAAAAAATCAAAATCCTACTTAATCTAGTCTAAGACAGATACAGATATCTTTTCAACCATTTCATAAAGCATATAAAGCATAAAGCAAAGCATAATATTAATAAAACTTTAGATTGATATCTTTCACTGTGGTTACTGCTCCAGTTAGCTTTATAACTGAGCACAAACCCACTTCCTAGCAGCTTTGAAGAGTCCAGAAAATGTGTTTACTCAGTCTATGCACTGTCAAGAAGTGAACTGCAGCTGCTTCAGAGATGGCAGAGGTTCACAGGAATATGGCCTTTCTGTCACACACCTACTGCATACATTGTGCATGACACAGGACAACAGGAGTAACTCCATCACTCCCACTAACCCTGCACCTGCTTAAAACAACCCAGTAGAGACAGCATTGATTTTTATTTTCTGAAATACCTGAACTAATCTGAAATTTACACATGTAACTCATTCAGATTAACAGTCAGGCTTCTAAATAAGGGAAAAGAGAATTCGGTAAGTAAGAACATCTACAAAGCACACAATTACACTACTAAACAGGGAAAGGATGTCCAAAGAAAAAGCCTTGAGCATTTAAGCAATGACCTGAGTTTATTTTACCTTCTTATCTACCTAGTAATCCATAGCACAACCAAACTAAATGTAGATATAAAAAGATTGTTACTCTACCCTTTATTTCTGATACACTGACTTCCATCACTCTGAAAAAATTTACTTACTTGCTAGTGTCCTGTCAAGATCAGCAATAAAGTCTTCCAGTTCTTTTGTATCTCCAAGCTTTGCTGCAAATTAAGAAAGGTCAGCACAGCTTAAACATAACATCTCTGTCCAAGAGAACCCCCCTGGACCTGTACAATTCCCCAAATAAATTTCAGTGGTATCAAACATCCTCTGGGTTATTTTCAGAAGAGTCTTCCTAACCTTTCTCTCAGCAGGGTTGCTAAAGTGTCCAAATGCAGTCTCAGAAACTGGTGACACCAATTGAAAACTTAACTGTAAAAGAAATTTAATCCAACTGATTGAAGCAAAGCAACTCACTTTTTAGTTTCCTCAAAGCAGAGGTTGCAGTGGGAGGAAAAAACAATAGGTCAGCTAATCCAGGTCCTTCCTACTGTGAGATTTTTCCTTTTAATTCATATCTATTTGCAGACACTGCTTTCACAGCCCTTTGTTGCTTTGACATTAGGTCCTTGATCACGGTCCATACGCTCTAAGTCTGGATCCAAGCATCCACCCAAATTTTCACTCCTAACGAAGTCACCCATCCCACTCAGTCCACTTCTACTGCAAGTGGCTTGCTTGTCGCATTTGTGACATACTCCAAGCTGGTTCCAAGTCCATCTCTAGCATCTCATCAGGAACAGCATCTTCACCTTTCGTACAATTCCTTGCCAAAGACTTCCTGCCAGTTTAACTGCATTTTCTCTACTTACTGACTACGGCTCATTATTTCTCCCTCACACCACACTAACCAGTAAAAACCCTTTTCACTTGTTACTGGTCAGTGCAGACAAGACCAATGAAAGCCTAAACATTTCTTGAGCATGCACACGAGAAGACTGTTGTCATGAAAGCACTGTGAAGTACGTAAGTATGTGCCACTTATTGGCACACCTACTCCAGAGTTAGTCTAAGCTACCCAAGTGAAACAAGCTTCCGTGGAGTTAGACCAGCTGCAAGACAGAATCCTTTCTCAAATAGCATAGCCACACAGGAGGAAGTAATTACTACATATACATGCATCAGCAGTGCAAGGTCCACAAGCACCTAAGTAATTGTGCTAACCCAAATGGCAGCATATGGCTTCTGAGGAGTCACCTACTGCACTCCTGCATTCAAGTTAAGAATTTCTCTCTGAGACACTTAAGCTCCTTCATCACTTAAGTGTTACTCCTCACTTAAGTCAACTCTGAAGCGCAGTATTCCATAAGCAGCACCACAATTTCAGATAAACTAAAAACTGTCACTTCCTTTAGCTTGGTGGTTCAAAGTCAAGAGTTGCCAGGCCACTTGCCAACTGCGAGTGCAACATGCTATTGCGTTGATCACAAACAGTAACAGCACTTGCACCTGCACTGGGCTTTACAGGAAGACTGTCATGGAAAGACTGCCATGGAAAGACTGCCAAGGCTTGTCCATGCATCAGACTACTACCCCCTGCTGCTCTTCCATGTGGGTGCTAATGACACAAAAGGCAAATTGGAAACCATCAAACAGGACTTCAGAGCTCTGGGAATGGTGGTGAAGGGTCTGGGAGCCCAGGTCGTTTTCTCCTCAAACTTGCCTGTGAGGGGGAAGGATGGGAGGAGGAGTAGAAGAGTTTTCCAAGTTAACAACTGGCTGTGCCGCCGGTGTCAGTAACAGGGCTTTGGTTTCTATGACCGTGGGGGCCTGTTTGAAGATCACCAGCTGATGGGGAGAGATGGGATCCACCTTACCAAGCAGGACATGCGTGTCCTGGCCAACAGATTGGCCAGCTTGGTAAGGAGGGCTTTAAACTAGGAAAGATGGGGGAAGGGGAGTGGTATAGTGGCAGGGGAGTCAGTAAAACACTGCTCAAGTCAGGATGCCTCCAGCGGGTGCATGCAGCCAGGGGAGACAGCATGGGACATGGCTATGGAGGATCCTCTTGCACCTCTCCTGGGAAGCTTGCATGCCTGTATACCAACGTGGGCAGCATGGGGAATAAACAGGAAGAGTTAGAGATCTGTGTGCAGTCACAGGGCCATGATCTCATTGCAGTGACAGAGACATGGTGGGATAGTTCACATGACGGGGATGCTGTCATGGATGGCTACGTGCTTTTTCGAAAACACAGGCCAGGAAGGTGAGATGGTGGAGTTGCCCTTTATGTGAGGGAACAACTAGAATGTGTGGAGCTCTGCCTAGGGGTGGATGAAGAGCAAGTGGAGAGCCTATGGGTAAGGATTAAAGGGCAGGGTAACATGGGTGACACTGTTGTGGGGGTCTACTACAGGCCACCTGACCAGGAGGAAGTCATCGATGAGGCCTTCTACACAGACAGCTGGAAGTAGCCTCACGATCACAGGCCCTGGTTCTCATGGGGGACTTCCACCACCCTGACATCTGCTGGGAAGACAGCACAGCTAGGCACAAACAGTCAAAGAGGTTCCTGCAAAGCATTGATGATAATTTCTTGACTCAGGTGGTGGAGACGACAACGAGGAGAGGTGCAATGCTAGACCTTGTACTAACAAACAAAGAAGGTCTAGTTGGAGAGGTGAAGGTTGGGGGCAGCCTTGGCTGCAGGGACCATGAGATGGTGGTGGTCAGGATACTCCGAGGAGGGTGGCAGTCTTGCATATTGCCCTGCTCCCTGGACTTCAGGAGAGCTAACTTTGGCCTCTTCAGGGACCTGCTTAGGGGAATCTCATGGGGTGGGGCCCCAGAAGGAAGAGGACTCCAGGAGAGCTGGTTAATATTCAAGCATCACCTCCTCCAGGCTCAAGAGCAGTGCATCCCTCTGAGTAAGAAGTCCAGCAAAGGGGGCAGGAGACCTGCATGGATGAGCAAGGAACTCCTGGCAAAACTCCAACAGAAGAAGGAAGTCTACAGAGTGTGGAAGAGGGGACAGGCCACTTGGGAGGAATACAGGGACATTGCCAGAGCATGCAGGGAAGCGACAAGGAAGGCTAACGCCCCTCTGGAATTAAATCTGGCAAGGGATGTCAAGGACAGCAAGAAGGGCTTCTTCAAACACATCAGGAGCAAAAGGAAGACTAGGGAAAATGTGGGCCCGCTGCTGAATGGGGCGGGCGCCCTGGTGACAAAGGATACAGAGAAGGCAGAGTTGCTGAATGCCTTCTTTGCTTCAGTCTTCACTGCTAAGGCCAGTCCTCAGGAATTCCAGACCCTGAGGACAACAGAGAAAGTCTGGAGAAAGGAAGACTCTCCCTTGGTGGAGGAGGATTGGGTTAGAGTTCATTTGTCCAAACTTGACATCCACAAATCCATGGGCCCCGATGGGATGCACCCACGGGTGCTGAGGGAGCTGGCGGATGTTATCGCTAGGCCACTCTCCATCATCTTGGAAAGGTCCTGGAGATCAGGAGAGATGCCTGAGGACTGGAAGAAAGCCTGTGTCACCCCAGTCTTCCAAAAGGGCAAGAAGGAGGAGCCAGGGAACTACAGGCCTGTCAGCCTCACCTCCAGCCCTGGAAAGGTGATGGCACAGCTCATCCTGGAGGCCCTCACTAAGCATGTGGAGGACAAGAAGGTGATCAGGAGTAGTCAGCATGGATTCCCCAAAGGGAAACCATGCTTGACCAATCTGAGAGCCTTCTCTGATGGAATGACTGGCTGGGGAGAGGAGGCGAGAGCAGTGGATGTTGTCGACCTGGACTTCAGCAAGGCTTTGGACACTGTCTCCCATCACATCCTCCTAGGCAAGCTCAGGAAGTGTGGGCTAGATGAGTGGACAGTGAGGTGGACTGAGAACGGGCTGGATGGCCGAGCGCAGAGGGTTGTGGTCAGTGGCACAGAGCCTAGTTGGAGGCCTGTAGCTAGTGGTGTCCCCCAGGGGTCAGTCCTGGGTCCAGTCTTGTTCAATATATTCATCAATGACCTGGAGGAAGGGACAGAGTGCACCCTCAGCAAGTTTACTGGTGATCCTAAACTGGGGGGAGAGGCTAACACACCAGAAGGCTGTGCTGCCATTCAGAGGGACCTGGACAGGCTGGAGAGGTGGGCGGAGAGGAACCTCCTGAAGTTCAACAAAGGCAAGTGCAGGGTCCTGCACCTGGGGAGGAAGAACCCCATGCACCCGAACAGGCTGGGGGCTGACCTGCTGGAAAGCAGCTCGGCAGAGAAGGACCTGGGAGTGCTGGTGGACAAGTTAAGCATGAGCCAGCAGTGTGCCCTTGTGGCCAAGAAGGCCAAGGGTCTCCTGGGGTGCATTAGGCAGAGTGCTGCCAGCAGGTCGAGAGAGGTGATCCTGCCCCTCTACTCAGCCCTGGGGAGGCCTCACCTGGAGTCCTGTGTCCAGTTCTGGGCTCCCCAGGACAAGAGAGACATGGCACTCCTGGAGAGAGTCCAGCGGAGGGCTACAAAGATGATTAGAGGGCTGGAGCACCTCTCCTATGAGGAAAGGCTGAGAGAACTGGACCTGTTCAGCCTGGAGAAGAGAAGACTGAGAGGGGATCTCATCAATGTGTACAAGTATCTGAAGGGGGAGTGTCAAGAGGATGAGGCCAGCCTCTTCTCCGTGGTGCCCAGCAACAGGACAAGAGGCAACGGGCAGAAAGTGAACCACAGGCAGTTCCATCTGAACCTGAGAAAACACTTCTTCACTGTGAGGGTGACAGAGCATTGGAACAGGTTGCCCAGAGAGGTGGTGGAGTCTCCTTCGCTGGAGATATTCAAAACCCGTCTGGATGTGATCCTGGGCAATGTGCTCTAGAGGTCCCTGCTTGAGCAGGGTGGTTGGACTAGATGATCTCCAGAGGTCCCATCCAACCTAAACTATTTTGTGATTCTGTGAATCCTTAGTTTTGTGTCATTTTTTACCATGAGAACAAGACAAGTTATGTGTGTGAATCCTTGCTCACCAGAAGGCTACACAGTTGCAAATCAGGAAGAGGCAAACAAAGCTAAGTTTACCTTTACATGGGGTTACTGATGGAGATGGTAGACTTGGAGTAGATACGGTTGGAGAATTCAGCTTTTCATCACTGAAGCTGAAACTATTTCTGTAGAGTGACTCTGCACCTGTAAGAAAAGATACATTATAAACCAAAATACCATGATTAATTCCTACTGCAAGTCTGCAATAGCAGCAAAGAGAGAAATGGGAGGTAGGGAACCTCCCAAGGGAAGTGTCAGCTTTCCCCACAGTCTGCATCAACCAGGAAAAATTACAGGAACAGGAATTATCCCACATCAGTTATATGAGGCATGGCCTGCCTGAGGTACAATATTCTGGGAAGTTTTGGTATCATGAACTTTTTTCCAAAAGCTGTAAAAAAACTAAATGAGGAGCTCTAGGACAGGGACAGTCTCCCAGAAGCACTGTTATCCTATAGCCTGTAATTGCACTGCTATTGCAGTAACAGAGCAAAAAGCAGGGTCTATTTCCGAACAGAAATGCCTGCATGCCTGATGCCATTCATTAATAACATCTTTCTCTGCTGCTGCACATAATCTGTCCAGTAAGGTCTGAATATGGCTGTGCACCTGAACAGGGTCCTGCACCTAGGGAGGAATAGTCCCATGTACCAGGACAGGCTGGGGGCTGACCTGCTGGAAAGCAGCTCGGCAGAGAAGCACACAGAGGTCCTGGTGAACAAGTTGACCATGAGTCAGCAGTGTGCCCTTGTGGCCAAGGCAGCCAATGGTATCCTGGGGTGCATTAGGCAGAGTGCTGCCAGCAGGTGGAGGGAGGTGATCCTGCCCCTCTACTCAGCCCTGGGGAGGCCTCACCTGGAGCACTGTGTCCAGTTCTGGACTCCCCAGGACAAGAGAGACATGGAGCTCCTGGAGCGAGTCCAGCCAAGGGCTACTAATTAAAGGACTGCAGCATCTCTCCTGTGAAGAAAGGCTGAGGGAGCCTCAGCCTGCAGAAGAGAAGGCTCAGGAGGATCTGATCAAAGCATGTAAGTATCTGAAAGGAATGTGTCAAGCAGTGGGGCCAGACTCTTCTCAGTGGTGCCCAGTGACAGCTCAAGAGGCAACAGGCACCAACTGAAACACAGGAAGTTCCCTTCTGAACCTGAGGAAAAACTTCTTTCCTAGGAAGATGCCTGAGCACTGGAACAGGTTGCCCAGGGAGGTGGTGGAGTCTCCTTCTGTGGAGACTGTGAGAAGCCATCTGGACACAACCCTGGGTAATGTGCTCTAGAGGACCCTGCTCGAGCAGGGGATTAGACTAGGTGATCTCCAGAGGTCCCTTCCAACCTCAACCATTCTGTAACTCTGATACTGTATTCTGCTAAATTCAGGGCCGAAAGCTCTGACTTGCTGTCTAATCAGCACAATCGCTGTGACATCCAACTTGGGCCACCTTTAACTGATGAACAGAGATCATCATCAGCATTGGCCTCACCCTGAAATGGAGCCCATGAAAAGCATAACATTCAGTCTAAGGGAGGGAAAAAGAATAACTGTTCTGCAATGATGTTTCTTACCAGCACTGTACAATGCAGTATGAACCCCAGCACATGAAGGGGCTGACAGTAACAATTAGAGATTTAACTTTTCTTCCTGAAATCAGCTTACGGGCCAGCTTTAAACCAGAACCACACTTCTTAAAAGCCAAGACACATGCCCCAGTGAACAAGAAACTTGCAACGGAAAGTTTTAGTTGTACTGGACAACCACTCCTACCATGAGGAAAAAGCCAAATAATTCATAGCACCTCACAGAAGTAGCCCTGTAGCCAAGAGTCCAGCGCACCAGAAAACCGACAGAACAAGCTGTCTAACACTTCCCAGGCAGTTCATTTGAAAAGACCACAACAAGAACTTTTAATGATTCTATATTTTAAAGGTCACCGAGCTAACTGAATTAATAGATTAACCCACAGAACAAAGGCTATATAACTGAGAGTGTACTTGTAATATGAGAGCTATACTACTAGTATCCCAGGACACCAGGGACCCCGGGAATTTACATTACACACCACCACTTACCACACAGCAAATCTAAAGCTCCAGCTGCTTTTACACATTCCTGGAATAAAGTGTTTTCCTGAATACTTGCAAGGGCAACTCAAATTGGAAAAGTCTTTACTCCATTAGCCCTTTAAATCAATTGAGGATTAGCCACACAATTCTCTGCATTCATACCTACGTACAGATCTGAGTCAGCCACCATCTTCAATTCTTGTTGTAGTTTTCTCTGTAGCCCTTCTGTAAGTAGCTGGAAGTACTGGCTACCCACCTTGCAAGGTACAGTAACCAAATTACATTGTTTCATTGAACATACGCTCTGTGGAAACTAATATGTCTCAGAAATACTTATACCTGCACAGAGAAAGACAAGACACAGCTCTGGCTTTTTAAATATTTCACATGCTTTTCTTCCAGGGCAGGAAAGCAGTTGCAACAGGTGAAGAGCTTTCACAAAGGTGTTACCTCCTGATGGGTAGTATTATTAACTTTTTCAAGAAAGCACCAATGCCTGTCTTTCTCAGCAAGCAAAAATTTACTTTAGCTACTAGCTTTGGCTTACACTTGCCACCAAGCAGCAGACATTCTCATTACGGAAGATGAAATGTATTCCCTCAGCTAGCAAGGTTATCATAACTACTGAAAACATACCCTTTCAAAAAACACTTCTGATGTCCACTGCACAAGAATTTCAGCTTTGCCAAAATACCAAATATGGCTCTAGGGCAGAACGCTCTGGCAGAAGCACTTCAGTCCTTGCTCTCTACCAGCTGCAACAGCCAAGATTTGCTCACTCACCTTCAAAAAAGGTCTCCACTGCCCAACAAATACAGCATATCCCCTGCAACCTAATAACTAGAACCTGGTGCCAAGGATCTCTCACCACTGCTGCCCATCCTCATCCAACCCCTTCTGTTCCACTGCAATGAGAGCTTATCATTCATTACTTTGTACCTCTGAAGTTTGTATATACACATAGGCAGAAGAATCAAGCTATGATCTCCAGGTGCCTTTACAAATACACTCTTCTAAAAGAAACCCTTAAAAAAGGTCCCAGTTGGGTTACCGAGTTGATCTACATGAGTCAGGCTAAGGCAACAGCTGCCAAATTAAAGATTGCCAAGTAAAATACATCCATGTTTACTGTAAAGGTAATCTGTAGTTAGTACTGACCTTTGCTGTTCCAGTGTACCGTTAAACCACACAGCCAAAACACCACTGCAATACCCTGTACGTATAGAATGTTTCCAGAAAAACAAACAACTGAAAGGTTCTGGACAGTAATTCACTGAAGCAGGAAAGCCCCAGACTTTCCCTTTTAAAACACGCAACGGAAAAGTGCAGCCATCTGACCTCAATATTATGTTCTTTCTAATAGCATAGTTCATTAGGATATCAGTTTAAGAAGCACTCATGGCTACCTCTGCTCCTATTGAAATCAGTGCAATTCTGCTGCTGCAATTTTCAGTGAGGAAAGTTTTAGAGAAACTGCATCCCTCAAGCTTTCAGAGAGCAGCCCTACAATTCCATTAACACATCTCTACAGATCATGAGTTCATCACTAACAGGTCAACGCTTAAGGAACAGAAGGTACAACTCATTCCCAGTCAAAGCATACCCTATCTGACTGAAAAGGGAAACCAGGAATTCCTAATGCCACCAGTAAACAGGGGAAGTGTTTATGGTATGAAGAGTTCATTTCACAAGGCATATGCTGCACCCTCAAGGAGGGTGCTTATTTTGATCATGCTAACACTTTGCTGCATTATTTAGAGCCTCCTGCCTCATTATCAACCATCTGCTCCAAAGCTGACACCAAAAAATCACCCCTTTTCCCTATCTCAACTTCTGGGCTTAACACTTTAAAATATTCCAAATCACATAATCACAAGTTACCAGAAAGTGATCTAGGAAGCTTGAGATTCAGACAAACAAGCATGCAGCATTATACGCTAAACTTACCACGCTGTTCCCTCACCACACTTCCTACTCGTGAGGCAGCGTATCTAATGCCAGTCTTCCCCTTTAATAAGGCTTCCTTCTATAGAGCAAAGCATAAGGCAGACAAGCAGGTATTCTGGATGTGCAAGAACAGGAAGTCTTATAGGAGGCAAGCATGCTTCTCCTTAAATTGAAAGGCCTGGAAAGCAACCTATGTACCTGAAACTTCTGGGTTTTCTTCCCCTTGAAGGTATCTGATGATGTCATAACACATTCTTGCTCCATACAAGTCTTATTATATCATATTCCTCTCTCATTGTTAGAGACAGGCCTTTAGAAGTCTGAGGAAGCAATCCACTTCCTGAAAATGCTCTTCTCTTTGTCACATAAAACTGGAATTGACTGTTAAGAACAAAGATCCACCTACTCAGTGCCCTGTCTCCGAGACAGACTCGGAGCAGACGCCTGCAGAAGAGCTTAAGAGTGGGGCAGGCAGCTTCCAGATACACCCCACCAATTTCTAGCAAAACACAGACCAACATACTTCCTAAGACACTAGCACCATCTTAGCCCTCACTAGCCCCTCATGACTTTTTTCATGACTATCTAGCTGCTTTGATAATGTAAACTTAACAACCACAACACCTCAAGGCAATACATCTTACAACCGAGATATACATTGTGTGAAGAAATAGTTCCTTGTATTTAGTTGAAATCTGCTAGTGTGATTTGATGTTCTCATACTGGGAGAGATGGCAAACAGTCATTTCTACTTCACTTCCGAAACATCCTAAGTGACGTTAGGGAACACTAGCTTGTCCCCACTGAAGTCATCTCTTCCAGGCTAACAGTCCTAGCCTGTTTAGTCATTTGGAAGCTAGCTCACACCTTCAACCATTTGCACTGTCCTTTCCTGCATCTTTTCCACACTTAGGTATTGCAAGATGGCAAACGTATCCTGGCTTTGCAGGATGACTGTGGCAGTACTAATATCAGCCAGTGTGTCCTCTTCAGCTGGCAGAGCCATTAGCACAGCGCCACACGCATGCATCCAGGGCATGTAACCATGAATGCTTGTACTATACTACACCAGATGTAGTGTGTTAACAGGAAGCAGCTCAACTCCTTAGTAACCCTGCACTGGCTCAGTTTTCAAATTAAAGCACCAAAAGAGTTCTAGAGGCACTGAGGGCCTTTTGATGCATTTCATAGCCAGCTCCTAAAAGCTACTAGGAAGGTACACTTCAGGCTCTATCAGGGCAAGAACTGAACTGAGGCACTTGTTTCCCAATGCTTTTGACACCGAGACACTAGAAGTTGAACCTGTTCCAAGAAAAGGCACCAGTAGCTAAAAAGGCAGAACATTTGAGAGCACAACGCATTATGTTTAGCTTTTAGGTGCTATTACAGCTTTGGCACAAGACATGCTCAAGCATTTTCCTCCTCAACCTTCCATTAAGTTTAACTTTCTATTCGTTCTTCCAAGTTTAGACTTGGAATACTTTTGTGCCATAGCTACATAGTACACTGGCAAAGTGCATTCAATGGACATGCAACTTCTACAGGCAAGCCTGCCTTTTTCTTTGCAAGCTTATTCCAAAACACAAAAAGCAAACAGCATCTGCAAAAGCTCAGGTTTGTCACTATAGCTGTATCTGCACTAAAGGCTTTTGACAACACAGCTCTATTACAAATCACACCATCACATCCAACACATGCCATAACTAGCAAAAACTTATAAAAGCATCTCCTAACTCAGATATTTCAGCACAAGTAACGATCCACAGTATGAAGCTGTTATACCTTGATCCTGTTGAACACATCAAGCTGAAGCATAATTAGTATTCATTCTGATAGTTCACCAACTCAAGAGGGTCTATTGTTGGAGTAAATTACTTACTGCATCATGATCTCCAGCACTGACCCAATTAGCTGTTGGGTTTAACACAACATTTGTGGGCCAAATACTAAGATCAGCCCTCTGCACAAGCTAGCATTTTCATTACTGTAAGGGCTACAGTCCAGTGTGTTAGGTACAATACTCAACCACAGCCAAGACAGACCTTGGCCAAAGATCATTCAGTCCAAGTAATCACACAAGATGTGGGAGAACAAAGTATTAACATGGCCATTTTCCAAAGTGTCTGAATTTCACTTCCCCCATCCCCCAAGAGGCTCAAGCGTACAATAAGAATTTCCATTAGTACTTTTGGTGCTAGCTCCCTCAAGAGGAGCTTTCAAGGTAAAAGCAATATTTAAAGGATTAACTGTATTGATAAAGATCTTGTGTAATTCCTTCTGTTTTTACACATTAAGTTGCCTCATCCTCATTGTACAAGCCCCAGGAGAGGAAAGGCTTCCCTTGGCCTACCACAAAACAGCATTGCTCAGATACAGCCAGTGTTGGTAGTTTTGGGGGAAGTTTAAATTGAAAACTGGTTCATGCGCTCTGAAACAAGCGATTGCAACAGCTTCAGCTGTTACTGGCCAATCTTACAATCCCCCACTAGACTCAACGATATCACTGCAGGAGTGGCAGAACAATGGGTACGCCTGACCTTCAGCCACTCCACACCACTTAGGAGGACAGATTACTCTGCCAACAAGAAGAGACAGTCATAAAATGTAGTCTGAACTCTTCTGTAAGCACCTAACAAAGCACAGCTGGAATCACCTCTGCCACTGGACAACATGAGTTTGTTAAGGTGCAGCGTCTTTGTAAAGGAGAGGACAATCCCAGCTCTTTGCAGATACTATTGTTGGAACCTCTTGCGCTGTCACAGATTTGTGTTCTAACCACTTGCCCTCTCTTAGCCTACTTTCCCTTTGATCCTCTGGTGATGCTTAACCTAAGTGTTACCATGGGAATACAGAGGTCATGAATTCAGCGGTACACCTTCAAAGGACAGAGACCAAGGAAAGGTAGACCTAGGAAAAAATACTTCAACTGAACAGAAGGAGCCTAGATTAGAACAATCCCTGTCTATTCTCGGACGCGACACAGGGAACGTAACTAGCTTGCATCATTTCAGCTTGTTTTGTAACATGATCTCTTCACAGAGGTCTGCTCCAGCAGACTCCAGATTGGAGTCTACTCTCCAATCCCACCAGCATGCCCAACTAAGAAGCCTTCAGCACTGAACACACTCTTCGGGAAGAAGGGTTTTACTCTGTCTTTTCTGAGAAAGATGCAAAGTTCCTAGCAAAAGCCTTCAGGGAAATAGGCATTCATTCCTTTAAATGAAACCTGACAGCATTAGAAGCTCATTCGGACTTCAGATTTTTCACATTCAACTAGAGTTTAAACTAGCCCAAGTGAACTTACTTCATAAGACAATCAGGCTAGCCAGTTTTCTGCTTCCTTCCCCTCTCCTAGCCTCATATGCTTGGCATAGGTGGATTCCAACACACCACCTTCAGTGGCATACGCTGGACCAGTGACGCCACTATCCAGAAGACAGCGATTTCTTCATCGGAACCACCTCTCACATTATGCACCATCAAAGGAGGAATTCCAACAGCTCGGACTCTGGTAGCTTGGCAAGTTCCTAATACATGCTCTTCGAGGACTTTGCTCAAAGCCTTTAAATTCTCTCTACCTCTATTCATGTATTCAGCCTAAATCAGGTCACATGTGACAGGTTTTGTTTTCCAGGCCTTCCTGAAGTTCTCATCTGCTGTTCTGTATGAGCATGCTGTTCCTTAGTAAGCCTTCTGCTCTGTAAGGGAGCACTTCCATTTTCCTCAAAAGACCCTTCCTGTCAACCCTAACACAGCAATTTTAAGTACTGTTCAAGGTTAACATATGTGCTGTCGTTCAACAGAGTTACGTGACTATAGGTAGGCTTTAGCCACACAAGAGGAATGAGTTCTTGAGGCTGCTTTGGTTTCTCTGTTTTGCCAACAGCAGAGTATTTCACCAGACAGAATCTTGAAGCTACCTGTTTTTGGTAAGAGTATGCTAGAGTTAATATATTAGAATACTGAAGACTCTGCAAAAACAGTAACACTAGGGCTCTCCTGGCATAGTTAAGGCAAGACTAGACTTACAGGCTGCTCACATAATTCTTCAGCTTCAGTCAGTAAAGGCAGGCCTCATCTTACGTGCCTCCAGCCACCCAAAAGGCTAACGTGTAACCTAAATCAAGCGTTCATTTCTAGAGCTCCCTCCACAGGGAGGGAGACTTGCAAAGAGCAGTTCATCCACCCTAAGAAAGGGAGATATATAGGCGCCTCCTGAGGCTGGTACCTCTGCAGACTACAGGAAAACTTTCAAAGGGGTAGTTCGGCTAAATGTCAGAGCTGGAGGTAGATAACATTAAGCAATATGAATCCTACCCCTGATGATGATAAAGGGCTTTGGTACAAGGGAGAAGCCAATAGGGATAGCTTAAGCACTAGGAAGACTGTGCTCCTAATGCTAGGCAATCTTGTTGACCTAACAGCAAAACAAGTCTGTGAATCAATAAACAGAAGAGGCGCACAGCAGAAATTACAGGAGCAATTTTGTCATAAATAACTGAAACTCAGAAAGCTTAAGTCTTGTAAAGCCACCTCTACAGAAAGTTTTTAGTTTAGGAACAAAGAAAGGTTTGGGTTCAGTTGGTTTTTAGAACTTCCTTCTGACAAAGTAGCCATGGATTCTGCTGCTCCCAGGGAGGACGGCAGATTTTCCAGTCTCACTCTTCACCATAGGAAGAGACTAGCAAGAATAAGAGGAGGTAAAAATAAAAACCTAAAAGAACACCTCATCAAAAACCAGAGTTCATTTTACATATTTCCTGTTCAACGCTGCCTTGATACCAGTTACCTACCTTTCTGGCTGCAAGTTCCCTGTGCACTGCTTATATACACCTAGTACACGCTGAAGCATTTTTAAAATGACAGCCTCCAAGCAGCAAGGACACCTCCACCACTTCAAATGAACAGCTGATTTACTTTCAGTCACTTCTTGGAAGCACTTCAAGTCACTCTCATTCAGCCGGTATTTAGGCTACTAAAACAGAAGAGTCACCCTGAGGGTTCCTGTTCTCCTAAGAGACGTTTTTTCTTCCACAAAGATGGAACACCTCAATACTTTACCACCTGGTATTCTAACCTTCCTCACACCAAGTTTTGCAGCCTTATCCACTCTGAAGAAACCAGGGGGAAAGAACGGGTCTGCCACGCAACAAAATTCTTCTTTGTCTCTCACTGTTTCCCTTCAGCCGGGAGAACCCAGAAGAGGAAAAAACCCAAAGGAACTTTTGTCTTTGGCCGCTTCGACAGGGTGCAGGAGAGACAGGGTACAATCAGGGCCTCGGACCTCCCCGGGGAGAAACCCGTCAGAGCCACACGCAGCATCCTCGATACTTTTAACCCCCGAAGTTAACTGGGGGTTTTCAACGAAGTGCGATTCCCGCCCCCGCCCTCCACGCAGTCCTCCTTCCCCCCCACCAAGGGGGAGGGGAGGGTGCACTAATTGGACATAAGCTTTTGACCTTCCCCGGTCTGTTGGGCAGCAGGGACACCGAGGGGGCAAGGCCAGCCCTGCGCCGAGACGGCAGCGAAACCGAGCCCGTTAACGGCAGTAACGGACGCAGCGGCAGCGCCGGGGCCCCACAGCCGTTCGCTCCCGGCTGCCGGGCAGGCAGGCAGGCGGCAGACGCGTCGTGGCCGCATCCCGGGCGAGTCGGCGAGGGGAAGCCACGCAACCCCCCCGTCCCCGCCCCACACACACACTCACTCACTCTCGGAGTCGCTGAGGCCGCTGCCGTCGCTGACGCTGGCGCTGCTCCGCCGCTTCATGCGCTCCAGGTGCTCGCCGTAGTGGAAGCGGCGCCGGCCGGCGGGGCACGCGAAGTCCTCCAGCACGGCGTCGAGCTCCCCCAGCGCCTCCGCCAGCTCCCCGCCGTCCTCCAGCGCGGCTGCCGGCCACCAGGGAGCCCCGCTCAGCGCCGCCCCAGCCCGGCCCCCGCAGGGCGCCCCGGCCCCGCGGCAGCCACCCGCAGGGGCAAAGCGGCCCCCCCGCCTCCCCTCCGGGCCCCGCCGCACCGCGGCGCCCCCCAGCGGCCGGGCGGAGCGCACCCACCTTCCCCCGCCGCCCGCTGCGCCTGAGGCGACTTCATGGCGGCGGGCTGCCGGGCTACGCCGCTGCCGCTGCCGCCGCCTGTGCCTCCTGCCGCCAACATCAGTTGCCCGGCCCCGCCGCCGCCTCCGCCTCTTATAGCCCGCCCGGGCTGGGGGCTGGGGGCTGAGGCGGGCGGGGAGGAGGCGGGGAAGGGGAGGGGGCAGCCGCGGCCCGCCCTGCCCGGCCTCGGCGCGGGGCAGCGCAGGTGCGCGCCGCCACAGCCCGGCCCCTGCTGTGGGGAAGGGGTCGCCGGGCCCCTGCTGCCGTGTGGAGCTGGGAAGGCCGCTTGCCCGTGCTTTGGGCTTGGGTCGTGGGGGCCGGTCACCGCTCAGGTTTAAATAATCGTCACAAAATAAGAGCAGTTTCACCACTTGGAGGTGGGGGGGGGGGGGAGGGTGGTATGCTACCCCTGCCGTATCTGAATTTCCCACCAGGCGGTCAGAGGGACGCAAGGGCTCTGTAACCGTGCACCAAGCAAGAACAGAGCTCGCCACCCGCTTGGCGTTAAAGATCCCACCTAGTCCTAGAGCTTCGAGAACGAGCGCAGCGCGGAGGCTGTAATTTAAGACTGGCTTTGTCACTCACCTACAAGCAAGCCAACCTAAATGCTTGGTCTGAGGCTGGCGCTTCAAGAAGATGATCTGTCCACAGCTCGTCACTACCGTAAATGGAAGGCATTACTCCTCTTCCTCTGATCTCCACATCGAACAGCTTGATCAGCTCTGGCACTCCTGGCACTTCTTCATTTGGTTGATTCAGTTTGCTAATCTGAACTTGACGATTCAGAAGGGGGGTGCCTGTGGTGGCTTTTAGCTGGGCTGGTGACTGACAGCTTGTGGAGGGAGGGATACAACAAGTATCAAACCCAGGTGCAAGGACAGCAGGGAATCTCGCAAAAAACCCACTAGATTGGTTTGTCATCCTTATGCAGCTGGGACAGCTGCTAGTCCCAAGAGAAGGGGAGGACTGGGCAAGGCAAAGAGGTGGGCACCTGCATTTTTCATTTGATTTAAACTTGCTATGAAATGCCCGGTGAGCCTGTGGCTTTGCCTGTGGCAGCAGTGCCTCTTCAGACGCTGCCAGGAGCATGTTCCCCATCGCTGCACTTGCCGCCCACCGTTTTCTTCTGCCGCCCTGTGTTGTGCTGGCATCTGTGCTGTCCTGTGGTTACTTCTCAGCCAGATCGGTTAGCGAGCTGCTCAGCTAGTGAACACGGCCACAGGGGCAGCTGGGCCACTACATTAAAGAAGGTGAACTGAGGACAGGAGCAGATGGTGGCAGAGGCGCGGGCAGCTGCTCAAATACACAGAATCACAATCTGCGCGGCGTCAGCCAGGTCACTCTCCAGTGGAGAGGTTTGCATATTCTTATGAGGAAGATATTTGCCCTTGTCCTTAAGTCAGGTTAAACGGATGTTTATGCATCCCATAGCTACCCAGTGTTGATCTTTTCCTCTCTCTGGCTCATTTTAAATCAAAACTGGCTGAGCAGCTAAAATATCACTTCTATTAAATACCCATTGGGCAACATTCTGTCCCATTTACTTACAACCAGTAACACTGAAGAAGGACATAAGGTGCTATTCCAAGTGTGTGAGTCAGAGGCTTTTTTTTTTTCAATTTAGCAGTAAGTGCTTCTTCATTATGATGGAATGGCATAAGAGCCAGATGATACCCAACATCATAATCTTTGGCTTTCCTTCTTAGTGGTATTTTTGGAGCATCTGGGAGCCCTGCTGAAAGAGCAGACCTCGGCTGTGCTCTGTGCTGTGCAAATGACAAGCAAAGAGATGGTCGCTAGCCTAAGGCACTTCCAGGCTCCATGTGTGCCAAGAGCGCACAGCTGGATGTGTGCGCTGTGCTCATCCAAGGACTTTGAAGAGGAAGGCTGCGGGAACTGACAAAGAGTGGCCTCTCTCTTCCTGAAAGGAATCGTTTCCACGGCCAAGAAGGAATTACTAGTGCAAATGTCCAAGCGCTCTAGCCGAGAGTAGCCCGCTTCTGCGGGAGATGGGAGACCAGTGTCTGTCACAGAGGGTTTTGCTGTTTGCACAGAGCAGAGTTGTTTTGAGGGAAGAAACGGTGAGAGAAGGCAGCAGGTCCTTAAGTGCAGACAGAGAGAGCACTCGCACAGAGACGCAGCGACGGCCCCCTCTCGTACCGAGGGAGCAGAGGCACGCACCCCATGCGCAGAGGAGCAGCCTGATGGGCAGACTGCCAGCTGTGGAGCCCTGAGGTGGCGTAGTGCTTCGCCCTGCATTTGCTCTCTACGAGTCCCTTCAGAAAAGGCTGTTCTTTGTCGTCCGGACAGCCCCAGCTCTAGATAGCAGGCCTCATGTGAAGGGAGACCCTCACGTTTACAGAGCTGGCCAGTGGCAGGAAAAAAGTAACCAGGAGAGAAGTGAGATCCCCCCATCCATGTGGTTTGTGCCAAGCCTGCCCAGCCAAGCTTTTCCTCAAGCCTCCCCTGGCCCAAAGCTCTGGGCTATGGGACGCATCTTGGCAGGGCAATGGCTAAAAGCGCCTTGCAATTCCGGAGCCTCCACCCCTGGAGAGGAAAAAGTCTTGGCATTGCTTTGAGAAAAGTGTTAGCAACGAGACCCTTAAAGCAGTAAAGTCCACTGACTACAGCATTCCCTTTGAAATTCTTGCTCAGCACTATTACCGGGCAAAGAGAAGTTGTTGGAAGTGGGGAATAATTTGTGAGGAATTTGGCAGAAACCATGTTTTACCTGACGTCTGTTTTACAAGAAGTTCT
Organism: Struthio camelus; assembly: GCF_040807025.1. NCBI lineage: Eukaryota > Metazoa > Chordata > Aves > Struthioniformes > Struthionidae > Struthio > Struthio camelus. The sequence continues at coordinate 189,084,646 of NC_090942.1, read as the reverse complement.
TTAACATTTCTCTAATGGCAGTAGATCTTGCACCTTGTCCAGCACCACAGCCAGTCAGGTTCTGAATATCTCCAATGACGGAGACTCCGCCACCTCTCTGGGCAACGTGTTCCAGTGCTCAGTCACCCTCACAGGGAACGAGGGTTTTCTTGTGTTCGGATGGAATTTGCCGTGTTTCAGTTGGTGCCTGTTGCCTCTCATCCCACCACTGGGCACCCCTAAGAAGAGTCTTGCACCGTCCTCTTTACACCCTCCCTGAAGTTATTGAAACATATGGAGAAGCTCTCCCTTGACTCTTCTCTTCTCTGGGCGAAACAGTCCCAGCTCTCTCAGCCTTTCCTCGTAGGAAAGAGGCTCCAGTTCCTTAAGCATCTTTCTGGCCCTTCGCTAGACTCGCTGCAGACAACGCATGTCTTGCTTGTACTGAGGAGCCCAGAGCTGGACCCAGAACTCCAGCTCCATGGGGGCTCCCCAGGGCTGAGTAGAGGGGCAGGATCACCTCCCCGCACCTGCTGGCAACGCTCCACCGAATGCAGCCCAGGATACCATAGGCCTTGTGGGCCCCAAGGCTGCTTTGCTGACCATGTCCAACTCGCTGTGCACGAGGTCCCACAGGTCCTTCTCTGCAAAGCTGCTCACGAGCTTGTTGGCCTCCAGCGTGTGCTAGTGCAGGGGGTTCTTCCTCGCCAGGTGCAGGACTTGGCATTTCCCTTTGTTGAACTTCATGAGGTTCCGCTCTGCCCACTTCTCCAGCCTGACAAGGTCTCTCTGAAGGGCAGGACAAACAGCTGGTGTCTTAGCCACTCCTCCCAGTTCTGTATCATCCGTGAAGTTGCTGGGGGTGCACTCTGTGCCACCTTTGGGCGGTCCTTACTGAACATGTTAAACAGTATCGGCCCCCAGAATGACCCCTGGGGGACACCGCTAGTGACTGACCTCCCACTGGACTTTGTGCTGCTGATCCCAACCCCCTGGTCCTGACCGTGCATCCAGTTTTCAGTCCCCCTTACCGACCTTTTGTCTAGCCCAGACTTCATTAGCTTGTCTGTGAGGATGCTATGGGAGGCAGCATCAAAAGCCTTGCTCAAGTCAAGATAAACAGCACGGACTGCTCTCCCCTCGTCCGTCAAGCCAGCCATCTCCTCCCAGAAGGCTCTCAGGTTGGTTAAGCATCATCTCCCCTTCCCCTCCAGAAATCCCTGCTGATTCGTCGGCCAAACCTTCCTGTCATTCACGTGTCCGGAAATGGTTTCCGGGATTAGTTGCTCCGTCACCTTCCCGGCGATCAAGGTCAGGCTGACTGGCCGGTAGTTGCCACAATCCTTCTGGCCTTTCTTCAAGAGAGGGGTGGCATTTTCTCTCTTCCAGTGCTCTGGAACCCCTCCTGATCGCCATGGCCTTTCAACCATAACCCAGGGTAGCTTCACAGTGACATCGCCTGGATCCCTCAGGAATTGCTCGAGTCCCTCAAACTCGAGCTTGTCGTTGGCCTTCTCTTTCCTTTCAATGTTTCCCTTACGCTCACATTTACCACTTTCACAGTCACTTCTGGGCATGATAAAGACATGACTTCACAAACGCCCCTTCTTTATAGGGCGCCTGTGGTGTTTGGGCACCTTCTTTCCGCAAGAAAACCTGAACGCGGGGCTTAAAAATCCTTGGTCATTAGCCTTGTTATTCCAGCACCTGAATCCAGCAGGTTGCAGAGGTGGGTTTGCTGGCCTACAGACATTTCCCAGCTGGTGATGCATGCTTCCTGTCTGTCATTCAGGAGCTGGTGACTGCTGGTGCTGTCCCAATGCAAGTGTAGGCTGTGGGAACTGTCCTGTCCGTGCAGGCACGTGAGCAGGTTTCCTTGCTCTTTCCAACATGACTAGAGCACGGAGCCAAAAAGAGTGCCCCAGAACTGTGACGTCCCAAGGCTGGTTCTGGCACTTGGCATGGAAATCTCCGTGTTGCGGTCAGCGCGACAGTTCAGCGGAGGCAAAGGGAGCGAGCGTCCGGGATGGGATCCAAATTAGACCCAGCTGTGTGGAGTGAACGTTGTGAGAAGCCTGTTCTTTGAGCACCACCTTGCACAGCCCATCCCAGAGGCGCGCTCAGGGGGAAACCGACTTCTCTGCCCGCTGCCTTTTGGGCAAAGCCTGCGCTTTCTTGGTTTGTTGCCTGCAAGGTGCAAGGCTGAGGACTCTGGAAGGGAGTGCTGCAAAGTAGAGAAGGCTTCTCATGCAGTCCTTACAGGTGTTTGCAAGGGGGTTGCTTTCCTTTCTCTGGGTACTTCAGCTGGCAGCCTCTGGAGCAGCCCATTCTGTCCCTGCCCTTTTACGGAGGTGGATTTATAGGGCACACAGCAGGACTTGCCTGGCCAAAAGCAGCCCTAGCCGTACTCTGCTGCCTTACCCTCTTTCTAGGGACTGGCATTTTCTTGGTGAGCAATACAGGAGTTCTGCATTGTGTGCTGAAGGTACTTGTGTGCCTCGACTTCCGCAGCTACCTGCCCTCTTCCTGGCCTGCTCCCAGGTCCTGTGCCTGCCAGAGGCCCAGCCGGGTCCTATATCTTCCTCCCGAGGCCATCGCTCAGCTTTCTATGGGGCTCAGCAGGAGCATCTGAGAGGCTGCTCGGTCTTCCCAGTCAGCCCTTCCTTCAGCATGGCTGGGACTCTTTCCCCACCGGGAACAGCTCCTAACTCGCTCTTGCTCCCGCGCTTCTTGGAGGAACAGGTTTTAGAAAGACCAGAAGATGACTCCCAGGACTCACTGTGGTATGCAAACACCCCTCAGCTCTTTTGTAATCACAGCAGCAGGGATTCTCCTCTGCCCCCTGCTGCTTCCTCAGGCTCCTCTTGGGCCAGCCCCTGCGGAGGGTTCGGCAACATAAAAGCCAGAGCCCAAGCACCCAGAAATGGCCAGAGGCTGCTCCTCCACACTCTGCAAAATAAATCCCCTTCTTGCCACAAAGCAGCCAGCCCAGAGACAAGCACCCGCGGGAATCCCCTGCCCACCTCATGGTGTTCAAGGTCAGGGTCAGATACGCAGCCCTCTCGACCTCCCTTCCCCGATACAGACGCAGCTCAAACACACTGGAAGAACGGCTCGTTCACACACCTCACAAGAGCCCTGCCTCAGCCAGGCGCTTGCCATAGGCCCTTGGCCCCAAAGAAGCACCGCATAAGCTTCTGTCCAACAAGCAGTGCTTTATTTCTGCCAGTTGATTGCGCTGGCTCCGCGGTGACCCAAACAGCCAAGTGTGTGTGGCCTGGCTGCCTTTCCTTGCCTGCCTGGCCTTCCCCTTGCTCACTTTCTGCACTCCGAGGTGCTCGCTGGGGACCTCCTTGTTGCTCTAAGCATTTCTCAGCTCTGGCCAGTTGTCACTGAGGACCTGAGCTGCTGCCTGCTGCACGCTGGGATGCCGGTCTTCCTGCAGCAGCTGGAGAACTGAAACAACACAGGCAGAGGCACCCATGACTGCCAAAGGCCAGGACGCACTGCTCATGCCTTCCCTGGCTCTCTGAGCAGAGCCTCCCTTGAGAAAGCTGGAAAGCCTTCCCTGCGCTCAGTCCTGCGACCCCGTGGCAAGGCTGGGATACGACAAAGGCTGCCTTTGCACACAGCTGCTGCAAACCCTCGGCCTTCTGCCCAACTTCAGTGGCAGAAGCTCTCTCCTGGGACCAACGGCCCCTCCATTTTGAGTCTTCCACACTCCCAGGTGCTTCGGGAAGGAGCCGCCTTCTACCTCAACCATTTGGCCAAACGTGTGCAAAGGTCTAGCAACTTTCCCCAAGGTTGCTTTTATCCAAAAGACATTCTTGGTTCAGCAGGACCTTGTGTGTGTGTGTGGGGGGGGGGGGGGGGGGCCGCAGGAGGGAGGGGGGGAGTGCAAGAGCTCTGAGTCCATAGTCACGTGGCATAAGGTCATAGCCAGGCCGAGGTTTGGGGCAGGACACGAGAGAGAAGGGCCAGCGTAGGGCAGCAGAAGGTGGCGACACCCTTGCCCAGACAAGGAGAGAGTGGAGGGCAGGAGGGGCAATTTTAACCTACTTGCACTCAGAAGACTCATGTCGTGCTCTCTCAGCCACCGGGCATCTGCATTCTCCAGGATAACACCTGCTCACACAACGCAAATAGGTAAGCATGAAGACGCTTCCCGTGGTAGCCCTCGTTCCCAGTGTACTTTCTGACTAGTGTCAGACGTTGAGGATGGGCTTTGGGGAGCAGGGGAACGTTATAAATATCAAGCCAGCAGGCTCCCTCCTACTTTTAAGTTCCTAGGAAGAGGCATGAAGCAGAGGTGAGCAAGTGAGTGTGCCAGGGGCCAAGCCTCACCTGCAGCACTCATTCGCCCATGCTTTTCCTACAGAGACTTCAGCCACTGTACAGCCCTTAACTAATTCCTGCTGCGGCCACCCTCCTAAGGCAGGCGACTATGAGCAGCCCCGTTGCCGAGAAAGTGGAGAAGGCCCTTTGCTCCTCCCTCCAAGAGATGGAGGAGCAGCAGAGAGCTGCAGCTTTGTCTCTCACCAGTTAGTGTGATGGCCGCAGTCCGCATGCCCCAGCACGAGCTCCAGAAGTAGGTCTGGAGGGTGTCGTAGAGGCTTTCCAGAAGCTCCGGGGTGTTTCTGGCCTAGAGGAAAAGAGAGAAATGGGAGTTCTTTGGCTGAAAAGGCCCTTCCGCTGGCCCTCGGCAAGGAGAGCGGACGAACCAGGAGATAACAGAGAAGAGCAGGTGGCTGCAAGGCACTAACAGCTCCCCTCGTCGCCAGGCTCTACCACCTCTCTGAAGGGCACTCCGTGCTCCAGCTCTCTGGGCCAGGGAAAGTCGCTGCCACCGCTCAGTCTTCCCCCGGGCCCCAGCTTACTCACTAGGTGACTGCAGACAGTTTCCTGCAGCTCTTCTGCCCTCTTCTGCGTGTTCAGAGCAACATGTACCTGGAGCTTCTGCAGGCCCAGCAGCGGAGTGCAGAGCAGGAAAGTGCTTCGACAGGCCTGAAAATGAGAGTTGCCCCAGCTCAGCGCTCCCTGGGCGCAGCCAGGTGCCTTTCAAGGGAACTCACTGAGCTGAGCACTGCTCATCTCCTTCAAGAAGGGGCGGTGTTTCACTCCGTGCAGTTTGCAGCTAGGAGAGGGGAAGGATTGCAATAGCAGGCATCGCTCCCCTGGCCTAGTACTTGGCAGCCTGGAGACAGCACCAGTGCCTGGCCGCTGTCGCCTGTGGCAGACAGCTGTTAACTCCCATGCCCTTGGGAGAAGGGCTGGATCTGCCGAGGCAGGAGCAGATAGGAGGGCACCTGGTCAACAAAGACTTGGAGGCAGGCCTGAGGCCTGACCACTGTGGCACTGTGGCGGCAAGGAAGGGCGGACGCGCTCTGCTCTTGCCATGCCTCCCTCTCCGTATGAAGAAAGCAGTGAAAGGTGGCTCTTACATTGCGGACGCCAGGGTCTGGGTCCCGAAGGTGGAGCAGAATTCTGGCCCAAGTACTTTCGACTTCCTGCCTGAGAAAAGGTCGCCATTTCCTCTTGGCAGAGGAGGCCAGGATTCCGTATAAGGTGAAGGCTGAGGAACGAGCGACCGCCTCCTTCTGCAAGCAAGAAACGCCAGCCGTCAGGTGGCTAACTGCAAAGGACCGCAAAGCAAACAGCTCTTGACCAGCCTAATGCTTCCAGCTGAGTCCAGCCTCCTGAGCAATGGTTCTTCTCAATTTGTCCAAGGCCCACGGATCAGGAGAAAGCATTCACCTGCAGGACATCCCTTGGGAAACAAGAGAGGGTTGCCGTGCGCCGATCCCTTCCTTGTCCCTTGCTCAGCTTCTCACGGCCTTGCCTCCTGAGCTACGGGGCAGCTGAGCTGTTGGTTTCTGAGGTGCTCAGCAACGTTACGGGCAGCTGACCCAGAGGCAAAAGCCTACAAGCTCTTGGACCGCCCAGGAGTCCCGCTAAGGGATTCCCTCCCTTTGTGGCCACACTTCCTTCACCGCTCTCCAAGGGGAATCAAAAGATGACTTCCTCTGGGTGTCACCGGGGATGAGCAGACATCAGCCCAAGTCTCCTCCCTTCCTCTTCAGCCTTTTCCATGAGCGGCCCTTCTTCCCGGAAGCCAGACACTCCTCATCTCCGCTTGTCCCCCTTGTCATACCTTTCCGATGACCCTACCAAGACTGCTGGGACAAGAGGTACCTACTGCTGTTCACTTACAGCATCAAAGAAAGCGCTGGCACACAGGGCGATGTCTCTGAAGGTGACGCCAAGGGCCTTCTCTTGCAGCTCCGCCACCACTTTTGCCAGGGCTGACAAGCTCTCGCCCGCGATCTGCAGAGAGCTGACGTCCCTGGTGGCCCTCAGTAACGCCTCCACAACGGCCGCCTTATGCTTTCTCAGCTGTAAAAGCAGGAGACAAACAAGAACCTCTCACTAGTCATTCCTCTCACATCTCCTCTCCACCATTTCTCCCAAGAGCAGAATTTGCTGGGAACCATTCCAGAGCACCCCTTAGCCTGAGCCCCTACCCCCTCGGCCGCACAATACACCTTTGCAGCCAGAGCAATGGCCTAGAATGGAGCACGGTCTCAAGAAAGGCGGGCATTTCCCTCTGTGCTGCTCTGTCCAGTCTCTCTAAGCCTTGTGCAGCTCTCTGCCAGGAGCTGTCTGGTCAGGGCTGTCTTTAGTGAGGAGCAATCTCCTGCTCACCTCCTCAGGTGCTCCACTGGCCAGATTTCCCAGGCCTCTCACTGCCATCTGGCGGACAGTGCAGCTGGTGTCCAGGCATCTGTCCAGCAAGGCTCGGAGGACAGGCTGAAGCAGCTTCCTCTCCTGAAGCAGCGGGTCCTTCATCAGCTGGAAAAGAGCAGCATGACCATTGGCACCAACACAGCCATCCCAACCACTCGCAGCAGCTGAACAACCATCTTTGGGCATCCCAGCACTGCCGGGGCACCTTCTGCTAGGATCTTGCTGGAGAAAGACATGTCGCAATGTCGCAAGCAGCACTTTCCAGAGACGACTGCCCTCAACCCTCGCTTGCCCACCTTCTGGCTTACCTCAGCAAAGAAGGACGTTGCCATGCTCCTCAGGTTCGCTGACGGAGAGTCCAGCCATGCAAAGACAGCGTGCACAGCAGCCCCTGGGATTGCGCCAGCTCGCAGCAGAACGCTGCATACACAACACAATGAGACACTGAGCCCAGGAACTTCCGAGAGTCAAGGGCTGTGAGGCGGATGGTCTTCCTCAGCAACTCAGGACAGCCTCCCCGGACAGACGTGCCAGACGAGTTCCCATTCAGCCCCTTGCTGGCTGACAGGCACCCCCAAGAGGGAAAGAAGCCCTCCCAAAGGCTCTTACCTCGTCAGCAGGCACATGCCCTCGTGGGAAGTCTGGGGATTTGCAAGAAAAGCCCAGGTTCTCTGCTTCCTCAGAATCCCCACCCATTTCTCTTCTGCAAGGCACTTGCAGAGCACCATATCTAGTGCTTTGATGGAAAGCCTGATTAAAAAAAAAAAAAAAAAAAACAGAGTCAGAGCACTTGAAACTGTGTCATGATCAGAACTAAAGAAGCTCAGCCACTTTCTGAGGTGCTCCTTAACTTGTTCTAAGCCCCACGGAATGAGATGCAAAGTACCCCCTGCAAGCACGCTTCATAATCCGGAAGGGTGCCAAGCTAACAGGAAACTGCCGTGGTCATCCGCTTTGATGCCCTCAAGCTCACGGAACACACAGAGAAAAACAAAACAAAACCGAAGCCTTGGCTTCTCTGATGCTAGAACCTGAGCTTTCTCCTAACCATCATTTGGAAGGAATTACCAGCAGACGCGAGTCAGCATCTCTTTGCGCTGACCCCTGAGGATCACGTGCCTTACCAGAACACCACTGCATGCAAAAGATGCACGCTGAGGTGGCCCGGCTTGGGGAAATGGAAAGCAACGGGCAAGAATGACCGTTTGGTAGCTGCATGACTGCTTGTGGGCCCCTTGCACAGAGCAGTAGTGGAAGAGGAGGCTCCGCCCAGCCTGCGAGGGACACCCAGTCAGGCAAGGCCAAGAAGCACTTTGTTCTCTGCCGCTCACATGAGCAAAGGCTCTCAGGGTTCACCAAAGAGCCAGCACCCCAAGCTGCCTTTGAAAAGCCTTCCTGGCCCTCGCCTGGCCACAGAGAAACGTGCTTCTGGCTCCCTATGGAAACCGTTATTCTGCCCCCTGGCTCGTCTCAGCTGAAGTCCAGGCAGCTGTCTCAAGTCATGTCTGGGGAGGCAGACATGTTCCTGCTCCCATCAGACTACAATAAAAGACCCGCTGCGTTGCAACCCCAGCTTTTCCTGGGCGGTACCACACAAGGTTCTGTTGACGCTAGCTCCCCGCAAGCTGACTTTTCCAGAAGAATACTGAGCTCGTGCTAGGGCACAAAAGACACCTGCCAGCCTTTTGAAGAAAGGGCAGAAAAGCCCGACGAGAGCCAAGAGCGAGGCGCTAGAGGTAGACAAAGACACCTACTGGCAAAAGCCCCGTTTTTCCCATGGGGAGGGCGATTAACCTTTGCAACAGTCGCCAAGACAAGAGGGGGTGTCTGGGAAGCAACTCTCAGCACCTTGCAGGTTCTTTGTGAAAGAGAGGCTTGAGGCAAACACAGGCTTTGCTGATCAGCAGGGAGGGAAAGCAGTGGCATTCTGAAGTCCAGGCTATGCGGGCCGGAGGGCACACTAGAGAAGCCCATGGTGCCAAGTAGGCACCGCCTTTGCACCTAGCAGCCTACGTTTCTCCAGGAGAGGAACGGAGGTGAGAACCAGCATAACAATCTGTCCCAGCAGCGAGGAAAGAGGGCAGAGCAAAGAGTTCCCACCGGGCCAAGAACAAACACGACCTGGTGATGCGAGCGAAAGCCAGCCCCCTCCATCTCTGCCCGTTGTGCTCATCACCTGCAAGGACAGCTGTCTTCTGCACGCGCCACAAAGACCGGCTCCTCTGGGACTCTTCCTGGGGAGGACGAAGGCATCTGCTTGCCCAGAGTGTCACTGATCTGCTTCAGCAGCAGCGGAAGTAACCACGGAAGGAAGAGTGATGCAGTTTCCCGGGTCTGCAGGGCGGACACCAGCTCAAAGATGGCACAGGTTACCTGCGAAGAAATGCCATCACCAACAAGCGGCTGGAAAGAAGAGCTTTCCCCACCACTTGCCCTGTCCGCCTGCCTCCTGCCTGCAATTCCCGGTCTGCATCTCTGGCTTCTGCCACAACCTTGCAGAGGGGCAACAGCAAGCTCTGGTGGCTCCTCCCAGGGATAACAAGGAGACGGACTTTAGCAAAGCACACTGGGAGGCTTCTCCACGTGGCTTTGCAGGCGCCTGTGTAACAAGGCGGTGCCCTACCCCTCGCTTGCACTCAACAGCATCCTTGGCCAAAGAGGGGGCAGAACTGTGCCTGTCACTTGACGTACCGTGAGAGGTTCCAGGGCAGCCTCATTGTTCGTCACTGCATGCTCAGCGCAGGTGGTGGTGGCTTCTGCACTCTCCAGCCTGTGCATGAGTAACTGGAGCACTTGAATCGCAGGGAGGCCTCTCCCTAGAGTCCTCCACACCGCCACTGTATCACTGCAAGTGGAAGAGAAGTCCACACTCGATCCCTTGTGCTCTTGCACCTAGAGCCCCTCCAAGGCAGCTAAAACACTACCGCTGGCCAGCGTGGAGCTTTAGCAGCCAAGGCTCTTAGCAAATCTGCAAGCGCGGGATCTGGCAACAGCCTCGCTTTTCAGGGAGAAAAGCAGCCTGCTTCTTAACGGAATCTCCTCTAGCGCAGCCAGGCTGTGGCATCTCTGGGTTCCTGCAGTGGAAGGAGAGGGGAGCGGCACCCACCTGTCCATTGGCAGGCGTCTCTGCAGGAGGCTGTTGGTCACTGCCTCTGGGTGATAGCAGGCCAGGACAGAGACGGCATGCAAGAGAAACTCTTTGAGGTAGTCCTGCTGGCAAGCTGGCAGATGGTCGTAAATGACTGACAGGACTTCTAGCACCTGGATGGAACAAGGCAAGAACAGGGGCAGGACGAGAGCTGAGCCCCCACAACTAGACACACGCATCACCACTGGGCAACACCTTCTCAGGAAAGTAAGGCAACCTTGTGGGCAGGCAGCCTTGTGGGTAACACACAAACAGGGTCCGGCAGAGCACAGAGAACCAGAGACACAAAGGGCAAACTCAGAGAGGCCCTGGAACTGCGGACCAGTGAAGAAAGACCAAGGAAGCAGACTGCGTTAGCCATCGTATCCCAAAACCCAAGCAGAGCCAGGGCTGAAGAGGGGGACCCCCCCCCCCATCATCTGCACCCTCTCCTCCCCACAGGTGACCCTGAGACACCAGCGACCCTCTGCAAGAGGGTCGCAGAGGGGCAGCGGAGAGCAGAGCAGAACACCAGAGAAGGGGGAGGAGGTACAAGAAATGGGTGTCCTTCAGGTTTTCTCCATCGTGAGACTGTATCAGGAACAGCTGGAGATCTTGCACTAGAAGCGTTTGGATCGCTGGAATCAGACTGAGAGTAGCTCGTGGGTTAGGTTGCCAGGACTTCAGCTAGGCAACTTCAGCAAGACGTTCTCGGCTCTGCGCGCACGCTGCCTTTCTGCAGCCCACACCAGCTCCGCAAGGTGCAGCGCAGCAGCCCACTGCCCGAGTCCAAAGGGCAAAGATGAGCAGAGGGTGTTTTACCTCCGGGAGTATTTCTCTTCCACGTTGCTCCAGAAAGATGAGCATCCAGTGTCCTGCTGCCCTGGCACAAGTGGGGCTGAAGGACAGCATGCTGCCCAGGACAGCCTTCAGAAAGTCTCTCACCTGCTCCGAGGGAAAGGCTTGGCATACAACCTGCAGGAGAGAAAGCAGAACGCGGAGAAACACCCTCAGAAGTCTGCTTGCGCTCTTGCAAAGCAAGGGCAAGAGAACTTGAGCAGCTCCTCAGGTAGGCTGCTAGCTAACTGGGAAGGCTGCAAGCAGCTGCTTCTTTGGAGTTAGGCAGCCCATAGATTTGGAAGGCTCTTGCGTTAGGTTGTTTGCTTGCATGCACAACGTATGTTCTTGCAAAGAGCTCCAACAGAACACGGAAGGCAGAAGCTGTATGGAAGAGTTCATGAAGACGTTGAGCATGCTGATTTCCCTCCAGGGTACATCATGTGAGACATCGGGCTTGCCTAACAAGACTTGCAAGCAAAAACATGTTAAAATAAAGAGAAATCCCTCAGGCTGAGGAGCTTCCCTGCTTCACCTGCTTCACTTTGACTCCCTTTGTCCACAGCGTTTGAGTGGGGACGGATGACAACGAAACACGCCCACACCCGTGCATGCACACACAGAGGCACACAGAGAGCGACAGAAAGCCTTCCCCAGTGGCAAAACCAGAGACTGCTACGCTTCAGAACAAGAGAGGCCCCGCTGCCAGAGGCCACCCTGAAACTGGAGAGAGAGCTTGGAAGTCCAGAGGAGACTGGAGTGGAGTGGAGCTTAGTCAGCAGGTAGCCGCAGCCCTGTCTTTGGAGTCAGTAACCTTGGCGATTTGGGAAGAAGTCTTCAGCAGAGAATCCACATCCGTGGCACTTAGCTCCTCACGGAAGTGCTTCACCTCCTCTTTCTTCATGTGCATGGCCTCGCCTGAAAGAAACACAGGGGGAAAGGATAGGCGCATGTTCTGGAACTGAGCCTCCAGTCGAGAGACATTGATCAAGGAACACCCAACTGGCGGCAGCGAAGTCCGCGGGTGACGTGCAGGGCCCTTCTGAACTCTGGCAGCAGCACTTCACGAGCGGGGCCATGGGATTCGGGTGTGTGCCAGTGAGGACAAACACCCTGCCTTTCCGACAGCACTTTCCCGAGTGTGCCTGCTGTCCTCAGCTAGAGGCCTTGCTGTTCCCAGCATCTCCAGCCCATCTTCTAGCACAGGGCACTCTGGTCTCTGAGAGGCAGGAAATTCTCCACAGCTTGCGCAGTGTGGGCAGGTGATGCTGACCAAAGCTCACCAGAGAAGCCCAGGAGCCTAGCTCCCTTCTAAGCAATTGCTCAGCTGGGATCGCTGCTTGTAGAGCCAGAAAGTGCTGCTTCTGTTCCTTATTTCCTTCCGTAGACCCAAGTGTGGAAGGGCCCTCGTTGCCCACAGGAACTGGGAAGGCCCCTGGCGCGGTGTTCCCCAAAGAGCTTCCCCAGGCCTCCCTTGTCGGACAGCCAAGAGGAGAAAAACGACCAAGGTCTGCATGCAAGAAACTAGGGCAGTCTGCTGTCTGCTGCTAGTCCTCTCTTGTGGCCATGGAGCACCGTCCCTGCACGTCGCCTCCGCTGCTAGGCAGGGAAGAGCGAGAAGAGCAGCCCGAAGGAACAGGGCAGGGAATGACTGTTCTTCTCACCTTGTGTAGAGAGAAGGCAGCTGACGCAGTCGACTGCCCACTGGCGGGATGTGACCAGGGAGTCACAGCTGAGAGGCCCCAGCACTGCAATCAGGGAGCCAAGCTGCGCACAAGTGCTTTCTCCCTAGTAGAAATCAAAGGAAGACAAAAGTGCCCAGGCTGCAGGAGCGGCCCTTCAACCTTCTGCTTCTGGCGCTGACTGCTGGCCCCGAGCTGGGCATCCGGAGCACTAGAAGCTCAGCTCCATCCTCCTGGGAGATTACCAACCCCGAGCGCAGCCTCGAGCAGATCTCCGTGCCGGGGAAGCGGGAGGGGGTGAGGAGGAATGCCGTGTTTGTGGCAGATGGGCGCTGAGGCTAGGGCAGAACTGCAGAGAAGACCTGCCTTGCCAAGTCTGCCCTCGAGACTTGCCAAGTCTCCCCTAGAGACTCCGGCCGCACCCACAGAAGCTTCCAGAGGGTTCTGGGAAGAGGAGGCAATACTCACAGCGTCCACAGATCTCTCAGCATAAGCCTTTGTGAGCTGAGTGCAGACCTGCAGGGCCCTCTCTCTCTCCCATTCTTTCTCCGAATGGAGCCAGGCCTCCAGGAGCTGTTGGAAGACCACAGCTACATCAGACTAGGTATCTTTCAAACACACGCACAGAGGCCTTTGCAATCTCCCGCCGTTTCTGGCAGCTTCCCCAAGGAACCACCCGAAGGATACGTTGGCCTCCGTGGGAATTCATCCCCAGTGTGAGGCGTCCAGCCGCTGAAGACTTGCTCTATTATTGCATCCGCTTGCAGCCAGCATTCACTCATCAGCAAAGATTGGGAGTGCCCTTGCATCTGTCCGCCAGGGCCATCTTGCTCCCATCAGGCAGCAGCTGCCATTGCAAAGCGCCCTGACAACAAGCAGCACGACTCCTACAGCCACCGTGGGACCTAGCTTGCTTTACCTCCCAGGAGGACTTGCATGGGTTGCACCCTGTTCTCAGAAATCTCCCTTCCTCTCATGACCCCCTCAAGCAGGAGGCCCTCCATCCGTGGCCCGCCTCCTGGCCAGAGAGCAGAGTTTCCCTTTCGGCTCTTTACTACTCACGTGGAAGGTTTCCTTGAGCCAGGATGAGGTGAGGCCTTCCTCAAGACTTGCCACGAGCTGACCGAGAGCTCCCAGGGATTGTCTGTAGAGAGACTGAAAGCAGGAGGGAAGGAGTGACAGGTGAAATCCCAGCGGGGCCTCCAAACTCAGCCGGAGAGGCTGTCCGAATTCAGGGCAGCGCTGAAGACTCAGGGCAGCAGACGGGGACTGACAGGTACCTCTCCGTGCTGAGTATCCTTTGCTGCCTCCCCTTCCTCTCTGGTCCGCTCAAGAGGAGGCAGGGGAAATAGGCTTTGGAAGCACGCGTGAAGGAGATGACAGTTTTCCTCCTGGGTCAGAGATGGCTTGATCTTGCTGGCAGAAGCCAAAAGGAAGACAATTCAGAAAGGAGACCTTCCACTGCTTGCCAGAGGGGGGCCAAAGGCAGCTAGCGTTCCGCTGAAGCTGCAGCCCCAAAGCCCGACGCTGCGGCCCCTTGAGAGGGAGCGCTTCCACCAGCTCCCATGCATTCTTGCCTCACTCGCAGGCGGCAGGAAAACATCAGCCTCCCAGGGAGCGGAGAGCTGGGAGCTCCCTTCCCTCAGCCAGCCAGCCTGCCTGCCTGCCACATCTGAACCACTCGCTCCTGTGGCAGCTCCTGACCCCACACTCAGGTCAACCAAGAAACTTCAGGCCCCTCCCCTGCAGCACGCAGAGGAACACCCAACACACAGGAGGAAGGGCCCTACCTCAAATGCTCAAGCGCAAGAATCGCCTTGCAACAAACAGGAGAAGGCACAGAACCCACGGGCTCCTGCTTCACCAAGTCCTGCAGTTCACAGAGAGACAAGGACATAGCGGTCAGCGGGTAGGAAAGAAGAGGGCCCTCCCTCTGCAAGACAAACAGCCTCTTCTTCCACACTTGCGACAAGCACAGACAGAGCTTCACGCAGACAGCTCCCCCAACTCTCTCCTAAAGGACCACTTTGCAGCTCCAGAGAGAACAGGGCCATTGCTCTTGCCGGGGACTGCCCACAAGGTGGCAGCACAGAAGGGTCCCAGCACGCTGGGCACTAGGCTTAGGAAGCGCCCAACTTTGCCCATGCTCTTTCACAGCCAACAGAGAATAGTGCCTCTCTGAGGAAAGCCATCTCGTTGCGCAAACAGCAGCTCTTTGGCGGGACAGTCTCCCTCGCGCCGTGTCACTCACCAGCAGAAGCTCCAGCAGCACCCTTTTGGAAGAGAAATGAAAGTTCTCCTCGTTGCTGACCCCTTGAATGGCCGAGCTGACCTCTGTGACGCTCTGGATGAGGGCCAGCTTGAGCTCTGAGTCCTGAGGACGAGGAGAGAAAAAGAAGGCAACAAAGATGAGGAGCTGCTCAAAGGACCAAAGATTAACGTGAAGGCCAAAGGAGGATTAACCCGGGGCCAAAGCTGTCCCAAAAATGCTGCACAGGGAAGAAGCGGCATCCTCCAGAAGCCTACAGGACCTTAGTTCGGGTTCCATTTCAGAGGGAGGAGCTCTCCCCTCGGGTCCTGGGAGCAAGCGGCCTCCCGGAAAGCAGGAAGGCGCTCTCCCCACCTTCCTCCCCAAAAGACGGAGCTCCCTTACAATGAGCACTGTGAGCTGCTACCTGAGAGCTGCTTCGGTACTGGCACAGGATGTTCTCCACGATGACCGTCTCGACTCGGGAACAAAGCAGCCTTTTGGGAGCATGCAGAGCTATCCGGCTGAAAGCCAGCATGACAGCAGCACACGCCTTGCCTCTTTTCTCCTTTTGCTGCTCCTGGACAATTGGAACGGCCATGAGGAAGCAGTCCAAGCTCCTTGTTTTACCTCAGCCTTCCCATTTGCTTCTCGTTGAGAAACTGCCTCCAAACCAGGATGAGCTTGTCACGGCCACCCACACTTCCCCCAGCGTTTCCCACGGGAATTCCTCAAAGCCTGCCTGAACTCTCTGGGGAAGAGAGCTGGTCTCCCTCACGCCAGCTGGAGCTCTTTGGCAGAGGAGGGCTCCAGTGCACAACCTCCTTCATTGACATCGCCGCGAGTCTGAGCGCTGCCCATTGACCCGTCCTCATTCCCATTTGCCAGCCACGTGGCAGCAGCCACTGGCTGTTGCTGCCACCGCTGGGGAGCTTGCAGCCAGGGCTCGGTTCACGCGCTCCTTCCTCAAGGTGCCTGAAGCACCAGAACTCCAGGGTGCAGGCTTCCGGCAGGTCTTAGCCCAGCAAACAGAGCCAAGACAAGCTGGAAAACCGACTGCCCTTACCTCCCGGAAGGTGAGCGCCCTAGAAAATGTCCTTTTCTGCCCAGCCACATCAAACTCTTGCACTGCTCTCAAGGCAAGATCCAGGTGGCTCTCAGCACAACACGCTAGCACAGAGAGCGGTCCCTGCAACACAGGGAAAAGCGCGCGTCAGTTGCCATCCCACCCGTTCATCCCTTGCCAGCTGCAGTGGCCAAGCAGAGGAGATGATTGCCTGAGGCAAGCCCCAAGTCAAGGCCCACCAGGCTGCCAAGTCCGGCAAGGAGGCCCAAGCTCCCCGGGCAAGACTGCAGAAAGCCGCGAGAGGAAGAGAACGCCCACCTCTCTCTCAGAAGGTTCCGACCAATTGATCCCTTCCAAATAGCTCTGCATCTGCTCTCGCACATAGCTGACATTCTGAGAGGCTGCCAGTGCTGTTCCCACAGCCTTATACAGGAAGCTCTGCAAGAGAAGAGGCCAGCAGCCCTGTCATTGCTGGAGAAGCGGGGCACTCGGGTACCACTCCACCTCAAGGGCCCAGAGACAGTCAAGCATCCACGTTACAGAAACAGCCCGTTCTGTAGCCCACTCCAGTGACCCCAGCTCTATTTGGAGAACCTCCAAGAAATAATAATAAAGCTGTTCTGGAGGGCAGAGAGTCGGAAGCGGTGACAAGAGACTGTACTGAAAAGAGCACGTCTTCGGTCATAGGCCAGTGAGAGGAGCAGCCTGTGGCTCTGCCACCACACCTCGCAGAGCCGAGAAGTAGAGACAAAGGCCTAGCAGAGAACCAACCTTCTCCTTGGAAAGACGGGGATACTTGGCCAGCTGCTGAGTTAACTCAAGGCTGATCCAGGCCTCGTTCCCTATTGACTCCAGAGAGGTTCTCAGGAGCTATGGAGAAAACCAAAAGGGAAGCAAATGTGCCTCAGGTGTTGTCAAGGCCTTTTGCACATTCCAAGCTGACAAGAAGTTCTCTGGGGACAGCTAGCACTGCGGATAATCCATCTTCCCTGCCCACCCCCTTTATTGTGCCCCGTGCTCCTCTTGCAACACGGCCCCCAAGATTCCCCTGGCTCTCAGGAAACTATAGGCAAAGAGGCAGTGGCCCTGTCAGGACAACAGGCCCAAGTCCGGGGAGAGCACAGGCATGCCCGAAACCTCACAGCTACGCCTCCCCCTCATCTCTCTTCCTGATCTCTGAGAACCAAAGATCAGCTTGGAACTTGAGGGAAAACTCAGAAGACTTGCGGGGGGGGGGGGGGGGGGCGGGAGGAGGGGGTGATTTCCCTCCTTGCCTGACACCCTCCAGATGCCCCCCCTTTCTGCTTATCTCGTGTCAATCTCCGGGCCCCACTCAGGTAGGCCAGAAAGTCAACAAGATATTTCCTCTTTCCTTAAGAGGTCACAGAATAACGCTGTACCTTCAGCAGAAGGCACTCCCATTCTGCATAGTCCAGGGAGCTCTCATCTTTGCCTGCAAAGCAAGAGGACGCAGCAGCAGGTCAACTGGATTTGAGTGAGCCCAAGAGAAGAGTCCCAGTGTCGCCTTTGCAAGCAAAACTCCCCAGAGGCCCAGGCTCCCAGCTACCAGGGCGTCCCTACTATGTCAGAGCTAGAAGACACCCTATGCCCCTTCTGTGTGAACCCAAAGGCGTAGGGCATGTCCCTGCCTTTTCTGCCTTTTCTTCCAAGGCCACTGCATCAAACCTAGACAATACTGACCACTTGCCGTGCCCGCTGCTTCACAGCAGCTGCCACAACAGTTCAGAACACAGCACGACTGCATGCACTACACGCAAGGCACACTTTCTGCAGAACGACCCAATGGTATCTGTAAAATGACGGCCTTTTAGGCCGTGCTATCAAGCTACTGCGAGAGGAGTTTTGGAAGGGGCCTTCCCAAACCAGCCTGCGTTTATGGTCTGAAAGAACTGCTGCTGCTGCTGCTGCCGCCAAGGTGGACTCCACTGGAGACTGTGAACTTGCCAAGAGAGGGCAGTGTCACAAAAGCTCCAGGCGGGGGAACGTGATCCCTCCCAAACACTAGCCAAGCAAGGATGGGCGGATGCTGCCAGAGCCTGCCTTTGGGACGCAACCAGCGAGGCTAAAGCCCAGCCAGGGGTCAGCCGATCTCAGGGGCACTCCTTCCCTCAGCTGCCAGTTCCAGCTCCCTGGCACTGGAAGGCAGGCCAAACAAGAAGGCTTGAAGACACTCAAGGTCTCTGTTCTCCTCAGTCACCCTGGGGAGCTGCCTTTCCCTTCCCCTCCTGGCTTCTTCACAGCCATCCCTTCCCAGCGGACACTTTACCTTCCAGGTACTGCAGCAGGGAAGGGATCTGCACCATCCAGGGAATGCCCACCGCTCTGTGAATCTGCCTGCGAAGGGCCTGCAGCAGCTGCAGGGCAGCAACTCCACGGCCACCTCCTCCATAAGGAGAGCACGCAAGCAACTAGACGAGGGAAGCAGAGGGAATTAGAGCTCCAGCCTGCCAGAGGAACAGCAGTTTGTCTGAGAAAGAAGGCGGGCTCCGCTCGTGCTGTGGCAGGCAGCACACAGCAGAGTTGCTTCTCTTTTTGCACTGCCCCCCTGAGGAAGGCAGCATCCTTGCTACTCGAGAGATTCACGCTGGGACTCCCCAGGTGCTCCCTGGAGGGCAAGACGCCCTCCGGCAGGCTTGTTCCTCCGTGGGGGCTGCGGGCACCTGCCTTGAAAGCAGTCTCCATCCTGAGCTCTGCCCCTGCCCTGGCTCAGAAAAACTCTGCTCCACGGGGTCCCCAACTACTCACCAGGAGGCGTAGCAGCAGAGCCTGGGGAGTTGGCATTGTGGCTGGAAAGTAAAGCAAAATGCTCTGTTTCAGCGGGCCAAGTCCCACACATGACCTTCACCCGTCCACCCCGGGCAAGGGGGGGCTGATCATGTGCTGATAATTTGCCTTCCCTCAGCTCTTCCCATCTCAGGGTATCCCCGTGATTAACGGACTGAAAGGAAGGTAAGTCCCCAGCAGCGCCAGGAAGGAGTCCTCCGTTTTACAGGGAGAACGCTGAGGAATGAAGAGCAAGGCGTTTCCTCCGGGGCACAGAGGAAATACAGGGCAGGGCTCCCTGCCCCCTAGCAAAAGGGCAAGGCTGCGCTCTTCACTCTTCCTCGCCTCCCGCCTCCCGCTTGGGTGTGCCAGGGCACAGAGAGACGCGCAGGCTCAACCTGTCCACCTGACAGAGCAGGACAGACTGCATTGGAAGGGTTTCTGCTTTGTACCGTGTTCTTGGTAGCCCAGGTAGTTGGGTTCTTCCTTCTGCTCCTCTGCTCTCTCCTGCCTCTCCAGGAGCGCCCGGAGGCATCGGGAGAGTGGGATCAGAGTGCCAGTGTACTGAGCTGGCACTACATACTGGAGGAGCCTTGGCCATAGGAGCTGCAGAGAAGAAGACGGCAGTTCAGCATGTCGTTCCGTCCAGCTGTTTTGCTAGCAGTCGTCTCCTGCGGCTACCACCCAGCCCCTCCACCGTTAGCCTTCTCCAATACATTGCGTGATGTTTCGCCTGCCCTTTCTCTTCTACCTCTTCTCATTCTCGTCCGCTGCCCTAATCCCTACTTGAGCCCGTCTCTTGGGCTGTAACTCGCAAGGCTTGGTTTCCCCTCTCCTGTGACATGCCACTCTGGCAGCCTCATGCTCTGAAGAGCTTGTGAGCGGAGACGGGGAGGGCTAGGAAGAAACGTCCTCGAGGCAAGAAGTAGCACCAGGTGGTGCGATGACTTACTCTCGCCATGCCGCTCACTGAGACGTCCAGAGAGTCGAGGACTTGTAAGCACAGGGTTTGAAGCGCGGTTTCTTCCAGCACTTCTATCTCAGAGAGGTTTCCTGTCTCCTGCAAGGCAGAAGTTTGAAAACACTCCCATCAGTGACTCTTTCTTCAAGAGGAGGCTAGCGGGACTTGGCTTTTGGTTTGGGAGCACGGGTCACCTGGGGCACGACGAGAAGAGCAAGTCCTAGAGTGGGGGGGGGGGGGGGGGGCAGAGGCCAGACTGCAGGAAAAACGACGCCGAATGGAAGCAGAGAGAGTCACTGCCTGCACGCTGTGCATTAAGCACGCCAGGTGCTCCGTGGCCCACGCTCTCTTTCAGTGACACCAAGGGAAAAGCCAGGAGCTGCGCTCTCGAGAGGGGTTATGCTCGGTTCCTGCCCTGGAAGGAGAGCGTGACTGGCTGCCGGGGAGATGAAGAGGGGGAGGTGGGTGTCCTTTACGCCTTTCTCTGTACAAACAGAGCCTGCAGGAGGCTCCTGGTGAATGCTGGCAGAATCCCTGCTGGAGAGGAAAGGCCCCACCAGAGTGAAGATCTTCAGCAAGTCCCTCTCCTAGGGAACCGTCTAGGAGGACTCACCACGCCCTGAGGGCCTGGCTGGCAACACTCAAGACAGAGATTTGCCAATGGCCCCTTTGCTTCCGGAAAGGACCCAGAGCCCCAGCCTTCTTCACGGAGGACAGGGCAGGTTTGGAAGGGATGGGAGACAAGGAGACAATCAGGGAGCTTTTCCAGCTTCTCCTGCTTAGCCCATGCTTTCTGCCTTTTGCTGACCATCCATCAGCATCTCAGCAGTTCCTTTCAGCCTTGGTATCCTCCTGAGGATCCGCCTGTCCCGAGTGGCTTTTGCAAAGCAGCTTGGCTGAAAGGTCCTGGCAGCACCACTGCTCTCTTGAGGGTAACTCTCCAGTTGGTGGCTCCCAAGGCGTGACATGGTGGGGCAGAGCCACAGCCATTCCACTGACAGCAGCGTATACACCCACAGCGCATGTCCGTTTGGGTGCCAGGAAGTTCATGAGCCCCGCGACTCAAGCCCTGCTGCTTGAGGGCCTGCGCATCCTCTGTGAAGTCCGCCGCAGCGGTCAACATACCCAGGGCACCGAACAAAGTGCACAATGCCAAGTTGTTCCCCTCTTACCAGTCTGCTGGTGGCCCGACTGAACTCCTGGAAAATATAGGCCACCAGACCCCATGCTGAACAGTCGTCGACGCCAGAGCGGAACAGTTCCTTGATGAAGGAGAGGACGGCAGCTTTCACCTGCCAGGGAGGAGAGCGCAAAGCAGGGCAGCGATTAGTCCCTCTCTTCAAAAGCTCAAGGAAAGCTGCCCTGGCATTGACATATGCAGGAAGCCCCTAAGACCTTGGAGAGATGACAAGGAGACAGAAGAAGTCTTAGCTTCTGGTTTCACTGCTGCGCTTCCCAGCCAGGCCACATCTTGAGCCAACAGCAGCTGAAGTGGCATGCCCTTTCCCCTTGGCAATCGCTCCCCTGCCTATTTGCAAAGCTCCCCCTACAGCTGCTCAGCCGCCACCTGCCGCTCGCTTGGCAGTGCCAGCCACCTGCCAAGGCAGTCTGTAAGGCCCCCTCCTCGCAGTAGCTCTCCTGCTAACAAGACAAAGCAGGAAGCATAGGCCTAGGCTAGGTCCCAAAGAGCCGCCTCCTGGTATTTCCTTGCCAGAGTCGGCGCAGAGGGAAACGCTTTCTTCGCCACTCAGCACGGTCCCATCCCTTGCCCAACCGCCTCACCTTCCTCCGGTGGTCTCCACACACAGATTCCACCGCCTTCACCACCAGGCACATTTCCTTTCTTATCGTCAGGGCTGAAAGAAATACAGGTACATTGCGGCAGAGCCCCCTCTCAAAAACAACATGGCCCAAGCGTCCCCGTTTTCTCATACACAACTGGACAGACAGAAAGCACAGGGCAAAAGTCTCTGCCTTCAGTGGAAGCAGCAGAAGCCGCAAGCAACTCCCCTGCTACAGACGCAGCTACTTGACAGGGATTGCCTAACCCAGGGAGTCAGAGAAAGGCGATCTGCACTGGAATTGGCTGCTGTTTGTGCTCGGATTGCTACTGAGCTGAAAACGGCATCCCTGGGGCAGCGTGCTTTCTAACTACCCAGACACATTCTTCAGCTGGCTTCGATACAATACGGTTCACCTGGCGGGGAGGGGTGGGTGCGGGCCTAGCCTTTGTAAGCACTTAGGCATGTGTGTGCATCACCAGTGGAGTGCCCTTTCCCACTGGAACCACGGGAAGGAGCTCGGGCCACATTCAGTGTGCGGTGGAACCCACAGCGTTGCTCACGCTTTCTTCCTGGTGTTGCTTACAGTCACAGCGAAGCAAAGATCTGAGCAGATACAGGGATGTTGCTCTGCAAGCCTCGTTCTCAATCTGCAGTTGGGAGTAGAGAAACTGCATGGTGTCGTCAGGGAAACGTCGGGCTGGAGGGAAGAAATCATGCTGTGGGTTACCAGTCAATCTCTTCTCACGTTGCAGAGGCTTGCAGGAGAGCTACACAGAAACCACAGCCAAAGGCTGCCTGCTGCTCCTTACCTAGCAGCAGCATGCAGTAGGAGAGCTCTGTTTTGTGCTCAGTGCTGTGCCCCTTGGTCCCATTGGAGAGCTGCAGGAACAAGGTACATGTTAGCCTCAGTCTTCCGAGGGACTGGGGAGAAGCTCTCCTGTGAGGTCTTGTCTCCTGGGGAACTCACAGGGAGACAAAGACGCTCTCGCAGAAGGACAGCGCTCTGTGCTCACAGAGCCCTCTTCCGCTCTCCAGCCCCCTCCTCTCTCTAGCACTCTCTACGGAGCTCTCTAGCACTCTACGGAGAGCCCAGAGAGACAAGCTTCTGCTCAGACAGACCCCTTCCAGCTCCTGGAGTCAGAGATGCATCCCTTCCGGAGTGTCTTGCCTACCCACCTCCAACACTCCAGGGGGAGCCGGAGCCCACAGCCCAGGAGCCGCAGGCAGAACTAAGACTACAGCCCAGAGGCAACAGGCCGCCTTTGAGGTCCCGGCAGGGGCTCTGCAGCAGCAAAGCACCGTTAGGCTCCAAGGGCCGGCTAGGAGTCAAAGGCTCAACCTGTGCCTCTGGGCTCCCGATTCCTGCTGCGCTCTGCCTGAGCGTGAAATTCCTTTGTGAACTGAGCTGTGAGTGGAGCCCCGGCAAAGCAGTTACAATCACAATCGGGCCTGGACAGGTCTGCGGGCACCTGCGTGGGATGGAGCGCCCCAGGAGCTGCACGGACCTGACTGCAAGGTGTGAGAAAGGCCCGGGTCAGGGAACCTCTGCACTGGCAGCCCGCAAGTCTTTCCTGTCAGCCTGAGGCAGACCTGCTCGACCCAAGGGGAAGCGCAAGACGTTCACAGCGCCGCCTTACCTGGCTGTGCACAACGATGCAGATGACAAAAACTATTCCTTTGGGGATCAAGAGCTGGGATTTCACCACAACTTCCAAGAAGTGACTGAGACTCTACAAGTAGAGAAGGTGCAAAGAAGAGGGGGGCTTGTCACCTAGAGCAGCTCATGAACACAGGACAGTGTGCCTCCCTGGCTGGCTAGCCTCTTTCCTGAGCCACCAGAAGGCCCCAAAGCTCCCGCGCCATCTGTATGTGCCTGTCTCGGCTTCTTCTCTAACAGCTGCCCAGCTGCAGCAGCAACCCCCGCTGCTGCCTGCTGTTTGCACACGCTCCCCCTGCCTCACACAGCCACAGCGCCTTGCGGGACGCCTCACCTTGGTCACGTGAGCACTGTCCTGGACCTCCTCATATTGGCCCAGGAGCCAGGACAGCCGGCTGCACACCTGCTCCTCATACTCTTCTTTGTGAAGGAGGAGGCCCATCATAGCCGCCACAGCTCTGATGATGGCCTGCTTGAGCTGCAACGCAGGGAAGGCGGAAGACGTTTGTTTGCTCCAAATGAAGCTCTACTCGAGGGTGCAGCACCCCCCAGATGCAAACTTCCCTCTTCCCAGCACCTGCCATTTCCCGTCTTCCTCTAGAGGACACGGCCTGGCTCAAGAGGAGAGGGAGTATTGCCCCTCTTCTGTACCGCCCACCCTTCTGGCTCGAGGGCCACTGGCATTTGGTGGGTTGCCAGCAGGGGTTCTCCAGGCCCCGCCTGGCCTCACTAGCTCGTCAGGGGGCTGCCAAGCTGGAATCCAGGCACGCTCTCTGTCAGCCCACAGCATTCCCATGCTCTTGAGCCGCAGCAGGCTTGCAGCTCTAGGCGCTTGCTTGGGCAACCTGCTTCCTCCCAAAGCACTTCTCCTGACGCACCATCGTTACCCAGAAAGGCAGATGAACCCCCGCGTTAGCGCGGCTGCTAAGGGGCCGCAAAGGCAGCCCTGCTCACCTCTTCCTCTTCGCAGTCCAGCCAGTTTCTGACCACGGAGCAGAACAACGGGTACGTTTTGTCACACAACCGGGCTTCCCCGATTCGAGGGAAGGAGCACTTTGCCCAGGCTCGGAAGTAGAGGGTTACACCTTTCGACCATGTTTCCAGCACTGCGGAAGAGAAGGGCAGCAAGGGCACGTGCTCAAGTATGCAGCACGGAGACTAGCTTGCATTAGCACCCTGGCCTGTCTGCAGCTGCAGTCCCATGCTGCTCAGCGCTCAGCTCCGGAGCAGTTTTGGGTTCTGGGGCAGGTGTGGAAGGCTTGACAATGCCTTCCGTGGAATGCTCATCTGTTTCTCTCCTGCCTCTTCTCCTGCTTGTCCCCGCTAGCCCTTTGCCTCCTCCAAGATTTGCTGCAGGAGGCTGAGTAGTAAAAGTCCAAGAACTCCATGCCCTTCCTGGCCACAGCAGTCTCCTGAGCTTGAGACCCTGTGTTGACGCTGTGCAGACTCTTGGGTGCTGTAAAGGGCCTGGACTCACTCAAGAGGGCAGAGAGTTGGGTGTCGAGCACCGCTCTGCAACTTCCCCTTCCCTCTGCATCCCGACGGAGCCCCGCGCTAGAGGCTGGCGCTCACCTCCACAGAAAGCCTGCTTGATCCTGCTGTGATGTGCTTGATTGAGCATGGCGTGCATAGCAGCCCAGGTCCTTTCCACAAAAGGGATGCACCTCAGTGCTGCAGAGAAGGGACAGGGCAGGGAGAAAGCAAGCAAGCTGTCGTCAGGGAGATTCTTGGGAGACTTTGGCGTCAGGCACTTTGCACCTGTGATGGGCAAGGGCTATGCGATGCCAGGCCACTTGGGACTCCGTCAGAATGGCAGGGTGGATTCCAGAGCTGCCACCGAGAGTCACTGGGCAGGCGTCATGTGTGGGAGAGTGCCCTGCCAGGGGGCAAGCGTGCCGGCTGACCTTCCCACATGGCATGGGAGCAGGGAAGCACTTCAAGGTGGGCCTGGAAGCACAGCAGAGCAGGCGGCCGCGAGGTTGGGTCTCCCTGCTGTCCCCTCCTGAGGGCTCTTAGCCCAGGGGCCAAAGTCACAACTTCCAGCTGCTCCCGGGGCAGCGAAAGACGTGGCAGCCACAAGCTGGCAGCCCTCCCATTGCACAACTGCATCCCTTCTCCCACTGCTCCAGCAACCCAGCGTCAAGTCCCAAAGCCAAAGTTGCGCTACCATAGCTTGTGGCAAGTTTGCTGAGGGTAATAAAGACAAATTCCTCAGGGGTCTCCTGGCCAGGCCTCAGATGACTCTGCAGCTCATCCATGATGTGCAGGAAGTGGGAGTGGGCCAGGGACACCAGGATGTCACTCGCTGCTCTTTGCAATTCATCCGCTACACCCTACAAAAGAACCACGAAGGACAACAATCAACACGGGAAAGGCTGAGGCGACAGGGCACACGCAACTAGCCAGCAACGGCTGCCTGACTCCAGCTCTGCACGTCCACGTTTCAAGGGACCAGTGCAACAAGTCTCATGGCTGCCGAGAGAGCCATCAGTCATCAGTTGTTGCCAGCCTGTTCGGCAGTCACCACTTTGACCGCTTGGGGGAGGCAGGTAGTTGAGCAGTGCCAAGCTTGTCTGGCAAGGGAGGAGTTTGCACCGCTTGCCCGTCTGTGCTCACGCTTTGGCTGCCTTCCCTCTGCGAGAGCAAGAGAAGAGGAAGAGAGAAGCCCCAAGAAGGCACCAGCAGCAAACACTCTGCACCCAGGAGGCGGAAAGGGACACTGGGTGCAGCAGGAGAGGGACTGGCACTTTGGCACGGCTCTTCCTCATCCAAGCAGCATGAAGACACAAGAACGGTAGTCCAGTGGCCAGTCGTTTAGAAGGAGCTGAGTTCCCAGCTGCCTGGCCAGAGCCTTTCGCTGGAGGGGAGGCACGCTTCTTTCAGCAGTCATGGGCCTGCTCCTGCCAGCTGCAGCCCAAGACTCAGGCAAACGTGCCGCTGTACACAGGGCAGCTGTTTCGGGTTCTGCGCCTGCTCATGAACTGGGCTGGCTACGGCCCTTTCCCTCAAGGAGTTAGCTCTGCTGAGGAAGAGTCTGCCCAGCAGGATCTGGGAGGCGTCACTGGTTCTAAAGGCAAAGGGGAGCTCTTTGGAGTCCCTTCTAGAGCTTGCCAAAAGCTGGGCTCTAGGCAGGAGTCTCTGACTAGCTTCAAAGAGAACAAGCTTACCTGCCCCACTCTCATGTCCCTTGAGGCCAGCGTTGTTAATTGCCTTATCAGATCCCGCTCTAAATGGTTGCCATCTTCCTGCAGCACTCTGCCCAGTTCCCGGTAGGTTTCGACTCTATTACCCTGGGGACAAGCCAGAAAAGGGAACATTTGAACTTCTTCCTCCTTGAGGCGCAGGACGTCTTAGAGCTCT
Source organism: Struthio camelus (assembly GCF_040807025.1). NCBI lineage: Eukaryota > Metazoa > Chordata > Aves > Struthioniformes > Struthionidae > Struthio > Struthio camelus. Next base: position 189,058,417 of record NC_090942.1, on the reverse strand, counting down.
GAGTACTCGGAGTTCTACTCAGGGAGCTGAGTGACGAGCTTCACGAGAAAGTGTTTTGCCAAACGGAGGATCCCCCTATTGCTAGGGTAAGTAGGCACCCGCGTTCAGAAGACCCTCCTTTGTGCTGGATCCTCTGCAGCCACACAGCTGCTGCGCCAAAGAACTGGTGGTTCCTCTAGACAAAACAAAGAGCCAGCGACAATGGCGTCTGCAGACTTCCTCCGTAGGGGCTGACTCACTGGCTGCCCTGGGCTCCTCAGGAAGGCTCCTGCGGTAGCTGGTGTGCATTGTGCCGGGAGACCTGCGTACCCTGCACAGATTTGCTCAGGAATAACATTTACGTGTCAGTGTCTTGGAGAGGTCCACAAGGATCAAAGCACGGTCAGAGCTGCGGGCAGCAGTTGGGACACTGAGAGGACAGGGGAGCAGGCTTAGGACTACTACTGTGCTGAGGAAGTTGTCAGAGAAGAGGTCTGGAGAAAAGGAGGAAGCCTGGGAAGAAGAAATGACCATGGGAGTGCAGAGTGCTGCGAGAAGGCCTTTGAAAGGCAGGTATTTGGAAATGCAAAGATGGCTGTGGATATCCATTAACACAACCCCAACACTGACGCGTTCACAACATCATGGGTACGGTGTCGCGGGCAAAACCTTCCCGACTTGGGGACTAGTGACTTAATTAAACTTATTGCCAACTAACCAACTTCTGGTCACTAATTTGTGCAAAGAGAAGAAGGCAACTCAAGCTACTTACAGTGCCTGCCCCACTGGGGGTCAGCCACGCCGCAACCCCTCGGGATGCCCCTGCCCCACTGCGGGTCACCCCCAGCTGCAGCCCCTCAGCGGCACACCCCCTTCAGCACGGAGCCCCTCCGTTCACAGCTGCTCTCCAGCCTGCTCTCAGCAGTGCCTCCCTCCTCTTGCCGCCCTCTGCGGCTGCTGCGCTTTCTTACGCACACCCGCGCAGAGGCCATGCGGGTCAAATGGCTGAGAGCCATCGTGAACCAAAGCGGAGGTATGCCTGGAGGTCTCTGGGCAGAAGTGCTAAAGAAATGCTAGTGCTTATTACAAGAAGCTTGGCCTTGTCCAATACTGCACTCTTGCCTTCTGTGGGACAGGATGAGGCGCAGTAACATCATCTCCTAATGGCTGGCAATACTTGCTTTCTATGGTGCGGTGTTTGCCGGAGAGCACGTTTACCATTCGGCAAGAGCACAGCCCCTGGCCGCAAAGCGCTAGAATGCAGGCGGAATCCATGGAAACTGCCGCAGCCTTACCTCATTCTGCCGCAGTCGGCTCAGCAGAGAGACCACAGAGCCAGCCGAGGGGTTGACGGCTGCAGGCAGGCACTCTGTACCCCCGCCTCCACCCTCAGGCTCCGCAGGTCTCGCCCGGGGAGTTGCTGTAGGCAAGCAACCTGGAAGGAAACAAGCCGAGGAGTACGTGCCCTCAGGTGCTAGCATCAGTCTGAGGGTCAAATGGCTCCCAGCCTTCAGAGAAACCCCTCGCCCCAGTACGGACACCAAGAGACCAGTGGCCCCGTGCTGCTTGCTTGCCTTCCCATGTTGCTGAGGGATTTTGTGGCCGAGTTCCTCGGGGCAGAAGTTCACAGCGGGAGGGCCCAGAGCAAGATGAGGCAATGAGAAAATGAGCAGAGGAGAGTCCCGAGCGTGAAGGAGCCCTGCGGGCTTGCCATAAAGAACTGAGGGGTGACCCTTACCCCAGCCAAATAGGAATCGCTTCATCTCCGAAGTAATTCCGACCAGACAGCAATGCTCTCTCCAACTGCCTCCTCACAGGTGGAGGAACAAGCCACTGGAGGACCCACCTTCCCAGGCCCCCGGGCAAGGCAGCCAAGGCTACTGTGACACACAGGCGTCCCGGGCAAACCTCACAAAGGTTGCCTGAGCACGGAGGGCTTGTGTCTTATGCAGTCACATCGCCTCGGGTGCATAGCACCAAATATGGAAACAGGCAAGAGGGGGCTACGTTCATTCCCCAGAAAGCCACATCTCCCCGTCTCGCTGAATCCCTCGTATGCGGGTCTCACTGCTGCCATGGTCGAGGCTATTGCCTTTGCCTGAAAGTCTCTTCACTCCTCCTTTTCTGTTCAAGTAGCATTTTCCGGCAACCAGAGATGGAGGGCTCTCAAGTGGACTGACTGGCTCTTGTTTGTCTTTGTTTCCTGCCCTCACCTCCGCAGCAACACCTGCCGTCCTGTTGCCCCTGTGTGTGCTTGGCTAGGTCATTCTCTCTGCCTCCTCCAGCACATTTGTGCTCCTGCTCCAAGCGCACCACAGACCCAGAAAGCAAGCTGCAGACCTCCAGCCTAGTAGATTGTGAAACCTGTCCTAAGCATGGGTGCTCTGTCTCCTGAAGGAGAGAGGTCAGAGGCAAACTGCAAGGCAAAACTAGCAAGTGCCTCTTTGGGAGGGGAGGAGAGACTTTAGGCAGAAGACAGACCCTGGAAGCTGGACTGCCTAGTTCCACTGCTCACACAAGTCCTGGAGTTCGGCCACCAGAAAGGCCTTCTTGGCACTCCATGACCTGACGGGATTAGGCCACAAGTTTCTCCTTTCTACTGACATCACATTAGTGTTCCATCTCCATGGCCTGATAAAGAAATCTTCTCTTCTCTTTTTTCCTTTCCTTTCCTTCCTTTTCTTTTCTCTTTTCTTTTCCTTTCCTTTAATAATAAATTATGACGGAATGGCATAAGAGCCAGATGATACCCAACATCATAATCTTTGGCTTTCCTTCTTAGTGGTATTTTTGGAGCATCTGGGAGCCCTGCTGAAAGAGCAGACCTCGGCTGTGCTCTGTGCTGTGCAAATGACAAGCAAAGAGATGGTCGCTAGCCTAAGGCACTTCCAGGCTCCATGTGTGCCAAGAGCGCACAGCTGGATGTGTGCGCTGTGCTCATCCAAGGACTTTGAAGAGGAAGGCTGCGGGAACTGACAAAGAGTGGCCTCTCTCTTCCTGAAAGGAATCGTTTCCACGGCCAAGAAGGAATTACTAGTGCAAATGTCCAAGCGCTCTAGTCGAGAGTAGCCCGCTTCTGCGGGAGATGGGAGACCAGTGTCTGTCACAGAGGGTTTTGCTGTTTGCACAGAGCAGAGTTGTTTTGAGGGAAGAAACGGTGAGAGAAGGCAGCAGGTCCTTAAGTGCAGACAGAGAGAGCACTCGCACAGAGACGCAGCGACGGCCCCCTCTCGTACCGAGGGAGCAGAGGCACGCACCCCATGCGCAGAGGAGCAGCCTGATGGGCAGACTGCCAGCTGTGGAGCCCTGAGGTGGCGTAGTGCTTCGCCCTGCATTTGCTCTCTACGAGTCCCTTCAGAAAAGGCTGTTCTCTGGGCTCCCCAGGGCTGAGTAGAGGGGCAGGATCACCTCCCCGCACCTGCTGGCAACGCTCCACCGAATGCAGCCCAGGATACCATAGGCCTTGTGGGCCCCAAGGCTGCTTTGCTGACCATGTCCAACTCGCTGTGCACGAGGTCCCACAGGTCCTTCTCTGCAAAGCTGCTCACGAGCTTGTTGGCCTCCAGCGTGTGCTAGTGCAGGGGGTTCTTCCTCGCCAGGTGCAGGACTTGGCATTTCCCTTTGTTGAACTTCATGAGGTTCCGCTCTGCCCACTTCTCCAGCCTGACAAGGTCTCTCTGAAGGGCAGGACAAACAGCTGGTGTCTTAGCCACTCCTCCCAGTTCTGTATCATCCGTGAAGTTGCTGGGGGTGCACTCTGTGCCACCTTTGGGCGGTCCTTACTGAACATGTTAAACAGTATCGGCCCCCAGAATGACCCCTGGGGGACACCGCTAGTGACTGACCTCCCACTGGACTTTGTGCTGCTGATCCCAACCCCCTGGTCCTGACCGTGCATCCAGTTTTCAGTCCCCCTTACCGACCTTTTGTCTAGCCCAGACTTCATTAGCTTGTCTGTGAGGATGCTATGGGAGGCAGCATCAAAAGCCTTGCTCAAGTCAAGATAAACAGCACGGACTGCTCTCCCCTCGTCCGTCAAGCCAGCCATCTCCTCCCAGAAGGCTCTCAGGTTGGTTAAGCATCATCTCCCCTTCCCCTCCAGAAATCCCTGCTGATTCGTCGGCCAAACCTTCCTGTCATTCACGTGTCCGGAAATGGTTTCCGGGATTAGTTGCTCCGTCACCTTCCCGGCGATCAAGGTCAGGCTGACTGGCCGGTAGTTGCCACAATCCTTCTGGCCTTTCTTCAAGAGAGGGGTGGCATTTTCTCTCTTCCAGTGCTCTGGAACCCCTCCTGATCGCCATGGCCTTTCAACCATAACCCAGGGTAGCTTCACAGTGACATCGCCTGGATCCCTCAGGAATTGCTCGAGTCCCTCAAACTCGAGCTTGTCGTTGGCCTTCTCTTTCCTTTCAATGTTTCCCTTACGCTCACATTTACCACTTTCACAGTCACTTCTGGGCATGATAAAGACATGACTTCACAAACGCCCCTTCTTTATAGGGCGCCTGTGGTGTTTGGGCACCTTCTTTCCGCAAGAAAACCTGAACGCGGGGCTTAAAAATCCTTGGTCATTAGCCTTGTTATTCCAGCACCTGAATCCAGCAGGTTGCAGAGGTGGGTTTGCTGGCCTACAGACATTTCCCAGCTGGTGATGCATGCTTCCTGTCTGTCATTCAGGAGCTGGTGACTGCTGGTGCTGTCCCAATGCAAGTGTAGGCTGTGGGAACTGTCCTGTCCGTGCAGGCACGTGAGCAGGTTTCCTTGCTCTTTCCAACATGACTAGAGCACGGAGCCAAAAAGAGTGCCCCAGAACTGTGACGTCCCAAGGCTGGTTCTGGCACTTGGCATGGAAATCTCCGTGTTGCGGTCAGCGCGACAGTTCAGCGGAGGCAAAGGGAGCGAGCGTCCGGGATGGGATCCAAATTAGACCCAGCTGTGTGGAGTGAACGTTGTGAGAAGCCTGTTCTTTGAGCACCACCTTGCACAGCCCATCCCAGAGGCGCGCTCAGGGGGAAACCGACTTCTCTGCCCGCTGCCTTTTGGGCAAAGCCTGCGCTTTCTTGGTTTGTTGCCTGCAAGGTGCAAGGCTGAGGACTCTGGAAGGGAGTGCTGCAAAGTAGAGAAGGCTTCTCATGCAGTCCTTACAGGTGTTTGCAAGGGGGTTGCTTTCCTTTCTCTGGGTACTTCAGCTGGCAGCCTCTGGAGCAGCCCATTCTGTCCCTGCCCTTTTACGGAGGTGGATTTATAGGGCACACAGCAGGACTTGCCTGGCCAAAAGCAGCCCTAGCCGTACTCTGCTGCCTTACCCTCTTTCTAGGGACTGGCATTTTCTTGGTGAGCAATACAGGAGTTCTGCATTGTGTGCTGAAGGTACTTGTGTGCCTCGACTTCCGCAGCTACCTGCCCTCTTCCTGGCCTGCTCCCAGGTCCTGTGCCTGCCAGAGGCCCAGCCGGGTCCTATATCTTCCTCCCGAGGCCATCGCTCAGCTTTCTATGGGGCTCAGCAGGAGCATCTGAGAGGCTGCTCGGTCTTCCCAGTCAGCCCTTCCTTCAGCATGGCTGGGACTCTTTCCCCACCGGGAACAGCTCCTAACTCGCTCTTGCTCCCGCGCTTCTTGGAGGAACAGGTTTTAGAAAGACCAGAAGATGACTCCCAGGACTCACTGTGGTATGCAAACACCCCTCAGCTCTTTTGTAATCACAGCAGCAGGGATTCTCCTCTGCCCCCTGCTGCTTCCTCAGGCTCCTCTTGGGCCAGCCCCTGCGGAGGGTTCGGCAACATAAAAGCCAGAGCCCAAGCACCCAGAAATGGCCAGAGGCTGCTCCTCCACACTCTGCAAAATAAATCCCCTTCTTGCCACAAAGCAGCCAGCCCAGAGACAAGCACCCGCGGGAATCCCCTGCCCACCTCATGGTGTTCAAGGTCAGGGTCAGATACGCAGCCCTCTCGACCTCCCTTCCCCGATACAGACGCAGCTCAAACACACTGGAAGAACGGCTCGTTCACACACCTCACAAGAGCCCTGCCTCAGCCAGGCGCTTGCCATAGGCCCTTGGCCCCAAAGAAGCACCGCATAAGCTTCTGTCCAACAAGCAGTGCTTTATTTCTGCCAGTTGATTGCGCTGGCTCCGCGGTGACCCAAACAGCCAAGTGTGTGTGGCCTGGCTGCCTTTCCTTGCCTGCCTGGCCTTCCCCTTGCTCACTTTCTGCACTCCGAGGTGCTCGCTGGGGACCTCCTTGTTGCTCTAAGCATTTCTCAGCTCTGGCCAGTTGTCACTGAGGACCTGAGCTGCTGCCTGCTGCACGCTGGGATGCCGGTCTTCCTGCAGCAGCTGGAGAACTGAAACAACACAGGCAGAGGCACCCATGACTGCCAAAGGCCAGGACGCACTGCTCATGCCTTCCCTGGCTCTCTGAGCAGAGCCTCCCTTGAGAAAGCTGGAAAGCCTTCCCTGCGCTCAGTCCTGCGACCCCGTGGCAAGGCTGGGATACGACAAAGGCTGCCTTTGCACACAGCTGCTGCAAACCCTCGGCCTTCTGCCCAACTTCAGTGGCAGAAGCTCTCTCCTGGGACCAACGGCCCCTCCATTTTGAGTCTTCCACACTCCCAGGTGCTTCGGGAAGGAGCCGCCTTCTACCTCAACCATTTGGCCAAACGTGTGCAAAGGTCTAGCAACTTTCCCCAAGGTTGCTTTTATCCAAAAGACATTCTTGGTTCAGCAGGACCTTGTGTGTGTGGGGGGGGGGGGGGGGGGGGGGGCCGCAGGAGGGAGGGGGGGAGTGCAAGAGCTCTGAGTCCATAGTCACGTGGCATAAGGTCATAGCCAGGCCGAGGTTTGGGGCAGGACACGAGAGAGAAGGGCCAGCGTAGGGCAGCAGAAGGTGGCGACACCCTTGCCCAGACAAGGAGAGAGTGGAGGGCAGGAGGGGCAATTTTAACCTACTTGCACTCAGAAGACTCATGTCGTGCTCTCTCAGCCACCGGGCATCTGCATTCTCCAGGATAACACCTGCTCACACAACGCAAATAGGTAAGCATGAAGACGCTTCCCGTGGTAGCCCTCGTTCCCAGTGTACTTTCTGACTAGTGTCAGACGTTGAGGATGGGCTTTGGGGAGCAGGGGAACGTTATAAATATCAAGCCAGCAGGCTCCCTCCTACTTTTAAGTTCCTAGGAAGAGGCATGAAGCAGAGGTGAGCAAGTGAGTGTGCCAGGGGCCAAGCCTCACCTGCAGCACTCATTCGCCCATGCTTTTCCTACAGAGACTTCAGCCACTGTACAGCCCTTAACTAATTCCTGCTGCGGCCACCCTCCTAAGGCAGGCGACTATGAGCAGCCCCGTTGCCGAGAAAGTGGAGAAGGCCCTTTGCTCCTCCCTCCAAGAGATGGAGGAGCAGCAGAGAGCTGCAGCTTTGTCTCTCACCAGTTAGTGTGATGGCCGCAGTCCGCATGCCCCAGCACGAGCTCCAGAAGTAGGTCTGGAGGGTGTCGTAGAGGCTTTCCAGAAGCTCCGGGGTGTTTCTGGCCTAGAGGAAAAGAGAGAAATGGGAGTTCTTTGGCTGAAAAGGCCCTTCCGCTGGCCCTCGGCAAGGAGAGCGGACGAACCAGGAGATAACAGAGAAGAGCAGGTGGCTGCAAGGCACTAACAGCTCCCCTCGTCGCCAGGCTCTACCACCTCTCTGAAGGGCACTCCGTGCTCCAGCTCTCTGGGCCAGGGAAAGTCGCTGCCACCGCTCAGTCTTCCCCCGGGCCCCAGCTTACTCACTAGGTGACTGCAGACAGTTTCCTGCAGCTCTTCTGCCCTCTTCTGCGTGTTCAGAGCAACATGTACCTGGAGCTTCTGCAGGCCCAGCAGCGGAGTGCAGAGCAGGAAAGTGCTTCGACAGGCCTGAAAATGAGAGTTGCCCCAGCTCAGCGCTCCCTGGGCGCAGCCAGGTGCCTTTCAAGGGAACTCACTGAGCTGAGCACTGCTCATCTCCTTCAAGAAGGGGCGGTGTTTCACTCCGTGCAGTTTGCAGCTAGGAGAGGGGAAGGATTGCAATAGCAGGCATCGCTCCCCTGGCCTAGTACTTGGCAGCCTGGAGACAGCACCAGTGCCTGGCCGCTGTCGCCTGTGGCAGACAGCTGTTAACTCCCATGCCCTTGGGAGAAGGGCTGGATCTGCCGAGGCAGGAGCAGATAGGAGGGCACCTGGTCAACAAAGACTTGGAGGCAGGCCTGAGGCCTGACCACTGTGGCACTGTGGCGGCAAGGAAGGGCGGACGCGCTCTGCTCTTGCCATGCCTCCCTCTCCGTATGAAGAAAGCAGTGAAAGGTGGCTCTTACATTGCGGACGCCAGGGTCTGGGTCCCGAAGGTGGAGCAGAATTCTGGCCCAAGTACTTTCGACTTCCTGCCTGAGAAAAGGTCGCCATTTCCTCTTGGCAGAGGAGGCCAGGATTCCGTATAAGGTGAAGGCTGAGGAACGAGCGACCGCCTCCTTCTGCAAGCAAGAAACGCCAGCCGTCAGGTGGCTAACTGCAAAGGACCGCAAAGCAAACAGCTCTTGACCAGCCTAATGCTTCCAGCTGAGTCCAGCCTCCTGAGCAATGGTTCTTCTCAATTTGTCCAAGGCCCACGGATCAGGAGAAAGCATTCACCTGCAGGACATCCCTTGGGAAACAAGAGAGGGTTGCCGTGCGCCGATCCCTTCCTTGTCCCTTGCTCAGCTTCTCACGGCCTTGCCTCCTGAGCTACGGGGCAGCTGAGCTGTTGGTTTCTGAGGTGCTCAGCAACGTTACGGGCAGCTGACCCAGAGGCAAAAGCCTACAAGCTCTTGGACCGCCCAGGAGTCCCGCTAAGGGATTCCCTCCCTTTGTGGCCACACTTCCTTCACCGCTCTCCAAGGGGAATCAAAAGATGACTTCCTCTGGGTGTCACCGGGGATGAGCAGACATCAGCCCAAGTCTCCTCCCTTCCTCTTCAGCCTTTTCCATGAGCGGCCCTTCTTCCCGGAAGCCAGACACTCCTCATCTCCGCTTGTCCCCCTTGTCATACCTTTCCGATGACCCTACCAAGACTGCTGGGACAAGAGGTACCTACTGCTGTTCACTTACAGCATCAAAGAAAGCGCTGGCACACAGGGCGATGTCTCTGAAGGTGACGCCAAGGGCCTTCTCTTGCAGCTCCGCCACCACTTTTGCCAGGGCTGACAAGCTCTCGCCCGCGATCTGCAGAGAGCTGACGTCCCTGGTGGCCCTCAGTAACGCCTCCACAACGGCCGCCTTATGCTTTCTCAGCTGTAAAAGCAGGAGACAAACAAGAACCTCTCACTAGTCATTCCTCTCACATCTCCTCTCCACCATTTCTCCCAAGAGCAGAATTTGCTGGGAACCATTCCAGAGCACCCCTTAGCCTGAGCCCCTACCCCCTCGGCCGCACAATACACCTTTGCAGCCAGAGCAATGGCCTAGAATGGAGCACGGTCTCAAGAAAGGCGGGCATTTCCCTCTGTGCTGCTCTGTCCAGTCTCTCTAAGCCTTGTGCAGCTCTCTGCCAGGAGCTGTCTGGTCAGGGCTGTCTTTAGTGAGGAGCAATCTCCTGCTCACCTCCTCAGGTGCTCCACTGGCCAGATTTCCCAGGCCTCTCACTGCCATCTGGCGGACAGTGCAGCTGGTGTCCAGGCATCTGTCCAGCAAGGCTCGGAGGACAGGCTGAAGCAGCTTCCTCTCCTGAAGCAGCGGGTCCTTCATCAGCTGGAAAAGAGCAGCATGACCATTGGCACCAACACAGCCATCCCAACCACTCGCAGCAGCTGAACAACCATCTTTGGGCATCCCAGCACTGCCGGGGCACCTTCTGTTAGGATCTTGCTGGAGAAAGACATGTCGCAATGTCGCAAGCAGCACTTTCCAGAGACGACTGCCCTCAACCCTCGCTTGCCCACCTTCTGGCTTACCTCAGCAAAGAAGGACGTTGCCATGCTCCTCAGGTTCGCTGACGGAGAGTCCAGCCATGCAAAGACAGCGTGCACAGCAGCCCCTGGGATTGCGCCAGCTCGCAGCAGAACGCTGCATACACAACACAATGAGACACTGAGCCCAGGAACTTCCGAGAGTCAAGGGCTGTGAGGCGGATGGTCTTCCTCAGCAACTCAGGACAGCCTCCCCGGACAGACGTGCCAGACGAGTTCCCATTCAGCCCCTTGCTGGCTGACAGGCACCCCCAAGAGGGAAAGAAGCCCTCCCAAAGGCTCTTACCTCGTCAGCAGGCACATGCCCTCGTGGGAAGTCTGGGGATTTGCAAGAAAAGCCCAGGTTCTCTGCTTCCTCAGAATCCCCACCCATTTCTCTTCTGCAAGGCACTTGCAGAGCACCATATCTAGTGCTTTGATGGAAAGCCTGATTAAAAAAAAAAAAAAAAAAAAACAGAGTCAGAGCACTTGAAACTGTGTCATGATCAGAACTAAAGAAGCTCAGCCACTTTCTGAGGTGCTCCTTAACTTGTTCTAAGCCCCACGGAATGAGATGCAAAGTACCCCCTGCAAGCACGCTTCATAATCCGGAAGGGTGCCAAGCTAACAGGAAACTGCCGTGGTCATCCGCTTTGATGCCCTCAAGCTCACGGAACACACAGAGAAAAACAAAACAAAACCGAAGCCTTGGCTTCTCTGATGCTAGAACCTGAGCTTTCTCCTAACCATCATTTGGAAGGAATTACCAGCAGACGCGAGTCAGCATCTCTTTGCGCTGACCCCTGAGGATCACGTGCCTTACCAGAACACCACTGCATGCAAAAGATGCACGCTGAGGTGGCCCGGCTTGGGGAAATGGAAAGCAACGGGCAAGAATGACCGTTTGGTAGCTGCATGACTGCTTGTGGGCCCCTTGCACAGAGCAGTAGTGGAAGAGGAGGCTCCGCCCAGCCTGCGAGGGACACCCAGTCAGGCAAGGCCAAGAAGCACTTTGTTCTCTGCCGCTCACATGAGCAAAGGCTCTCAGGGTTCACCAAAGAGCCAGCACCCCAAGCTGCCTTTGAAAAGCCTTCCTGGCCCTCGCCTGGCCACAGAGAAACGTGCTTCTGGCTCCCTATGGAAACCGTTATTCTGCCCCCTGGCTCGTCTCAGCTGAAGTCCAGGCAGCTGTCTCAAGTCATGTCTGGGGAGGCAGACATGTTCCTGCTCCCATCAGACTACAATAAAAGACCCGCTGCGTTGCAACCCCAGCTTTTCCTGGGCGGTACCACACAAGGTTCTGTTGACGCTAGCTCCCCGCAAGCTGACTTTTCCAGAAGAATACTGAGCTCGTGCTAGGGCACAAAAGACACCTGCCAGCCTTTTGAAGAAAGGGCAGAAAAGCCCGACGAGAGCCAAGAGCGAGGCGCTAGAGGTAGACAAAGACACCTACTGGCAAAAGCCCCGTTTTTCCCATGGGGAGGGCGATTAACCTTTGCAACAGTCGCCAAGACAAGAGGGGGTGTCTGGGAAGCAACTCTCAGCACCTTGCAGGTTCTTTGTGAAAGAGAGGCTTGAGGCAAACACAGGCTTTGCTGATCAGCAGGGAGGGAAAGCAGTGGCATTCTGAAGTCCAGGCTATGCGGGCCGGAGGGCACACTAGAGAAGCCCATGGTGCCAAGTAGGCACCGCCTTTGCACCTAGCAGCCTACGTTTCTCCAGGAGAGGAACGGAGGTGAGAACCAGCATAACAATCTGTCCCAGCAGCGAGGAAAGAGGGCAGAGCAAAGAGTTCCCACCGGGCCAAGAACAAACACGACCTGGTGATGCGAGCGAAAGCCAGCCCCCTCCATCTCTGCCCGTTGTGCTCATCACCTGCAAGGACAGCTGTCTTCTGCACGCGCCACAAAGACCGGCTCCTCTGGGACTCTTCCTGGGGAGGACGAAGGCATCTGCTTGCCCAGAGTGTCACTGATCTGCTTCAGCAGCAGCGGAAGTAACCACGGAAGGAAGAGTGATGCAGTTTCCCGGGTCTGCAGGGCGGACACCAGCTCAAAGATGGCACAGGTTACCTGCGAAGAAATGCCATCACCAACAAGCGGCTGGAAAGAAGAGCTTTCCCCACCACTTGCCCTGTCCGCCTGCCTCCTGCCTGCAATTCCCGGTCTGCATCTCTGGCTTCTGCCACAACCTTGCAGAGGGGCAACAGCAAGCTCTGGTGGCTCCTCCCAGGGATAACAAGGAGACGGACTTTAGCAAAGCACACTGGGAGGCTTCTCCACGTGGCTTTGCAGGCGCCTGTGTAACAAGGCGGTGCCCTACCCCTCGCTTGCACTCAACAGCATCCTTGGCCAAAGAGGGGGCAGAACTGTGCCTGTCACTTGACGTACCGTGAGAGGTTCCAGGGCAGCCTCATTGTTCGTCACTGCATGCTCAGCGCAGGTGGTGGTGGCTTCTGCACTCTCCAGCCTGTGCATGAGTAACTGGAGCACTTGAATCGCAGGGAGGCCTCTCCCTAGAGTCCTCCACACCGCCACTGTATCACTGCAAGTGGAAGAGAAGTCCACACTCGATCCCTTGTGCTCTTGCACCTAGAGCCCCTCCAAGGCAGCTAAAACACTACCGCTGGCCAGCGTGGAGCTTTAGCAGCCAAGGCTCTTAGCAAATCTGCAAGCGCGGGATCTGGCAACAGCCTCGCTTTTCAGGGAGAAAAGCAGCCTGCTTCTTAACGGAATCTCCTCTAGCGCAGCCAGGCTGTGGCATCTCTGGGTTCCTGCAGTGGAAGGAGAGGGGAGCGGCACCCACCTGTCCATTGGCAGGCGTCTCTGCAGGAGGCTGTTGGTCACTGCCTCTGGGTGATAGCAGGCCAGGACAGAGACGGCATGCAAGAGAAACTCTTTGAGGTAGTCCTGCTGGCAAGCTGGCAGATGGTCGTAAATGACTGACAGGACTTCTAGCACCTGGATGGAACAAGGCAAGAACAGGGGCAGGACGAGAGCTGAGCCCCCACAACTAGACACACGCATCACCACTGGGCAACACCTTCTCAGGAAAGTAAGGCAACCTTGTGGGCAGGCAGCCTTGTGGGTAACACACAAACAGGGTCCGGCAGAGCACAGAGAACCAGAGACACAAAGGGCAAACTCAGAGAGGCCCTGGAACTGCGGACCAGTGAAGAAAGACCAAGGAAGCAGACTGCGTTAGCCATCGTATCCCAAAACCCAAGCAGAGCCAGGGCTGAAGAGGGGGACCCCCCCCCCCATCATCTGCACCCTCTCCTCCCCACAGGTGACCCTGAGACACCAGCGACCCTCTGCAAGAGGGTCGCAGAGGGGCAGCGGAGAGCAGAGCAGAACACCAGAGAAGGGGGAGGAGGTACAAGAAATGGGTGTCCTTCAGGTTTTCTCCATCGTGAGACTGTATCAGGAACAGCTGGAGATCTTGCACTAGAAGCGTTTGGATCGCTGGAATCAGACTGAGAGTAGCTCGTGGGTTAGGTTGCCAGGACTTCAGCTAGGCAACTTCAGCAAGACGTTCTCGGCTCTGCGCGCACGCTGCCTTTCTGCAGCCCACACCAGCTCCGCAAGGTGCAGCGCAGCAGCCCACTGCCCGAGTCCAAAGGGCAAAGATGAGCAGAGGGTGTTTTACCTCCGGGAGTATTTCTCTTCCACGTTGCTCCAGAAAGATGAGCATCCAGTGTCCTGCTGCCCTGGCACAAGTGGGGCTGAAGGACAGCATGCTGCCCAGGACAGCCTTCAGAAAGTCTCTCACCTGCTCCGAGGGAAAGGCTTGGCATACAACCTGCAGGAGAGAAAGCAGAACGCGGAGAAACACCCTCAGAAGTCTGCTTGCGCTCTTGCAAAGCAAGGGCAAGAGAACTTGAGCAGCTCCTCAGGTAGGCTGCTAGCTAACTGGGAAGGCTGCAAGCAGCTGCTTCTTTGGAGTTAGGCAGCCCATAGATTTGGAAGGCTCTTGCGTTAGGTTGTTTGCTTGCATGCACAACGTATGTTCTTGCAAAGAGCTCCAACAGAACACGGAAGGCAGAAGCTGTATGGAAGAGTTCATGAAGACGTTGAGCATGCTGATTTCCCTCCAGGGTACATCATGTGAGACATCGGGCTTGCCTAACAAGACTTGCAAGCAAAAACATGTTAAAATAAAGAGAAATCCCTCAGGCTGAGGAGCTTCCCTGCTTCACCTGCTTCACTTTGACTCCCTTTGTCCACAGCGTTTGAGTGGGGACGGATGACAACGAAACACGCCCACACCCGTGCATGCACACACAGAGGCACACAGAGAGCGACAGAAAGCCTTCCCCAGTGGCAAAACCAGAGACTGCTACGCTTCAGAACAAGAGAGGCCCCGCTGCCAGAGGCCACCCTGAAACTGGAGAGAGAGCTTGGAAGTCCAGAGGAGACTGGAGTGGAGTGGAGCTTAGTCAGCAGGTAGCCGCAGCCCTGTCTTTGGAGTCAGTAACCTTGGCGATTTGGGAAGAAGTCTTCAGCAGAGAATCCACATCCGTGGCACTTAGCTCCTCACGGAAGTGCTTCACCTCCTCTTTCTTCATGTGCATGGCCTCGCCTGAAAGAAACACAGGGGGAAAGGATAGGCGCATGTTCTGGAACTGAGCCTCCAGTCGAGAGACATTGATCAAGGAACACCCAACTGGCGGCAGCGAAGTCCGCGGGTGACGTGCAGGGCCCTTCTGAACTCTGGCAGCAGCACTTCACGAGCGGGGCCATGGGATTCGGGTGTGTGCCAGTGAGGACAAACACCCTGCCTTTCCGACAGCACTTTCCCGAGTGTGCCTGCTGTCCTCAGCTAGAGGCCTTGCTGTTCCCAGCATCTCCAGCCCATCTTCTAGCACAGGGCACTCTGGTCTCTGAGAGGCAGGAAATTCTCCACAGCTTGCGCAGTGTGGGCAGGTGATGCTGACCAAAGCTCACCAGAGAAGCCCAGGAGCCTAGCTCCCTTCTAAGCAATTGCTCAGCTGGGATCGCTGCTTGTAGAGCCAGAAAGTGCTGCTTCTGTTCCTTATTTCCTTCCGTAGACCCAAGTGTGGAAGGGCCCTCGTTGCCCACAGGAACTGGGAAGGCCCCTGGCGCGGTGTTCCCCAAAGAGCTTCCCCAGGCCTCCCTTGTCGGACAGCCAAGAGGAGAAAAACGACCAAGGTCTGCATGCAAGAAACTAGGGCAGTCTGCTGTCTGCTGCTAGTCCTCTCTTGTGGCCATGGAGCACCGTCCCTGCACGTCGCCTCCGCTGCTAGGCAGGGAAGAGCGAGAAGAGCAGCCCGAAGGAACAGGGCAGGGAATGACTGTTCTTCTCACCTTGTGTAGAGAGAAGGCAGCTGACGCAGTCGACTGCCCACTGGCGGGATGTGACCAGGGAGTCACAGCTGAGAGGCCCCAGCACTGCAATCAGGGAGCCAAGCTGCGCACAAGTGCTTTCTCCCTAGTAGAAATCAAAGGAAGACAAAAGTGCCCAGGCTGCAGGAGCGGCCCTTCAACCTTCTGCTTCTGGCGCTGACTGCTGGCCCCGAGCTGGGCATCCGGAGCACTAGAAGCTCAGCTCCATCCTCCTGGGAGATTACCAACCCCGAGCGCAGCCTCGAGCAGATCTCCGTGCCGGGGAAGCGGGAGGGGGTGAGGAGGAATGCCGTGTTTGTGGCAGATGGGCGCTGAGGCTAGGGCAGAACTGCAGAGAAGACCTGCCTTGCCAAGTCTGCCCTCGAGACTTGCCAAGTCTCCCCTAGAGACTCCGGCCGCACCCACAGAAGCTTCCAGAGGGTTCTGGGAAGAGGAGGCAATACTCACAGCGTCCACAGATCTCTCAGCATAAGCCTTTGTGAGCTGAGTGCAGACCTGCAGGGCCCTCTCTCTCTCCCATTCTTTCTCCGAATGGAGCCAGGCCTCCAGGAGCTGTTGGAAGACCACAGCTACATCAGACTAGGTATCTTTCAAACACACGCACAGAGGCCTTTGCAATCTCCCGCCGTTTCTGGCAGCTTCCCCAAGGAACCACCCGAAGGATACGTTGGCCTCCGTGGGAATTCATCCCCAGTGTGAGGCGTCCAGCCGCTGAAGACTTGCTCTATTATTGCATCCGCTTGCAGCCAGCATTCACTCATCAGCAAAGATTGGGAGTGCCCTTGCATCTGTCCGCCAGGGCCATCTTGCTCCCATCAGGCAGCAGCTGCCATTGCAAAGCGCCCTGACAACAAGCAGCACGACTCCTACAGCCACCGTGGGACCTAGCTTGCTTTACCTCCCAGGAGGACTTGCATGGGTTGCACCCTGTTCTCAGAAATCTCCCTTCCTCTCATGACCCCCTCAAGCAGGAGGCCCTCCATCCGTGGCCCGCCTCCTGGCCAGAGAGCAGAGTTTCCCTTTCGGCTCTTTACTACTCACGTGGAAGGTTTCCTTGAGCCAGGATGAGGTGAGGCCTTCCTCAAGACTTGCCACGAGCTGACCGAGAGCTCCCAGGGATTGTCTGTAGAGAGACTGAAAGCAGGAGGGAAGGAGTGACAGGTGAAATCCCAGCGGGGCCTCCAAACTCAGCCGGAGAGGCTGTCCGAATTCAGGGCAGCGCTGAAGACTCAGGGCAGCAGACGGGGACTGACAGGTACCTCTCCGTGCTGAGTATCCTTTGCTGCCTCCCCTTCCTCTCTGGTCCGCTCAAGAGGAGGCAGGGGAAATAGGCTTTGGAAGCACGCGTGAAGGAGATGACAGTTTTCCTCCTGGGTCAGAGATGGCTTGATCTTGCTGGCAGAAGCCAAAAGGAAGACAATTCAGAAAGGAGACCTTCCACTGCTTGCCAGAGGGGGGCCAAAGGCAGCTAGCGTTCCGCTGAAGCTGCAGCCCCAAAGCCCGACGCTGCGGCCCCTTGAGAGGGAGCGCTTCCACCAGCTCCCATGCATTCTTGCCTCACTCGCAGGCGGCAGGAAAACATCAGCCTCCCAGGGAGCGGAGAGCTGGGAGCTCCCTTCCCTCAGCCAGCCAGCCTGCCTGCCTGCCACATCTGAACCACTCGCTCCTGTGGCAGCTCCTGACCCCACACTCAGGTCAACCAAGAAACTTCAGGCCCCTCCCCTGCAGCACGCAGAGGAACACCCAACACACAGGAGGAAGGGCCCTACCTCAAATGCTCAAGCGCAAGAATCGCCTTGCAACAAACAGGAGAAGGCACAGAACCCACGGGCTCCTGCTTCACCAAGTCCTGCAGTTCACAGAGAGACAAGGACATAGCGGTCAGCGGGTAGGAAAGAAGAGGGCCCTCCCTCTGCAAGACAAACAGCCTCTTCTTCCACACTTGCGACAAGCACAGACAGAGCTTCACGCAGACAGCTCCCCCAACTCTCTCCTAAAGGACCACTTTGCAGCTCCAGAGAGAACAGGGCCATTGCTCTTGCCGGGGACTGCCCACAAGGTGGCAGCACAGAAGGGTCCCAGCACGCTGGGCACTAGGCTTAGGAAGCGCCCAACTTTGCCCATGCTCTTTCACAGCCAACAGAGAATAGTGCCTCTCTGAGGAAAGCCATCTCGTTGCGCAAACAGCAGCTCTTTGGCGGGACAGTCTCCCTCGCGCCGTGTCACTCACCAGCAGAAGCTCCAGCAGCACCCTTTTGGAAGAGAAATGAAAGTTCTCCTCGTTGCTGACCCCTTGAATGGCCGAGCTGACCTCTGTGACGCTCTGGATGAGGGCCAGCTTGAGCTCTGAGTCCTGAGGACGAGGAGAGAAAAAGAAGGCAACAAAGATGAGGAGCTGCTCAAAGGACCAAAGATTAACGTGAAGGCCAAAGGAGGATTAACCCGGGGCCAAAGCTGTCCCAAAAATGCTGCACAGGGAAGAAGCGGCATCCTCCAGAAGCCTACAGGACCTTAGTTCGGGTTCCATTTCAGAGGGAGGAGCTCTCCCCTCGGGTCCTGGGAGCAAGCGGCCTCCCGGAAAGCAGGAAGGCGCTCTCCCCACCTTCCTCCCCAAAAGACGGAGCTCCCTTACAATGAGCACTGTGAGCTGCTACCTGAGAGCTGCTTCGGTACTGGCACAGGATGTTCTCCACGATGACCGTCTCGACTCGGGAACAAAGCAGCCTTTTGGGAGCATGCAGAGCTATCCGGCTGAAAGCCAGCATGACAGCAGCACACGCCTTGCCTCTTTTCTCCTTTTGCTGCTCCTGGACAATTGGAACGGCCATGAGGAAGCAGTCCAAGCTCCTTGTTTTACCTCAGCCTTCCCATTTGCTTCTCGTTGAGAAACTGCCTCCAAACCAGGATGAGCTTGTCACGGCCACCCACACTTCCCCCAGCGTTTCCCACGGGAATTCCTCAAAGCCTGCCTGAACTCTCTGGGGAAGAGAGCTGGTCTCCCTCACGCCAGCTGGAGCTCTTTGGCAGAGGAGGGCTCCAGTGCACAACCTCCTTCATTGACATCGCCGCGAGTCTGAGCGCTGCCCATTGACCCGTCCTCATTCCCATTTGCCAGCCACGTGGCAGCAGCCACTGGCTGTTGCTGCCACCGCTGGGGAGCTTGCAGCCAGGGCTCGGTTCACGCGCTCCTTCCTCAAGGTGCCTGAAGCACCAGAACTCCAGGGTGCAGGCTTCCGGCAGGTCTTAGCCCAGCAAACAGAGCCAAGACAAGCTGGAAAACCGACTGCCCTTACCTCCCGGAAGGTGAGCGCCCTAGAAAATGTCCTTTTCTGCCCAGCCACATCAAACTCTTGCACTGCTCTCAAGGCAAGATCCAGGTGGCTCTCAGCACAACACGCTAGCACAGAGAGCGGTCCCTGCAACACAGGGAAAAGCGCGCGTCAGTTGCCATCCCACCCGTTCATCCCTTGCCAGCTGCAGTGGCCAAGCAGAGGAGATGATTGCCTGAGGCAAGCCCCAAGTCAAGGCCCACCAGGCTGCCAAGTCCGGCAAGGAGGCCCAAGCTCCCCGGGCAAGACTGCAGAAAGCCGCGAGAGGAAGAGAACGCCCACCTCTCTCTCAGAAGGTTCCGACCAATTGATCCCTTCCAAATAGCTCTGCATCTGCTCTCGCACATAGCTGACATTCTGAGAGGCTGCCAGTGCTGTTCCCACAGCCTTATACAGGAAGCTCTGCAAGAGAAGAGGCCAGCAGCCCTGTCATTGCTGGAGAAGCGGGGCACTCGGGTACCACTCCACCTCAAGGGCCCAGAGACAGTCAAGCATCCACGTTACAGAAACAGCCCGTTCTGTAGCCCACTCCAGTGACCCCAGCTCTATTTGGAGAACCTCCAAGAAATAATAATAAAGCTGTTCTGGAGGGCAGAGAGTCGGAAGCGGTGACAAGAGACTGTACTGAAAAGAGCACGTCTTCGGTCATAGGCCAGTGAGAGGAGCAGCCTGTGGCTCTGCCACCACACCTCGCAGAGCCGAGAAGTAGAGACAAAGGCCTAGCAGAGAACCAACCTTCTCCTTGGAAAGACGGGGATACTTGGCCAGCTGCTGAGTTAACTCAAGGCTGATCCAGGCCTCGTTCCCTATTGACTCCAGAGAGGTTCTCAGGAGCTATGGAGAAAACCAAAAGGGAAGCAAATGTGCCTCAGGTGTTGTCAAGGCCTTTTGCACATTCCAAGCTGACAAGAAGTTCTCTGGGGACAGCTAGCACTGCGGATAATCCATCTTCCCTGCCCACCCCCTTTATTGTGCCCCGTGCTCCTCTTGCAACACGGCCCCCAAGATTCCCCTGGCTCTCAGGAAACTATAGGCAAAGAGGCAGTGGCCCTGTCAGGACAACAGGCCCAAGTCCGGGGAGAGCACAGGCATGCCCGAAACCTCACAGCTACGCCTCCCCCTCATCTCTCTTCCTGATCTCTGAGAACCAAAGATCAGCTTGGAACTTGAGGGAAAACTCAGAAGACTTGCGGGGGGGGGGGGGGGGGCGGGAGGAGGGGGTGATTTCCCTCCTTGCCTGACACCCTCCAGATGCCCCCCCTTTCTGCTTATCTCGTGTCAATCTCCGGGCCCCACTCAGGTAGGCCAGAAAGTCAACAAGATATTTCCTCTTTCCTTAAGAGGTCACAGAATAACGCTGTACCTTCAGCAGAAGGCACTCCCATTCTGCATAGTCCAGGGAGCTCTCATCTTTGCCTGCAAAGCAAGAGGACGCAGCAGCAGGTCAACTGGATTTGAGTGAGCCCAAGAGAAGAGTCCCAGTGTCGCCTTTGCAAGCAAAACTCCCCAGAGGCCCAGGCTCCCAGCTACCAGAGCGTCCCTACTATGTCAGAGCTAGAAGACACCCTATGCCCCTTCTGTGTGAACCCAAAGGCGTAGGGCATGTCCCTGCCTTTTCTGCCTTTTCTTCCAAGGCCACTGCATCAAACCTAGACAATACTGACCACTTGCCGTGCCCGCTGCTTCACAGCAGCTGCCACAACAGTTCAGAACACAGCACGACTGCATGCACTACACGCAAGGCACACTTTCTGCAGAACGACCCAATGGTATCTGTAAAATGACGGCCTTTTAGGCCGTGCTATCAAGCTACTGCGAGAGGAGTTTTGGAAGGGGCCTTCCCAAACCAGCCTGCGTTTATGGTCTGAAAGAACTGCTGCTGCTGCTGCTGCCGCCAAGGTGGACTCCACTGGAGACTGTGAACTTGCCAAGAGAGGGCAGTGTCACAAAAGCTCCAGGCGGGGGAACGTGATCCCTCCCAAACACTAGCCAAGCAAGGATGGGCGGATGCTGCCAGAGCCTGCCTTTGGGACGCAACCAGCGAGGCTAAAGCCCAGCCAGGGGTCAGCCGATCTCAGGGGCACTCCTTCCCTCAGCTGCCAGTTCCAGCTCCCTGGCACTGGAAGGCAGGCCAAACAAGAAGGCTTGAAGACACTCAAGGTCTCTGTTCTCCTCAGTCACCCTGGGGAGCTGCCTTTCCCTTCCCCTCCTGGCTTCTTCACAGCCATCCCTTCCCAGCGGACACTTTACCTTCCAGGTACTGCAGCAGGGAAGGGATCTGCACCATCCAGGGAATGCCCACCGCTCTGTGAATCTGCCTGCGAAGGGCCTGCAGCAGCTGCAGGGCAGCAACTCCACGGCCACCTCCTCCATAAGGAGAGCACGCAAGCAACTAGACGAGGGAAGCAGAGGGAATTAGAGCTCCAGCCTGCCAGAGGAACAGCAGTTTGTCTGAGAAAGAAGGCGGGCTCCGCTCGTGCTGTGGCAGGCAGCACACAGCAGAGTTGCTTCTCTTTTTGCACTGCCCCCCTGAGGAAGGCAGCATCCTTGCTACTCGAGAGATTCACGCTGGGACTCCCCAGGTGCTCCCTGGAGGGCAAGACGCCCTCCGGCAGGCTTGTTCCTCCGTGGGGGCTGCGGGCACCTGCCTTGAAAGCAGTCTCCATCCTGAGCTCTGCCCCTGCCCTGGCTCAGAAAAACTCTGCTCCACGGGGTCCCCAACTACTCACCAGGAGGCGTAGCAGCAGAGCCTGGGGAGTTGGCATTGTGGCTGGAAAGTAAAGCAAAATGCTCTGTTTCAGCGGGCCAAGTCCCACACATGACCTTCACCCGTCCACCCCGGGCAAGGGGGGGCTGATCATGTGCTGATAATTTGCCTTCCCTCAGCTCTTCCCATCTCAGGGTATCCCCGTGATTAACGGACTGAAAGGAAGGTAAGTCCCCAGCAGCGCCAGGAAGGAGTCCTCCGTTTTACAGGGAGAACGCTGAGGAATGAAGAGCAAGGCGTTTCCTCCGGGGCACAGAGGAAATACAGGGCAGGGCTCCCTGCCCCCTAGCAAAAGGGCAAGGCTGCGCTCTTCACTCTTCCTCGCCTCCCGCCTCCCGCTTGGGTGTGCCAGGGCACAGAGAGACGCGCAGGCTCAACCTGTCCACCTGACAGAGCAGGACAGACTGCATTGGAAGGGTTTCTGCTTTGTACCGTGTTCTTGGTAGCCCAGGTAGTTGGGTTCTTCCTTCTGCTCCTCTGCTCTCTCCTGCCTCTCCAGGAGCGCCCGGAGGCATCGGGAGAGTGGGATCAGAGTGCCAGTGTACTGAGCTGGCACTACATACTGGAGGAGCCTTGGCCATAGGAGCTGCAGAGAAGAAGACGGCAGTTCAGCATGTCGTTCCGTCCAGCTGTTTTGCTAGCAGTCGTCTCCTGCGGCTACCACCCAGCCCCTCCACCGTTAGCCTTCTCCAATACATTGCGTGATGTTTCGCCTGCCCTTTCTCTTCTACCTCTTCTCATTCTCGTCCGCTGCCCTAATCCCTACTTGAGCCCGTCTCTTGGGCTGTAACTCGCAAGGCTTGGTTTCCCCTCTCCTGTGACATGCCACTCTGGCAGCCTCATGCTCTGAAGAGCTTGTGAGCGGAGACGGGGAGGGCTAGGAAGAAACGTCCTCGAGGCAAGAAGTAGCACCAGGTGGTGCGATGACTTACTCTCGCCATGCCGCTCACTGAGACGTCCAGAGAGTCGAGGACTTGTAAGCACAGGGTTTGAAGCGCGGTTTCTTCCAGCACTTCTATCTCAGAGAGGTTTCCTGTCTCCTGCAAGGCAGAAGTTTGAAAACACTCCCATCAGTGACTCTTTCTTCAAGAGGAGGCTAGCGGGACTTGGCTTTTGGTTTGGGAGCACGGGTCACCTGGGGCACGACGAGAAGAGCAAGTCCTAGAGTGGGGGGGGGGGGGGGCAGAGGCCAGACTGCAGGAAAAACGACGCCGAATGGAAGCAGAGAGAGTCACTGCCTGCACGCTGTGCATTAAGCACGCCAGGTGCTCCGTGGCCCACGCTCTCTTTCAGTGACACCAAGGGAAAAGCCAGGAGCTGCGCTCTCGAGAGGGGTTATGCTCGGTTCCTGCCCTGGAAGGAGAGCGTGACTGGCTGCCGGGGAGATGAAGAGGGGGAGGTGGGTGTCCTTTACGCCTTTCTCTGTACAAACAGAGCCTGCAGGAGGCTCCTGGTGAATGCTGGCAGAATCCCTGCTGGAGAGGAAAGGCCCCACCAGAGTGAAGATCTTCAGCAAGTCCCTCTCCTAGGGAACCGTCTAGGAGGACTCACCACGCCCTGAGGGCCTGGCTGGCAACACTCAAGACAGAGATTTGCCAATGGCCCCTTTGCTTCCGGAAAGGACCCAGAGCCCCAGCCTTCTTCACGGAGGACAGGGCAGGTTTGGAAGGGATGGGAGACAAGGAGACAATCAGGGAGCTTTTCCAGCTTCTCCTGCTTAGCCCATGCTTTCTGCCTTTTGCTGACCATCCATCAGCATCTCAGCAGTTCCTTTCAGCCTTGGTATCCTCCTGAGGATCCGCCTGTCCCGAGTGGCTTTTGCAAAGCAGCTTGGCTGAAAGGTCCTGGCAGCACCACTGCTCTCTTGAGGGTAACTCTCCAGTTGGTGGCTCCCAAGGCGTGACATGGTGGGGCAGAGCCACAGCCATTCCACTGACAGCAGCGTATACACCCACAGCGCATGTCCGTTTGGGTGCCAGGAAGTTCATGAGCCCCGCGACTCAAGCCCTGCTGCTTGAGGGCCTGCGCATCCTCTGTGAAGTCCGCCGCAGCGGTCAACATACCCAGGGCACCGAACAAAGTGCACAATGCCAAGTTGTTCCCCTCTTACCAGTCTGCTGGTGGCCCGACTGAACTCCTGGAAAATATAGGCCACCAGACCCCATGCTGAACAGTCGTCGACGCCAGAGCGGAACAGTTCCTTGATGAAGGAGAGGACGGCAGCTTTCACCTGCCAGGGAGGAGAGCGCAAAGCAGGGCAGCGATTAGTCCCTCTCTTCAAAAGCTCAAGGAAAGCTGCCCTGGCATTGACATATGCAGGAAGCCCCTAAGACCTTGGAGAGATGACAAGGAGACAGAAGAAGTCTTAGCTTCTGGTTTCACTGCTGCGCTTCCCAGCCAGGCCACATCTTGAGCCAACAGCAGCTGAAGTGGCATGCCCTTTCCCCTTGGCAATCGCTCCCCTGCCTATTTGCAAAGCTCCCCCTACAGCTGCTCAGCCGCCACCTGCCGCTCGCTTGGCAGTGCCAGCCACCTGCCAAGGCAGTCTGTAAGGCCCCCTCCTCGCAGTAGCTCTCCTGCTAACAAGACAAAGCAGGAAGCATAGGCCTAGGCTAGGTCCCAAAGAGCCGCCTCCTGGTATTTCCTTGCCAGAGTCGGCGCAGAGGGAAACGCTTTCTTCGCCACTCAGCACGGTCCCATCCCTTGCCCAACCGCCTCACCTTCCTCCGGTGGTCTCCACACACAGATTCCACCGCCTTCACCACCAGGCACATTTCCTTTCTTATCGTCAGGGCTGAAAGAAATACAGGTACATTGCGGCAGAGCCCCCTCTCAAAAACAACATGGCCCAAGCGTCCCCGTTTTCTCATACACAACTGGACAGACAGAAAGCACAGGGCAAAAGTCTCTGCCTTCAGTGGAAGCAGCAGAAGCCGCAAGCAACTCCCCTGCTACAGACGCAGCTACTTGACAGGGATTGCCTAACCCAGGGAGTCAGAGAAAGGCGATCTGCACTGGAATTGGCTGCTGTTTGTGCTCGGATTGCTACTGAGCTGAAAACGGCATCCCTGGGGCAGCGTGCTTTCTAACTACCCAGACACATTCTTCAGCTGGCTTCGATACAATACGGTTCACCTGGCGGGGAGGGGTGGGTGCGGGCCTAGCCTTTGTAAGCACTTAGGCATGTGTGTGCATCACCAGTGGAGTGCCCTTTCCCACTGGAACCACGGGAAGGAGCTCGGGCCACATTCAGTGTGCGGTGGAACCCACAGCGTTGCTCACGCTTTCTTCCTGGTGTTGCTTACAGTCACAGCGAAGCAAAGATCTGAGCAGATACAGGGATGTTGCTCTGCAAGCCTCGTTCTCAATCTGCAGTTGGGAGTAGAGAAACTGCATGGTGTCGTCAGGGAAACGTCGGGCTGGAGGGAAGAAATCATGCTGTGGGTTACCAGTCAATCTCTTCTCACGTTGCAGAGGCTTGCAGGAGAGCTACACAGAAACCACAGCCAAAGGCTGCCTGCTGCTCCTTACCTAGCAGCAGCATGCAGTAGGAGAGCTCTGTTTTGTGCTCAGTGCTGTGCCCCTTGGTCCCATTGGAGAGCTGCAGGAACAAGGTACATGTTAGCCTCAGTCTTCCGAGGGACTGGGGAGAAGCTCTCCTGTGAGGTCTTGTCTCCTGGGGAACTCACAGGGAGACAAAGACGCTCTCGCAGAAGGACAGCGCTCTGTGCTCACAGAGCCCTCTTCCGCTCTCCAGCCCCCTCCTCTCTCTAGCACTCTCTACGGAGCTCTCTAGCACTCTACGGAGAGCCCAGAGAGACAAGCTTCTGCTCAGACAGACCCCTTCCAGCTCCTGGAGTCAGAGATGCATCCCTTCCGGAGTGTCTTGCCTACCCACCTCCAACACTCCAGGGGGAGCCGGAGCCCACAGCCCAGGAGCCGCAGGCAGAACTAAGACTACAGCCCAGAGGCAACAGGCCGCCTTTGAGGTCCCGGCAGGGGCTCTGCAGCAGCAAAGCACCGTTAGGCTCCAAGGGCCGGCTAGGAGTCAAAGGCTCAACCTGTGCCTCTGGGCTCCCGATTCCTGCTGCGCTCTGCCTGAGCGTGAAATTCCTTTGTGAACTGAGCTGTGAGTGGAGCCCCGGCAAAGCAGTTACAATCACAATCGGGCCTGGACAGGTCTGCGGGCACCTGCGTGGGATGGAGCGCCCCAGGAGCTGCACGGACCTGACTGCAAGGTGTGAGAAAGGCCCGGGTCAGGGAACCTCTGCACTGGCAGCCCGCAAGTCTTTCCTGTCAGCCTGAGGCAGACCTGCTCGACCCAAGGGGAAGCGCAAGACGTTCACAGCGCCGCCTTACCTGGCTGTGCACAACGATGCAGATGACAAAAACTATTCCTTTGGGGATCAAGAGCTGGGATTTCACCACAACTTCCAAGAAGTGACTGAGACTCTACAAGTAGAGAAGGTGCAAAGAAGAGGGGGGCTTGTCACCTAGAGCAGCTCATGAACACAGGACAGTGTGCCTCCCTGGCTGGCTAGCCTCTTTCCTGAGCCACCAGAAGGCCCCAAAGCTCCCGCGCCATCTGTATGTGCCTGTCTCGGCTTCTTCTCTAACAGCTGCCCAGCTGCAGCAGCAACCCCCGCTGCTGCCTGCTGTTTGCACACGCTCCCCCTGCCTCACACAGCCACAGCGCCTTGCGGGACGCCTCACCTTGGTCACGTGAGCACTGTCCTGGACCTCCTCATATTGGCCCAGGAGCCAGGACAGCCGGCTGCACACCTGCTCCTCATACTCTTCTTTGTGAAGGAGGAGGCCCATCATAGCCGCCACAGCTCTGATGATGGCCTGCTTGAGCTGCAACGCAGGGAAGGCGGAAGACGTTTGTTTGCTCCAAATGAAGCTCTACTCGAGGGTGCAGCACCCCCCAGACGCAAACTTCCCTCTTCCCAGCACCTGCCATTTCCCGTCTTCCTCTAGAGGACACGGCCTGGCTCAAGAGGAGAGGGAGTATTGCCCCTCTTCTGTACCGCCCACCCTTCTGGCTCGAGGGCCACTGGCATTTGGTGGGTTGCCAGCAGGGGTTCTCCAGGCCCCGCCTGGCCTCACTAGCTCGTCAGGGGGCTGCCAAGCTGGAATCCAGGCACGCTCTCTGTCAGCCCACAGCATTCCCATGCTCTTGAGCCGCAGCAGGCTTGCAGCTCTAGGCGCTTGCTTGGGCAACCTGCTTCCTCCCAAAGCACTTCTCCTGACGCACCATCGTTACCCAGAAAGGCAGATGAACCCCCGCGTTAGCGCGGCTGCTAAGGGGCCGCAAAGGCAGCCCTGCTCACCTCTTCCTCTTCGCAGTCCAGCCAGTTTCTGACCACGGAGCAGAACAACGGGTACGTTTTGTCACACAACCGGGCTTCCCCGATTCGAGGGAAGGAGCACTTTGCCCAGGCTCGGAAGTAGAGGGTTACACCTTTCGACCATGTTTCCAGCACTGCGGAAGAGAAGGGCAGCAAGGGCACGTGCTCAAGTATGCAGCACGGAGACTAGCTTGCATTAGCACCCTGGCCTGTCTGCAGCTGCAGTCCCATGCTGCTCAGCGCTCAGCTCCGGAGCAGTTTTGGGTTCTGGGGCAGGTGTGGAAGGCTTGACAATGCCTTCCGTGGAATGCTCATCTGTTTCTCTCCTGCCTCTTCTCCTGCTTGTCCCCGCTAGCCCTTTGCCTCCTCCAAGATTTGCTGCAGGAGGCTGAGTAGTAAAAGTCCAAGAACTCCATGCCCTTCCTGGCCACAGCAGTCTCCTGAGCTTGAGACCCTGTGTTGACGCTGTGCAGACTCTTGGGTGCTGTAAAGGGCCTGGACTCACTCAAGAGGGCAGAGAGTTGGGTGTCGAGCACCGCTCTGCAACTTCCCCTTCCCTCTGCATCCCGACGGAGCCCCGCGCTAGAGGCTGGCGCTCACCTCCACAGAAAGCCTGCTTGATCCTGCTGTGATGTGCTTGATTGAGCATGGCGTGCATAGCAGCCCAGGTCCTTTCCACAAAAGGGATGCACCTCAGTGCTGCAGAGAAGGGACAGGGCAGGGAGAAAGCAAGCAAGCTGTCGTCAGGGAGATTCTTGGGAGACTTTGGCGTCAGGCACTTTGCACCTGTGATGGGCAAGGGCTATGCGATGCCAGGCCACTTGGGACTCCGTCAGAATGGCAGGGTGGATTCCAGAGCTGCCACCGAGAGTCACTGGGCAGGCGTCATGTGTGGGAGAGTGCCCTGCCAGGGGGCAAGCGTGCCGGCTGACCTTCCCACATGGCATGGGAGCAGGGAAGCACTTCAAGGTGGGCCTGGAAGCACAGCAGAGCAGGCGGCCGCGAGGTTGGGTCTCCCTGCTGTCCCCTCCTGAGGGCTCTTAGCCCAGGGGCCAAAGTCACAACTTCCAGCTGCTCCCGGGGCAGCGAAAGACGTGGCAGCCACAAGCTGGCAGCCCTCCCATTGCACAACTGCATCCCTTCTCCCACTGCTCCAGCAACCCAGCGTCAAGTCCCAAAGCCAAAGTTGCGCTACCATAGCTTGTGGCAAGTTTGCTGAGGGTAATAAAGACAAATTCCTCAGGGGTTTCCTGGCCAGGCCTCAGATGACTCTGCAGCTCATCCATGATGTGCAGGAAGTGGGAGCGGGCCAGGGACACCAGGATGTCACTCGCTGCTCTTTGCAATTCATCCGCTACACCCTACAAAAGAACCACGAAGGACAACAATCAACACGGGAAAGGCTGAGGCGACAGGGCACACGCAACTAGCCAGCAACGGCTGCCTGACTCCAGCTCTGCACGTCCACGTTTCAAGGGACCAGTGCAACAAGTCTCATGGCTGCCGAGAGAGCCATCAGTCATCAGTTGTTGCCAGCCTGTTCGGCAGTCACCACTTTGACCGCTTGGGGGAGGCAGGTAGTTGAGCAGTGCCAAGCTTGTCTGGCAAGGGAGGAGTTTGCACCGCTTGCCCGTCTGTGCTCACGCTTTGGCTGCCTTCCCTCTGCGAGAGCAAGAGAAGAGGAAGAGAGAAGCCCCAAGAAGGCACCAGCAGCAAACACTCTGCACCCAGGAGGCGGAAAGGGACACTGGGTGCAGCAGGAGAGGGACTGGCACTTTGGCACGGCTCTTCCTCATCCAAGCAGCATGAAGACACAAGAACGGTAGTCCAGTGGCCAGTCGTTTAGAAGGAGCTGAGTTCCCAGCTGCCTGGCCAGAGCCTTTCGCTGGAGGGGAGGCACGCTTCTTTCAGCAGTCATGGGCCTGCTCCTGCCAGCTGCAGCCCAAGACTCAGGCAAACGTGCCGCTGTACACAGGGCAGCTGTTTCGGGTTCTGCGCCTGCTCATGAACTGGGCTGGCTACGGCCCTTTCCCTCAAGGAGTTAGCTCTGCTGAGGAAGAGTCTGCCCAGCAGGATCTGGGAGGCGTCACTGGTTCTAAAGGCAAAGGGGAGCTCTTTGGAGTCCCTTCTAGAGCTTGCCAAAAGCTGGGCTCTAGGCAGGAGTCTCTGACTAGCTTCAAAGAGAACAAGCTTACCTGCCCCACTCTCATGTCCCTTGAGGCCAGCGTTGTTAATTGCCTTATCAGATCCCGCTCTAAATGGTTGCCATCTTCCTGCAGCACTCTGCCCAGTTCCCGGTAGGTTTCGACTCTATTACCCTGGGGACAAGCCAGAAAAGGGAACATTTGAACTTCTTCCTCCTTGAGGCGCAGGACGTCTTAGAGCTCTGAGTACTCGGAGTTCTACTCAGGGAGCTGAGTGACGAGCTTCACGAGAAAGTGTTTTGCCAAACGGAGGATCCCCCTATTGCTAGGGTAAGTAGGCACCCGCGTTCAGAAGACCCTCCTTTGTGCTGGATCCTCTGCAGCCACACAGCTGCTGCGCCAAAGAACTGGTGGTTCCTCTAGACAAAACAAAGAGCCAGCGACAATGGCGTCTGCAGACTTCCTCCGTAGGGGCTGACTCACTGGCTGCCCTGGGCTCCTCAGGAAGGCTCCTGCGGTAGCTGGTGTGCATTGTGCCGGGAGACCTGCGTACCCTGCACAGATTTGCTCAGGAATAACATTTACGTGTCAGTGTCTTGGAGAGGTCCACAAGGATCAAAGCACGGTCAGAGCTGCGGGCAGCAGTTGGGACACTGAGAGGACAGGGGAGCAGGCTTAGGACTACTACTGTGCTGAGGAAGTTGTCAGAGAAGAGGTCTGGAGAAAAGGAGGAAGCCTGGGAAGAAGAAATGACCATGGGAGTGCAGAGTGCTGCGAGAAGGCCTTTGAAAGGCAGGTATTTGGAAATGCAAAGATGGCTGTGGATATCCATTAACACAACCCCAACACTGACGCGTTCACAACATCATGGGTACGGTGTCGCGGGCAAAACCTTCCCGACTTGGGGACTAGTGACTTAATTAAACTTATTGCCAACTAACCAACTTCTGGTCACTAATTTGTGCAAAGAGAAGAAGGCAACTCAAGCTACTTACAGTGCCTGCCCCACTGGGGGTCAGCCACGCCGCAACCCCTCGGGATGCCCCTGCCCCACCGCGGGTCACCCCCAGCTGCAGCCCCTCAGCGGCACACCCCCTTCAGCACGGAGCCCCTCCGTTCACAGCTGCTCTCCAGCCTGCTCTCAGCAGTGCCTCCCTCCTCTTGCCGCCCTCTGCGGCTGCTGCGCTTTCTTACGCACACCCGCGCAGAGGCCATGCGGGTCAAATGGCTGAGAGCCATCGTGAACCAAAGCGGAGGTATGCCTGGAGGTCTCTGGGCAGAAGTGCTAAAGAAATGCTAGTGCTTATTACAAGAAGCTTGGCCTTGTCCAATACTGCACTCTTGCCTTCTGTGGGACAGGATGAGGCGCAGTAACATCATCTCCTAATGGCTGGCAATACTTGCTTTCTATGGTGCGGTGTTTGCCGGAGAGCACGTTTACCATTCGGCAAGAGCACAGCCCCTGGCCGCAAAGCGCTAGAATGCAGGCGGAATCCATGGAAACTGCCGCAGCCTTACCTCATTCTGCCGCAGTCGGCTCAGCAGAGAGACCACAGAGCCAGCCGAGGGGTTGACGGCTGCAGGCAGGCACTCTGTACCCCCGCCTCCACCCTCAGGCTCCGCAGGTCTCGCCCGGGGAGTTGCTGTAGGCAAGCAACCTGGAAGGAAACAAGCCGAGGAGTACGTGCCCTCAGGTGCTAGCATCAGTCTGAGGGTCAAATGGCTCCCAGCCTTCAGAGAAACCCCTCGCCCCAGTACGGACACCAAGAGACCAGTGGCCCCGTGCTGCTTGCTTGCCTTCCCATGTTGCTGAGGGATTTTGTGGCCGAGTTCCTCGGGGCAGAAGTTCACAGCGGGAGGGCCCAGAGCAAGATGAGGCAATGAGAAAATGAGCAGAGGAGAGTCCCGAGCGTGAAGGAGCCCTGCGGGCTTGCCATAAAGAACTGAGGGGTGACCCTTACCCCAGCCAAATAGGAATCGCTTCATCTCCGAAGTAATTCCGACCAGACAGCAATGCTCTCTCCAACTGCCTCCTCACAGGTGGAGGAACAAGCCACTGGAGGACCCACCTTCCCAGGCCCCCGGGCAAGGCAGCCAAGGCTACTGTGACACACAGGCGTCCCGGGCAAACCTCACAAAGGTTGCCTGAGCACGGAGGGCTTGTGTCTTATGCAGTCACATCGCCTCGGGTGCATAGCACCAAATATGGAAACAGGCAAGAGGGGGCTACGTTCATTCCCCAGAAAGCCACATCTCCCCGTCTCGCTGAATCCCTCGTATGCGGGTCTCACTGCTGCCATGGTCGAGGCTATTGCCTTTGCCTGAAAGTCTCTTCACTCCTCCTTTTCTGTTCAAGTAGCATTTTCCGGCAACCAGAGATGGAGGGCTCTCAAGTGGACTGACTGGCTCTTGTTTGTCTTTGTTTCCTGCCCTCACCTCCGCAGCAACACCTGCCGTCCTGTTGCCCCTGTGTGTGCTTGGCTAGGTCATTCTCTCTGCCTCCTCCAGCACATTTGTGCTCCTGCTCCAAGCGCACCACAGACCCAGAAAGCAAGCTGCAGACCTCCAGCCTAGTAGATTGTGAAACCTGTCCTAAGCATGGGTGCTCTGTCTCCTGAAGGAGAGAGGTCAGAGGCAAACTGCAAGGCAAAACTAGCAAGTGCCTCTTTGGGAGGGGAGGAGAGACTTTAGGCAGAAGACAGACCCTGGAAGCTGGACTGCCTAGTTCCACTGCTCACACAAGTCCTGGAGTTCGGCCACCAGAAAGGCCTTCTTGGCACTCCATGACCTGACGGGATTAGGCCACAAGTTTCTCCTTTCTACTGACATCACATTAGTGTTCCATCTCCATGGCCTGATAAAGAAATCTTCTCTTCTCTTTTTTCCTTTCCTTTCCTTCCTTTTCTTTTCTCTTTTCTTTTCCTTTCCTTTAATAATAAATTATGACGGAATGGCATAAGAGCCAGATGATACCCAACATCATAATCTTTGGCTTTCCTTCTTAGTGGTATTTTTGGAGCATCTGGGAG
The DNA here is from genome assembly GCF_040807025.1 of Struthio camelus. NCBI lineage: Eukaryota > Metazoa > Chordata > Aves > Struthioniformes > Struthionidae > Struthio > Struthio camelus. The sequence goes on along the minus strand of NC_090942.1, from coordinate 189,026,517 downwards.
CCCTGCTGAAAGAGCAGACCTCGGCTGTGCTCTGTGCTGTGCAAATGACAAGCAAAGAGATGGTCGCTAGCCTAAGGCACTTCCAGGCTCCATGTGTGCCAAGAGCGCACAGCTGGATGTGTGCGCTGTGCTCATCCAAGGACTTTGAAGAGGAAGGCTGCGGGAACTGACAAAGAGTGGCCTCTCTCTTCCTGAAAGGAATCGTTTCCACGGCCAAGAAGGAATTACTAGTGCAAATGTCCAAGCGCTCTAGTCGAGAGTAGCCCGCTTCTGCGGGAGATGGGAGACCAGTGTCTGTCACAGAGGGTTTTGCTGTTTGCACAGAGCAGAGTTGTTTTGAGGGAAGAAACGGTGAGAGAAGGCAGCAGGTCCTTAAGTGCAGACAGAGAGAGCACTCGCACAGAGACGCAGCGACGGCCCCCTCTCGTACCGAGGGAGCAGAGGCACGCACCCCATGCGCAGAGGAGCAGCCTGATGGGCAGACTGCCAGCTGTGGAGCCCTGAGGTGGCGTAGTGCTTCGCCCTGCATTTGCTCTCTACGAGTCCCTTCAGAAAAGGCTGTTCTCTGGGCTCCCCAGGGCTGAGTAGAGGGGCAGGATCACCTCCCCGCACCTGCTGGCAACGCTCCACCGAATGCAGCCCAGGATACCATAGGCCTTGTGGGCCCCAAGGCTGCTTTGCTGACCATGTCCAACTCGCTGTGCACGAGGTCCCACAGGTCCTTCTCTGCAAAGCTGCTCACGAGCTTGTTGGCCTCCAGCATGTGCTAGTGCAGGGGGTTCTTCCTCGCCAGGTGCAGGACTTGGCATTTCCCTTTGTTGAACTTCATGAGGTTCCGCTCTGCCCACTTCTCCAGCCTGACAAGGTCTCTCTGAAGGGCAGGACAAACAGCTGGTGTCTTAGCCACTCCTCCCAGTTCTGTATCATCCGTGAAGTTGCTGGGGGTGCACTCTGTGCCACCTTTGGGCGGTCCTTACTGAACATGTTAAACAGTATCGGCCCCCAGAATGACCCCTGGGGGACACCGCTAGTGACTGACCTCCCACTGGACTTTGTGCTGCTGATCCCAACCCCCTGGTCCTGACCGTGCATCCAGTTTTCAGTCCCCCTTACCGACCTTTTGTCTAGCCCAGACTTCATTAGCTTGTCTGTGAGGATGCTATGGGAGGCAGCATCAAAAGCCTTGCTCAAGTCAAGATAAACAGCACGGACTGCTCTCCCCTCGTCCGTCAAGCCAGCCATCTCCTCCCAGAAGGCTCTCAGGTTGGTTAAGCATCATCTCCCCTTCCCCTCCAGAAATCCCTGCTGATTCGTCGGCCAAACCTTCCTGTCATTCACGTGTCCGGAAATGGTTTCCGGGATTAGTTGCTCCGTCACCTTCCCGGCGATCAAGGTCAGGCTGACTGGCCGGTAGTTGCCACAATCCTTCTGGCCTTTCTTCAAGAGAGGGGTGGCATTTTCTCTCTTCCAGTGCTCTGGAACCCCTCCTGATCGCCATGGCCTTTCAACCATAACCCAGGGTAGCTTCACAGTGACATCGCCTGGATCCCTCAGGAATTGCTCGAGTCCCTCAAACTCGAGCTTGTCGTTGGCCTTCTCTTTCCTTTCAATGTTTCCCTTACGCTCACATTTACCACTTTCACAGTCACTTCTGGGCATGATAAAGACATGACTTCACAAACGCCCCTTCTTTATAGGGCGCCTGTGGTGTTTGGGCGCCTTCTTTCCGCAAGAAAACCTGAACGCGGGGCTTAAAAATCCTTGGTCCTGTGTACTGCTCCATAGGCAAGTTTCTTAACTTTTCTTCCTGTAAATACTTACGTTTTCCACTGCAGTTCCTCTTTCTCCTAAGCAGTCGGTGATTCCAGTGAGTGCAGCTGAGGTTCAGCTTGTGAATTTTAATCTTCCATGTAAACCCTTAGCTGAGGAAAAAAAGATTGATTTTTATGCCTATGAGTTCTATGTTAAAGGCCACATAGCCATGCATCTTTCTAAAGAGTCTTTAAGAGCCTCAGTGTGCTCCAGCTCGCACATCAGATGCATTTTTGCCATTGATGCCAACAGGAGCAGCCTGCATCTGACAAAATGAAAAACATCATGTGCAAGTGCCGTGCCCCGGAACTCTGCAGACTGACACATCTAGTTGTTCTTTTTTATAAGTAGAAACATCCAATGCTAAAGTCAATTTCTTCCTGGCCGTGCAACACAGTGTCTCCAGATCCTCTTCAGCTGATGATACAATGTTCACAGTCTACCTTGGGGTTTTCTATTGCATTTTTAATGGCACACACTTGTGAGTCACATCATGGCTGTTTAAACCCAAAAAATCATGTCTGCGAATATTGCTCAGGGAAAGACCTTTAAAACATTAGCAGGTACTCTGATATTCCCAGGTTGCAAGGGTCACAAGGTACTAATCTTCTGAGTGAAACATGGACTAAGGTGGGACACAAAACCTTATCTTGCTACACTGAAGAGAATCCTAGTCCTGCTTTAGTAATTGCAGCTTGAGTAATCTAGTGGTTTTTAAACTGTGAATGCCCACAGATGCCTACAGATCCATGAACTACTTCTGAGGCATTCATATGAGACAGGGGGGGAAAAAAAGCAAATGTACTGGAAGTAGGTTAAAACTTGTAGGACAGTGTAGCTCCCCTGGAGACTGAGACCACACATGAAAGAAATTTGCAAGTCCGAAAGGGTTCACAAGTTTTGATCTAGTCAATCACATCTTTCCCCCCTTTCAAAGATGGGAGTGCCCCCAACGTATTGATGCTTCTGACTCAACACCATGTTTCCACAACTAAAAGCAGATCTGTAATGAAATCCCATGCCATATTCTCACCTGGTATTAGTCTCGGACAAAGGTAGAATGACAGATCCCTGCCAGTGGAAGTAGCCTGAGAAACTGAAGTGTTAAGACTACTGAATGCTGTGCTGCTTCAAAAAAAGCACTAGCTGTGTCAAGAAAAGAAGGGACGTGGAATCAAGAGCAGATTATCAAATGCAAGAAACAAACAGGAACTTCAGGCATGAGAGTCTTGTATGATATGAAAAGTACCTGACACACACACCACGCTGGCAACAACTTTTAAGACCTGTGAAGTGAAACATATAAGGCAGCTCTTATAGGTTCAAAATAATCAGACATCTCTCATAAGTCATCTCCATAAGTAAAACAAAAGGCAGTGGAATTTTCAGACAGATATATTTTATATCAATGCTATTGTTTCCTGACTAAAAAATACTCCTTTCTTACTGTTTCTGTTACTAGGTCTCACACAGTCACATACATACGTCCTGCTCGTTTGGCTCATTCATCTTGTACTTTATAGCCAGAGTCCTCTGGGGACTCTGTGCTTCCAAAGCCCTAAACTTGGCCAAGAAATCTAGATCCTAGGTTGAAGTAACTAATAATTACAGTGATAATAAAACATACTTGTGGCCAAGATACCTAGCCAAAAATATACTAACCATACCCAAGAAAAGAAAAAATTACCTTGCCTAAGATAAATTCTTATTATATTGCCCTAGGAACATTGAATATCCTCTGGTTTGAGATTTTTTTTAATTTTTTTAAATTTACATAGGTTTCCATTTTGTCTGTCTTTCTTACCCTTGCATGGCTAGAGCAACGCTTGGTCTTTTCCATGTTGCAAAAGCAGCTTTTTCTTGTATTGCACCAATTTCAAGGTAACTCACCCAGCATGGCCACAAGAATGTGGGAAGCCCAGGGAAGGCAGTGGGTGCAGGATGTCATTCCCAGCCTCGCTGCTGAAGCAGACTGAAAGAAGAGAGTCTTCCTCTCCCTTTTGTGCTCTGTGGGCATTAAGGAGGTAGGAGGCAGAAGGAGAAGGCAAGACCACTTGGTTGCTGAAGGCATATGGCTGCATGTGTTAGAAATGTAATGCCTGCTTTATTTGTGTTGCAGTAGCGCTGGTCACGGACCAGGACCCTGTTGAATCAGCCACCATACAAACACGGAGCAAAAGCAGTAATCCTTGCACTTTGGTTAGCTAGTAAATCACCCTCATGTCAAAGGACAGGAATTTGCCTACTTATGGTTAGGAAGTAATCATGCTTTCTGTTGGCATGTTGGATTCACTCTGTTAGTCAGGGCACAGAGACTCATGCAGATGGGAAGAATAGAATCGATGTTAGAGGCTGTGACCCCATCCCGTTCTTTCCTCCGACTGCCTGAGACAACTGCATTTCGATTTCAGAATAATCATTAAAAGCCCTGGGTTTTGTCCAGTTTTCTCAGCCTAGAAAAATGTTTTGTGACAAGCCATAGCAGCATCCTCTCAGCCTCCCAAATGAAAGTTAAGTAAACCATGCTCTCATTCTCCCAGCCAGAGGGAGGATCTGTGACAGCAACTTCATCCATATACTCTTTTTCTACTTCCAGCTTCTATTTTATAAATAACAGGCTTTCAAAATTGCCCATGCCATTCTGTCCAGTACCAGTTTATTAGTGTTGTTCCTACAACAAAGGATTTGCAGGCAAAACTGCAAATGCAGGTTATTTACAGAGGAGAACAGTTTAAAAAAAAAAAAAAACACACTGGAAAACGCAGGCTTTGCCACTGTAAAGACTCGTGCTAAACCCAGCTCTGCACATCCAGATTCATCTACCACCATATTGAAAGTGCATGTATTAGGCCATTGTATCTGGGATTACTTAGGCCACAAGTCTTCCGTAAAGCACCCCTCAGAGAGTACATATCAACTTACTATTTACACAGCATTGTACCTGGCTTAGCACCTGACCCAGAAATGAATTTCTTGTTCTGTAGAGCTGGTTTAGAAGCCCTCAGCAAGCAAGAGAAGACAACATAGGGGAAGAGAAGGCCTGGGGAGATAGTAACGGATGATGTCTTTGGAGAGAGGTGATGGTCGGGTCTCCCCAGCCAACCCGTATTGTAGCAGGTCATAGGTCGGGGCCAGGGCAGGCCAGGGTGGCCATTAGCCAGCACGGCCCTCACTCCTCAGGAAGGCCAGGGCTTCTCTCAACATTGACAGTGCTGATGAGAGGTGGTGTATTAATAAAACAGCCCTGGGCAGAGACAGCTTCACAGTGATGGGTTATCTGTTGCTGCCATTTCTGTGATGCCCCTTCTGCCCCTCAGAAATGGTCAGTGTCCTGATATTGTCCATGAAGTGCGTTAGGATGAAGAGTGCTTGGCACACCCAGGACTCACAACAGACCTGTAAGGACCGTGGTTTGTTCTGGAAAAATATACCTTTGCATTCAGAGTTGGGTGAGAGGAATCGGGGCCTTCACAGAACAGCATTCACAGCATGATTCAGCCAGGCATGAGCTGCTCCTCAGATAACAACTGCTTAGAGCTCCTCTTTCTACATCTATGTACCTGTTGTTGGTACAACAGATAACAGCACGCAAAACTCAGAACTACCACCACCACTGACAACTGCTGCAGGCTTTGGAACCTGCAATCCAACAAATCAATAATGATTGTCTCGGGATGTGTGTATTTATACATACCTACGGAATGAAAAAGGCATTGTTAACTTAAAGACATATCGTATGATTTAAGTATGAATTTTTTGTACGTTTGAATTCTTAAAATGTATATATATTCTCCCGACATGAAGCAACTACATTATTATAACTGGAGTACAAATATGTTGGATGTATATGGCTTTTTATCAATATGTTTTAGAGCACTATATACAAGAGGTAAAAATGGCTTCTGAAAAAATCACCAGTGGTTCAGGTAGCATTTTGTGACAGCCAACGATGGGGTGGCTGGATGCAGCTCCAAAAGGCAGGTATCCTGCTGCCTTCTTCCTCCCCTGCCCTTCCTCTTTTGGCTGAGTCTTTTAGCTCCCTCGCTGAATGGCTCTGGTTTGGATTTGACTCTTTCTTGAGCAGCTTCAACTTACTCAAGCAGTGGAAACCAACCTACTGCTTTATCTGGGTAAGGTTCCTGCTAAGCTGTTGATGTGAGTCTGTTCACAGAAGTGAACAATGTGTGCTGAAGCCTAAAGCAAGGAGAGAGGCTGAAGGAAGAGTATGGCAGGGAGAAGACAAAACATTCCCCTTTTAGCAACAAGAAATCCCGTGTATCTACCTCTTTCAGCACAACGTGTAACAGTCTGTGTGCCACATCATAGTCCAAAAGGATACAAGCCTCACAAATCTCAACAGTGCAATAACTATGTTTAGGTGTTTGGCACCCTGGGGTGCCCATAGCCTTGAGCTGGATATACAGGTCCTGAAAGCAAAGTTTTCCAATCTCTTGATTTTTAGAAGAATTCTCTAAAAAAGAAGAATTACTTAAAAAAATAAATAAATAAAAAGTGTCACCTCTGCCCACGGTCAGAGCCTGCTGTAGTCTGGAAGCTCTGCAGTCTGCTCTGTACTGCTCAGTGCCTGGGCTAACCCTCAGTAGGTGTCCTCACCACTCAGGTTAGTACTCTAACCTCCCCCAGCTAATGAGTCATGCTCGCTTCTATGGTCCCAAAACAGTAAATTTATCCATGGCCAATCTGTTTCAGCCCATTGTTTTGAATGTCCCTAAAGAGGCATTCAGGCACTCAAGGAGTGTTATTAATAGAAAGAAAAGTTCCTTGAACTTCCGGTGTCCTCTGAGCGTGACTGAAATTGAATCAGTGTTTGGATCAGCTAGACGTTGATTCAACATCTTCAGTGACAGATAATAGGCTCCTTTAGTGCCTAACTCCTTTTGTGGATCCTTTAATGCCTTTCATACTGGCAGGTACAGAGCCAGGCATCAAGCAGTCACAGTTTGCTTATGCTTCTTGATGTGTCGGCATTATGACAGCTTATTACTTGCAGTATGGATCTCTGTCAGAACTAGAACTGCTCCGTGCTGGGAGCTCTCTACACAGCACAGGAAGATCGCTGCCAGTCTGAGCCTCATCTCCTGGTTTGCTTCAAGTTTGACCATTTATCATATGTAAGCAGCCCTGGAAATACCAGCTATTTCCTTCTCCTCCCTTAGCGCATAGCTAAAATACCTCTGTGTACCTCTCAAAACCTGAATATCCTCTTCAGCTTTAACAGCACACTCTCAAAGAATTTGTCTAGACTTGAAATCTGATGAAGCATTAAAGTTTGCGCAATGAATAGACAACGTATTTAGTCTATGATAAATTAACTGAAGCGACCAACAAGCTTCAATGCTGATGCGTTCCCTTCAGAAGTCTGAGGAGAGGAAGGTAGGAACTTGGCTGACGTACGCTTTCTGCTTACATAATGGCTCACCCAGAAGGTGATGTGGATCATGTGTGGACTAAAGCACCTTTCAAAATGTCTCTTTTTCTCAACTGGTATAGAAATAAGCCTAGGCAACCATGCTGTCAACTTCAGAACTCCAAATCCTAAGGTTGTCGGGGTTGTATGAGGCCCAAGTCTAAATCACTCATTGAAGTGCATACAACAAATCAATGATCTCTCTGCACTGCCTGAAAGACAAGAAAGAAAACAGATGTTTTCTTATAATATTGTATTAGAAAAACAAGAACCAAAAAAACCCTGAAAATAAACAAACTGCTGTTGCCTTTTGCTACTGCACAACTATTCTGCATGCAAGACTTCCCTCTAGTGGAAAATCTGTGAACTGACCACTTTACACCATAAACTGCAGTTTCGACATTACAAAACACAGGCCAGAAGTACATGCAATGATACCGTTGAAACAATAAATGGCCAGCATCAGACTCTCAGGCTGAAAAATGTAACTAGGATCCATGCTCAAGCTCCCAAGTGCATTCATTTCCAATTATTTATCAGCTCACCCTGCCAACTTCAGAACTAATCATGTGTCGCTATGTAGAAAAAGAAAATGGCTTTATCTGTTTCTGTATTTTAAATATTAACTTCCCAAAGCGCAAAAACACACCAGAGGCCTGCACATGTACATTGCCTTCACATATGAAAATATGATTCTTATGTCTGACCCTTCTGTCAGGCTTAAAAGTGGACTTCTTCCTAGCGGAGGGATTCATCTGAGGAGACTGGAGATGCCAGAGCAGAGCAGACCTGAGAAACCCCTTCCACTGTCATTGCTAATTCGGAACTACACTGTTATCAGCCATAGGGCAATAGGGCACAACATTTTCCATTAGGGCCTGGGCTTTTGGAACAGGCTGATTCCTCATGAGGGGAAGTTGGTCAGCCTTTGGGTATATTGCTCTGTCTACATCTGTCCTTCTCCCCTCTTGTGGAAAAGAGAAAGGGGGATATTCCTGCAGGAATACTGCAGGACTACTGCAGGGCTCTACAGGAGCCTGGATGCTGAGTCAACCAGTTCTCATTACACTGATGCTGTTAACACAATACTTTGGTTTATACAGGGATAAATGATAAGGATCTAGAAAAGAAACAAGTCCCCGGCAAAACAGTTCAACACAAAAGAATTTTGAAGGTTCCATGACATGAGACAGATAAGCTTTTACTATAATTTCTAGCAAGCCACATTAGTCCCTCGACAGTTTCTCATCAAGACTATATGAGACAACAAAGATGGGTGATGGACACCTGCAGTCTACCTGCAGTCTCTGTATATGTCATAGAAGAATACTTTATGCAATTGCTGTATAAATAAAATAAAATCAAAACATTAGGTGCTGTGAGAGAGGAAAGGCTGCAGAACATCTGTTTTTTTCTTTTGTGGCTGCCAGCTAGTACACACCTACCACGGGATCAAGTCACAATTGCGCCCAGGTATCCTCCCTGCATAAAAGCTCCAGTAAGCTTAGTTACATGCATCTAGGAGCACAACTGCTACTGCCAGCTTTTCGGCTCCTCCAAGAACTGTTTCACAGGTCTCTGGAAGAAAAGGCAAAGCCACAGTCTTGACAAAGCTGGCCTGAGATGCCCAGCAAGCAGAAAGAGGCAATTCCCTGCTGCCAAAGAAGGCCCATCATTTTTGACACCCGGCTAATCAGTACTGGTAAATAATAAGCAGCCATGGTTCCTGCTGCAATACACTGGCAATGAATGCCAATACAAGGTATGTTTGCCACCCACCACCACACAATATAGTTTGAGATGGGCTGACCTATCTCAGCTGGATGCTGCTGCTCGTTTTGGTGATCATCCAATATTGCAGCATGCCAGTTCATCCCATTAAACACCAACAAACTAGGTCAGCCAAAAATAAAATGTTTCTGCCAGTTTATCAAGCTGAACTGGCTCCCCACTAAACCATACTCTGAACTAGCGAACGCTCCAAAGCCATGTTTAGATAAGCAAGCATTCTCAGGCAGCCTTTTACTGTACTTTTCCTGCATTTGCATGTTTTCCTCCTGCAGGGACAGCAAACCAATCTTGAGCAATCCCGTCTTCAGGTTGTCAGTGCACACTTCACACCATGCCCATCTGCAATACACATTAACTGTGAAAGATTGTGAGGAGAACGCTTCATCTCAAGATTGAAGCGTTTCCATGTGGTATTGATAAGAGACATTAAACGTTTCTTGTTAATCTACTGAATCTTGCCTATAGAAGAATAGAAAGCTTCTAGAGTAAGACAGCATAGTCTCCTTGATTACAGTCAAAGGCTGTTCTTTGTTTAAAAACAAACTACCACTACCAGGGTACAACACTCAAGCATATCACAAGATCTGTCAGTTGTCTAGGCGTTCAACAATTCTTCCAAACTGTTCACGTTTGAAGCAGGAGTGATTTCCAAGACTTTGCTACAACTAGTAGCAAAGATGATCCCTGCTTCACTCCCAATCTGCACTAGTGAATTTCCCTTACCAAAACCACTGCTACAAACACACACTTTACCAGTCCTTCCCACAGAGATATCTACTGATCCAACCATGCCATATATTAATACTTAGTTTATACAGGTCTGCTTCTAAGTTGCCATAGAAGCAACTTAAGTCGACTTAATTAGGACCTGATGAAATTGCTGCCTTGTTCTTTATGTATTCATTAAAGGAGGTCAGGCTAAAGTCTTAGAACATTGTGGCATAATAGGCCAAGTTTTTTCATTGCCACATTTGGCAGCTTTGTATTTGGTGACACTCCTTCTACCTCCCTGTGGGTCAATGGAATAGGCGGTGCTAAAAAACACGAGAGATCCTAGCCTCAGGCTGCGAGGCTAGCCTCCTTTCAGAGGAGACGGCCCATCTCAGGCTTGAGATCTGAGCAGATCTAAAAGAGAGACAGATTCTGTGCTACAGCAAAGGAGAGCTGAAGCTGATGGACTCCAAGTCTTCTTCGCTCCCACAAGCTGACTGGATCTGGACTGGCCACAACTGCTTGGTACAGCCCTGCAATTACTTTGACCCCAACATACTGATAAAAACAGAGAGGCCACCTCCTGGGCCATTACATTTGCTAGACAAGTAAAGCTAGTTGGTGATGGGAAGGTGGAACAAGAAGGAATACTACCGACACTCACAGCAGATTAAATAGCTTTTGAGATGACAAATGGCAAGGAGAAAAAAAAGTGCAAGACAGCAGTAAGGAGGAAAACATGAAGGAATGAAAAAGAGAACGCGTGCAAGAAAAAAATGGAGCTAGCTGAAGATATTTCAAAGTTTAATACATTGAAACGTGAAGTAGTGTGATTCAACATACAAACACCGCTAGCATTAATATAACATGCTCCTATACAGTGATTTTAGGCATGTGTGAGAAAGGTGAATTCTAGCATATTTCCTCTGGGAAGACTTAGCAGGTCTGTTAAGCTTGATGTGCCTTTCCTGATGCAAGAGTCTTGGGAAGACATCAGATGTTCTCAGAACATTGTGAGAAAAAATTACTTTCCCTTGACATTTCATTCTCCATTACCCTTTGTTATCCTTCCCATATTACCCTAACCTTTCCTTGCAATGGTCTATAGGACTGCTAACATCTATTATTCCAAGTGGTTTGCACCTGTGATGCCAGCCATGCAGAAAACACAAACAGCCTACCTGTCTTAGAATTCCTCAGAAAAAGCAAGACAGCCACAGGGTGAAAGGAAAATCCATTTTTTCCTCTTTTTAGAATTCTCAAAAGAGCTCCTAGAATTCTACCAGCATAAAAACCATCAAGCTATTAATCTACTTTCTCAAGTGACAAACTGCTGAACAGTTACCCTCGGTATTTTTGCTGGAGTCCAATTTAAAGTGTCAAGCTATCAGATCCCAGATGGCTCAAATGCCACTCTTACCCTTCCATCCATATTGCTGCAGCTTTCTTTGGAAGGCCTGGATTTAAGCTCTAACAATTTAATGTCCACTAACAATTTAAATGTTCATCTCTATGTAAGACAAGGAAAGACTGAACTAATTAACATCTGCCCCTTAGGCTGGCTGATAAAGTACTCCTGGGGTGCAACTGAGGCAAAACAACCAGACTATGGCCAACTACCTTTCCCTGCTTGAACAGCAAAATCTTAGAGCAATTGCTCTACAGCAACTGGCATGGTGAATTCTGTAAGACAAAAAGGCCATAACTCATCTTTCTCAGGGCACTACGTTGCCTGCACATATATCAACGGGCTAAATAATTTCTTAACCACTTACAGAGTTCATGTTAAACCTCCAGTGAACGCAAAAGCGAGACAAGACCTCTTTTTGGATAAACTAATGAACGTGGAACAGGCTGAAGTTTGATGTCCACAGAATATGCAAAAATTCCAAACCAAAGGCAAGTGTGTACAAAATAATTTATTACAGCATAACATACGTTGGCAATATTTTACAGTGATTTTTCCATTCAACAGTTTTGGATCTAAACCGATGACACACAAAGGAGACAATCTTAATTAGAACAGTTTATTTGTCTTAATAAAATCCCCTCTTCGTGAATTTATATTTGCCTTAGAGGGGCTAGTTAATATTACTGAAATTATTTACATTGCAGGGAAATAAAAAACAAACTGCTTGAATGATTCCATTACAGTTTCCAGAAAACCGATTTTCTGTACAAGCCACAGTATAGTTATGTTGTGATAGCAGTTCTCGTAGAATGTAAAGCTGTCATATGTAGCCATTTTGTCCAGCAACACTATGCTTTAAATAGCTATATTTGATCTAGACTGCCATTTTGATGTGTTGTACACTGAACAGTTAATGCACCAGTATACAGAGTAAGAGAAGGTTCCTTGTGATTTGCAGTCAGCCTCTTTGTGCTCCCTTAAATAGTTTGTAAATATAAAACACACTCCTCCCATACTATTTGCTTTGCAGCACCTAAAGCAATAGTAGTTAGGCAAGAGAAGTACGAGTTTCTTGGCCATAAGTCCACAGCTAAGACTTTCAATGGAGGTAATATAGTAAATTTACCAGTGAATTTCTTCCATGTAGAGAGGAACCCCGTACTCCCCATTACTGTACCTTATGCATCTGCCCAAAACTGGAGTAGCTTTTTCAAACTAAGCATCAGTACGTGAACAGACCAGGAGAAATCAAAAGAGGAAGGAAGTGGAATACGAAACAAAGGGCAGACAACAGTATCCAATGCATTGTATTTTCAGGGAAATGCTTGAGAATACTCAAACTTAAAAAGTTAAATCACCCATAAACTTAAGGAAACAATAGCTATGGAACACAAGGTAGATAGAATACAGTTTTCAAAACACTTTGTTTTTACACAAACCTAATCTTCACACCCATCAACGCAGGTTCCATGTAAGACGCACAACTGACAAAAACATGCAAACTGCCAACGCTTTCATTGTCACTGTGCTTCAAAAGAAACCAAACAGACCAAAGAAAAATAAAAAACAGAAAAACCAAAGAACAACAGTAAAAGATGAAGAGGGTAATTCAAGCAGCACTTCAGTCTTAACCTGCTAAAATGCTCAGATGGTAATTTGATTAACAAGATATGATCACGTTTATATGTATAGGCAGCAACACTCAGGTGAAAGCAGTCTTCAACATCCATAGGTTTTTTTTTTGTTGTTGGGGAGGGCTCATGGGAATATTAAAAGATTTACAACTGTACAAGTATAAACATGAAAAGTGGTGATCGAGGATAATGTCTACATAAATATTGGCAGTTTTCATTGGGAGAAAAAAAAACCTAATAGCATACTCCTTTTCATTAACTATCCAAATATTTCATTCTACACCTGTTCAAGATATTAAAATACAACCTGGAAAAGTAACCCTGATCTGTATCCAGCCAGTCTGTAGGTGATGAGAGTCAAGAGTTTTGTATATATGTGCACGAGTATGCATACACGCATGCGCGCACAGAGGCTTTCACACACTCCTTCAGATTTCATTAGACAGCACATCATGGTTAATGGCTGTGTGGTTCACGGATGCAATGCTGCTATCCTCCTCATTTGTGGCAGGCATAAAGGCAGATGTAAAAGGAAACAGTTTATGACATGCTGCTTGATATTCTTCACATTGAGCGTGGCAGCTTCCAAAACTGCCATCAAGCAGTGCCTCAAAAACCTTTGTCAATGTCTAAAGAAACAAAAGTATCAGTTAACAAATGCAATTTACACCTGTTTTACTATCACAAATAAAAAGAGACACTATTACACAGTCCTGGCATGAGCAAATTCAGGTGCTCTGTTGGTATTTAGATTTCCTGTAGTTAACCAGGAAAAACCAAAATTTAATAAAGTTGTTCTCTCAAAAAATATTCATTTATCACTAAACATGAAGGATGTGTACTTCAGTACACGTTACCTAAGATCATATATGCTTTCATGTCTAAATCAAACTATATCTTTTACCTTCACGTTTTTGTCTCTCAGATTTTTATCCAATCTTGTAGCAATGGCAATTGCTTTTTCTTGTCTTGATTTGTCCAGGAAATACATCATCTTTGCACCTATCGCAAGAAAGAAAACAATATTGAGACATTAGTATTGCCAAATGCAGTACTGCACGTAGACACATGAAATCTGAAAAACTATAAACCAATGCGAATTCGGACTTCCTCAAGACGTCACATTTTTCTTCCTTATTCAGCATTTAAAATTAAGGAAACCTAAAAGCTATCCTGTAGTTCATTAGGAGCACAGGGAGAGAGTAACACAGCAGATCTCCTTCTGCAAGGAGGAAAAGGCTCACTTTACCAAGGACATGCCAAAACACAGTCAGGATACACATGTACAGAGTATGTTGATGACTAAGCTCTTCAAACCAGCAGGCGAAATGACATCTATCCTACAACTCAGGAAGCGAATACAAGACATTTTCTCACAGATACTCTGAAACCTTTTGAAAAGTACTGGAGTTAGGCAACCCGACAGAACAATTAAGTCATTGAACAATTTTGGAACACATTCCAGAAGGACTTCAGACTAGTATGTCCGTATAGCAGAAGGTAAGGTCAAGCATTAAAATTTATTTTCCTAATTAAAAGTGTCTCAGTTCTTACCGCTTTTTTTTAAATCTGAAAGATTTCAGAACAGAAATTGAGAGACTCAGTATATTTGGGTTTGGGTTATCACTGTCAAGACACATAGTAAATTTAACCTAGTTACGGTTGTTTAAAGCTATGGAGGTCACGGTACAGAACGTGAAAAGGGCTTAACGTTCTGTTTACATTTTTACCAGTAACCATTTTAAGCTAAAAAATGCTCCCTTGGACTCTCAGACGTAAGGTTTAGGTCTTTCAGGCCTTTAGACCCAACTAAAGATGCCAGATTAAAAAGATACCTACATATTGCACAGTAGAGGAGTCAATCATTTCAAACTTGTTTCAGCATAAACAGAAGCCTGACACACAGATGACCTCCTAGGGCTACAAAGGACATGTCTATGCTTAGCTCCCTCCTGATTTTGCACTAAAGTCCTGCTCTCCATTTGTTCCCACTGCCTGTAAATTAATATACAGTTGCATCTCGGTCGGTGATCAATGGACCCGAAGGGTAGCGAGGGGCTGCTGTGTACTTATGCCCCTCATCTCCACTCAGTGTCAATAAGACTCACCCTCTCCAAAGGGGTCCCCGATGCCACTCTAACATGGGTGCCACCACTGCCCGTGGCTAGCTTGGGTTCTTCTCCAAGACACTAAAGACGTAGCCAGTGCGAGGCCAAATTCATAAGTATTAACAGCCTTAACCTGCACAATTACCACGACAAACTCACTGTGCTGTTTTCCATAGTAATACAGGACAGGATCCTGGAAAACAGCCACTCAGTTAAGTGCCTAACCTTATTAGGCCTAAGATAATAAAGAAACAAAGTGGAAGAACACACCTATAAGAATCAAGGAGCAAGTACCTGCTGAAGTATCTGTGTCTGACTCTCCCAATGCCCAGTTTCAGAGGAAAGGGCTGCAAGGATTTCTCTCGGGGTGCTGTTCTAGAACAGCGCCCCACCTTTTTAATTGGCCCCATCTGCTTGGAAGAGGACACCTAAGCCTCCTCTGAGTGCAATGAACAATCCTTGGAGCTAACTGTTCCCAGTGATGCTAGATGGAGCCCAGGCAACTTTTACAAACTTAGGTGACATCAGTACTACTGCAGGTACTCTGTGCCTGAGAAATCTAAGCTTTTTCTTGCTTCCCAGCTGCTGGAGTAGTATTTTGTTTCCTCCTCTACTAGCTCCTCAGGTGACATTACTTTTTATTCCAAAAGTTTCTAGACTCAGTAGAAGCAACACATTTCAATTCAAACTTCCTTCCAATGAACTCCAACAGCTCTTCACAGTGTTTTTAAACCAGCAGTGCAAGTGTGGCATAGTTCAACTCTTCCATTGTTGCCTACAGAGCAGAAGAGTAAAGTAACAAATCTGCCATTACGTTTTTACTTATGCTGTTGCTACTTGACAAAGGTGTGAGTAGGAACAGAAACATCCCGGCTGAGCAGATCAGGGAAAAGCACTGCTTGTTATAACAAAAATCTTCTCCATCAGAAGGGCTAAACATTTACATCTCATATTTTCTAATTATGCCAACACCGGACGCTTCAACAAGAGGGATGACAGTGCTTCCATACTTGATTAGTTGTAGTGGTTTGATGGTTTAATCATGCCTTCTGAAGGTGAGAGGCAGTTCCTTATGCAGCTAATAAAAAAATAAATGGAATAGATTTTTTTAACATGGTAAAAGCAGGCAGAAGAAAGAATAACCATCAACTGAGTTTCTAACTCACCCCAGCTTACATATGATTTGTGGAGTGCAAAGACAGACACACATTTGAATCACTTCACTCATCTCATTTTCAAGAGCATTAAACAGTTAAACAAACCTGACAGTTGGTGCTGAAGAGAGGCAGCATTGTGGTGGAGAAACTCTTCATTAAAACTTTCCAAGTTTTTATTAACAAAGATCTTCTGCATTTCTTGAGTTAGGACCTTGCTCACGATTTCAGGGAGGTTACTATGATCAGATACTAGAAGGGGGAAGGCAAGAGGGACAGAAACAAAAAAGCATTTAAACATCATCAGAAAACAATGTGAAATAATAAACATCACTGCTAAAGAATTACCACTTCTTTCTACGCTTGTAGGCGGAAAGAAACGTGATCGTTCAAAACAGCGTTAACGTCAGCACAAGCTTTGCTATGTCAAAAACATCAATTTGATGTTTCTTTTGTTGAAAAATATTCATTTTGCATACGTATACATACATACTGCAGAAAAACACATGTCGCTAGTGAGAGCGATTTTATTTAAATCATCTAATTGGGAATGAAATAGCAAGAAATACACAGCCAGCTTACTTCAATACTGTCTCATGCACCAATTTGTTATTTTCCCAAGGAATCTTCAAGGCTTTAAATCTAAGCTGATTTATGTGACCAAAAAAATCCCCTAGATTTGGTAGTGCTTCTTCAGAGCAAACAGGGCAATACATTTAAGCAACTATAATCTCTAGCTTGCTTGTACGGTTTCTATTGTATTTTAAATTTTTTTTCCATGTCATAACTATTACTAACAACTGCTAAAGGTCTCATTGCATTTACAATGCAGGAGAACAAGCATTTACGCAATATCAGTTTAAAAATGAAATCAAGTGCTCTATAATTGGGTACAGAAGCATCTACAGGTAAAAAATTCCTAACAGCTTTCTGCTACGTACATTTCCTCTTGCTTAACACAAGTTCACAATGCACGCTTTGCTGCAGTCAAAAGTCTGTCTCCCCTATCTGCCCCTTATTTTCTTAAACCTTGCAAACATTCCAAGGAGCTTTGGAACACCTATTCCTCTGTGAACTCCACAGAGTACTGGGTCCACCTGGTGGATTAAGGGAGGAAGGAGTACAGTACATACATGCAACACTGCATAGCACAACCCCTGCTTTCTTAGGGAATACCTAAAAAAATAAACCATCAACTTACAGCCAGACAGATAAATACGTAATGCAAAAAGACTCTTCAAAACCATAACACCTAATTGTGTCCATGAACGTATTTCATTTTCCATATCCTTAAACACACATATGTATTCCCTACACACATACCAGCTTTAGAGAATTTAATCAAGCATTCATGTAGCCATGGGTTATTACTGTTGATAGCAAAAGCTCTTTTGACAGACTGTAACATTAGCAGAAACTTTCCTGTGGGAAGGGAAAGACAAAAACATATTGAGACTAAGAACACAGAACTTCCACGTCTCTTTTGTACAAACTACTCTTTTCATTAGTAAACCTAGCACAAACATTAGAAACATCAAGGCCTACAAAGAATTGGAAAGAAAACACACTTCTCCCATTCAAATTACCTCAGAATACAGAAATCCTTACTGGTCAAACTCTGGCAACACTGCCGAAGTGATGTTATTTTTTTGTTTGCTTTTCCTAGACACACACATTTCCTAGTTCACACTACAAGTAAATATTGCTTTCTACAGCTTTTATTAGTGTTCACTACCAACTTACTCTGCTCTTAGTTTGCAAAGTAAACTACTGGTGGCTTAACAAAAACGATCTGTCACTGTAAGCTTTCCCAAATATCTTCTCCATCACTTGATATGATGCAAGACCCTGCTTCAGTTAGCAAAAAAGATCTGTTCCCAACATTAATTTTAGACTACAGTTGGATAACACAAGCTGCCCTGCGGGATTACAAATCTACAGAGCAAAAATAAAACTATGCAATACCTTACCTTTTCTAAAGTATATTTCAAATGCTAATAAATGTGTGTCTATGTTATCTCCAATAAGACTCTTAAGTGGCATAAGGAACTTAATTGCTTCCTCTAATGGATTTTCTACCTGTTTTAATAAAAACACACACAATTAAAAGTTTAACCTCCAATCAATGTCAGGCAAACCAGATCAATGACAGTTTCTGATATCAAGAGCACTTAAACAATCACAGAGGCTAAAGGTGAACTGCTGATAGCTTTCCGAATTAAAGTGAACCAAAACATTGTTTCAATAGCCAGATTTAGAAGCGTTTCCTCCAGATTTCATGTCGAAAAAGGCAACACCATTGCTAACTGTGGCACTGTTTATGTAGTGTGATTAGTTGTGTTATAATTTAGCATTCAGGAAACAATTGCATACGACCACCTGACACAACAAGCTTGACCTT
Organism: Struthio camelus; assembly: GCF_040807025.1. Lineage (NCBI taxonomy): Eukaryota > Metazoa > Chordata > Aves > Struthioniformes > Struthionidae > Struthio > Struthio camelus. The sequence continues at coordinate 189,008,067 of NC_090942.1, read as the reverse complement.
CAGAAATTACTCTGATAAAGGAAATAGCTCTTCTCTGTGCTCAGAAAAACGCTGGCTCAAGTCTTCAGATTCTGTGCACTGCAATCACATTGCTGCTATTTTTTCCTCTATTTACCACCTGAAAAATCAACAGACTTCTTTGGGCAGGAATTATCTTTTCGCTCAGTTTCTACCTGAATGAAGATGGCTGGAATACCCAGAATCTCTATTAGTAACCATATTGTTACTTTAGAACTTTAATGCATTAGAGGAAAAATTGTACTTTTCTTCAAGATAAGTAGAGGTAGACTACAACACCGTATTTTTGCATGCAAAAATAATTTCACAGGACTGCTGGATTCTTTTAGGAAAACCTCACAGTAATCCCATATTACAGGCAATCTCATGGCAGTGACGTGAACTCAACGTAAGGAGAAACACCATGCTAACCCTTTCCAGTTTTTCAGGAACTAGCTCTTCCCTGGGTCCACTAGTTTCCTCCTCCTCTTCATCTCGCTTTTTCTTTTGATTCTTCTGTTGTCGCTCTCTTTCTGCGTGCTTTCTTTCCTCTTCAAGTTTTGCTTTCTTCTGTGCTCTTCTTTGCTTGCTAAGCATTTTCTTCAGTTCTTTGGCCGAGAGATTTTCTACAGACGAAGGTAACAGATAATCCGCGTTACCAGTGAATCAAATTCCATACAAATCTTGTTTCTCTCAAGCAACAAACAGATACCACTACGTTCCTTCTCCCTGCATGACAATTACATACTTTTACAGTGATTTCCTTGCCAGTTTTTATACTTGCCAGAGTACCACATCACTGCATAGTCCACTGTTACTACTGGATTGCTATTTACAGCACAATAGTTGTTCTAGTACACCTTCTCTTATGTAGTGGCTACGTAAGCCTCAATTACTTGAAAGGTTAACTACTACAGAAAGCTGTTATAGCCATACAACAAGTTTCACTGTAGAAAACTAGACAGTGGTTTTCTCAAAGGTAATATTAAGCTCTTCATTCTAAGAAGAACTAGAAACATCATGACCGATTTACATTCCGTCTTAAAGCACGCCTATTGTCTTGCATGAGGGTGCCTACAGGACCAGTATACAGCCAAACACACAGTGCAGAATAGTCTCGATTTTCTGCAAATTCTAGGGAATAGCTAACTGGACACAATCAAAGACTGGGACAGTGTTCTGGGGGGGGGGGGGGGGGGGGGGGGGGGATAAAACTATTCCATTCTGTATTAACAGGGCCACTATAAGAGAGGTCAGGCTGCTTGCTGTGTTCAGATCTGTAGACTGGGCTGACAGGGAGCTAAACCAAAAAGGTTTAAGCAGTTGTGCAAAAAGCAGAATAAAGGAAACATGGTTCCCTGCAGGCCCGTCTACAAGTGGGGAACCTTCACCCTTTCCCATTCAGCCCTGCTTTCTTCCCTGCTGCCACATTGACCTGACTTGTTTTGCTGGAGCAATACCACAGTTCCTGCCAGTCATCCTGGGTGCTTCACTGAGAATACAGGCTGTGCCAAGGACGTGGGCATGGAACAGAAGAGCGGGCTACTAGGGGGCTAAGGCATCTTTTTTGTGGCTATGATGGCTTCACTACCTCTACCGGGCCCATGCTGGGGCCAGCCAGTGTCCTGAGACTGGGAAGCGAGGAGAAGCAGACCCGTTAAGTCCTCTTCACCCCACTGGCACAGTGCTATCTTTCCCTGAAGATAAGCCTACCCAATCTCAATTCAGAACAGGAAGGAACTACATTCTTCTAAAGGTTCTTCCTCACCCACGACAAGCTGCTGTCAAGATCCTGTCACACACCTATCTTACGTTAGATACCAAAATGCAACTCAAAACTGGATAAAAAAAAGATGCCAATTCTATCGTGCTGTCTATATGCATCTCCTTAAATGCATACGTACATATATGGCAGATACCAATACAATCTTATCTTTCCTTCAGAGATAAATTTTACTGCAACATTTAGTGGCATTTCTTATTTAGTTTAACTTTTTCTTCTATGTCAAATCTCCTTCCCCTTACAAAGGGCCATATATTAATTCTGTCCCTTTTGACAACATTTTCTGAGTGTTGCAGTGGTTGTATAACATTACATATACTAGCTGCTCTCACTGGCACCATGAAAGGAGAAGCAATTATTTAGCTTAGAAAAGAAAAACAAACAAAATAAAAAAAGAATAACACATTTGCCCACAAGTCCTCAGACCTCTATACCACACACAACGGGTTTTCGAAGAAAACCTGCTTTCCATTTAGTACTAGTTTCAGATCATTTCTCAAATGCCTTCATTTTACACCCATCTATGCAGTTTTAAGTCCCAAAATTATGTGGCAAATAATGAAATGCAATGCAATGCTCACTTGTATTACTAGATCATAGGTGAATTAAACACATATGATCACAATCCAATTCTTACAACAACTCACAGAATGCTTTCCCACAAAAATATATCTATTACGTTCCACAATTTTAGGACATTTCGCTATCTTTTGGTTAAAGGAACCTTTGACAAATGGCTAAATTCAATTTGACTTTTCCTCTTGAGATTCTGAAATGCCACCCTTTCCCAAGCGTTCCAACGACAGCTAAGTCCATTCCTGCGCTAGTTTTACAAGACGGTGAGAGAAGAGCAGAGAGAAAGCCAGCCAGGACATGTTATGCACAATCTCTTTCCAGTTGCTAACCAATTCTAAGGGACAAAAATGGAACAACCTGTGTACATTACAACTGATCCTGATTCTACAGCACATCGGCTACTTAGCTTAATAAGTTAGTATTTGTGTCATACACATATGAGCCTCCATTATGGTCCAGATACCTGAATTCACTTCTTGTTCTTTACTTTCATTGGCAAGAGGATTATCATGTAGCTTCAAGTAGATTTCAATCGCTGATCGAGCAGCCTTGAAATAGAAGGTATGTTTCCTGAGCACATCTTCTAATCTCAAAAGGTCCACATAGGCACGAAGAGTCATCTTTCTCATGCAGTATGTGTGGAAGTCAAACTGATCATCTGTTATCTCAAAAAAATGCTTCAAGGAAGAAAACACAAAACACGTCTCAGGCATGACCCTGGCTTATTTCATCTCTATCTAATTAAAAATAGATAAAAAGTAACAGCTGATAATTATTTACAGGCAATATTGAACAAGCATAGAAATATTGGGGTAATATTGATTGTCCAGGGGAGCCTGTCAGTAGGGAAAAAAATCACTGCGGAAAATCCCCTTTTGCTGGCAAAACAGACGAGATTCTTAAAACACTCTTTAAAAAACAAAATGAAATGCAATTGCTCTGATAAAAAAATAATTAGCAGAAGACAGCATAAAGTTAGCGTACAAATACTGTAGACAGAAGACGTGACATTTCACACTCAGTCTTTTTTTTACTTCAAATAATAATTTTGCAAATAATACCTAAGAGCGAGCTCTGTTGTACACAACACTAAACTACCGATTACTAGCCTGTTGTAAAAATCATTATCCTAGAAATTTTACATGCAAAGAAAATCATGCTAATTACATCAGCAAGCATTTACATTAATGTATGAGAAATACTGGGGAAGAAAGGGACCAATGCCAGTCCTACTTACCCTTTCTACCTCGTGACATTTTTTCAAGGCATCACCATACTTCCCTAGCCTTTGATAAGCTGCGGCACATTCAGTCTGGAACCACATACACTGCATTTCATTTAGGTTTTCCATAGCAGACGTCCCTTCCTGAAATAAGTGTCATTATCACTTTTTGCCATTAGAATTTACCAGCTTCTCCTTTCAGGTATGGCTACTAGTTTCAGGATGTTAGAAGGAAACAATCTTTCAACTACTTTGAACATAAAAGGGCTGTCACCTCCCAGATACTGTGAGTTACACCTATGATACGCTATGCTCCCCAAAACACAAAGCAATACATTTAAACCATTTGATAAATACTTATCTGAACAGGGTGAGAGTCTCTTTCTCTCTCATACACACACACACACACATCTCAGTTTATATATATATACACACACACATATATATAACACTCATGCTCACATATGCAGTCCTACTTTCATACTTTGGAGGCAGAGAACACCACTATTTTTGAAAGCCTTAATGTTTAGCCAAGTTTCTTTGTTGTTTTGTTCCTCTGAGGAGTTGCATCCACTAGTCTAAAAATCCACAAATATACTTACTGCTTTGCCCTGTCGCCTGAAGACTTTCTACATTTGTTCAGAACTAGTTTGGCTAGTCTAAATAAAGTTAGTTTTAGACTTGACATTTTCGGGGGGGGAGGGGAAGAGTACTATGATTTATTCTTTACAATTCCAGTGCTCTAGATCAAGAACAAATCAACTAACTGGAAGCAAAGTAAACATTTATCAAGAACACTGGCCACCCAATTCTCAAAACAGTCTTTACACTAGAGGGGAAAAAAACCAGTCCAACTCATAGTCTTTCATTTTTCATATAAATTATTTAGGATGAGATTTGCCCCATCTTCCTGCAGGCACCTATGCTAGGCTTCTGCAGTTCTCGCTCTGGCAATTCAGCCAAGAATACATGTCTACTTGTAGCAATCAAATTTTCAAGGGCTCCTACAAATAACTAGAAAGCTCAGATCCACCTTCAAGTGCTCTCTCACTTGAAATCAAGAAGAACTAAGGAGCCTATTTTATGCACCTGCCCCAGGAAACACCATCAAGTAGCTGTCTTCATAGTTAGCTACATAAGCACCAGGGAAATCCGGCCTTCATGTATCCTTATGTATCCACATTGTGTTCAAAGCCAAAAAGATTACACAATTTAAAGTGCTTACCCTGCCTCCTAAGGGCAGGATTTTCTTCATACAATTTTATTACGTAGCACTAACTTAGAAGAATGAAATAGTCAAGTCCAAATTACATGTATGTTGAAGTTAAACCATAATGTATATTGTAGCTTGCACGTTCCTGTACAGCTGGCTCACACTGCATCACTGGAAAACAGCAGGTTTTAAAAACAAAATCTCTCTCAGATACATTTCCGGAGAGCTACTTACAATTAAGGCACTGCGAAAACATTTCTGGAGAACTATTTTTGAACAACCACTTGTTCAGTATTTACTGGATAAGCGCGCCTTAGCAATGGACACTTTCCACAGATGAATTTAGTAGAGTGAAAAACATGCTGTCAGAGGCAAACAAAAACTCTCTCTTCAGTACAGCAAACTACCTTACCCTAGTAAATTTCGAACACATCTCTTCTCCATCTTTCACCATATTTGCTCGCAGCATGTATTTTGCACATTTAGAATTGATAAATCTGTCTGCAGTATCCAGAGACTGTGCTTCATCCATCCATTTGGCAGCTTCCTTGAGATTACCTACATGCTATTTGAGAGGAAGTGCACAGTTAACTTTTAGTATAAACTTCATTTAACTAACTACCAAAATCTTCAGCTACTGGTATTTCGTCCTTAAAAAAGGGCAACAATGCTGTATTATTATTTCCCTCCCTTTCCTCCAACCCCTCCCTCCCCCTCACCCCGAGATTTTTTTTCAAAATGACAGTTTGCTGCAAGCTGTGACTGCAAACACCTGACTGCACAAAGGCGGTTTCATTTTCTTACTGACAGAACAGGGCTCAAAAAGAAACCCACACCAAAACCAATGCCCACAACCACCACAAACCAAAAACCTATCCATGTCACAACGCTCAAAAAGGGACTTTTGGTTGCTTGTTTGTTTTAATTCCAAGTGTCTACATTAGCTTTTTACCTTGTAAATTTTTGCTTTTAAATAGAACAGTTCTATTAATGTTGGAGTGCTTGCAATTGCAGCATTAATGTAATCCAAGGCCAAAGAACACTGGCCAAGTTTGTCAAAGTGCTGTGCCAGGAAATACCGAACCCAAAGCAGTGTCGTTGGGGGCTCTTTTTCTCCATTTTCTGCAACAAAACATATAAAATTACAGTAACCTATCAGGCTCAAGACTTCATTTGGAAAAGAGACACAACAAAGGCATGGAAAACATAGCAAGTATTTGTTCTAACGTAGTCATTTACTGACAGTCTCAACAACTTCTTCTTGCAAAAAGTAGCAGCACTCCAACAATTACTGATAACTGCTAGATACAGTATTAGTAACCACAGTGGAATTAACAGAAGTGCATAGAAACTTACCACATGGACTAAAAAGATCACAAGTTTTCAAAGAGGCTTCATAACCAGTAACAAGCTCTTGGATAGTGGAAACCTGCATATAAGAAGTATCAGCTTACAAGATTTGCTTTACCATTGTATATACATAAACTAGCAAATACGTCACTAACAACATTGGACAAAATTTGGGCATCAATATTAAAATAGTTACTTGAGAACAATATTTGAGGTAGTCTCATACAATTTACTTCACTTTTCACAAGCTGTCTTCAAGCTCCCATTTTAAATGACAATATGGAAGGGAAACAGGTGTCACTATTCTGTTTAGCAATAAGCTACCAAAAATTAATTAAGTGCAGTTGATCAGTATCCTTCATAAGTTATATTTATTTTGAGGGGACAGGAGGTTGGACTGCCTTTTTTTTCCCTCCCTCCTTTAAGATACTAGTTAACTGTGCAATTTGAAGCAATTTAACAAAAGTGTTTTGGAGAAGACTGAGCATGAACTTCCCAAAACAAGACTGACATAGAAAAGACTTCTGTGGTTTTCTGGCTGATATGTACTTCTACAGACATTTTTTTTTATCATTATTATTGTTTAAAAGGTACTGCTGCCTAGAAAACTGGGTGCATCCTTTGCTATTCCAAAATAAAAATACATTTGACTGATGTAAGGCTAACACTTTCCGAAATCAGACCGTGCCAATGATCTCACTTGTTGACCACTGCAAGACGGAAGACCCAAAATTCAGACATACAGTCTGAATTCACACTGTACAAGTTTGACATCAACACCACCAGTGTTAGTATCTGCACATTTCATAACAATGAACTGCTCCAAATCATCATTCTACATGTGCCAAGTCTAGCAAGGCTTCTCAAGGAAACAGGAGCAGAACTAAAACAAGTAAGAAATATAATGCATGCATATATGCTCCAAATACTGAAGGGACTTGAGAAACGAGATCTTACTGCGAGCATAAGGAGACTATGACTACATTCACCAACTAGATTTTTACCATCTAGAGATTTCACCTAAAACCTCAACAGAGAAACATAACTTGATCCGGGGGGCGGGGGGGGGGAACCTAGTTGCAAGAATAAATCCATAAATACAGGGGACAGCTGGCAAAATTAGAAAAAAGTAGGATTTGATAAAGCATGCAACACTACTTCAAGATATGCTTCTTACAGGAGGGAAAATAAACCTTGTTCTAGGAGACCAAAGTTTTCAATCTGAAGGGTACTACTCCATTTAATCTAACTCGGCATGACAGGCAAGAGAGGCCAAGTACTTGTTTCAAAGAGAGCAGAGAAGTTGACATGCTCAAGTCACATGCAGCCAGCGTAAATGTCTCAAAAGTGTAATAAAATTTATACGCAGATAGGCTCATTCTGGACAGCTCTGGGCAAATCTCATGATAAATATGGGTTTCTGGTTAAAAACAAAAAACCAAACTTGTCAAGCACATACAAGTATTACGAGACTTCAAATCATTCCAGAACGATAAAGGAACGTTAAGAAGTCAGGAATAAACAGACAAAATGGACTGCATTGCTCTCGGGTCCCAGAGATCCGTTTGCTAAAAGAAACCTCAAATAGCCTCAGAAAATCCTTGACAAATTTATTTTAATAAAGAAAACTAAGTGAGGAAGTAATCAGCTGGTTCAAATAGCAGGCTGGCAGTATATAGGTAGAACAGAAGCAGCTGCGTTTCCTTGCTGCTTCCACGGCAACTTCCCAGTACTCACAAACTTATCCTCTTCTGGCTGCTAATAAACTCAAGCTCCTCCTGAGATCAGCCAGCTTCACTAGACTGAAAACTGTTTGTAAAGGAAAAAAACCCTTCATTCCTTTAAAACACACGCACACAAAAGAGCCTCCCAAACCAAACTAACTACCAACACCAATTTTTGCACAACTGTGAGCACACTCGGAGTACGGCCTTGCAGCTGGACGAAGACCATGCTGCCACCAAAAGGACGGTCCCACCATCCCTGGGCCACACGTGGCTGCTCCCTGCACTGGGCAAGGGCTCGCAACTGTCGGCAGGGTCGTTAACTGACTTGCTACCCTACTCCATCTCAGTGTACAGACACTCAGTTGCTTTTTCCAATATGAGGGGGGAGCTGGCAATGGGCAGACTTGGGGCAGCGGGGTGGTGAGAAAACCACTTTTGCTAGCGGAATGGTCTTCAATCAGCTTACAGCAACGGTGAAATCAAACCCCCTGATCCCGAGGTAATTGGTGATACCTAACTGCAGCACGTTTTAAAAGATGCTACGTTCTTCCAAATTCAGAACTCTGCAGTGGTTTTGGCTTCTACAGTCCAAGAAAGTATGCTGCAATTGTCATTCTAAACAGTAGTTTGAACAACGTCTTTGGAAAATACTCTAAGCACTCAGTGAAAGCAACAACTACAACAAGGTAAATCAGGTAATTAGATAAAACCAGGTGATTGCAGACATTCTTGATGAAAACAGATAACATCTGCTTCCCGTGACTACTCACTCAGAAATCCAGTTTTTCCTTTTTTCTACTTACATTGTGTGCTCCAGTCTCTCACCAGTAAATTAGGAAAAGAATTCTAGGGTCATGTGCCACTCCAGGGCAGAACAAATGCTCTGGAAACAGCAACTGTCCTGAGCTACTCCCATTTCTGCGTTCAAATCAACTACAATTTAAGTAGCAAAATCTCCCTTGGATTTCTCATTTTCATCTGTATTCTAGACTCACCATTGTCATCTCAAAGGCATTACAATTTCTGCATTTCTAAAAAACACCACAGAACTCTTCATGAAGATCTCTTTTTTTTAATTTCTAAAAGTCAAACTGAAATATCTGGAAAACATACCACAATGCTAACCATGAGTTAGTTTCCAATGGTACTATTCCAGGAAAAAACAGATTTCAGTCATTCCCTTGTCATGTATCCTGAAAAAGCACAAGGTATTACAAAAGCATAAGTCATCAACAAGTCTCTGGTTTTGCTATGACAAGAACGGAGCCAATTCCAGAACTAGGGCCACCAAATACCACAGAGACTACACGTGTGCTACTGGTGGAAACATATCTTTACCTGCAACATGAAGCAGCCTTCATATCTTACTGTGGAAAAAAAAGAATCAAATCCCAAACCTTTGCACAGGTCATGATCTACGGCTTTAACTACATTAGGCAACAACAATGAGCTAAGAAGCAAGAAATCAAGGGGGAAGGGCTTTCGCTCCCCCAGTAGCACAAGCTGGTGAAACACTCATTCCTCCACAGTGTGCGAAATAGTAGCGGTCATGTATTTCTCCCTCCTGTGCCTTATATTAAGATGGAAATTGCATGTGCTCATACACCAATACAGACTCTTGACAGGTGTAATCATCCTCAAAGCTAAGGCGGCACCTTCCACATTCAAACTACTACTCAAACTTCTACTGCTAGAAGCAAAAACCCCACAGAAGATAGAATGGTCTCCAGTCCATTCCTTTGCCATTTATTTTCATGGCAAGGATTGTTTCATAACTTTGAGTTATGTCTTCAGGTGACTATCTGAGACATACAAACTGAACCATCATGCATACACAACTGTGTGTGCATACACACACACACACACACACACACACACCCCTTTCATATGTATATATTTTTTTCTTTTTTTGCTGTAAGCAAAAAGAACAAAATTCACTTAAGCTCCAGTTCTGGATTACTTTGTTCCGCGAGCATTAGCTTCTACTTACCAGGCCATCAATAGCGCAAAACATATTGTAGCCTCTTCTGTAAGGGACAGCAAAAGGGGAAATCGGTTTCCTGATAAATAGGCGATGGCTAGATTTCTTTTATTGTTAATCGTAGCTATTACGGTGGCACCGATAGACCATCAGCGAAAAAGGGGACTACGTCCCACCATACACCAAACGACTCCTGCCACAGAAGTCTTTCGTAAGACAGACAAAGAGCAAAAGAGGAATATCACATACACACAAGAGCAAACAACATGAGCATTGGAGAACGGGATGTTAGGACTAAAACAGACTCACTGCCAGTTTCAAACTTTCTTCTTCACTCCATGTAGGATCTAAGTTGCATGGAATGATAGAGAAATAAAAGTAAAGAGGAAAGCAATAAGGAAAGGATTTAAGAGGAGAACACACGGAACGAGGGCGAGGAGAAATATTTAGTGGAAGGCCACGTAGTTGAAGCCAACAGCCCACCAACACAGAGCAAGGATTCAAAGTTTTCAAAGAGAAGGCTCAGAAACTCTCCGGGTTCATTACTATGCATGTTAAATTACTAAATTAATAATCTCTCTATTATTATAAAATAATTTGCCTAACCACTGTAATAGACTTTTGTTTCAATGACCACCTTCCAGAGACTAACACTGTATTTCATTCTTCAATGAAACCACAACTGTAAGAAAAGGAACTGAATGTAATTCTCCATATCTTTAATAAGGGTATTGCAGCATACTATATAGCGGCCAGAATTAAGCTACTACATTTAATAGCGTACTCCTTTTTTTAAAAAAAGGATTAAGCATGTCAATTTACCAGTCACAATCACTACATTTAAGTATTTTTCAGTTATTGCAATCGTATGGCAATTATAAATCAGCAAGATATCATTAGTGTTTGTACTGCACAAAAATTAAGAGATCCTGTAGTCAGTTTCTGAAGCAACCCACACGTTTAACATTCAGCACACCTTAGAGCTGCTGCCTTCTGGATTCCTGCGGTATGATTAGGCTCTTATTCACACTGTTCTCAAAGGCAAACAACCAGAAGCAAAATTTCAATACTCCTCCTAAGCTGTAAACAGTTCAAGGTGCATCCATAAACCTGCCTGAACAAAATATGCTATTGACCTGTAGATACAGATACCAAGGTCTTTCTAAGGTAAGAAAATTTGTACCTGTTTTAGTTATGCATTAGTGTAGAATCTTCAGGCAAGTCCTAGAAATACTTTTGAAAGACATGCTTCATTTTGTAAGGGAAAAAAAAAAAAAACCACACTGTTACTATAGGAGAGGACTTTACTAAAACAAAGTTCATACACAGTTACACAAATGAGACATGCCTGGAACATCACCAGCAACAAAGAGGAGACAAAACAGCGCAGAAGAGTAAAAACAGAGAGCAGACAGGAACGAGACCATGCTGCTTGACACAAACACGTGCTTCGTAACATTTTAATCACTAAAACAGCCCATAAACATCATGCTTCCAGTGGATCACTTCTGGGTATTAACGCACAGGAGGAGAAGGACACTTTAGAAAACCACTTCTGACTATGTCCTTACAGAAAGCCTAACAAACATGCATACTGGGATCTATTTCAGCATTTTTCATATTGTTATTTAAGAGAGCTGAAATTTGTTGAAGAGTAGCTATTCACTATTCACAGTTCTGTACCGCATCCAGTAATTTATATTAAAAAACACTTCTTTCCACTCTGAACATTATGACTTGCAAGTACTACAGAAGATTTAGATTGTCTCTGTAATATCTGCTCTAAAGATATAGTTCAATGACAGCTACATGTACTTGTGTCCCCAGGACAGAAATCCATAGTTTACCTACCCATACAGATTTGCAGAGCACTACTACTGCTTACCAGAGCCAACAAAATAATTTTCTCCTTCCGGACTTCTGGAATTGTAGTCCTTTTTGTTACTGCTGAATGCTTCTTTATTTGCTACACCTTTCTGTCAGTGGAAGAGCAGTGCCAGAAGTGAAGTACCTACAGTACTTCTACACCTGCTTTAACTGCCCACGCGCACATTTAGGGGCAGACAGACACATGCAGAAGCAAAGCAGAGAGGAACACACCTATTACTACCTCTGCTCCCTCTCAAGCACAGGATCCCCGGAACTGCAAAAAAGAGACCTAGAAAAAGCCTGGTGGAACGCACACCGAGGTCACAACTTGAATGATCCACTCACTTCGCAAAGAGTAACTTTTTGTTCTCCTTCAAGCAGCTGCACCCTCCGCTGCAGCCAAAGCTGAAACAGTAGCCAAGTATAAGAACAAGATGCTGGAGGCTCAGGAAAAAAGCCCAACCTTGCCTCACCAACGTCAAGTCTACAAGTTTCTGAAAGTTCAGTGTCTCAAACCAACGTTCTGCTTCCAACAGGCTTCCACGAACACCAAAAGTCTGAGACCCCCCCACGGTAGCACTGGATCCTTTTCCATGCAGGAACACTTTGCCTAGTGTGTTTGGTCAGGCTTTCCACAAAGGACTAGAGGGAAAAAATAGCCAACAGTTCCTCAGCTTCCAGTAGCCGACACAATTAAGCTTCTCCTAAGAAACTTCTGGGTACTTTTGTTTCAGCAGTTACAACAGAGAGGCATAATAAAAGCAACTTCCCAAGAACCTCACTGACTCTGAGACTCATCCGTCTCTCAAAGCTCTTGAAGTCCATGATGCAAGGGAAGGGATGAGACCATTCTCTATTTGAAAGCTATCTAGTATCAGTCCTGAGACCGCAAGACAGACAGCTGCAAGCCTTACTCCCCTCCACACATTTACTTTGAGACACACAACCCAGAAGAACTTAGGCTGCAGGGAAAAAACAAACCTGTACCATCTAGAAATCCAAACTGTCTTGGGATTTCTGAGGGATTTCACAAGATTTAGAAGGTCAACAGCCTGAAGGATCAAACACAAGCTGCACTTTGCCACAAGCATCAGATACTCCCTCTGTAGACACTTCCTTCATTTCAGAGGGAGTTGTAAGATGGAGCATTACCTTTCTGAACTGCAATCTGCAGCCAATTTTAAAAGACAGCTGTAGACCTTTCCAAGGAAGGAGAAGGGTTGCTGCCAGACTTCTCTCTCCTTCAAAATAAGGGAGTAATTCCACAGAATTGTCTTCCCTGATATTGAGAAAGCACTTCTACTGTTCCTAGCAAAATGACGTCTCTTGCAGAGAGGCCTGCAGAAAAGAGAGAGAAAATAGCTGGTAGAAATGGAGGGAACACCCAGTTGTGAAACTGCTCATCATCCACTAGGTCTTCCATGCTTGAAATGGAGTGGGATGTTCCCAGAGACAGAGGATCTCAATCCTGGAATCTCAGAATTTGCTTCAAATGTCAAACAGCTCTATTTTCCTATGGTCTAAAAGGTCAGCATGGGTGCTCTCCATCGCTGGGAAGCTTGCTCTGCTCAGGTAGTTCGGAAGATCTGCAACGGGAGGACTGCGTAACCCACCCAGCAACGCAACACAATTTCTGCACGCTGCATTTTCTTTTAAGGTGACAGGATACATACAGCAAGTGTGTGCTTTTGTGCCCTTCTAAGTATTAAAGGCTGTCTTATCTGTGCTGGAAACATGGAACCAGCCACCTTGCTCTGTTAAACAGAGAATTCTCCACAGCACTTTGTTTTCTGAAGAAAACTTGCTTCTTGCAAGTCACAGGCATGGCGCTGATGGCAGTGACCCTTGCAGGTCACAGAAAAGGATCTTGAAGCACCATACGGCTTTGTCATCAACGAAGCAATCCAATGACTACTTATTTGAGAAAGACGACTCCTGGAGACCCACAAATTCCATCTTCATGGGGCAGTAGAAACGTGTCTCAAAGCTAGATCAGATCAATCCCTTTTTTTCCATCTCAAAGCATAGCTCAGTTTTGACAGTAATTCCCATTACCAGCACAGTAAAAGCTGGTGGCACCTGAACAAAGCTTTCGGGTTCCTGAGTAACATTTCTTATTCAGAAAAACGAGGCAGAGCTGGTGTTACAGACATCACTTTTCCAGCAGAGCAGAAGAGATGTTTTCTAGATTTTTTTTTTTTTTTTTAAACAAACCCTTTGATAATATATACGTGAGAATTTGAAAAACAGTTGCACCTATCAAAAGATGTAGGAACAACCTGCAACTTGCTTAGTTATAGAGTTCACAAAGGCAAACGGCTGTACTAGAACTTCAGAAAAGTCACCGTGTCCTGGAAAAGACAGATAGATACTGACTGGACAGCAACTTAAAGGACAGAAACTATCAAAGTCTTTCAACAGTAGTAGCAGTAAGGCGTTTGCCCTGGGCCAGAGAAAAGCCGTGTGGGCATTAACAGACAGAATCCCTGTGGCCAAATTATCAGAAATATCTTTCACAAGAGAGAAACAAGTAGTGCACACCCTGAAGAAATACTCTAAACTCCTTGGGGGAAACTGGTTTTAAAAAACCCAACCAACCAACAAACTGTCCAAAAAAGTACTATGACAGCAGCTGGAATCTTAGCTACTCTGACACGTTATCTAAGAAACCAAGAAGGTGCTCAGAGAAGCATTATCAATGGCCCCTGCAGAATATCTGTGAACTTGGTACCAAAGTTAACACAGGAAAAGCAGAAAGTAGCTGCTGGCTCCGATTTCTGGAGAATAGGTCTTTGATAACAGCCCGATTAGGGCTTGTGCCTGATCTGTGCCACACAAATAAAGGCAGTACCAAACCATTCCTTTCTGAGTCGGGGTGAAAACAAATTCAGGACTGGGTTGCCTCTGTTCCCAGCCTGTGCATGAGACAATGGTATTTATACAGACACACACAGACCCCCCACACCAGCCAATATTATAAAGCTGAAAGCTGCAGGAGTTGAACCCCCAAGACAACGAAGGGGAATGCTGTACAGAATTGGTGCTGAGCTTCCTCTCAGCACCATTTTAACAACAGCTTCCTCAGAACCATTGCAGAGCTAAAAAAGCTCTGATACAATAATAGTACAAACAGGAACATCATCTGAAGTATTTCTTCCCTGATGGATTCTGTTTCAGAACCCACTCTGTTCACAGGGGCGCCTTCACAGCCTCCCTTTAAAGGTTCCCTTGATTCCTTGGGATGGGCAAGACACGGGCATACAGCTTGGCAAGGAACTCAGACCCCCTCGCTAAGGCTCCTAAGGAACCTCATACACGGGGACCCTGTGTTCAGAGTCAGTTAGGCTCTTGCCCAAGACATAAAACTGCATCCTAGAGCCTCCATCTTGACAAATGCGGAGAACTTAGACCTGAACCTTCAGTTCCGAAAGATGGTTATGAAGGGAGATTTTTTCAAGGTAACAGGAGCACACTTGATTATTGCACAACATCTAGTACAGCCCTACTAGGGGAACAAACATAACTTTCTGGGAGAAAATATCGAGGGGAGGGAAACGTCAAGCAAAGAAACTGCCTATCAACTCAACCAAAAAAAAAAAAAAAGTAAGCAGCTCTCAAATTCAAAATAGGAAACAAAAAAAAAAGATGCTACAAATTAGAAAAAAAAAGTTTCACTGCACCCTAGCCAAGACAAGCAGCTGCTCCATCTGGGACCAAGAGGTGATCGGCATGAATTGAGATGTGGTTTTTATTGAGGCAGAGCAGAACAGAGCATACCAAACACGAGCCAACTGGCACATTTGCACTGTACAAAAGGTCCGAGTTTAGCTCCTACAGCATATCCATTCAGGAAGGGGCATCTGGGCAGTCACCTAAAGAAGAAATTCCATTTCGCATGGCTTGCTACTCAAAATTTAATTAAAAGAATATTTAAGAACCCAGCTGTGTTAACTCCTTATGCCTTAAACAGTTCACAGAAAAACTAAAAAAGCTCTTTAGCAAGACTCAGATAAATCTTTTCGTTGTTGTTTTTTTTTTTTTTTTAAGTAACGTTTCTCCTGCATTTCAAAAGTGTCCCATCCAGCTACTTCTAACTATGAGATAATGATATTCCAGGTTTGACAGTGTAACAAGACAGACAGCAATAGAGTATGCAAATATTTGAACACTTCCAATTTTATCACTGCCAGGAAGCTACATGATGTCTTGCTAAACACCACAGCCGCACTGCAAGAAACCCGTGCGCATAATGTGTGTGCACTTGACTTCATACCATCTAACTCCATTCTAAGTAATCCCCCAAGATAATGCCAAAACTCTCTGCATAAGGGAACACTACTGTTGCTGTTCACTGCTGCTAGCACTGGCACAGCTGCTCCTGAAAAACAAGTGCTGCTTTTTTCTGGTGTCAATACCACCACCGAAGGTGCAGATAATTTGTAATACTTACTTCCAGAAGAAAAACTTCCCCCACTTATCCAAATGACTTTCAGTTTGCAATCCTCGTTCAAAGTGCAACTTGCAACATGGTGGACTCCAGCTATTATGTACACTTGCTCAGCTAAGACAGACTTTTTTTATTTTTTAGGGCCTACTATGTACAAGTTTATTAAAACTGGAAAATTTATAATATCAGCCTATCGTAAAGACTGCAATCATTCTGCAATTTAGACTGAACCATGCACCACTTCTAGCCACGTGTGACTGCATTAACCACTTTTTGTCTTGAGCGTCTGCACTGCAAGTTATTCTGTCCCATACGTAACGGGCTTTGCACACAGCAGTTATTCTTGGAGGACAGAACTATGAGTACAGGAAAAAAGCTCTGTACAGAACAGATTACTCAAGCAGAGTGGCAACCAAGTCACAGAAAGAACGTTCTTCATTAAAAAAATATACTGCGGCGTTGGAAAGGTCAAGCACGTGTATGTTTACACACTGAAGTGTAACCGCCCGTGATCGTTTGGAGCTGTGGAACAACATTAGAAGTACAAGATCAGTCTCATGTTAGGAAAAAAGTAAAAAAAGAAAGATGATTATAGATACAAAAGTCAGACATGAATTCGAGTGCTTCAAATGTAGCAAGTTAAATATTAAAACAAACCTCCTAAACTATTTTAAAAGTAACTTTCTTTGAATATCTCTATAATCAACCTGTTAAAGCACCTCAACAACAGTGATACTACCACAATATCATCTGGAACGGAGAAATGCAGGATTCAGCCAGACTTGGAAGTGAGGTCTTAACTTTCATAAGGCTCTGTTTCTTGCTGGGGGGTGTCAGTAAGGCCCAAATCTCCCTGAGGAACTCCAGCACCTTTCCATTAAGGAAATAAAAGCATGACCAGCATAATGAAATAATTTGCTTCAAACTCAACCACATATTTAACTACTATCATCAGTATAACGATAACGCATTGAAGTTGTGTAACCAGCCTCAGAACTGCTCCCTATTCAAGAAGGTTTCAAAGAAAACTTCCACTGGCTACAGAATAGGTGCAGCAAATGCAGTGCCTATACTAAAGCTACAGAATACTTTGATGTATGAACACTACCCTTTTAGCAAAAATTAGCACATTTGACCACCATTTTTGAATCAATTTCTTGCACCTGCTGTAATTTTTTTTTTTTTTTGAAGTGAAAGCAAACATAGATTAACAATTTAAGACTACCAGTGAGAAGCTAAACAACTTAGAACACTTTTGTGCAGGAACCAAGGATTCAGTAGGACAGGAATATTATGGTCAGAACAGAGACTTTCTTTCCTCATGAAAATTCTCCCA
Organism: Struthio camelus; assembly: GCF_040807025.1. Classification (NCBI taxonomy): domain Eukaryota; kingdom Metazoa; phylum Chordata; class Aves; order Struthioniformes; family Struthionidae; genus Struthio; species Struthio camelus. The sequence continues at coordinate 188,990,566 of NC_090942.1, read as the reverse complement.
CAGCAGCCACACTGTAAAATGTACAAAACCACATACACACACACCTAAAACAGAAGCTCAGGGATCGCACATAACACTGTTAAAGGCCTGATTCTGAAGTTTCTCCTCTGTTTGCAGGTTTCCAAGCACTGATTTTTCACTGCCTTTTCAAAGGAAGCTACGCAAATTCAACTTGCCAGTCTATACTGAAATCTACAAACCGTTTAGAGAAGACTCTCCGTTTATCTGCTGTCTCCAAGTACCTAAAGTGAAGCCTCTAAGAAGTACCCAGGTCTGCACACTGTTTAAATGTATTAGACCTCTTCCTTCTAGAACTAGTTCCAACAGATGATAAACAGAGGATAAACGGGATATTGCTTTCCCAGATACACCACTACAGAGATGACAGTCTTATGCAACAGATCCCTAGAGTTACAAAGCCATGCTAGGAGAGCACTCTATGTGGAAGCCTAAAGACCTGAAGTTTACCTCTCTTTTCAGTTCTCCCCACCCCACCCCACAGCAAGCATTGGTTACTAGCCAACTGCAAATAGTTATTTGGTAGGGTAAAACAGCAGCTACTTTTTCTTGATATCAAGACAGTGGTAAGGAAGGAAAAACAATGCTTCAAAGCCAGAGACAACCAGCTGGCTAAGTGAGTTGCTGCTCTAATGCCAGTGATGTTTCTGCAACAGGCTGCAAGTTACAAGTCAAGGAGTAGCTCCAAAAGTAAAGTGCTGGAAATCAAGTTACCCAGTAACACTTTAGGTACCATGTTTAATTACTGCATACCCTTACTAAAGAGGCCTTGCCACACATAATATACACCAGACAGTGAAGGAAGCAGAGAAAGAAATGGAATGATGTTACATGAAGTTATGGCACCCACAACACAGATTTTATATTCATTTTCATACTGCTGTAAAGCATCCAGAACCAGATTTTCTAAAGCACTCAGCATTGCACACCATCCGAGGCCAACGAAAACTACTGAAGGCCAGCAACTCTGAAACCATAGCTCCCGGCTTATACAAACAATGCTTGCAAAATTTGGCCTTGGCATCTTGCTACCTGTTTCAGAGGCGTGAAGTGTGGATTATACTTCCCTAATCTTTATTGCACCGTATCAAGACCAGTATCTTGCAAGAGGTGAGCCACTGAACAGCATACAAGAAAACTAGCAAATACAAAACAAAATTTGGATGAGATCGCGGTAGAAAAACACAAGGGTTACGCTGGAAAACAAAAGATACAAAGAATAGCTTCATCCACCAAGTCATCAATGAAAGAAAACAAGAAGCATTCACTTGATCAGGTAACTGGAGACCTTCTGTAACACATACTTCGACCAAAAAATATTTTCTAGTTTTAGAGCAATTTTACTAACATTCCTTTTAGTGATACATTCATAAAACTGTTGACACAACAGAATACATTAACAACAGCAGTACAAGTTGATACTGAAAGGTTTTACGATCCTTATACGACCACCAACTCTTCTAGAGTCAACCAGCACTCTAAAACGTCACCGTGGCCAACACACACAAAACTGTTTTCGTCAGCAACTAGTTTTGAAAGCTCTTGGGCAAGCTTGGGGACTGTACAAACAAAAAAAAAGCGAACAACTTCATAGCCGCAGAGTACCATTAGGAAGTACTGTGTGACTAGAGCTGTCCGAAACACTTGTGGATCTTCCAAATAGTATTGGGAGCAATGATTCACAGGGTAGGCCACTGAGACCATCCTTTTCCACCAAAAAAAAAAAAAAAAGGTGCTCTTTGTCATAACAGTAATTGATAAACGAGGTGCTACCTCAGTCAGCTCTTGGCTTACATGTCAACTCAGAGACCCAAATGATCAGCCACCATGTTTCACACTACCCATTCTCACTAGAGTGTGGGAGTATTGAATCCTGGCACCACCTGAAATAAGAGTTTCTCATCCTTCTCCTTCCTCCACTTATTTTAAAATTTCCTAACTCCTCCTTAAGATACAGTTACATAGCAGAGATGCTATACTTTGATGTGAACGTACCAGCTATTAACCAGATCCTGAATGAGTCCACTTACCAGACTTCCACTCTTAGAATCTGAACTCAGAGACGCTATTTTCTCTCTAACACTAAGGTGACAGAGGCAGCAAAAAAAAAAAAAAAGACACTGCTGCTTGGTTGATCTTACAGAGTTGTTTCATCTTAAAATGTAGAAAGACTTAGAGTGGAACTAAGTGTTTTTCTCTTCTTTATATACTCCACCAGTAGTCTGCCGAGCACATCTAACCACAGAAACAGTTGCAACGTCCTTTATATCCTTTAGCTTTCCACATCCAGGAAAGAAAATGCCATCTTTCTCATAAGGGGTAAAGAAAGGTCTTCAGGGGAGACAGCCTACCTTCCTGCGTAGACAGTCTTACACCTTTTTTGAGATTGATGTTTCTGACGTTTCTTCCAGCCAGACATTCTCTCTCATCCAGTATTTCCTCACAGAGTCTCCACGTTTTAAGTTACTCAGAAATAGGACACATGTGTGCTAATGTCGAGCTTCAATGGAATCAACGCACCTGCAACACAATCGACGCAAACCTTGATGTTGACTAATTGAAGGTCTTCACTCTTTGGATTTTAATCTCATGGATATAGAGACCAGCATGTACGGGGAACCAAAGAGTATTTCCAAATATTGGTCAATTACAAAGAGAATTTTTTTTTTTCCCCAAACATTTCAAGACCTCTCTCTCTTTTCCTTGTGGAGGAGAGTTGCAAATAAGCATGTTCATTGTTATCTCTAATACATCTGAACAACAGTTTACAGAACGTGACAATTCTTACATCCCATGCAGTTGCTTCTACACTTAGGCTTACTAGCTTCCAGCAAAACCATTCCGCCAAGAGCCGCAGCTATATTCACTCGAAACAGTAACTTTGCATGAACAATAACACTCATAACAATGGACTGGCACTGCTAAACACCAATTTTTGCTTCTTGAAGAGGCCAGCAACAGACTATGGTTAAGACTAAGTCTTGATGGAGTATTTCTATATCGCACCTACTGTGTGAACTCTTTCTAGGTACTCAGATATCAACAGGATGAACATAACGTAAATGCTCAAGTACGTTGCTTCTTTTAGTTTTTAAATAAGTCTGACAAAGACACATTTGGTGAATTTCAGCCCTCTGTAACAGGCTTCTGAAATGCAAGGTTTAACTCTATAGAAAATTCAGGTAGACTGGCCAGTTTGCTGATACCCATGTTTTAACAATGAGCAAACAGGAAGAACTAGCAGCCGGACAGTAAGTCTCCTCCAAGCCAGAGAAAAGGATCAAGAAAACATCCACGTCAAAATATTTCACATGCACACAGACTCTGTTGTACCAAAACATTTTCTTTGCAAATGCCCCATGCTCCTTAGCATATATAAAACATTCACACTTCAAAACATCTCACTCACATAGCGGTAACATTAAGTAGTTGCTCCACAATGCTCCAAAAATAGTGAAAGTGAAACTTTTCATACTACTTTAGAAATATCAGCCATAAGCAAAAATTCCACAGCGTCCACATTTTTTAAAGCCATGTTTTGCTTAGGTAAGGTTTCAACATTCTAGAGGACAAAGGGATATCTCGTTAAGGAAAAAAACATTTCCTTGTATAGAATGAAGCTCCCTTTTCATGATAGCCTTCTACCTCTCATGCTTAGATTTCACTCAGTTTATTTATTCACCTATAATTCTTATTATTTCACCCATGAATAAAAGAGAGAGAAACGACAAATCCAGTTTGATATGAAAACTACCTCAACGGCATGCTTGTGAATTTACAAAATGAAAGTTCTTACATCCCCTGCAGTTGCTACTGCGCTTAGGCTTACTAGCTCCCAGACGATACAGTTTAGCATTTGGTGCCAAGAAAGCCAAATCTGGGGGAGGGGAAGGAATCCTCCAAAAGCAGGACAAAAAGAACGTGTCTTAATGATGCTCTCCTCAAGTAAAAGGGGACTACTTTTTCCAGAAATAGCCACACCTCTTGAAAACATGCCATCAATGTAGACCCCACTACACGCAAGCACCTCCCTCACAACCATCAGCATTTCTTATCCTCACATGTTCAATCCAGCCTTCTCAGAGACTGCCACTGCAAAAATTGTTCTGTGAACAGCAGCGCATAGAACAAATATCATAATACATTAAGAAAAACAGAAACGTGTGTAAATTTAAAGCTGTGAAGGTTCAGGAACTGCTACTCAAACACCTGAGCTGTTCCTTCAGCAAGGATGGAAACAGAAGACAACGTGGTATGGACAACTGGGAACGTGACCACACTCTCCATGAGCCCTTCAAAGGGCAGAGCCCTTAGAAAATAGTGTATTTATGAACTGCATGACACACACACTTATGAGACAAATCCCTGAGCAGCATCACCTGTTTGGAGTCGCACAGTTTTTTCACCTTCAAGAGACAGAGTATACAAAGACCATGATCTTTTCTGGTGCAGAATTTGTATGAACCAAGAAGTCCAAGATCAAGATGACAGGTCATGGGAGTCATGCGTTATAACCTCCCAAAGAACAGGCTACTTTCGGGTAAACAGCTATTTTAAGCATATGCCATTGCAGCTGTCACTGTGGGGTACAGGAAGGCAGTATCCACTTTGGACAGCGAGACTAATGAGTAACAGGACACTGAGGTCCAAAATATTCATCTCCAAAATACACCACTTCATTTATCCATTGAGAACCTAGTACGTGGCATTTGCCAAGCATTACAGAACCACTCCACTGAGCACCCCAACTGTTGCTGGATATCAACACAGGAAATCCAGATTAGGAACTTAGCATTCTCTGATCCCACCACAGACTAAGACCAGTAGTCCCTGCTCTATGACACTACAGATACCTGCAGCAAGTTTGCCAGACCAAACCGTCTCTGTCAGCACGCAAATACTGAAAGTGAGCGTGAACTGACTTGTGAAGTAGCCTGCACACTTAATTATTACTTTACTAGCATTTCATCTCTATCTCTTCCTCCTCTTCTCCTTCACCAACCAGGCTAGGGCAAGTAAATTCAATGCCAGTGAGCACACACAGCAACAGCACGGCCAGGTGACTGCCACGTCCCGAGAAGCACAGTTCTTCACGCAGGTTAACTGTTCCTCTTTTCTTCACAATAAAAGTAGGTCACCACTGGCAAAACACAGAACGCACAGCTATTACATTGTCTGTGAGAATTTGCACTGTGAACATTGCAGAAATAAAGAGGGATGCTATACAAAAGTGGCTCAGAGCCACTCTGAAGTCTCTAAGCTCCAAAATGAAGGATAAAGGACTGCACTGATTAGACCCCTTTACATCTATATATAGCACCTAAGCTTAACGCCACTACATTCTTGAATAAACAACCTGCTCCTTCAGTGTAAAAGCCTAAAGTAGTTACAGATGCCTTACATGACGTGGTGAGCCACATATGTACCCACACACAGCCTAATACCAAGGCAAGTCAGCAGCCTCAGACAGCCATTCCCCTGTACTCAAAATAAATACGTTTCTAGAAGGTAGATTCTGTGACAAATATCTGTCTTTCCCCTTTATGAATGGTCTGTGAGGGGGTGAAACAAGACATTCCCACAATTGAATAGGAGGCTAGGCTGACAAACAAATACATGAACACAAATACAGATTCCAATCAGTGTTCTGACTAGTCACCTCCACATTCCTGTATATGTGCACTCATGTATACAGGGATAACTGTCCTCATTATGCTCTTCTGCATTAAGCGCTTACTACAAGATCTCAGTACTGACAGACTGTTGTCCAAAATGTTTTGTCCTAATGTAATACCCAAGCACCTGTTGCAGACTACCTTGCTGGCCAGTAAGTCAAAGGCCACAAGTTGTTCCTAAACTTGTGGGTGAAACTCAGCAGGAAAACACTATTACAGAATCACAAAGGTTGAAAGGGAGCTCTGGAGATCTAGTCCACACCCCATCCTCAAAGCAGGGTCAGCTACAGTAGACTACTCAAGGCCATATCCAGTCTAAGGATGGAGACTCCACAACCTCTCTAGGCAATCTGATACCATGTTTGATCATCCTCACGGTAAGAATGTTTTCTTATGTTCAAAAGCAAGTTCCTGGATTTCAGATAGCACCCATTGCTTCTTGTCCTGTTGAGGGCACCACTAAGAAGAATCTGAGTTCATCTTTTTTTTTCCTACTGTTCTCATCAGATATTTACACATATGGGTGAGAACCCCCTGGAACCTTCTCTTCTCCAGGCTGAACAATCCCAGCTCTCTCAGTCTCTCCTCGTATGACTGATACTCCAGTCCCTTAACAATCTTCATGGCTCTTCATCGGACTCGCTCCAGTAGCTCCATCTCTCTCTTGTGCTGGTGAGCCCAGAACTGGACCCAGCACTCCAGAGGTAACCTCACCAGTGCTAAGTAGAGGGTAAGGATCACCTCTCTCAACTTTCTGGTAATACACTTCCTAGTAGCCTAAGATGATGTTACCGGCCTTTGCCACAAGGGTGGATTGCTGACCCACATCCAACTTGTTGCCCACCAGGACCTTTCCTACAAAGCTGCTTTCCAACCCATCAGCCCCCAGCCTCTACTGTGGTACCTGCAGTTATTCCTCCTCAGGTGCAGGACTTGGCATTTCCCTCTGTTGAACTTATGATGTCCCTCTGTCAGTCTCCAGCCTATTGAGATCCCCCTGAACAGCAGCACTGTCAGCCATATGGCTTGCCAACCACTCATTGATAAACCTTTGTTTATCTGCAAAGTTGCTAAGGGTGCACTCCATCCCATCATCGAAATCATTAATGATGTTGCACAGCACTGGACCAAGTATCAACCTGTGGCGGATACCACTAGCTGGACTTTGTGCTGCTGATCACAACCCTCTGAGCCTGGCAGCTCAGCTGGGTTTCAATCCATCCTACTGTCCACTATTCAGTCCATACTTTATCAGTTTGTCTATGAGGGTGTTATGGAAGATGGTGTCAAAAGCCTTAGTAAAGTCAAGGTAAACACTCCCCTTGTCCATCGAGGTAGTCATTTCATTGTAGAAGGCTGCCAGGTTGATCTATGCTGACTACTCCTTATCACCTCCTCATCTTTCATGTGTTTAGAAATGGTTTCCACAATTATTTGCTCCATCATCTTCCCTGGGTCAAGGTGAGCTGACTGGCCTGCAGTTCCCTGCATCCTCCTCCTCGCCCTTTTTAGAGACAGGGGTGTTACTTGCCGTTATCAGTCCTCAGGCACTTCCCCCTGTTGCCCTGCTCTTTCAAAGCTTATTGACAATGGTCTCACAGTAACATTGGCTAGCTGCCTCAGCACTTGTAGATGCCTCCTATCAGGTCCAAAGGACATGTGTACGTCTATTCTGTTTAAATGTTCCCTTATCTGATCCTCCTCTACTGAGATGTATGTATTTAGGAAGGTAATGAAAGTGACATCCATACATCTTCAAAATCACAGAGAAGCAGCATACATTCTTTATTGCCTGGGTGTCTCTAACTCGCTATTTTTACCAGCAACTCTCAGAGGGCTTTAAAAACATTTACAAATGTTGAGGCTAAATTGACAGCCTCCAAAGAAAAGATGACAAAAAGCTTTATCAGTAAAGGTGCTTAAAGCTTCTCTGGATTACGTGTCGTGAAGATTTTTTTTTTAGTTCAAGAACAAAAGTTATCAGTTGTCAGTGACTTCACTGACATCTTCTGCTTTTCCTCGATACAGAACAGGGATGCATTCTTGGACATGAGAGAGTAGGCACCAACGTCCTCAAGATATCACCTAAGGCACCAGCTAGGCTGCAGTTGAACAATCCATTTCCATTTTGTTGCACCCATGCTGAATTACAGAATTTATGCAAAGGCCTTAAATCAAAGAGAGACTCTAAGAAGTGTCCTGTTAGGGAAAAGCAGAGAATGATTCCTATGAGAGGAATAAAAATATCACCACATGCAAAGTTCATCTTGGTGTCAGTGGACAGGGAAAGAGGTAAATTCAAACTGCTAATAACAGTGGGAGAGGCTTACCAACAGATACCAGTGACATCAATATTGAACCTGACATTAAGACAGGCAACATCTTCAGTGACTTTTTGGCACCTGGTACTTTGCCCTTATCCATACATATGGGCAGTGACACAGAAGATACTGTAAGGCGTTCTTTTTGCATCACACATTCAAAACTGCTCTTGATAAAGATATACTGTTAGATTGTCCAAAGTGGATGCTGTTAGTGCTGTGTCTGCACTGTAAAGCTGATACTGTCATAGCTCACACTGAAGCTGTGGTGGAAAAGGTCCAAGGGCAGGGGCTCAGTGTTTCAGTTTCTAACACGAGTACTGGTGATTTCAACCATTCTTAGATGATCTTTTGTTGCTCCTGAAACTCTACCTAGCGCAACAGGGATTAAACTGGAGTATCCGCTCTGTACAACTTCCTTAATCCCAGTTTGATGAGTTCTGCCTTCAAGACTGAGAAAGACTTTCACATAATCAATGAAATATAAAGCAAGTCTCATCTCCATTAAGTTACAAATGCAGGTTGAGAAGAAAAAGCAAGCTAAGTACCTGCTAGGGATATGTCCTCCTCCCAGGAGGGCTAGGCATCTGCTGTACCTGCCAATTAAAGGCATAAAAATCAATGCATGAAGGGTACAGTTTAACCTGTGGATTTAGTGTTCCCTACAGTGGTGTTTAGGACAAAGTCCGTTCCCTTACTAGGTAGCTTTCCCCAGAATTTTTCCATTATCTGAGAAACCATCCAAATAAATTCAACATGGAAAAAAAAAAGTCCCAAGAAGCGACCTAACATGGAATGAATTTCAAAGTTGACAAGAGCAGTCAGTAAGACATTCATGGGGTTCCATCTTGATACCCTGAATAATAACCAGAACCAAGAGTGTGTTGTAAGAGCATAAAAACATAGAGGAACTGCACGAAGAGGCACAGGCTGGTATTCAGAAAATGACTGAACTCATGGACCAGAAACATGTGTTTACTGTGGAATCTATAGAATGCATTCTCAGTGGAGTATATCTGATAACAATTCCATGTTCTAAAACCTGTATTAAATCAAATCCTAGTCGGGAAAAAAACGGGATGTTGCTGGTGGAGTTTGTTATAACACGTGAAACAACATTAAGCAAGTTACAGAAATACTCAAAGACTATGTTGGTATTTTCCTTATCTCAGCTTCTTCCCTCAATTTAGCAGCCATACATTAATGTAGAATACTATTAATAACCTACATTAAACAAAGTTTAGATACAAATAAGATTTGCTTTTCTGAAGACTGAATTTTCTATTCATGACAAAAAAGAGCAAATCATTCTGTTCCTGAGTGACAGATAGCATCTAAAGGATATACCATTCAGAAACTCAAGAATGGTCTTCTCTTTTAGTTAGACTTTAATAAAGCCACTCATCATTTTACACACTAATGAAACTGTTATCAGCTCAATGCAACATGCACAACTGGAATAACAACCAGTTAACCATGAAAATGTGTGAACTTAGTTTTCTCCAGAACGCTGATGGCTTAGATTATGCTTGTTATACATAGCAAAAGGGTCACAACTCTTCCAATGCATTTATTTCCATTTAAAAAGAGTTCCTCTATGTGATATTTTGAGGTCTGCTAGCTGTCTTAGCAACCTAAGAATTAGCCAACTGACACATTGAGAACAACTGCAAAGTTAAACACACTGTCCTCACAAGATACTACAAAATCACTTCTGAGAAAAATAAATACCGAGCTCAGAATGGAGCTCTGTTCCTTAACCCTAGGGATCTGCACAGAAAGGTCTCAGGTCTTGTTCAGATCAGTCATTTCCTTTCTTGCCTCCAACACAAGTTTGTTTGTAGGAACTGGTACAGTGTTTTTACATTTGCAAGCTCTCTACCTTTTATGTAACCACATTCATTTTTATATACCACATCATGACCAAGAATCTCATATCGCAAGTTTAAAAAGCGTTAAACTATATTTACAGCATTTGGTAGCTGCTGCTATATAATGAACTAAAATCAAGACTTAGCCGATTTCTTCACAACACACAACAGCTACTTTAACAATCATCTGAAAAGAATATAGTGCTGACCATAAATCATGACTCTTAAATAAGAACAAAGCCATCAAGACAGCATTTTATTAAATAAAAGAGTTCCATGATTGTTCTAATAAGCTGTAAGAAAAAAGGATCTATAACCTAGTATCAGTGATGATATATGACTGAACACATTCTATTTTGTGCTAGAAATTTGTTTTGAATAGGAAATTCTAAAAACAACATTAAGACTCGGCTAACAATCTCTGTTGCCTTCTAATTCATCTTTTATTCAGATACAGTGGCATAGAATAAGGCTGTGAACCAATATAGCAAGTTAAGAGAGCCAATTAGTGCATACCCTTAGTAGCTGTAAATAGAAAGCACAGAGAGCACAGCAATAGAGAGCACAGCAACAACTGTCACTTGATAAAAGATGTTGAACTGTTTACATGATGTTTTACTGTTTACATGCCTTACTCCACATTACCTGCAGGAAATTAATTGCCAATATTAATTTTAGAAAATTAAATTGATAAAATTTCCTTTTCAGTTTGCTTTTGTCCAGCACTCCTACTTCAGTTCAAAGTCCCTCTCATGTTTCCCATTTCAATATTATATGATTCAGTGCAACAGCATAGTATAGAGGGGAATTTAAAAAATTAGCTGTTCAATATCTTGAGTAAAATAGCATTTTACTAATCAGCAGTTCTACGCACAGCACATACATGTAGTGCAAGCAGTACAGTTTCTGGACAAAAGAAAACTGCTAGCTCCATTCCTTCAAGCTCCTCCTTGGTTGCCCCTCAGTCTCTACTTCTACTTACATATCCTCCAGTCTAGCGATTTGAAGAGGAAGAAAGATGTGCTACTTACCAGATTAACAGAAAGGCACAAACCCAAGTTAAGTTACAATTCCTATTAAATAGGAACTTGATAATTGACTTCTAGAATTAGGAAGCATCAGTAGGATCACTGCTTTACAAGCAATTTAGGATAACAGAATCTGTAGTCAGATCTTTACTCCAGGAGCCTGTAGAGTAATTTACAGCAAAGCAAGCTTAACACTCAAATTTGTTTTCAATTAGCTTTCAGAGTTCTTTCAAAGTCTACCTTAAGTGACTCCAAAGAACATAATTATCTCATAAATCTCTGTGGTTAACAAGTTGCACCTAAAAGGTTACAATATTGCTGACTGCAGGTGATGAAACATCCTGCTTCTCTGCTTCTCCCAGATTTCACCATCTGTTACCTTCTCAGAGGTCCAAAGTATCAATTATTTAGCAAGCCTTTAACTGCTTCTTTTTCAATCCTGTCATGCAGTCAAATATAAGTCTCTACACATCAGAAATTGAACATGAGGCCAACATAGAGGATTTTTTTTTCTGCTCCAGAATTTTAGGGAATCCAGATTACTTGCTGAAACTTAAAATAAGTACACTACAAACAAGTCTTGGTAGAGAACAATAGTATTTATGAGGAAAAAAAGTTGCTGAAGTTTACTTCAAAAACAAACAAAAAGATTGTGCATGCCAAGAAGCAAGAAGTCTATAGGAAGTCTTTCTTTACTGAATAGACTTTGAATCCCCACACCCTTGTTTACTTGAACAAAATCTGTTCTAGCAAGAATCTTAAGATTCTTCTCTCACACACACAAAAAAAACCCACGTTACTGTACTATGATGTCCACCCTACTTACATGGCCTAGTATGACTTCATCCAAATTATCTGTGTGAAGAAAGATTAAAAATCTTTCATCCTTAATCTATGTAAGACTCATTCTTTGGTAAAGTGATGAAAAACCAGTTGTATTCCACACTGCGGTCCACTTAACATTTGCTAAAACATTCATACAAATATATAAACAATCTCCAAAAAGGGAAATTGAAAAGGCGGCCCTCTGCCCCCATAAGCACTTCTGTCATTCAGTTTTCGGTTTTTTGGGAAGGACATCCAAAACTGTTTCCAGATGCAACTGCTGTAGCTTGCTCAATGCTATAATTTCACAGACAGATGATAATAAGATGACTATATTTAACACACTTACATTAATAAACTACTTCAGGAACAAGTATAAATAGTTTCCACACACACCAGTGAAACAGATGAGACACTGTAGACACTTTGGGGTGCAGACATCTGTACTTAAGTGACTATGATGTAGATGACACTGCTCCACCTACAGTCAAAAGAAACCTACCCAGCACAGTTGAAGGAGTCTAGAGAGCCGTTGAATTGATCATACGTAGGAACCTACTTTAAAGATGAGTTGAACCATTCTCTGCATCCACTGACCTAAATACATATGCCTGAGTATGGAACTGAATGTCATTCTGTGGCTCTTGAAAACACGTTTACCAAAGAATTCTATTCTAGAGACTAAAACGACCACAAACTGAAAGGTATTTGAAACTCGAGGGCTTACAAAAACATCTGTCCATAAAATAATTAATGTGCACCCAAGATGTGACTAAGAAAATAAAACTACATATAATTATTTCAGTCATCTTTTTACTGCATAGTAGTTATGCATAATTTTTGTTTTTGTCAAAAAGTTATCCTTACAGTATACAAGAATTATATTTAATCAAATACTCTGAAAACCATTATCTGAATGGAGGAATGTAGTATGCTCTTTACTCAGAACTATTCAAAGATAGTTCTGTGTGTTTTTTTTTTCCTCTTCCAGGAAATGTTCAAGTGACGAAAAGACTACACTCTGTCTTCAGACTCCTCTATTTAGGTGTAGCCTGCTTGTCACCAACGAGGTCTCAAAGGGTAGGAATTCAAATAACAGAACAAGAATTCAATTAAAGATCTGGAAGGAGGATAAAGCTGTGTTCACATGGATAGGATAATGCCACATAAGCTTTTTTTTTTTTAATTTACATTTCCTTATTGCCAGTCTATGATTGTACCACATTTCATTTATTAGTATTTAGGTTTATTGAATCAAATAAATTGAAAACATTTCATAAAGAGATTTATGGAAATGAATTCAGCCAGCATCAGACATTCAATGAGAGCCCAGAAATTGCATGAAAGAGAGGCCTTGCTATTTTGTTTATTTACTGAAATAAGAAATTCGAGTATATCCCCAATTTCTAGCACAGCAAAGAATTGAAGGCTAACCACGTCTCCAGTATATTCTGTCACACTCTGCTCCGAAGGAGAATAAAAAACATAAGATAATACTATTTTTTCAGCTTATTGAGGCTTTACAATTGGAGTAAAAAGGAAAGCCTAAAATCTTTAGCTTTGCAAATTCCATCCAACTATACTACATCCCAAAGGAAAATTACTATTAAGTGCTGTCCACTGAAAGCACTTACAAGTCATCACTTAACAGTGCATACATCTTACATAACTGATCTTCTTTCAGCAAGTTACACCTCTAACCAAAATCTTTAAGTATGATATTAACATTTTTAAATCCCAGTATGATAATCGAAAGAATTCTTTATTTAGACACCTGAAGCATGAGCCTAAGATGCACTTTATCCATGTACATACTCACCTTACTGAAGTTTTTTGTATTAAATTATATGGTCAAGATTCCAATGTCATCAACAAGCAGGTTTCAAAGCCCCTGAGTTGGAAGGGAAAATCAAAGGCAGCACCTTATCATTCCTTGAGATAAAAAGAATCTCAGCATAACTTTTCTACATAGTCTTACATATTTCTCTTATACTGAAACTGAGAAATGGTATGACCCATATCACTTAATGACTATGGATATGGACATACAATTGACTAACCTAAAACTATCTGGTCAGATAAGGTACAAGAAGGGGTCATATGAATGCTGATGTTAAATATACAAAGGCATGGCTATACCTCAACCTAAACCAGTCAAAGTCTGAGCTGTTGTGATCCCTCATCTTGCTCAGCAACCCAGGTACTCTCTCTCTGTCACGCGTAGCATTCACAATGTTGTACAAGCCTAGTGACAAGATTCAGAGGAGTGATTCAGCTGAAAATCAGCTGGGGGAATTTGTTTGCAGATAGATTAGCCCTCCGAAGCAGCTCAGTGAGCAGCTGTGTGATAGTTTGTGCTGGTGTGAAGAGAAGGGAAACTGCATAACGGAGAAGGGCAGGCTAACTTAAGGTGCTGTAAAACGATGTTGTAAATACAATCTAGATAGGGTTTTTAGCTTAAAGACAACAAGGGTATGCAAGGTACAATCACTCATTTGAGAAGCAAAACACAGCTTTGCTATGTTTCTGGCCTCTTTAATGCCTTAAAAATCACAGTACTATTACTATAAACTTAGGATGATTAGCAAGTGAGGGACAGTACTGCACATCGAGACATATTATGGAATTTTACACTTTCTTCCTAAGTATATGAACTGGGACAATTTCTTGAGACGTATCAGATTTGATAGAAATTTCCAAGTTGAAACAAAACATCAAAGCAGTAGCAGTTGTTAATTTCCCTAACCAGGCTCTTCCCCACCACCCGAACCCAGACTTCCTGCCAAAAAATTACTCTGTAAGCAACAGAAAGAATAATGCCTCGTTTGCTATGAGTTTTGACCTGCATGCTCCAGCCTGTCCCCCATTCTACATTCCTGCTATTGTTACAGCAGCACTTCGCCGTTTGGCACTGTATATGCTAAATATGATATGCTAGCCAATACCTGTGCTTTGTCCGGCCTGCTGAGCACCCACTCATGACTTAGTTCCTAATCCCATACTAACTGCTCTTCTTGCAGGAGAGGAATTCTTGAATCTGTCACTTTTCTAATCTCCTAAACTCAGTGTGTAACAAATGTGCTTAAAAAATTTTTTGAATATGTCTCTTGTCAAACAATTCTCAAAACATAAAAGTAAGCATAACTGAAAGAAGAAAGTTAAAAATGTACTGTTTCAATGCTTTACAGACGTGTAAATTAAAAACTATTCTAGTGTTTTCTTAGTGATTTGAATACTCACTTGCTCTACTATTTAAACTGCTCAATTATTTAAGGGACCTTTGATCAAATCAGTGCTAACATACTAAAACATGGCTAGTTGCTCATCAGCTAACAGAACAATTGACCTTTAACTCCTTAAATGGAACAAAATCACAATTCTTCCCATCCTATTTTCTGAGTTACTTCTATAACTTCCCACAAGAAGAACAGAAAATCTGTTTTAAATTCCTATCACAACATCTGTACTAGAATCTGAAGCATAACTCCTACCCTACAACCTTGGTATTTTGAGCCTTTCTAAGCAGCTTAAGTACTACATAGGTTTTAAAACCCTCCTGAAGGGTTTTCACTTTGATCCTGGAAAGTCCTAGAGTTTGTGGCTCGTGACGCTAAAGCTCGTTTTCACCCAGAACTGAAACAGTAATGCTCGCAGACTATAATCCTTTTTGAATCAAAATATATCAGTAATTTATGTTAAACATACCATATAAAGTACCAACTTAGAACAATTAGATACCAATTAACCTTTCGCAAATGTTTGCTTTCTACTCCACTATACTTTTTTGCAGGTGGGTAGGGAGAGAATAGTAATATTTTTCCTCTAGAACCAGCTAGTCTTTACATTACCCTTTTCACACTTCACTCAGTATAAAAGATACTTTTAATACATGTTAAGAGATACTTACTGAGGTGGTCTACTCCTCGTTTTCACTGTCTGAGCAAATAAAGTTATGGTTTTCCCCATTACTTCTCAATATTTTTGCAGGTATTTAATAATTTACGTTTTCCTTTCCCACACACAAAAATTTGAGGCACTATTCCTGTCTGAATTAGTTACTAAGCACATACAAAGAGAAAATTTCTATTAATACTGCATTTTGTCTTTATCCTGAAAACAAGTTTGATGAAAGATCCTGGACCATTCTAGAGTTCTAGAAAGAACGAACCTTCTAGACTTAAATATCAACTCCTTCATAAAATTCTCGTCTCTATACCACTTCAAAATGCAACTGCAGTTGACCATGCCAAATTGCAGCCCTTCCTCAAAGGAATAAACTGTTCATCTTCTATAGAATTCAGTAATTTCCTAGCTATTTTCTAAAAAGTGTCTTTCCATTTTTAAACAAAACATAACAAAACTATTAAAAGTTAGCATTAGGTACAAACTTAGAGCAAAGAGACACCAAAAGAATAACATTTTCCTGAGAAGTGCAGCAAACATTAGTTTGCTTTTTGCACACTTTTCTGCCCCTCATGCCCCAAACTTCAGAATTTCTACAAATCATTGTCACAAACTAAAATTGGCCCAACCAAATGAAACACAAGACGGACTCCCCTCTTCAGAAGAGGAAGAAAAGAAAAAGAAAATGGTTTTGCAGAAGTCAGGATTGCACAAAAATCCTACATTTTAATATTTAGTTAATTTTTAGGATTAAGTAGGTCTAAAAGGTATTAATTTGATACACAGAAGACAAGTATCAGCAAGATATCTTCCCCAATAAATACGTGTCCCAAAACACAGTGTTAGTAGTCAACTTTTTATCTTATCATGTCAAAAATGATTAAGTGCTAGAATTTTTTCCCATGCTAGATCAGTTTATATCTTTTGCACCTAGATTTTAACATTTCAAATATCAAAGGAAAAATCTTTCTCATTATTTCACTTTCTTTCTAGCTATTCATTGCATGATCATTTAAAAATTTTCAATCCAGTTTTAAGACCATTTACATTAAGTGTATGCATTAGAAGTATACACTATGGAAAAGTCTGTCCTACACAGGTTCATAATTTATTAAAATCACTGTCTCCTTGATTGACATATAGATTCCATTCTGTAAACAGAAACATAGTAAAAACTTTACATTGGGACAACTAAAGAAAAAAACTCTTAGAATGAAGAACATTCTTAGTTCAATTAGAGGAGTATCAATTGGTGGCTTTAAAGAACAAGCTGAATCATGTATTTGGGGTTGTTCCCAGCTACTAAAAGGACTCCTTAACTAGTCATGAATGGATCAAGAAAACAAATATTATTGTTTGTAGCAAAAATAGCAACATCTGAATAGATTGACCTATATTTTATTTCCTGTACATTTCAGTAGCATGCTTTAGTTTGATAATTAATTGTTACTACATCTTACTGGTAGCTTGGATCAAAGAACTAAATCTGAAATAATAGCTCTAGTGTGACAAAACTGTTCCAATGCAGTAATAGTTTAGAAGCGCATAAATTTAAGGCTAAATAAATTTTAGCCCAAGACTGAAATATGAAACAAATCTCTTTGCGGTAAATGATAATGCATTCATGCACTTCAAAAATATATGTAGAACAATAGTAATCCATGTGATATTTTAAAATATTACGATTTCTGGTGACATCATAAACCATAAGTTGAAAGAATCCCAACACATTAGCACTCAAAATACACAAAAGTAAAGTTATTGATTATCTTTGATTTTTTACAAACTTCAGTGCTTTCTGCAATAATCATATTTTAAGCACTGTGACATCATAAAGCGCCTACAGAAATGCATGTTTCATACAGCTGAAACATCATCAAGTGATGAATTAGGTATGACAAAACTGAACATCTTTCTAATTAGTGCGCTGTTACTGCTAAGTTACAGGGACATGCATATAAACGCATTTGGATAATCTATTAGAAATTAAATACAAAGACTTCATTAAAATCAAATAAATACTAAATTTTACCTTTTCTGGATTGTAATATAAAGATTTCAAAGTGGTAAACAAGGGTGGACAGCCTTTACTGAAGTTAACCCTCAGGAACTTATCCATTAGTTCTCTAAATTTTTCACCTAGAAACAAAAGTGTATTTGGTTATATGTCAGTGATTTCAAGTGTAATATAAACACTAACTGGTGTACAGCTCTGGATAACAGAGTAACTGAAGAACTATAAACAAGGTTTGTCATGTTTTCTGTTATTAAAAATAAGATGTAAATATTGTCCTAAAAAAGAGGTCAGAGAGTAAAACGCTTAAGTTGCCTGTGTTTAGGAAACTGCCAATGGGAAGATACGGTAAGTCTTCAAACATGTAAAACCTATTAAAACAGGAAAGCATTAACTGCTGGCTACACAGAAAGCAGCAAGGGGTATTTAAATAAATATTAAGGAAAAATTATAATTGTAAGACTAAGCACTAGAATGGATTACCTTGGAGATCTCATAAAAGCTCCATCACTGGAAGTTTTTATGATTAAGACAGACAAAATTGCACTAGGAACAGTGCAGACAATTTATTCTGCTTTGAGGAAGAAGGAGGGATGAAATGAACCCTCTACCTCTTTTCTAGTCTCTCTCTCTCTCTTTTTTTTTAAATAAATAGTACATGACTTCTGATGATAAAATGATTGTTTCTGAAATCAGAAACAGAATAGAAGATTGTGTTTCAGAAAGAAGCACCTTTACAAAAATAAACTGGCAAAAAGCTAGGAAAAAAACATAATTATTTGATTATATTTTCAGTTAACACCATAGCATTTGCAGTATGCTACTTTTCTGAGAAATGCTGTTTCTGAAAAAAAAAAAAAAAAGCAGCAATTCAAAGAGAAAATATCCAATAAGAAATAATTGTTTTTCATGTTCTTACTCCTATGAGTAACAGGAGTAGCAGAATGATTTTCTCCTCCTGTGATGATTTCACAAATTCTTTATTTTTTTTTCTTTGCATAAGGATGAAGCTGTTACATTTCATTGCCTATTTTGGTGTGGACTTCTTTAAATCTCTAAACAAGGAAGTGCTACACTTCACTTAATGCTAAAATATACCCATAAAATAGTTGAAATAAATTTCAGTTTATTAAGAATGCATTAACAATTTTGACTAAAGTATCATTTTAATACATATTCAGAAAGTCAAGACATTACTCCTTTGTATACAACATTCTTAACGTACATTCTACCAATCCTAAATTATCCTACGTTTTTACCGTTACTGGCACTATTACTGCAACTAGAAGTAATTCTTCCCTGGTTGTACTAAAACAAACTGCTAAATACAGGAATTCCTACTATCTGTGGATGATGATCAACTAACTTGACTTAAAGCACAGGCTTTATTACAAGTGGATTAAAACCTGGTTTATCACACTACAAGAAACTGTTCTATATGATCAATAAGTAAATCCGTATCACTTTCTCAGTGTCTCTTCTTGAAACATTCTACTTTCTATACCTGATTGGACAACTGTAATTAAAGCATTTGTTTAGAATGTAAGAAAGCAAAATTGAAGTTCCCATTAAATAAATGCTTGTCTAGAGAAAGCAGACTAGCTTCAAAAAGACAGGCTGAGAAGTGCACAAAAAACAACTAGCACCCAGCTAGGGCACAAAGATCAACCTTAAAAAGTTTACTCCCTAAATAAGGCACAGCAAGAACTTTACCATAGCAACAGCGAATCCACAACAGTGTAAATTACTCTTTCTGGATTGTGAGACTCCACCCTGCAGCCTCCTTGGTCAGTATGAAAAACATCAACCATCAAGCTCTCCAAAGAGCTGATTTTCAGCTGGATCAAGGAGCTGAACCGCATCAATTGTGGCATGATGGGGATGGAGTGCATGGCAAGGTCTGGGAAGGAGGAGGACTGCCCCTTTAATGCCAGGCTGTAGTTTAGAGTGTTTTAAGCCAATTCAGAATCAACAGATGACACCTGCAAGCAGCTGGTCACTGATCGCCCTGGGACACCAACCTCATGCAACCAAAAATTCAATCCTCTTGCAATTTGCAAATACATTTCTGCAAAAGTTTGTTTCTATACCTTAACTTTATCTTACCTTATATTCTCATCATTAACTGTTTTGCCAGCAAAATTTCTGACCTGCTGTACTTATAAATATAATGACGAGTCATTTGGGAAACAGATACAGACCTATCAGAAGATTTTCCATAGGCCCAAAACTAGTCCTATAATCCATTAAACTAGTGTCAGTCATGGATATAACAGAAACACAAGTTTTAATTCAGGGAAATTCTTATTTGTCATGAAATATTGCAAAAGGTAATTGACTGAGAGATTTTTCTTGACTGTCATTTAACTATGAATTCCTTTGCTTTTATTTAGAGTATTGTTATAAGTAGGAAATAATCATTATTACCAAACGCACATCTATTTAATGAACACTAGCTATGAAACTGGACTGTCAAAAGTGATAAAGTAACCCAAAGCAAAACATCCAAAGTGAAACAAAATTTTGCCCTTGTATTTTCAAATAAATTGAAATATCTAGGATTTAAGTAGGATGTGTTAACTTCATGGCTAATTCTCTTATCATGCAATTACAGTTTTGTGACTGTACACAAGAGAGATGTATGCACATTTAGGCCTCTGAGCAACACAAGAGGATCGTTACACTGTGTAATATTTAAAGTGACAGCACATGCGATGCTCCATAAATGAGCCAAACTAAAAACTAAACTCAAGAAATCAAAAGGATGAGCAGAGATATTGGGAATTTGCAGCCAAACTTAGTTTTCAAGTGGACATTTCTGAATTTGTATACTTCGTTTCTTTCCAAAATTTTTCCACTGGAGCTACAGTGTTTATACAGCTACACTCCAAACCTATGTTTTTATGGGATTAACTATTTCATTTAATGTCTTTCCTTCCATGTTGGAAGAGTATAGCTTTCTGGAGTTTTTGGGGCAGTTGTTTTTAAAAAGTTCCCTCCAGAACTGAGGATATTCATGCACTGTGTTTCCATACAACACTGCAGACCTACCTTTTTTCCCTATTCTTGTTAAATTATAAGCACAAAGTTGCTTTACATTGTAGATTTACGTTTGAAGGGTTCTACAATAAAACACTGCACACCAATAAGATACTAAGTTTCATGGAATCAATTTGGTGTTTTCTCGTATATCACCACTAACACAACTGTTAGGAACGTCATCAGACCTACACTATCAGAATTGTTACATGCATCTTTCAGAACTGGTTTCAGAGGTCATAAATTTGAGGATGGGCTAGGTCAAGCAAAAAGAATTTGCTTCACCTGCAGAGTGTAGAATATTAAACAAACAAGTCAAAAAAGTACAAAGATTTCTGGATTACTTCTGTATGGTAGCTAGACCGTAATTAGTCTTCTAGCTTCTAATGGACTTTGAGATTTCCCCAGCAATCTACGCTGCAGAATCAAGATCAACTGGACTTTTCCCCTCTAAAATGAGCACTGAACATTATTGCAATTTATAAACTAGGATATATAAATCTAGTCCTCTAATTCTACTAGACTTCTACCTTTTAGCTGATGACCACTAACTTGCATGATGTACTGGAGCACAGAAATTACGCGTAAGAGTTCTTACAAATCTATACACAGTTCTGTACTGTAGTTTTATCAAGGAAAATAAACGTGGTTGGTACCGTCATAATAGAGCATATGAATTTTTGCTCTCAGCTCCTGAAACACTTAACAAATATTGTTGTCTATTCCAACAGAAAGCGATACATGTCATTTCTGTACATGTACAAGTACGTATTAAATGCATATTCAACATCCTGACAAAAAACTTAAGAAAAACAAGCAAAAAGACAGTAGGTATTAGGGAACAGATAGGCAACTTGTTACCTGAAACAAAGTTTAAAGGTAATCTTCTAGGTGAAACTGCTCTGGGATGCCTTTTACTAACATCTTCATAAATTTGAAGCCTCTCTTCTAAAGTGCCTATTATCAGTAAATATAATAGATATAAGTAACAACAGCGATAAAAATGTGTTCTTCTAAAGGTTCTGAAGTATTCAGAATTGATTTAAACGTATCATATAATTTGGACTTGAGACAACTCAAACACTTCAAGCCTTTTTTTTCATTTAATCGTAAACACTACTGTGTGAAACAGTTTATGCAAACACACTACACATTTAGTATGTAAGAACCAGCATTAACCACTATAAGAATATTACAATGAAAACAGAATCATTGCCTTGCAACTTCAAACATACAGTACTAGTTTGTTTTCCTTCAGTTATACACTGTATAAACCCATTCACACAGTAGTTTGATATACGTAGCTTTAGTTAACTGTTTTTCCATTATATTATTTGTTTGAAACAGATGTATATCTCTCTAAATGCTTTAAGTATTTCTAAGTCATAGGTATACAAATATCATAAAGGCATGCATATATAATATGCTAAGGGGCACAATACTGCCAGGGTAAGCACTCAGCACCAGAACTGTCAATACTGCACATTTAAATAGCTTTGTTTTTGTTAAGGTTTTCTTCCCACTCCTCCCCTTTCCCCCATAATATGCTTTGGAGCTCCAATGTGGTACTTGAATAAAACTAATCTGTTGCTTTTGAAATGCCACACTCATATAATTAAAATCAATTTTGCTTAAAGATTTTTAAATTCACTAAGCAATTTAAGTACAACTGAATGTTCAGATCAAGACTACCGCATAACATATGTTTAATAAATACATCTTGTTTCTTTTCATAGGGAAAATAACTTAATCTTGTCACTGAGCTCTGATGTTGGGGGAGGGGGGGGGTATGTTACCCAGTGGCTCCAAGAGATGTGCAATTCTAAGAGTCATATATTAAAACAATGTTAGGATTGGAACTAAAGCATATAAAAAACCCTAATTGAAGTCACAAGTTGGAGCTCCAGAACTTACCATGGGGGAGGAAATAGTCCTAAGAACACCTAAAAAATAAAGTAGCATTATTAGTTTTATAAATTAGTACAGTTTTAATCAGGATTTTAATACGTCAGACAAAAAATACTGCATTGGTCTTTGTTAAGAAGTATGTATTTACATGTCACCACACTCAGTATTTCAATTGAATCAAATACTTGGATAACTTATTTTCTGAGATAATAAACATGATCTTCAACTCTATGGATACACTAGAAAAAACTGTCAAAGGGTAAGACTGGCCTGTGTATAAATGTAAGAAATGTAATCATCTTCCAATCACAAGTCCTATTTTCCAACCTTATTAAATTCAGACTGTAAAACTTTTTAGAAAGAAGCTGGTTGAAAACTATAATGCAGCTATAGTATCTCTTAATATTTTTGTGGGCTTATGATTTATGATGTCATCAGAATTACTCAAATAAAACCTCCTTTAATTAGTGAATTGTGAAACATAAGGAAACCATTCTAACGCATGGACTGATATAGGTAAAGCCTTGCAAAAGTTACCACTGTAATATATTTATTACAGTATCCATTGCTGCAAAACCGTAATTTTTTTTAAAAAAAGTAGTTAGCTATTTTCCTGGAAGGACAGAACAGTAATAAGAGAAACTAGCTTCAGCAAAAAAAAAAAATTTTATCACCTTTTCCTCCAAAAAATATCCAGCTTCTAATAAAATTAAATATCTTTAAAAGGCTGAAACAGCTGTTTTTTGAGTATTTCTTTACATGTCTGTGGAAAGAGGTATCACCCCAACAAGTCTCAAAACGACAACTCCGACTGCAATCACGTACCACAACACCATCAGCTACAACACAGGTAGCAATGAACTGCAATTTAGTTTCCACATTCATGCATGCCAAGGAAAGGCTCTTTGAGTAAGCACATTAACAAATGCCACACTTAACTCCAAGTTCTACAGAAAGACTTGCTGTTGGTATTCACATGCATATATCTTTTTTCAGTGAACAAATTTTTTAAAACAGATAAACAGGACTACCCTACTCAAGATTAGCAGGAATAAAATTTTTTGCCGAGAACAGCTTCTTCAACCTAAGACTTCAACGACATATCAACCAGAAAAACAAAATTTTAAGTATACCTGTGTATCATACATATTTTCAACATATCAGCCTATCATAACTTACTAGGTTGTAGGGCCTTTTCCAAGCCTTCATAGTAACACCAGTTTTCTGCATTGCGCTCAATTAACTCCTTGTATACTCGACCAGCTTCTTTTAGTCTTCCCAACTTCAATAACATTTCTCCTAAAAACAATCCATTTAAAGAATTGTGAATTACATGAAAAAACCCACCACTGATGGCTTGAAGTTTACAAAACTAGGAACATAAAATTGAGCTCAATCATATCTAGATACTTTAAGAGAGGCTTTATTTTTCAAAGGCACTTACTTGTGCATTACAAGTGCTATTTGAAGTTACTACATATTGAGCTGTCCAACACAATTTGGGGGTATTCAGCATCTCTGAAAAAATAACCTTATTTACTTGAATGTTTATATCTGAGTATTGAAACTAGCTGTTGGGATTATCACAGACCAAGAGCAAAATAAGCAACTACTCTTCCTTCCAGAACTCCAACAACTAACTGTGCTGCTTCTTACTAACAGGGTACACCTATATTTCATACCAACTGCAACCACTTAAATCACACTGGTAAGTTAGATTGCGCAAGCAATGAGCGGTTAAAGAATATATGCTATTGCACTCCATAATTTTGCATATTCAGAAGTAAGTACGAGTACTTCAAACCCACAAAACAACTGTTGGCTGTTTTTAATTTTAACTGAATACTAAAGTTAATTTTTTCTAAGTGAAGCAATACAACTAAAGGCATTAGAAAGTTTAAGAAAAAAGCACAAATTTGATACTTTTGCCTTAAAATCACTTATACCACAGAGTATTCTCGTTCATGAGACTCTCATTAGTCTTTAAATTAAAATTGAGCTATACTAGTTTTAACTTATAGAAAGCTCCCTCTTTATACACTTTAAAATCAGTATCTGATACCTCCTCTTTTCCTGTATCAATTGAAATTAAACTACCTGCATCCACTATCCAATTGATAGGCCAAGGTATTACAACACGTAATTGTATGTCCAATGTTACTAGTTTCCTTAGAATAACTGTTTCAAATTGTTTCAAGATTTTACAATTTTTTTCAATGCTTTATAATATCTGAAAGTGAGTAGCAACAAATTTAGAACAAGATTGGCTGGGGAAAAACAATAACTTACCTTTGATTTCTTCTACTATTAACTTATCACATATCTGCTTTTCATATGTCTCTATATGTTCTAAAGACTCTTGAAATAGATCTGCTTCTCTCATCACTTGATTTTGGTATAAAATCAGTTCACTATATTCATAATCTATTTTATTAGGAGGAATCTGGAGGGAGGAAAAAAAGAGCAAAGGGTTAGTTAACATGCATCATCTACTTGTATCTCATATTCTATAAATATTGCACACAGTTGAGATTGAGGCAATAGAAGATACCAGACCTATCTATATACCTATCTAAATGTTAAAAATGTAAAATTTACAATATTCATAAACAGATCAAATTCATTCATTATTACAGAAGAGTTAAAAAGCGTATATGCTTTTTTTTCCCCTCTGCGTTTCACTTTTTCTATCACTACAGTCAGGCAATTAGAAACAGTCTTGGTCTTTCCACGCACAATTCCATTAAATTTGCAAAGATCTTCGTAATCTCACTTGTCCTGAAGGACTAATATACTCCACAGTAATTCTGACCTGAGTTCTGTAGTAGGATTGTGGAATATCACTATACTTCATTGCAGCACACCAAAAATTCCAGACCAAACTTTCCAAAAAAGAAAGAGCCAACCAAACATTGCGTACAGCTTTACAAATGGTACTTTCCAGACAAGAAGCCTGCACTTTTCTCTCTAGCTAAATACTCTGTCCTATACTTCACTCATCCTGGAAGTACAGCACACAAGCATGCAAAGACTGTTTTCAAATAACAGATAATCCTTTTGAGGTCTGCTGCCAGTTGCACACATGGGACTTTGCCTACAGGCTATAGTAACACTGACACATCATCCCCCACCCTTTGATGCATCATCCACTGAAACAGAATGACACATTCAAAAACATTCCCTTCAAGGGAGAACGCCCTAAAACATATTCAGGCAATGAACACTCTTCCCAGAGTCACAATTATTATTTTATATTAAGTGCTCTTCACTAATATACACTGAAACTACTTCAATTACCACTGAATTCCAAGAATTTCAGAGCTCAAATGCAGGAGCCTATAAACAATGCCCAGTAAGTCTACACAACAGTATCACATGAAATGTACTTCTGATTTTAATATTGTAGAAGGAAAGATAGTTATAGTCTGTACATTTATTTTTTTCCTGAACAAAAACAGATTAGAAGCAGTTGAGCTTGATAAATTATCTTAATGATTTCCTTTTCTATGACACTACAAACTGTTTCTTTCCGAGCAATGAACACTTAAGTCACATTGGTCACCAAATGGTTTACTACTACTTTTCTGTTCCCTGAATAAATGCTTCTCCACTGCCTTAAAGAAGCAATAATTAATAATAAATAAAGCATATTAAACTGGTTGAAATTTTCATATTAAAAGAATCTTGTCATAAAGTCTTATTTCCAGCCCTCCAAGTACAGATGAACTGTACAAGATTTATTATTTTTGGAATATACTCTTTGAATTTTCAGATGCAGCTTTTACAGTACTGTAAATTTTTAGAAAATGTAATAAAACTTCTGCTATTTTTCCTTTTTTGACAGATATATTCTAAAAGATAACATAACTGAAAAGTGTTGCAAAGGTGTATATCCAACTCTGGACATCAGTTCTGTGGATGAAAATAGCATTCAAGTATTTTTAGTAATTGTTGGCATAGTATAACAAATAACGGGTACTGGAATAAATATCCTAAACTTTGCATGTGTCTGAGTCAGTGGCTAGCACATAATCCTAGCCATTTCAAAATCAAGACTATTTCCTCTATCGCCATCTGCGTTTATTTCCGCCTTTGCTCAATTTTCATTCAAACTAAACACCAAATAACCCTAACAAAACGTTGTTACCCTGAGAGCATTCACTGCTTCACAGAATTTACACACGCAACAGGACTAACAGTTTAAGCATGTCTTCCTCCAACTGCAGGCATTATCAGTTATCTTCACTGCAATACCACAGAACGGAGACTATAGAGCACCAATTTAATTCTTCTGCTATTACTTCCTTTATAAAAGCATCCTTCCCTCCAATACCATACCCTTATATCTAGCACCTAGATATAAAGCACATCTTTTTGGTACGTCGTGAATTGTTTGTAGATCATCAAAACATAAACGGAGTACCGCAACAACTTTCAAAGCATGTCACAATGGCACAAGACCATCAGTCTCAGAACAGAGCCACACTTTTACAAGTATGTTAAGAAAACCCCTTTTTAATAGAGAATTTCAAAATCTAATTAAATTAAGTTATCCTTTAAATATGCAATTCAGGAGACAAACAACTTGTGATCCCCATACTTGGGCACTCAGATACTCTTATAAAGAAAAACAGATTCTATAAGAACTGTTTTTTTAAACCATGATTGTTACTACTGCACAATACTTTTTTTCCCCCCCCAGGGAAGTTATGATTCTTGTGGATGAGATCTCCAACCTTCTCTTAGAATCAATTCTGCTGTTCCAGAAGAAATTTTCTTCCCGTCCTAGACCAAAAAAGCTTTAGAACCAATGAGATGCCCTAACATAAATGTCACTGAAAGAATGTGACAAGATGCAGCTAAAACATACCTAATAGCAGACCCTCAAAACTCCAGAGGTTTTCTGTCCGTATCTGTTATTGTGGGCCTGATGCAGAAATTAGGAATAAAATAAAAATTAAGAATAAAAATTTAACTCTGGAAAAGAAAAAAAGCAAAAATGGGATATACAATAGTAAAACAAGTAACATAATTGTTTTACACCTTGGTTCCCAAAGTTCAGATTCTAAAGTGACTTAAATCATCTGATTTATCTTGTACAGCACAAGCTGTTACATTTCCTGCAGTGGTATTTGCATTCAGTCTCATAACCTGTTTTTGATTGAAATATTATGCATCTGGCTAATTTACAGTTTCCAGATGGCAGGCAGTGCTGATCTAGAAACAAAGAGAGAAAATCCACAATTTCCCATGATAACAACTTAACAATTAGCATAAAACTGTCCATGGTAAAATGTGCTTTATTAATCATTTGAATATGCCATTCAATTTCCAGTCATTAGTTCTTATGTTTTTCTCCACTAAACAATCTTCTCAGCTATTATTCTTCACAAAGACAGTATCTATACTTTAAAATTATCTTATTTTTTTCCTGCTAAAAGCAAGCAAATAGAATCTCAACCTTAAATCGTAGGGCGTTTTCTTTGGTCTGCTAATCTTTTCATATTGTTGTTCTCAGTTCCCAATATTTTTTTTAACAACAGGGCCATCAGCAAGTCTTGCTCTCCCAATAATATTTTATCAGTGCTCTATAGAAAACATAAGGGTCTTAACTGCTTTTCATCCATAAGTCTGCACTGAGGGGACAATTTTACAACAAAATAAGCTAAGTCGAACTAACTGCATCCTGGACTAACTGCATCCTGGACTAACTGCATCCTGGACTAACTGCATCCTGGACTAACAGAGGCAGCTCAGTTACTTCTACTAAACCTTTTCTTCTTTTTCCCCGCTCTCACTTCACAATTGTTCAGTCCAGCCAATCAATCCTTCAAAAAAGCAATTATTTTTCTGTCACTTTAGCTTCCTGAACCAGGCCTCCATGAGTCAGACAGTGCCGGACAAGAAAGCAGCAGGAGCATACAGTAGAAGTCATGCTACTGCTTTGGGTAGCAGCTTGCAGTTTGTTAGCTCAGATTTGTTACAGTACGTCTGAACATCTTAAGATGCATACATCTGAGCATCTTAAGATACTCACCTACAACACTAAAATGTCACATCTTTTCCTTAATTTTACTACTTGTTATTGGCTGTTTTAAATCACGTGTATATGCGCTGAGCTGCCCAAGTAAATGTATACAATTGCCCTACATCATCTTTTTTTTTTTTTTTTTTTATACTGTTTACTATGACAGCAACACCTTTTACAAAACACATTTTCTATTTGCTCCTTTACTCATTAACAACAATGGTAAATAGCCATTTATATCAGGCTTAATTCAAATGGCCATGAAACTCCTTAGAAACACTGGCTTCACGAAAATTCCCACTGTGAAACCCTTTAGTCATTCAACCATCCTTTTACCAGCTTGACTGATGACATACAATATTCAATCAATAAGTTACAAAAGTTTACATATTAAGCCTGAGTGAATACAAAGCATATGACAAGAGGAGAGAATTGGAAGGTAAAGTCAGAAAGAAGTGTACCTTCTCTGAGATCCATGGAATATTCTAAACTCAATCGTTTTAAGTGCAGCATCAGTGTAAAACTGGCTCAAGGCATCCAGGGACTGTTAAATACTCAGTGACAGCAAAAACAGCAGATTTGAGAACTCTGAATGGCTAAGTATGGCAAAACTGAGCTCAGACTTTGTCCAGGACTGTTCTGGACCCAACACAGCCATATCTCTTCAAGTGGTCATGCTCTACTTGTGCCTGCACAACAAAGTGCAAAAGCACTGCCCATACCACTTTCTCTTCTTGCAAGTGAAAGGGAAACTAAAAGGTTATTTTTATTTCACATAGGCTTTTTTTTTTTTTGGGGGGGGGGGGGGGGTTGGGAGAAGTAGGGGGCAATACATCACATAACTGTATCTACCTGCTTCAACAAAAGATAAAAGGCTTGACATGACTGATTTTCTATAAAACTTGTGCTGCCTGACATTTATGGTATATTTCTATCCTTTAGTACTTGATCAGCTTTTCCATAATTTCCATAATTTGCCTGTGACCACCATTACGCTAAGCAACAGTTAAACAGCTCACACTGTTTGTACAAACTCTTTCCCTATTTATGGAAGTTTCCCAAATGCTGCGAGTTTTACTAAAAACTTGTATCAGAGGTGGAGATCTGCTCAGGTGCCTTTTTTTTATTAAACACTGTGATAACTTGCACAATAGATTCCACAAATATAAAATGTTTTTCTGCGGTAGACAATAATTCAATCTCGCTTAGCTAACGACACTGAACAGTATATCATCGTGACTCCTTTCACATACAAGCATATTCACACACAATATTTTTGAAAATATAGAGCATTAACAGTATAACCTCCATTCGCTCCAAAGGACCAATACTACTGTTAGGCTCTTAGTCCCTTAAAAAAATCCTAACAATTCTCTACAACTTATCACTTGCAATTTTTCCTTTTACCATCTATTATGTATTATTTCAAATTCCAGCATTCATTTCAAAATTAAATTCAGATGGGCTTTTGAAGACTCATTGTAGAACCATGTTTTTTCGCTCTCAAACACTCTTAAGCGATGACCCGATTTTCGTTTAAATTCTTTAAGTTTTTAATACAACACTAGTGTTACAGCTTTCGAAACAGCGAGTTTATAAATCCCTGGCTTGCAATGTCTTCTGCTGACCACATTATATATTCTCAGGATACAAACACTGGTCTCTCTCAGCAATTAATTAAAAAGTCTAAACTGCATCTGAGAGTCAGAAGCAGTTATCAGATAGGATATGACCTTTTTGTTAACGAAGAAAAAAATCACAATCTATAAGACAGGTAATATCTTAGTGCTTGTTGCATGATACTTCCAGCATGTCTCCCAAGCCAAAGACCTCCATAAACACGATTCTTCTTTCCACGTTCCAGAATAATCAACACATCCATTCTGTTCTGTTTGAATTCAGAGTTTATGGTTCAGAGTTATAAATAACAGAACAAGTGAATAATATCTCTTTTAGATCTCTTTCATTCAGTGATGTTACCATCATATCATTTGATTTATTCCCAACAAGTTTCAGTGACATCAATCCTTTTCTCAAAAAAGGACACACACCCCCTAACTCGCCTCTCATGCTGCATTGACACCAACTACAGATTTCAAGTGCATAATGCACAGATGCATACAAAACAACGAAACAGTTTATTTTCATTTTCTTTGCATCAGAGACATAACCACATTCAGATTACCTCAGGATAAACAGAAAGAAAGAGAATGAACACATCTCCAATGTTAAACAGTATTTTTTGAAATTTTAACTGCTATATTTCAAGAGACGGGTTCCTTTTACATGTTTTCTTTGGTTAAAAGTCTCATAAATGTTAAGTTATTAAGTTTCCACATTAGCCTGTTCTTACATCCTCAATTCTGTTCCCAGGGAACAAGTAAGCCTATATAATTTGCATCAGCTGCTAGCTACTGGAAGATGTTCCAAGGAGCTAAATGCTAAAAGCAAAAACCTCCACAAATAACAGAAATTCCTTCCTAATTCTTAACTGTAGTTACTCAGACTCTGTCTCTTCTATACAAAAAGCAAGTGTTTTCTTTCTATAATAGCAAGTCTTACCTGTTGGGTTTTTCTAAACTCTTCAAGTAGTTTTAAGGCCATATCATAGTCTTTCAACAAATGATATGCAATTGCATATCCAATCCAGGAAGCCCGTTGTGTGGGGCGCAACTGGAGTAGCTGGTATCTTGTCTCCTTGAGTAAAAGCAAAGTAACTTAAATCAACACAGATGTTAAAAAGTCATCAAATCGTTTTGATGATTTAGTGTCACCACTGCTAATATTTTAAAAGAAGCTCTAAGTTCAGCAGTTTTTGAAATTCTAACATAGTGAAAAGCAGCATGTTCACGATACATAAACCTGCGGATTAGATTCTAAACATATAGGAGTTACAGCATGAAGCATTACATCTATCTGTTGCTACATAAAAGGTATCATTTTCAAAAATACCTCTTAAGGGCCTAAATTCTTTCCAAAAATAGAGCTTTGGAATCTCTGAGAAAAGTTTCCATCAGAAAATGTGAGCTTACTGCTACTGAAAGGGCAGACCTGCTCTCCTCATGCCCAGGCATGAGGTTCCGATCCTCACACTGCTCCAGCACTTCTCAGACCCCATTCCTGAACCGGTCCAACTCCGTAACCCAGAGGGTTATCTTCTTGTCTTGTATTAGTGAATTTAGCATGCTCACTGAAGACCAGCTAATGCCATAGCCCACAGTCCAGTCCTCTGCTTCATATGAATAGAAACAACATCTTCCCCTTTGGCAGTCAGTTCACTTTAGCCACCTTCGCAACCCTGACTTGATTGTTAGGCAAATTCTAAACTTTTATTTATGATAAAAATTTCTTTTGGGATTCAAGAACTGAAGTACCACAAGACAAAATCTCCCACATGCTCAGTAAAACAATCTGGTTTTCTTTACATATCTAGTTACGTTAAGTCCTCAGTGGTCCATGAACTCTAAACATCAACATGGTTTCAAGTTCATTTGTTTCTTTTCTTTTTTTGGGAGGGGGGCACAACCACAGTGATTAGCAATGCCCTTCAAGATAGATTCAAAGCAGTTTTAGCATCAGAGTGAAGTATCTTTCAAAATTCCATAAAAGAGACAACTTCACCCACAATACTTTAAATTGATGTTTTTAATACTTTGTTTCTTGAAACACCACCCTTTCAGAAGAACACAGAAATTTTTGCAAAGCTGGTTCCTACAGCATAGAGATCTCTACTCTAATAAAGACAAATGAATAAAAAAATGAAAAGTCATTAGGATTAAGGAAAGAAAAATCCTCACAAAACCATAATGGTATTTTATTTCACTGCTCATTTTTGTTACATGATCTAAAAAGTTCCAATGCTTTTTACATATTTTTCACCAAGAACACCTTCAGCATATACCACCAAAACACTGCTTGTAGTACTTCACACTAACACAGCAAGTACTCTTACTTATTAAATTTTGCAAGTCTTAAGTTTTTTATTTTTACTCAACAGAGCCAAAATGTAAAGAGTAGGGACCCAAGGTCAAGGTTAAGTAAAAGAGCTTAGGTGCAAATAATAGCTAGGCATCTAATGAATTTAAAACAGTTGAGAACTACAGCTTTAAAAGGTGATCCACAAACTAAATTGTGCAGGGTAACTGTACTTCTGGAGTCCGTTCTCAACTTTACATGGAGCTCTGCAGCCGTTCATTTTCATGCTTTCCCAGACAAGAGCTCAAAACACTTTCTACTTTGAAATAGTAAACAAAACAAAACAGAATTACTAGCACTAACAAAATTAATAACAGATTAATAGATGAATACTAACAGTAATAGAATTACATAGGAATTTAAATAGAATACTTACTCTGTATCCTTCTAAATCCCTCATCTGAATCTGCAAGAGAGAGAGATCTCTCAAGATCTGTAGATTGTCTTTATCTAGTTTGAGTGCATTCCGATAGCATTTGATAGCTTCATCGTATTTCTTATCAGAACGCTGCAACAGACCATACACATGCCAACCTAATGCGTGTTAAGGAAGACTTACTCAGAAGTTGTACAAAGTAACTGCAGTGCACATGTGTTACAGACCAAATAACTCGATATTTTTCTTGAAGATCAGCACTGTATAAATTGAGTTTGATTACTGCAAATTACTGAGTTTACTGATATACATCTTTAAACATTACATGCTTCCAAATTAGCAATAAAATCACTCCCAATATTCTGTAAAGTCACATTCACTAAATCCCCCCCCCCCCAAAACATTAAATTATACAAACGAGATTGTGGTTCATAATCTGATAGATAAAGAAGAGTTATTCCTTGAGGTATATTGTTTACAACACTAGTGTAATTACAGTAGAAATTGATTCCAGAAATGTCTCATTCTACCAATACAATTGCTATAAAAGTTTTACTCTTCCCTACTTGCCTATCTGCAACCTCAATTAGCCTCCAGATTTTACAGTAAGTGATAAACGCAGAGCTATACTTTATTTCACTGAAAAAGGAAACTCTAACATGTCTGTCTCTTTCTGGGTGCCAAACATCCTTGTCAGATTCACAGCATCTCAGATTTCCAGCGCTACTGTGTCATTTCAATAGACTTTCCTTTCTCATGCATCCTCTTTTACCCTGGAAAGACTTTGAATTCAAAGTATGAAACCAACAGGTGTCATAGCAACACATTACACTGAGTGTGTTTGCGTCAGTCTCCAGGAGCCGTATGAAAAGAAAGATTACTTGGCATGATCTACTGTTTGCTACTCCAGGTAAGTAGCTGCTCATTGAGGCAGAATCTTCCACAGTAGTAATTCTGAAGTTATTTTGATCCTCAAATTAAAAACAGCTCAAAAGTTCTCTCATCAGCTTCTTCCACACACCATCCAAAGCAGCAAAACACTGTAAATCTTCGAGGGAGGTATATGCATCCTTTACTCACTCTCAATAAAAGAGACGGCTACAAATAGCTCATAGGGCTAACAGCCAAAAATTTAACAAGGGCTCCTGTCCTACTGACTTGAAACAGAAGCAGCCCTTCCCTCAAAGCACATCAAAAATTTCAGTGGGTTAACCTGGTCGGATTAATCTAGGAAACAGAACCACATGACAAATTCCTTCTCTCAAGACTCAACTCCTGAAGTAAGCTCTAGCTATTAAGAGTTAAAGGAGATCTGTAATTATGAAGAATAGTAATGATATCAACATGATCCCAGCAAAAAGAAAAAAGGATGCAACAATTAATAACCCGAAGGAAACTTATAATACACAAGCAAGAGACTCTGTTTTATGTTTCTACCGGAACAAACTCATCTCAGCTGGCTGCATGGCAAAGAAAAACTTCAAACGCATCTTTGAGACTGTGCTACGATGGCTTAAGACTAAAGATGAGAAGGGGACAAAACGAGGTTGGATGGGGTGGTAACAGGTGGTCTAATACCCTTACTTCTCTCTAGAAAACCTGCCTTACCATCTTTGAGTTCAAGTATTCAGGGCATGGTTCAAAGGCACATGTAGTACCTTAACAAACCAGCTTTATAAACAGCTGATAGAACCGCTGAGTAGAAAGATTCACTCCACAAGAATTTGTGTGTACTTGGGAAAAAAGGATGCTTTGAGTAACATATCAGGAACCATTACTGTTACCCAACTGGTAATCTAGCTTAACTCTGTGCAAGTCACATACTTCACCAAGCAATCAATGTAAAAAGCATAAACCCATTCGGAAATAAGTCTGTACTACTACCAAGCATAAGAAGTTATAGCAGCTGATACAGCCAATAAAACAATACGCAGAAGTGGCCAGAACTATCTCCTACAATAAACTGGTGGTATTTTGTATATGTGACTACAGTATCCTGAAAATACAACATGCTGCTTTCTGAAACATCTACTCTTTAAATAAGCCTGGAGCTCTAACCCAACCATGATTCATGTTATATGCAGAATGGGCCAAAACTCATCCATAATTTGATTAAAAAAGACGCCTGGACTCCTAAATAGTTTTGAATAGTCATTCTTCCCCCAACTTTCAATGCCACTAAGGGGAACTGCTTAACATTGCATAAGAATTAAAACCTTATTCTATTCTTCCCCAAATCAGAACACTGAGGTGACTAGCTTTATTTTAATCACCCTCTATCAAGTGCCTTTCAAAAAATAAAAAAATCACAACCGAAAAAAAAAGAGCATAGGCACCTTAGAAAGTTACTCTAAGGGAAAAAGAGTATGTAGATGTATTTTGTGTCTCCTTGAAATCAGCTACTGGAGTGAGATGACTTGAGTAGATACCCCCAGCCACTCCCTTTAATCCAAAGAACAAGCATTAAGCTCATGTAAATCAGAGGCTATTTAAACATTATTTTAGAGAACTTTCTGAGCTCCGCTCAGGTAATACTGAGGATAAGTAGGGCTTCGAGC
This sequence comes from Struthio camelus, assembly GCF_040807025.1. Taxonomy (NCBI): domain Eukaryota; kingdom Metazoa; phylum Chordata; class Aves; order Struthioniformes; family Struthionidae; genus Struthio; species Struthio camelus. Next base: position 188,955,027 of record NC_090942.1, on the reverse strand, counting down.
ATTCATCAGAACTTTATGGCTGATCACAAGCATTTGCAAATGCTATAGAAGGAACCTTTGTTAAAAGGCTCAGCCTCAGATCTCAATTTCCTCAGTCTACAGTATGTTGTCTTCCAGCCTTGACTTCTCCTACATACTACAGCCCACCATCAGGAGAGATTCAGAGATGTAGACAGTGATGCTACAGCAGTTAGTTACCTTTCAAGTGTGGTAATAGAACAGGCTTGCTATTTCTTAAAATACCACAAGACAACAACTGAAAGAACTGTGACAATCCTTAGATGTCTGGCCTAGAATTAATTCAGTGTCAGCTACCTTCCACTCACTAGAAAAGCAATTCGGCACAGACAGGTAACTCACAGCTTATGAGGGAACTCTGTAGAACTGGAACAATACAATAGAAGGCAGGAAGTTGAATCTTCTCACTTGCAAGTCAGAGCTAGTTCTAAAGACTATTACCATGGATGTAGCCCAAAAAAAGAACACCTGTATCAGAAAACAGAACACACTTGTAGCCCTCTTACCCTAAGAGAAGTTTAATGAGTCAGTAAAGCAGGGACAAAAATCCACTAAATTCATAATGAAGTCAATTTTTTAAACCCAAATCAGGGAAGTGTCCCCTTTCCTCCCTCACCAAATCAGACTCGACACAGCACTGATTCTTCCACTGAGCCCTCCAGCATCTGCAGGCGAGTCTTCTGAGCAATTTTAAGAGTCAGTGTGGATTGCAGTAAGAGTTAGGGATGCTGATAGATCCCACTCTGCTGTTTTGCTTCGGAATCAGAACCCTCAAGCTCTCCTCCCACATACCCTGAATCTTTTACTCCCTAATTTAAGATATAAAAGTTCTTACATACAGATTAAAATAACTTTCTTATTCCTTAGATGTTCAGCTTTCATGATCTAACATTAAATTCCTATAGACCAAGAAGCACAAGTTATATTTATTTGTTCTATGGCAGCTCTCCAGTAACCCTGATGTCCTCCATATGCTTGGTTTGTTTTTGTTTTTTTCCCCCTCCAACCTCAGACTCCCTGAAGGTTTAATATAGGAAAGAGTGTAAACAGCAAACCCCTTGTCTTAAGTGGATGGCAATCACAAAGTGTTTCTCCCAACTGTGATACAACAGGAATATTTTTTGGATGGCAAAAACTTCAAGATTTCATGGGAAGTCTGCCCCTGAATAGACTTCACATGCATCTGAAGTGCACGTGGAGCAAATTAGTCATTCTGTGTAAACCTAAAGTAGCCTCTGAGCCTTGGCATAACAAACAGAAGCTACTCCCAAAGTTCTCGTGCAGCTCCTAAGTGTTTCACGGGTACACATTTGTGAAAGACAACCTCTTTGAAGAGATGTGTCAAGCCAGTAGACCTAAACCACTATCACTAAGTCTTAGTAGCAAAATAAGTATTTTCATAGCACATCTACGCTGGACTTCTTATACCATGTTAAAAAAAATGTACCTTTAGAAAAGGCCAGAATTTGTTATTTTCTGCAGAAAGCAAGTATCATAGATGGTCTTTGTGTAAGTAAGAGACACTTATATGTAAGACATTTTATTTTTCTTACAGATTCTACAGAATTGTAGAAAGGAAAATAAAACCTTATTTCAAGCATTCAATTGCAAATTAATGTGGTCTATGCACAAAAAATATATACAGTGAATCTTATGTACTGCAGAAATATGAACTCATACAGCAACAGGATCATACACACAACAGTGAGAACACAGAGCAAAAAGGTCAGGTTATGTTTCAAAGGATACAGACGTGACTCTTCACATCATTACGAAGTCCTTTACGAACAAATTCGTATGCTTCTTCCTTCTTCCCTAAACAGTTCAAGGTCAATCCTTTCATAGCCAGTGTCTCTGTAAGAAATGTCATATGCTTATGTTTGACTTCCCATATGCCAGTTTCACAATACAGATATCCTTTGAAGTTGCTACACAGTTCCCCAATGCATGATAAATTCAGATCAGGGTAGCGGCCTAGCACAGCTGAAGATTGTTAACCCAGTATTTTCTTTTTTGAAATTGGTCTTAGAAGGCCATGGCAGAGCACCATATAGCTATGATGAACACAGACAACACAAACTTCATCAATAAAGAAATACAATGCTCAACTGCTTTAAGAGAGTTAACAACAAGCTAAAGCAATTTTAGAGAGCTTTTCATTGTATGTTAGAGCTCCAGGTAGGTAGAACATGAAAGCTTGCTTTAGGTTCTGTTATGCCGTAAGAAATAAAGATCTTTGGCATCATCACCTTCTCCATGAGAAGTCTGCTTATAAAGCCTTAGTTAAGAGTACAATATTTCCTTCTGCAGTATTTCTGCGGTACAAGACCTTTTCAAAGCATATGTTTAATGAATTCTGCCAGTATCCAAAGAGGCACAAGATTGCAAATAATATGTTGGTGTAACTATCGCTTCCCTGCACCACTCTTCAGGGAGCACTGTGGGAAACAAGTTGCATGCATGTCCAAAAGCTACTCCAGATTAATACTTTTTTTCCTGCAAAGTAAGCCGTCACTTACTTTTAGCCTCTGCTAAAAGAGAACATTAGTCATATTTTCATCCTAGTACTCCGGCTTTCCTGCAACTACCACCTTTCCCCCATATTAGTGGAAAGGACATATCCTCTCAAGGTCAGCCATAAACCAGGAGGTCAGCTTGAAGTTTAATGGGTAGACCTGTCTCCAATATGATTTTCTGTAAAAGTATACCTAAAGTAAATGATGAGCCAAAAAGTAACCAAGGTTTTGGGGTTTTTTGTTTTGTTAAAATCATCCTAAAAACAGACCGTAAAAAGACTGTAAGCCAGAACTTTACCTTGTCAGTAATATCAGGAAGCCTGAAAAAGTATCTCTGAGTGAAGGAATTCAGCTTTCTCCTACCTTCCTACACTAGGGAGGTAAGTGCCCAACTGCAGCAACGCATGTTTGTCACCTTCTCACTTGAAGTTTCTAATTCCTTATCTCTGAAGCTAAGTGTGACAACAGTGCAGCCTCCCATCAGATCACTTCATTGGCTTAGTTCTGCTTCAGCTGTTCATTCCAGGCCTTGCTCCCAAGCTTCAAAGCCATTAGTGGCTCAGAGCCCAAGTAATACGTTGACTGCCAAGGCAGCTATTTGTCCTGGAAAAGTTTGAGACAGCAACAGCAGACAAGACCATAGAAGCATAGAGCGAGCGATTATAAAAATGCAACTGCTAGTAGAGACAAGTGCATTAGGTCACAGGCCTCTCTGCAGCTTTGAAGTAACTCACATACTGTACTTTCATCTCTAGGAGAGTAATAAAGACAACCAAGAAATAGCAGGCACTGATCTAAGAATCAAACAAGAAGGACTGGTCACAAACATTTTTCCCCTATCTGACCATAAAATCTTGGTAAAATGACTTTTACTGACAGAACACACGCACACAGAGTGTTAAAATGCTTCAACAGTAAACAATCAAAACAAATCTACTGTTTCAGAAGGAAAGATTTCCTGAAGCAAGCAGTGGAAATCCCAAAACACACCAGGACTAGAGTATCCTATGGAGAATTAAGTCCTAGCAGATAAAAAAAATAAAAGTCACATTTTCCTGTCCAGTTTCCTGCAATACTTATCAGAAGAGGCTCTCCAGATTTTCTTTAGCTTCAAGTCTTAGCATCAATGGTATTACACTTACCTGTGTTCCTTATAAGTAGGGACTTGATTTGCAGTAGAGAAAGCTGAAGTATTCACTTGCCAAGGAAAGTGAGATTTTTAGTTCCTTGGCAAAATATCTTACTAAAAAACCAAACAAAAATACCCCATACACCCACAGAACACACCCACACACTAGCATTCTGACCTGGAAACCTAGAAAGGCAACTTACTTGGAAGCTTAACTGAAGTGTGCTTCCACCATATATTTTGATCTTCACCATCCCATCACACACGAGTGCTTCAGGCTATGAGCTAACATAGAGACTTAGTCTGAATACATCAAGACTGAAATCCAGAGTATTATTCAATCTTAAGGATAGAATCATACTCAGTGACAGAATCCTTTCTTCTCCAGTACTACGGAATAGACTGACTGTATATTTAAACTCACGACAGGGAGATGGGGGGGGGGGGAACAAACACAACAAAACCATAAAAGTCTCTTGAGGTCCGCAGTTACCTCCATGTTCAGCAAACTTCGGGTTAGAGAGGATCATCTTGCAGAACTTGAGTCCATTTTTGTACTGTTTTTGTTCATAGCATTTCTGGAGGGGGGGGAGAAGATAGATTACAGTTACTGAAACGCTTTTAGAAAACAAAGCATCTTAACATACTAGTACAAATGTAGTAGTTCTTTTAATAAGCTACCAGCAATTAGATCATTAATGAGTGCCAGCTGAATGACTATTCGTGTTACATTGCCTCTCTTCAGTGCTCACAACAGTATCTGCCATCATTTACTTGTGGCTAATGCTCTACCTCACGATCTCCACCGAAATCTAATTGTTGGTAGGTTACAAGTCAGTAACTCCTTTACAACAGGAATAGGAAGGACAGGTAGAAGTGTCTTTGCTTTGTTATGAAAATCCTTAAACTAGAGACCCAAGTTAGAGAGCTTGAGTCAACAGAACTTTTGAGAAGACTCAGAGGCTTAAAGAAACCAGATATTCTTTGCAACATCTCATTTCCCTGGCCTAGCAAGCAGATTCTCAGAGAATACCGTCTCCCATGTAGACTTTTTCAAGAAAAGAGAAACCATGAAGTAGTATAGACTTATTTCTGACCTCAGGAAAGCCATATATGGAGGGAGGGAGAATTCACCAGGGTATTAAAGAGTTAGTTGCTAGCTGGAATAATATAGCTAAAGGCTACTTTTAAATTTAGGGCCCATTGCCAACTTACATGATCAATAGATAAAACAAAGCCATTCCAATGTGGGAACACAAGGAAAAGAGTTCTTGTGAATCCAGGTACCCCTACTTCTATGGAAAGAAATCAGCTCATTAAAGAAAAGTCTGCTAGGTTTTGGTCATTTAGGACTAATTACTAAACTTTGAAGTGGTCAACTATAGCATTTACTTAAACCAGTTAAAGGCATGCTTATATTAGTCAGCATAAGAGTGATTCAAGGTCACATGCTCACATTTCTTTTCCTGAAGGAAAAGCTACAAAAAAAAAAAGAAAGGCTTAAACTGGCACCACTTGAAGTGAATATAGTGTGTTGTCCTGTCAAATTTAGACAGCTCTTCCACAGGGAAACTGTTTTTTCCAGTTAAGTAATTCAGATGATTAACTCTCTGCTAGATCACTTCTATTCCAATCAGTCCTCTGAGACTGAAAAAAAATCTATTTAGAAGCACACATACAAAAAGGTATTTCAAAGCCACTGTCCCCTCACACACTTATAGAGGGTAACAGATACTAGAATAATGAGCTAGCTTTGTCAACTCAGTGGCTAGCCAAATATTGGCTGAAAACAGGCAACATTTGCTTTCTTCGGATACAGGCTTCGGCATGGCACAGGTCTTAAGTGGCCTTTGACTCAGAGGAGTCTGCTAAAGCAGCAGACTCTCAAGTTAAACAAACACAGTGTAGTAACTCCTTTGCAGCCATAATGCACCATCATATTGCTACCAAGGTAGCAGCAGTACAGATGCACATCTATGCTCACTTTTCGATTACTAGCTAAGGCACCAAAACAAGAATCCTTTCCCACAGCGCATGGTAAGGAGCGTAACTGCAGAGAGTTTAGACTCTGTCTGAAACAAGACACTTTCAGTTAACCATGATTATACTAGAATTTAGCCTCCAGTTAATCTAGGTTGGCAGGAACCTTTGGATATCACCTAAATTTTCCCTCAAAACAAAGAGAGCTAGGCTTGACATTAGATCAGATTGGTCAGTGCCTTGTCTGCTTGACTTCCGGCAGTAAGGACAGAGATTCCCACAACAGAGACAAATACAATCATGCTATGGTAACTAATATTTAGACAACAGGAAAAAAAGTTTTGAGGATTTGAAACTGAGAACTATTTTCCCATCTTTATCTGAAATAATCCAGGATGCTTGGAGATCCTGGGGGGGGGGGGGGGGGGGAGAAGGGAGGGAGCAACAAAGAAGAGAAAATTCTCCCATTCATAAGATGCCAAGTATCTTTTTTTTCTAGAAGTCATAAGAAACTACTAACAACACTTTCAGTATGCTTTAAGTTTATTCAGTACGTATAAAAAAGTAACAAACTGTGACCATTCATCCATGTTGCATCACGCAATTCTGGCAAGGCTGAGTGAAACCTCAAAATACAGAGCGATTCTTAACCATACAACAGAAGCTATTTAGCTCAAGAGTATACTTAAGACTCATTAACTACTTGAGGAAGTTCGGGGTATTATCCTTATTCTGACTTTTTTCCCCCGCCTAAAAGGGGTTCCCTTTTGGCCTAAAACAAGAACTGAGCACCTAGAAGTTATTTTAAGTAGGTACAATTTGAGCAAAATACACATTAATAGTATTTGAAAGGCAATTAGTCTTTGGTACTGTTGTGCTTGGTCTCATGTTCTAATCAACACCTTGATTATAACGCCAAACCAACTTTCTGATATTTAAAATTGCTACTTAGAGCAGTTTAGAGCATAGAGTTTGTCCCACACTACCCAATGATTTTTTAAACTACTATAGAGTTATAACTAAATTTGAGACTTTTGGAAAACAAGCAAAATCACACATTTTCCAAAGGCTAACAGATGGATAGAAGAGAGAAGTTAATGCTCTCCACTGAGAGAAAAGCATGAGCTCAACACTCACCGTTGTTTGGCTTGCTGGTTAGATAGCGTGCATAGTCATACTTGTCAATAAAAAAAGGTTAGCTCAAAACCGGCCACAGAACACAACATCTCTTGTCCAGCTGGTAGTCACCAGACAGAAAAGGAACTTGGGTTATCACAAGAGAGGGGCAGACTACAGAAATACAGAATAAATCAGTACAAAACCTGACTTCATTTAATTCTACTGCTTATGGTATAGCCTTGTTGACAAGTCAAAAGGTGACTTCTCAGGCCACATCTATTCCAGAAATAACTACCACCGTTAGTTGGTAACCTTCCCCCCCTGCCCTCCCAAGACTCTGCTCAGCATCGCAAGTTACTTTCTGGTCATCATCAATACATACTGATGTACTGAAAGGCTTGTAAATTTATCTGCACTGAGAAGCCTTGGATTTTAATGTGTTCAAACTTCACAAAAGGACTGCTTTTAACTTTGTCTGTCATACAACAGTGTATGAGCACACCATGCTCCACCTGTAACTTGTTCACAGAAGACCAGAGTTCAATGCCACATGATACCGTTCATTCTGTAGTACAGAAGGGAATCTCCTACTTGAGAAACTCGATGTCTCCATTATGTATTCTCAAGTTGTGTACTAATCAGGATAAATATAGCTCAAGCGTATTCATTAATATCAATCCCATTAAATTAAGTCTTTTGATGCATTAAAATTTCACACTGATATGCTGGATTTTTAGAAACAGCTTTGTCTGTTATGCTTAATGTGAGGCCTTTTTATGGCAATAATTTCCTGCTAAACATTTGTGCTTTGGCTTTAATTCTTATACGCCTGAAACCACAAAGGAAGCTTTTGGCAAGGCTAAAATATTAGCTAGCACTTATGCTACCAGATGTTTCAGGAAGGCGTTACTTCCTCTAGCAAATCTTGGTTTATTCCCTTTTTCAGCACTAACCTAAAGATAGCAAAGTCTGCAAGTAGATTTTTACACAGATAAGCTAGACATCATTCTATATATATTGCTGTAGGCAACTAGTAGACATCAAACGGCATAACGTCCAGGAAGTAACTATAAAGGTAAAAAAGGTACTATTAAGAACGATACAACAATTTAGAGCAAGAGGAGGTTATTTAAAACTTATTTGCACTGCTTTGCTTTTCTACTTAAGGTTTTATAAACATTTCATTGGAATTTGCAAATAGTGGTATATCAACTTCTTTAAGTAAGAAAAAACAACAGAAAACTTGCACCCAGATAAATATCAACAGAATCAGGGCTTTGAATAGCTCAGTAAGACTACTTACAAAGAGAATGGCTTCATGTACCACTGCTTAATTCTGTATGCTATGCATATGTAAATTATGCCTAACTATTCGCAAAACCAGGATAGTATCTGTATTTACATGCTTTGCACCTCACTAGAGGAAACATTTGTCACTTCAAGACAAAACTAGTCTTCTATTGAGAGAACAGTTATATTTTCAGCATGTTAAAGTTTAATACATATATCAGCAGTTTCATAGCTGAAGAACATCTCATTGTGGCCCTCATGCATTAACACCTACTTAAGGGAATTTTCAGAAGCCATCTAGAGTAGTAACCTCTACTGGCTACTCAGACAGGGCTGCAGTCATCATAACCGATTTCCCTTCCTTACTCTCCATTCCTCAGGCTTCTGAGTGTGCTGAAGTGGCATTATTTCAGAAAAATCCCATTTCCATGTGAAAGTCAAATAAAATGTAATATTACATGCAAAGAATCAGGTCAGGTTTTTCATCAAACCAAATAGCAGCACTAAGAACAAGCAACCAAGCTTCCTTGATCAACTTAAAATATTTTAAGAGTTTGACATCGTTTGAGACAGTTTCTGGCTGTAATCAAGCTGCAATTAAAAACTTCTGTCCAGATGAGACATCTGGACCAGTCTCATAGTGAGCAAGTGAAGTTTCCTTTAATAATGCTACTGTAATTGAAAAAAAAATTGGTTGCCATCTCTCAACATGGCATGGAAAGAATGCCGGAAGTCAGCAGCACTGGAAATCTGTCCAAGCCGCAATGGCAATTAAGTTTAGCAATAAATAACAATAATAAAAAAACACATTCTACCACCGATTGTCATTCCGACCACTATTTTTTACTGGGCGCTATCTGACAAGTATTTCAGGGCTGTTCAACTCTAATACACTTCTTTGACCAAAACCAGTCACAATCAATACAGACACATCAGCATACTGTCAGTGCCGCTCCTCCTCTTAATTGAAATTTAACACTTGAACCTTTAAAAAACAAAAAACTTCCTTGTTCTACTGCATATCCACAAAGCAATGTCTTTTGCATCTAACAGGCAATTGAGTACTTCTCACTACCGCTCGTGAAATTTCTCATCTAAGTACATTAATCAGATTTTAGGTAAAATGCAGTAAATATTGCTGGCAAACATTATTTATTAGCATACAAAGTTATTCACTAGCTTGATAAGAAGGTCTGACACAATCTTATTTGATTTTGATATCCAATTAACTTCTGGAAGTTTTTAGTATTCGTGGTGGAAACGCTAAGTATCAAAATGTTTCACAAGGCAAACAGCAATACTGACGTCAGAAGAAAAGTTGTCATGATACTATTAAACTTCAGAGGTTAGGGATCTCTGCATAAGGTTCTTCTCTGAACAGCAACCGCTCCTCCATACTGTTTTCAGCTCTGATGTTTGAGAGGATGAAAAAAAGAATCAGTTTGTGAGGGGATTTGAGCTCATGGAGGCCAAGAAAAGGATTGTCGGTACGACTTTCCCATTTTCACAGCACTCTAGATGCCTTGCTCCATGACAACTCTGTCATAGTATCAACATATTTTTTTCCGCACTCCCCCAAGCCCTACTGATATTACGCACACGCAGTGCCACTCCTACTGTGCTGGTGAAAGTATCCTCATTAGCTGAAATAAAGAGGTAGTCAACCTACCTCCAGCCCTTCTCACTTCAATTGGCAAAATGTACAGGCCACGTAGGTCACCCTGCCCTAAATCTGGGCACTTGCCATGCAGAACAGTGCTGAGTCCCAGGACACACACGGTTGTGCAAAACAGAACAAGTGGCCAGCATGAGATAGAGAGGTAATATTTTGGTCATCACAGTACTAATGCCACAGTAACATCTAAGCTTTTACTATAATGACTCTGTACATGAACACCTCCTTTCCTTTAGCCAGCTTTTTTGCTGATTAAAGTTCAAATATACAGATTACATAAAACAGATCTCATTTTCACTTGGAATACATACAGTAACTACACAGAATACACTGTTAGCAGAATAAAGTGGATATTGTGTTTGCTATCATATTGTATGTGCATGATAAACAAATGCTGTTCCAGAATTTTTTTGTCAGGGACATCTTTCAGCAGCCCTATAAATTAGGCCCCTTTTAGGGAGGGAAGGGGAGGGACAGAAGCCATTTATTAAATTAAGACCTACTCTAACTCTGTGCTGTGCATACACTTCAATAAAACTTGAATCCCTAGGATATCCTTTGCTTTAAGCAAAGGAGCAGAAACAATACAGAGATCATTTAGTAGAAAGCTCTTTCTTACAAGTACATTGTTTGCATCTGTAGCTTCCTCACACTTGGTTAGTAAAGCTGCTCTCTACAGTTCATGAACATGTGTATGCCTCTGCAGAACAGAAACCACAGGCAGCAACATTAGAAATTTGATAAGTCATAGTCCCATTATGCATTTTATACTGGTTTTTAATTTGCAGTTTGAGTAGAAGTACCAAAGAGACCAATCTGCCACGTCCCCTAGGACGAAACTGCAATTGACTAGCAAAAACTCAGACTGAGCAGGTGCTCCAAAAGCTGCTGGAATTGCATCTATGAGTTAGATGAAATGAAACTATCAACATGAGCAGCGTTTTGCGGGACCTGATACATACACATGCATAAAACTCAGGTTTTAAAGGTTATGCTTTTAATTAGATATCTTAAAACAAGTTCAAGGCAATTACTGACGCAAGCCTAAAAGGCTAACCTCATCACAACATTCCATGGAATATTTAATACAGTAGTTCAGGTTACAAAGGAAAAATACTGCATGAATCAAAAGATCATGTCAGAGGCCCACCTGGCACAGGCCACTTTCAGACGCAAGGTACAATGGTAGATGCATAGCAAGAGACTTATTCGCAAGACAAGCATTGTTACAGTTCTCTCCAGAATGCTCTTCGCCTCCAGCTATTTGCATCTCAACAGTCCTCTGAGTCAAAGGGTGCATCTTTGCACACACAAAAATTTAAAGGACTTATTACCGTGAACCCATTCAGTACCTAAAACTTTAGCAGCTACTATGCCTTGCAGCAAGAGACTCCACAGTTTAACTACCTTTTTGTTAAAAAGGCCTCCTTCAGTTTGTTTGGAACCTACCACTTTACAGCTACTCTTTACGCACTTGCTTCTAGTCTAATTTTTTTTCCAAAATGGAAACAAGTCCCTACTTCTCCAAATTGTTAATTAGTTCAGAGTCTTCCATTACGGTTTCCCCCCTTTAAGAAGGTCATTTCATACTTTTCTCCCTTTTCCAAGGAGCTGGGGTGGGGAAGAGAACCACCAATACATACAGTATTACAAACGCTGGCTTGTGATGGACTTCAACAGTGATACGTTGGCACTCTTCTACCCAGAGAATAAGGAATAATTCCCAGAACTCAATGGCTTTCAACTGCTGCACACTGAAACTGTTTTAACAGAACTCCACAAAATCCCTAAAAATCTTAATCTCACAAGTAATTCAATTCAGAGTTCATGCTGTGTCTATGTTAAATTAGGATTCCCAAACACAACACATTAATCTACAAGTAATTTTACCTGCTATCATTCAACTTACTCCAGAATCATGAAGTACTTATGGCAGTAAAGGTGAAGGTTGTCTGAAAAGCTGCAGAAGTAGCTTAGTATAACTGAACTCATATTGCTATTTGTCACTTATTCTGTTCAACATAACCACAAATAATCTAGAAAGAGTTCCAGTCAAAACTTTGTGAGACTTTATTCTGAAAACCTACCATTTATCCATACAGGATCTTTCCTTAAGGAAAGCTCAGCACGAATAAACAACCAGTCTCATTCCATGGAAACCTAGCTTGAGGGTGACGACTGTTACAAACTCCTCTTGAAAATTTAAGATCAGAATATTCAGGACATAGTCATCTCCAAATTAGATGCCCTTAAATAACTGTGAGGCATGCTTTTCCCTTACCAAGATTCATGTTGTCTTACCCAGTCATCTCTTTATCTATAGGTCCAAGAGTATATTCTCTACAATTCTATTAGTCTACAGTTTGCCAGATATTAACTTTCAAAAGGGTTGCTGAACATACCAGGAAAGCAGGCTGCACTCTTCCTATGCTACTCGCCTCCAAGAGCACAAGTAACAACTGTACCCTAAACAGGCTTATTAGTTAGACCAGATTTTTACTGACAGCTCTATCTTTAAAGGAACCAATTTGTTAGACTTCAAACATCCACTACCCCAGATTACGATGGCTACCTCAGCTACGTTACTCATCCACCTTGTCAGGCATTAGTTAGCAGAGCACCATACCTTCCTAATCATTGAGTTTAATAGTTTGGCAACTTCCCCTCACCAGGAAACTGCTTATCTGCATGATAAGCCATTATTACTTCATGAAATAAAATGGAAACTGTTAGACTGTAATGCATAGAATCTGCACAAGTGTTTGTAGGAGATGATGCAGTTAATTCCTTCCTCAGATCACTTATGTTTAAAGAATACTGTAGAAACCAGGGAGCAAAAAGCACAACACACAGAAGTCAAGTAATTCCTCAAGAGAGATAGGGCACCTTAGATAATTTAAGATTTCTTCACAAAAAAAGAAAGATACATGCCTGAATGAACTAAGAAGCAATAAGTTACTGCTACAAAATGATATACTTGCAGGCTTTTGGGATTTAATTAAATTTAGTCAAAGGGAATAAACGGCTGTTCTTCCAAATCAGCAAGAACGATGCCTTGCATGTGAAAGTGCACTACGACTTACCTCCCTTATAACAGAGGGAAATATTTACAGACTATCCCTTCCCTTAAGGGAAATGTATTTGCAACTAAAGAAACAAAACCTCTTTATACTACAATAACACATGGAATTCACTAAGAAATCAAAAGATTAGTTATTTAAATGCATGATACTATTCAGTTGTATTCAGCATGAAACAAATACAGGGGACAATATCTTACACCATATGGTACTGTGCAGACACGACCAATCATTACAAGACAAGTTACCTGCTCTTAAAAACAGTCTCGACAACTAAGCCAGTATCACACCTCTACTATTTTCCTCTGAGCTGCTCTTGTGGACCACTATTATACTGTCTAGAGAGAGTTGATTTCATTCTATTAAGTTTAATTTGATTCCTTAAACCTATTTTTAAGGTGAGATGCAGTTTGTAATCTGGGTTCTTAAAGGGAAAAGTTAAGTCACAAACTGAAATATACTTGAAAGCAAACTTAAAACTTATTCAGATATGCAAAATAAGAGATCTCCCTAAACTTACTAGAAGTAGACACCAAACTCCAGCATTAAAAAAAAAAAAAAACACCCCACACCTCAACTATAGCTGTAACTATAGCTCATCTACAGCTGAAGTCTGCTTTTTTTTCGGGGGGGGGGGGGGGGGGGGAAGGCAGGGAGTGAGAGGAAGCATTCCTGTATTAAGTCTTCTTGGATGCCTTTCTCTCTTCCTGTAAAAGGAAGAGCCAGGAAGTTTCTGAACACTTCCTCCATGCCTTTTTGCAAGACTGGAAAGTAAAGCAGAAGGGAGCTTGAAGTTGCTCAGCCTCTCCTTTCCAAGGAACGTCACACCCGTAAGGAAGATCACGGCTTCCAGTGCAAGAGCACTAGCCTAAGAAAAAACCTCACAGAAGAGCAGAAACAAGGCTTAAAAGACAAAACAGGTTTGGAAGTTAAGACAGTAACAGAAAAGAGCTCCAGCACTACCTCTTACAGCCATATAGAGAAAGAAGAACTATTACTTCCATGCTAGAATTTTACCTATGCTGCAATGACATTACTTATGTAATCTCGTCACAGCTAGTTCTAAGTCAGCTTGTTCAAGTACTGCCAAGCATGCAGACATGTAAACTAGCATTAAAGACTATCCACTCAGCTTCTTGAGATTTCACAGTTCACACCAAACTCCACAAGGCTATGCTAGCGAACCCAGCTTACACAGAGCTATTATTTAGGCATCTTATTCAGACTGCTAATAACCTCTCTCATATGTGTATATATATGCATACACACACAATGAGTGACCACTACGTAGTTCTCACGATAGCTAAACCCTTGAGCTCCCCATTTCATAACTGCTAATTCTCTGCAAAGTAATCATAAAAATACTTAGACTTAATATGTTAACACAGTTACCTCACATCCGTTCCAAGTGATTAAATTATGATATGCTTGTTAAGTCCTATTATACAGCCTCCCACACTCACAATATTTTGTTGATTTCTAAAATATCCATTGCATCTCCAGTCATTGAAGTGTTCTGGCAGTACTAAAGTAGGTAAAAGTGGCTTTGACCACAGAACAGCCTTTAGCACTACGTGCTGTATTGCTACGCTATAATAGTCATGTCAACCAACCCAAAGGTTCCGTTTGGACTGTGTAGACACTGCTATTCCAGGAAGAGATAGCCATGAAAAAGTCAAAGCTAGACAGAAAAAGTAGTAAGAAACTAAGTTCTAAGAAGTATATGAAGTGACATATGAACAAGTGAAAGTTTAACACTTTAGGAACAGTGACTTGCCACAGCATAGCACATCAGTTAGCTCTTCAGAAGCCTTCAGAAAGTAAGTACCTTTCCATATGAGCTTCAGTGAAATTATATTTACTTCATTTTCCTCACCTAAGAAGCTGTTTGGTTCACTGTTCAATACAAACAGGAATAGGTTGCCTAGAATACGATCATCTAAAAAAGCTCTTGTATTTATCATTTTAAGAAATTACAAGTGATTGCTACTATGAACTTGTTTGCTACTAGTAAGAATAGTCACTTAACTGTTCTAAAATTAGTCATTTATTTTTAGCAGAGAGAAAGTGGAGTGCTAGAATGACTTACTAAGATGCATACCATAAGCATGCAGTAAGCAACAAATCACCATTAAGCACTCTTAAGTTTTTTTTAAAACCTACATACTACTCAAAGCCAGCAAAAGAAAAGCATTCCAAAGCACCTGCTTAAGTGCACCAGTCACATAGAGTACAGAAGCTTGTATATGTCCTTTGTTTTGACTGCAGCTTCCTGAAGTTAAAACGCTCATCTCCTATCTACAAAGTTACTGAAACTAACCTAACAAGTTCTGATATAACTGAAGGAATTAGTGTAGGTCAACAGTCCTGCATAGACCTCCTCTACCCCTGGAAAGGCAAACTGGCATAAAAATCCTTAAGTTTGTTGAGGCTGGGAGTCCGTTAGTATCACTCTGAGACACTCATGAACAGTTTTTTTCTTCTCTCTCTCTCTCATTTTAGACTTCCTTAAAAAGAAGTAACATTACAAAAAAAAAGAAGTCAGTAAGTAGAAAGTTATAGTTAAAATGAGTTCCTTCTTTAACATCACCTCATAAGTTCTAAACGTCCTTGCACCATAAAGTCCAGGAGGTGAGGTAGCCTACGCCAATAATTTCACTAGGCTGCTGCAGCTCAGCATGCAAAAGTTGAGAAAACTTTTTCAGAGGACTTGCAAAGTCAGGATAAGTTAAACCGCCAGACTTCTTCGGCTACACTTAAAAGACTTTCTCGTGAAACAGCTTTAATCTATACCCTCTAATAAAACGGATACCGTCACTGAAAAGGAAGGCAACTTATCAGGAGCAAATCTCTGCACCGCGCTTTGAGGTCTGCCCCCAATCTCCCGAGCACAGCCGAAAGAGCATGAAGCGTGCGTTGCCAGCAGCGTGCCAGTCCCTCGTCCAGCCTGCCCTGCTCGGGGCGGCAAGGCAGCTCCCCCTCCGCCCCCCAAACCGGCTCTTCCAGCCTCCCGCAAGACCGATACCGGCCCGGACCCGAGCCCGCCTCCCCGGCAGGGCCGCGGCCGCCGCCTGCGCGCAGGGGGAGGGACAGCGAAGACAAAGTCGCGGCAGAGCAGCCGGAGCTCGCCCCGGAGTTGTTGTTCCGAGCGGGGACGAAGGAGAACCGCGGCCCCGCGGCGGATCCCTCCCTCCCTCGCCCAGCCGGGGGCGACACCAACCCCTCCCGGCCCCCCGCGCCAGCGAGAGGGGCTCGCCCGGCCTGCTCGGCGGGCCCCAGACAAAGGAAGGAAACGGGAACGAGCCGGGAAGAGCAGGGCGAAGAGGAGGCGGCGGCGGCAGCTCCGGCTTCCCCGCACCCCGGACGAGCGCGACCGCCGCATCCTCCGCCAAACTCCGGGCGCTCGGGCAACGGCGGAGCAACCCCGCCGCGCGGGGCGGCGGGCAGCCGACGAGAGGGCGGGGGGGGGGGGGGAAGGAGCGAGAAGGGCGGCGGCGGAGAAGGAGGACCGGTATCTCACCAGGATCCGCTTGAAGAGGTTGCTCTCCTTGGGCGGCAGCGGCACGGACGGCATGGCGCAGGCGGCCCGGGGCGGGCAGCGGCTCGAGGGTCTCGGCTAGCGGGGGCCGGGCCGGGAGGCGAAGGCAGCTGAGGGGAAAGAAAGGGGGGGGGGAAATGCCGATACGAGGGAGGGGGCCGAGTGAGGGGAGGGCAGACGGGTAGGGGACCCCCAAACTCCACGGGACGACGGCGCGACTCCTGCCCGAGCAGCGGCGGCGACTCTTTAACTCATTGGCCTGCGCCGCCCTCCCCGCCGGCTCCCCTCACTGCTGCGCGCGAGCGCGGCCCCTGTGCGCAGCTGCCGGGGAGGCCTCGCTGCCCGACTGACGCTGCAAAATGGCAGCCGGGGTCCCCTGCGCGCAGGCGCACCGCCACCTCGCGCCGGAGGGGGCGGCGGGCGCGGAGCCCCCCCCCCCCCCCCAACGGCGGCCCCCGCGCGCTGCCTGAGGCGGCCCCGTGCGGAGCGGCGCCCCGGACCCGCCGCCTACGCCGCTGCCGCCCTCCCGCTTCTCTCCTTCGCCCTCCCGGCTGGAGGGGCAGGATTTGCTGTTCGCCCTTCCGCCCCGCCCGCAGGGGAGTTACCTGCGAGGGCGGTGCTGGGCGGCGGGAGGCCGGCAGGGGCTTCCCTGAGGGGGGCCGCCGGCCGGGAAGGGGCAGGGGGTCCCAGCCGTTGGCCCCCCCTCCCTCCCGAGGCCCGAGTCATGGCTGCGTCGCAGCCCGCGGCCGTTGGGGCGGCATGGGGCCGGGCTTGCCGCGTTTGGCCTCGAGATAGGGGAGCGAACCGCCTTTGTCTGCTCGTGCGCTGCCATCCCCTCGTCTCTGGCCCCAATAACCTAGATGTTGTGACCGCTGTCTCAGGGGCCAATTCGCGCTGACACGGTAGAGCCACACGGTCGGAAAGCCTAGGAAAATGTTGCTGGAAGAGGACAAAGTGCCTGTGAACCTCCGTTTTTGGGGAGGCTGAGTGCTTGCCATGGTCTGGCTGGTGTTTAAGCAAACCACAGCAAACTACCAGTCGGGCTCTTAGCAAGTATGGCTGTCATCTGCTGCATTAATTCATTTTTCAGGAGTTGATTATGCAAAACTTCCCAGCACCATCATGCATACTTAGAAGTATTAATTCATGGTTTGGCTTCTTTGCCAGAGCAAGTTTAAAGTCATCTTAAAATTAAATTTCCTTCTTATTATTCCCAGGAATGGCTCTTATTCTTGCACAGATTCATTTAAAAACAAACAAAAAAGAAACACGAAAAACACTTGGCCTGGGGCATTTACTTGGAAGGAAAACTGGTTAAATTAATCAAAGTTATAACCAATTAAAAAGACTGTCTTACAGGGGAAAGTATTAGGCAGCCTCAATTAGAATCTCTGTTTATGTAATTACTCTTTGAAAATATTAATTATATTTTGGTATGTTTAAAAGAATTTTGTAATAATGATAGTTATCCACCTTCTATCTTGGATAATTAACATGATAGACATCCACAGTAAAGCAAGAAAACAGTGTATATTACCCATCAGAAAAGTTGTATACTCACACATAAAGTAGGTAACCGTGTGACTATGACAGGTTCCCAGGCATGGCGTCCTTGACTTGTAGGCAGTCACAGGCAGTGCCTCCTTGCTCATGGACATGGTAGGTGCTTTCGTTTTAGGCCAAGTGAGGGAACAACAATACTACGTGCTGTAGTATTTCCAGCATGCTGTTCCCAATTTTGTGTTTTTTCTGCTGTAATGACGTAACCGTTCCCAGCATAGCACAGTATTGAGTATCTGATTTTTTGAAAGCAAGAGTATTGTTGGCAACGATGGCCAACTTGACTTTGCCACGCTGGATCATTTTCAGAGTCTGTTTGTACCACAGCATGTATTCAGCACATTTTATAACCTCCTGAAGCCTTGACTTCATGAACACTAGTTTTCTATCTTCTTAGCAAAAGACATGTCATGCCTTCTGTCAGGTTGAGTAATAGAAAGATGCATCTCCAAGACAGTCAAGCTAATATTGTGCTAGGTGGACCCTTGGTCTGAAGCAATAGCCTGTTCTTAACAGCTAAATGTTTCTTTGTTTCCTGCTGGTCCCAATACTGGAAAGAGCACTGTCTGAAGACAGATTGGTAGCAAGTAAGAGGCAGGGGTTCGATTTGGGTTTAGACATGTGTCTGTATTAAAGATCTGTGTTAACAGCAGCAAGCAAATGAAAGCAAGGAGGCAATAAAAGAATCGTTTGTAGATTCTCAGAGTGGCTCTGTAGTGGCTCAGAGAGAGAATAAACGAAGAAATGAGCTTTTTGGGGCACAGAGTGCTGGTTGAAAGTGAGGTTTGGGAATGCAGTCAAGAAAGCTTTCTCTTGTCATTAAATCCCACTGTGCTGGGCACAACAAAGCTCTCTCTGCAGTCTTTGTTCATTAGCAGGACTGTATTCAAGACGCATACGATTCTGTCACCGGTTTTTCCTGCAATTCAGAAGTCTAAAAGAAGAAACAATCCAGAAGTCTAAAAGTTGACAAACTGAGTCAAAAGGGGGAAGCAATATCAAAGTGATACATACATTATAACAAGCTTGTAATGTTGTGGTGTCCATTGCTTTGCTCCAAAGCTTGTTAACATCAAGGTTTCCATAGAAGATGCGGCACGATGCTCGCGAATTGCTAAGCCCAGTTGGGGCCCCCTGAACAAAAAAGGCCTCCGTGCAAGCATAGGCCTGCCTTCACACCGAGTGCGTTGTAAGCCTGGAGCTCGGTCTGTCTGATTAGCCATTTCTTTACCTCCAGTATCTAAGCCAATAGGCAGCTCAGGATAGCCAAATGTGGGATTTATAAATACAGGCCTGTCGCTGGTGTCCTTCTCACCCCCGCCCCCCCAAAACCCTGCTGCCCTACTGCTGTCACTCCTTCTGCTCCTTACAGCCTGGCGTGGCTGCTCTGCTCGCAGTGCACCCTGCCCCGAGTACCTTGCACCCCATGTGCTTGGTCCTCTCCATCCCCATCGGCAGCTGCTATGGCCATGGTATTATATTATTTATGTAATATATAGTTTAAGGCATCAAAGCAAACTGTAAGGAGAGGGTTGGGGGAAAGCACAGACAGCAGTGGGATTTCCCATCCTTCATACTCAAATCCCTTATTCAATTTTAAAAGCATGTAGGAAATAGAGGGAAAGAGAATATCTCATATGCTTTTAATATGAGATACATGGCATATGTCTTGTACTTGATGATGTATCTGGCAACCCTACTGACAGCGCTGAGTCCAGCCTATGTGTTAGTCACGTGGGTGCTGCCTGGTCTGCTGGCTGGTAGGGAGCACGGAGAATTTGTTAGTCTGGTATTTTCAGACTTAAGTTAAAGAACTCACCAACTAGGCATAACAACAACTGAATCACATTCACTCTTAAGCAGAGGCTTTAACGTAATAACCATTACTGGCTGCAGTTGAGGCAGATGTGATTTTTCTTGGCCTACTCTCTGCTTCTGAAATCCGTATGGTAATTTTCAGTGCATGATCTGCTTACAATTTTCATGTTCGTATTAGCTTCTTGGTTGTCCTCCCATAGTTTACCTTTCCAAAACTTGTAAGTATTAGAATGTATGTTTATATTTAGAGTCCCAATGAAAGGATAACTTTATTATTTAACTTCACTGAGGTGTAATTCATGCTCAAAGAAGAGTGGGGCTTGGTGGGAATGGAGCCTGTACTGCATCTCTCACAGTGCAGCACAGCAGGCTCAGGCCCCAGGGAAGCGCTTTGGAGGTTTCAGGATGCTATTTGCTTGTGGCCCTTTTGTAAATTCGGTCAGCTCAGGGATGGGCCCAGTTTCTTTAAGCACCGGCCTTACCTCTGCGCCCAGGGACAGAACAGAGACAGAATCAGCCCACAGACCTACAAATGAGATTAGCGTCATTTCTGTGCTTGATGAGGTTTGGTCCAAATCTCTCCACTGTCTCACTTTCAGGCCTTTGGAATATTTACCTCACCACACTTTGTTGATGTTAAATGTGCCAACCATCAAATTTTTCCATTTGGTTCATCCCGTTGAAGGACAGTAACCAGGGAAAAAAGAACCTTGCAACACTGTTTTTTAAAGCATTTACAGCAGAGCAGGATTCAAATATGAAAGAGATGGGGGGATTTACTGAAATAGAGCAAACTACAGAAGAAAGAGTGACTTTTTGGTGCAAGTGATGCACCTAAGCGAAACATGAAACAGTTTCAGGCAGCAGAAGTTTTCATCTCAGAGAGGTCTGAAAAAATACATTTTCCTCCAATAACATGCATAGCAAAGAGTAAGTAATTTGCCCTGTTGGGTAATTATAGGTATAACAACTAATGTTACTTAAAGTTTTTTAAAATGTGAAACACTTTAAACAACTATAGTTGTATAATCTGTTTAGTATCTTCTATTGAAATATGCACGCACACGGCATTGTCAAATATACTTTTATTAGGAAGCCGTGACCTATTCAATTAATAACAGTGCGGACGGTTGGTTTTATTCATATTTTATAACTGATGTTTGTCCTTCGTAGCGTGGCAATAATCCCTTTAAAACAGAACCGAATCGTCAGTTACTAGCGTTAACAGATGAACGCTGGGGAACAGAAGTAAAAAAACAAGCAAACAAACAAAAATCCCATCGCTTGTTAGTCCTGCCCTTTTATCCAGAGCATTCGCTGAAATGAATCAAAGCATGTTACCAGTGCTGCTGTGAAGAAGAAAAAAAATATATATACACACACATACACACACACACACAATATATATATATATATATTTATTTATTTATATACACACATTATATATATATTTATATATTTTTATACACACACACATATACATATATATACATACACACACATATAATTTATATACACGCATACATACACACACACACACAGTATCTCTATTTATATACACAGATACATATCTATACATATACACACACACATATATTTGTATGTTTTTATACACACACACATCTATACATACACACACACACATATTTGTATATGTTTTTATACACACATACACACACACTATAGATATATATTTTTTATACACACACACACACACATATGTACATATATACACGCATATATAATATATATTCATATATACTTATGCATGCAGACACGCACACGCACACACACATACAAATTCGGGGGTTAATTGCAGGGGGTAAATAGAAGCTTGCAGGTGCTCAGACTGGTGTTGGGGCGATGCTCGTAAACGTGCCGGGAACCCGGCCCCGGGGGCAGCTGACGCCGGGGCCGGGGCCGGGGCCGGGGCCGGGCGGGGAGGAGGCGGCGGCGGCGGCGGCGGCGGCAGGGGGCCGGGCATGCCGGGAGCGGCGATTAGCGCTCCACTTCCTGCCCGGCGCGGCCCGGCGCGTTGCGGCCTGGTGCCGACGGTGGGGACGGCGGGTCTGAAGCCTGGGTGCCCGCTGCTGCTGCTGCTGCCGCCGCCGCTGCCGCCGCCGCCGCCGGGCCGGGGACGAGGGGCAGCGCCGGAGGCGGGGTCGGGGCCCCTCGCGGCTGCCTCGTTAGGGAGAATCGGGCCGCGGGGGTTGTTAAGGCGGGCAGCGAGGCCTGGGAGGCATGTTTGGAGGTAGGGGTGTGCGGGTGTCCCGCGCAGCTCTCTGTTCTCACCTGCCTGCGTCAAATCGGTTGCCGGGCGTTAACAGCATCTTGGATTATCAGACGCGGCTTTTAAAGAGCCTCTTGAAACCATCGTGGCATTGAGAAGTGCTGCCTGGAAATTAAACTGTTAGCTAATAAGAAGTTAATTAGCGGTTGAGAAGTTAGTTAATAAATTCATAAGGCAATTGCTGTTGTCTTTTCTGATGTACCCGTTCCAGTTTGTGATGCAGCTGAGCTGCCCACAGGGTAGTTGTGTCGCGTAAAAAAAACTGACTAAGAACAGGTTTGAAAAGCATTTACAGATAGTCTGCTCTTTATAGCTCCCTGAAAGTTTTATGTATCTTTATTTCTGCACAAATGTCCTGAGACCAAAATCTCCATTAAGGAGGAGATAGCTTTTTAAAACTTATTGAACAAAACAAAGCTATACTGAAGTTGTGGACTTCCTTGAAGGTCTGAGTCACACAGTTGTTTAGCGTCTTGGGGCATTAAAAACAAAAGAGTTTGTTTTGGAGAGCTCAGGCAGAACTCTACTGCGAGTTAGTCGAGTTAGTCCTTAGTTAAGTACATCTCTTCTTAATTAAACCATTAGTCCTGTTAGTGCTGCTTGACATCTGACAGGAGATGATGGGCCACGCCGAACTGAAATCGGTAGGAGCAACCCCATTGACATCAGCGGATTTGGGCTTTTTTGAATGAAGTCCACACGTGGCCCTGTGGAACAAAGTCCAGGATTGTGGAGGACGAACCGATTTGTGCTTTTTGCTTTTGTTGCTGTGGTGGGGGAAGCGTGATCCCTGCGCTGCGGTTGCTTTTCGTCACTAGAACAGTCCATGGGAGGGTACTGTCGGCTTTCTGTAAATCAAAGTAGTCGTGAAGTTGTCGCTGTGGGTCTGACAGCACTTACCAGCCTGGGGAATCAGGGGAAGGTGCAGAAGTAAAACAAAGGCCCTTCCTTCCCTCTCTAGCTCTTTCAGTTCCTGCGGGCAGTAGAACAAATAACTGGGCAAGCAATTTGGAACACGTTGGTTTTTACTGTATATTGCTGTCATTGTCGGGCAAATGGAGGAGAGTAAATAGATGAGGAGAGCTGTCGAGATGAGTGCTTAGAATGTCATAGTAATGTGTTAGTAAAATGCCTGAAGATGTACGGAAACTCTTGTCACTAATGAGTAAAAAGTCATTGTGTCAGGAAATTGAAATGTGTGCTTAAGGAGACCCTGTTGCAAAAGATTACTATTTTCCGAACTGACTTTTTTCTGTAGAAGTTGGTGGACAGAGGGGATTGTGGTACTGGCAGAGATATTAAGGAGTGCTTCCTTATTCATTAAACCTTTTCTACATGAATAGTCTTAGAGTAAGAGTGACTTACATGAATGCAGCAAGCAGGTTTAGACCTCTTGGTAGATGCTTGGGCATCAATATCAATTTTTACAATCTGATAAGAATTCAAAGCATAGTTTGTGAGGTTGATGATGTACAATGCTATGATGTACACTGAAGAAGACAGACCTGTCCTAGAGCAATAGGCATAACGAGAGGCTATGTCCTCCATACCTGAGGGCTAGGTTTGTCAGAAAAACAGAGGGATTATATTTCAGAGGAGTTGCTTCTTATTCCCTTTTCTTAATGAAAATATTTGTCTCTTATTTGTATATCACGGAAAGGAGTACACAGGGAACATAAAGTACTGCTCCCATGTCTTACACAGCATTAATGCATAGGTGAGTAACTTCATGTGCATGAATAGTCCCCTTGACTAACCTGTTGCAAGATCAGCCCGATACTACAAATGTCCACATGCCCAAATTACTTCCTGTTGCAGTAGGGAGCAGAATTTTGCACAAAAATATCGGCACATTTCATACGTTCTCTATATAGAATTATGCATCTCTAGTATAGATTTTTCTTCTCAATCGCATTGTTCTTTTGCCAGTAGAGTGTGAAATGGTTGGCTTTTTCCAATGAGATGTGTGGCAAAATTAAGCTACTGTCTGTACTGTCTGCAGCACCTACAGTAGAGCTTCCGTAGCATAAGTAAATTATTTGGTGAGGTGAGGGAGATTTTTTCCAACCCTCAGTCAGTACAACTGTGCTGACATTCTTTGCCAGTTTAAACCAGGGCTAAAGTAGGTGGGATGGTGGGACTATGCGTTGAGCCTGATACAGCTTTTGAAAATAGAATGTCCCCTTTCCCCAGATAATAAAAAATAGCCCATGTACTGTCTACTTTTAATTCCAGGTGGTGGAAAAATAAGACACAAAATGAAACCTCTCCAAAGTGTCTGGCTTTTCAGGAGCCTGCTTACTAAGCGCTGCTGTCATGGTCAGCTCCACAGCTGTCCTCTTCCTTCTGTCGCTAAGAGGATGGGTTATGTGATGGGACTGCACAACTGGAGGTCAAAATCTTTGTTAGACACAGCTAGATTCACTCTGATGTTTAGCAGTCGGCTTAGGAAAAAACATCAGGATTCTCATGCACTGTGGAAGCATGAGTCTATGCAGAAGTACCTAGAAACTCTAAGCAAGGAATACCAGCGGCTTAGTCATCTGTTAAATGCTGGCTCAGTAAATGACTTTGAGGAAAAATCCCTGAAGAGAAGACATGCTGATCTGTCTCCAATTGCAACTGTATTTCAAGAAATCAGAGAGGCAGAAAGAGAGGTTCAAGAGTTAGAAGCCATGTGCAAAGGTAAGGATAATGCGTTTGTTCCCCACCACCACCTCCAAAGTAGTGGCTTTGCTTGTGATAAGCTCTACCGCCTGGCCTTTAAGAAAGGCTTTTAAGTAAGAGTTAAGCTGGCCATGGAACCTCTGTGGTCATATCTGTTCCTGGGAGCTTACGTGCTGCTAAAGTTTTCTTGATCCAACCGCTTCCTTTCGTTTCACCTCACCTCGTTTCAGTCTGAGGTCTTATTACAGCTGTTCTGGGAAAATAGGGACTATCTGGACTCTCAGGGCTATGTGTCTAGAAGAGATAGTTTGGAAATGTTTCTGTTTTAAGGTTATTTTTTGATGGAACCAACAATAGCATGAACTGAAGGAAAACACTTTGGTGAGTCCAATGTATTTGACAAGTGCAGACTTAATCTGTGTCATTTAAAACAGGTTCTATCTAGCCAGCTCATAGATACTTATCAAGCAAATTAAGTGGACTTTCAACATTAGATGCTAATTTGTCACCTTCTAATTTAAATGGCAAAAATTAATACTTCTTTGGAGATATTTGAGAAGTCGTTAAGTGGAATGAAAATTTATGATTAACATAAGAAGCATGTCTGGTGCTTTTCAGTGCAAAGTTGCAGTAGAAGTTGGGGTAAAAAATAAAAAAACAAATGTCCGTGTTGATACTGATCAGAAAGGAGAGAGTACATAGAGAGTAAAAGTAACTTACAGAATAAGTAAAGGTGCAATGTTTCGGCAAAAGTCATTCAGTTACAAGTGCAAATTAATAGAGGGAGATAGTGCCCTGGAGAGAAAGGGCTTACATTAAAGAAGTGAAGCAAGAGTAAACCAAAGGAAAGGAGAAATGGATAGCCGATGGCTGTAAGTGGAAGAGGATGAAAGGTCACACAGTGTATCTCAAAGAAGAGACCAAGGCATACCAATAAAATGGTAACAGCCGTATTGCCATAAAGCTGATAAAAATGCATCTGCTTTAGAAAGGTAGAAGATATTTATATTCTTTAGTTTTGGAAATGAAAGGGTATGTTCATGCTTTTGAAAAAAATCATGATTTTAAAACTATTTTATTCCTCCCGACTCTTTTGCTATTCTCCAAGTGGAGAGAAAGATGAAAAGAAGCAAAGATGAGGAGGGACAAACACTGAAAGCTGGAAAAGAAATGTTCTTGGAAGAATTAGAAAGTGTTAAAACTGTGGAAAATTCATACTTCAGTTTAAAAAGGCTGTTCTTGGATCAAAAAAGATAATGAAAAATTTTGGGCCGTTCCATAAATTATGATGTGGATGGATGAAGTGAGTTAGCATTGCAGGAAAGAAAAAGAGAGTAAGTGGAAGAAAAACCTCAGCCAAGAAGCTAATTAGATAGGGCTCAGTTATACTCTCTATGCTTTCTGTCGTGTGGCCCGGTTAAAACATAGGTCTCCCATTCATTTGACTGTTGTTTGTTTTCTGTTTAGAGCCCTGACTGAGCCTCTTCTCCCTCATACCTGAATTCCTCACAATTGCTGTTGGACTTCGTTCTAGCCACACTCAATGAGGCAGGAAAATATTATCCCCCGGTTTGTCACTGGTGATGGGGTAGATCAAGTGAATTCTGAAAAGATGAGGTTTGCAGGGAGGTAGGAATGGGACATGGATCCCTTGAACCTCAAACTAGTTGGTGCCCGCCAGACCGTTCTTCCATCTCTGCTCACGCTATGTAGTTTTTTACTGTTTAACTAATCATTAACAATGCTTTATGGATTACCCAGAAGCCTTTGATTTATTTTCATCTTGTACTGATCCTCCATTGTGTACAGAGGATGCCAGGCTCCCCTTTGATCAGCCATCTTTTATTTTGACTCACTCCAGTATGGCTTTCTTGTACTGAGGAGTCCATGGCTTTCTTGTACTGAGGAGTCCATGGCTTTCTTGTACTGAGGAGCCCCAAACTGGACGCAGTACTCCAGGTGTGGTCTCACAGGTGCCAAGTAGAAGGAAGGGAATTTCCTTAAGCAAATCAAACAGTTGAAGTGAGGTCTCCCACATCCTGGTGGCTTGAATCCACACCTCCCACATCTCATTGATCTCTTGAATAGCAGGGGACAGAGGGTTAGAAACCACACTATTACCACCATGTTTATATTATTTTTGTTCACCTTAATGAGTTGGCTACAAACTGTTTAATATGTGGGTGTTTCTGGGCACATGCAGAAATCAAAATTTTCATTGCCTGAGAAATTGTGATAAGGGAAACTGAGGCAGTTGTTGTTCCCAGGCATGTATTTGACATATTTTATCAAATCTATTTGCGGATTTGGCCCTGGACTGTCAGTATGTGTCACATAATTGTCAGTTTGTTATAACTGACAGTGAGTAACTGTTGGGTGGGACTGACTTCTGTTTGCTGCAGGCTTTGAGCCTTCAGCTAGAGCTTCAGAGGTACGAGATTTTGTGCCTCCCTTCTAGTCTGCTACTACTTCCACCCCTGAAAATAAGATCAGTTAGAAGTATGCATCCTGGCTTAGGGTGTTCTTGTTTGTTATTTCATGCTGGGAAGCTGGAACGGCATGCACTGCCAGCTTTTATATGCTGTATTGCATGTCTTTTGATAGCTGTCTTACAATTTGCTCTAAGCTAAGTGAGATTGGCTAACGTCTGTTCCTATTGTTGGAATTTAGAGCTAGACAACAGAGATGAGAAACAACTTCTAGAGCTTGCCTTAGAAGAGAAGGAAATCCTTGATAACAAAATCAACACATTGTGCAGAAAGGTGAGCCGGAGGTGAAATTACACAGCTTTGTAAATAAAAATGTCAGAAAAATGCTCCTTTGTGGTCTTACCAACAGCCTATGACACGTGCGTTTAATAAATCAGAAGTCCAGCTTCTTATATTCTTCCCAAAAAGATGTGGCAACATTAATTATTAGTAAACCTCTCACTGACAAATGCATCTTAGAAGCTCATTATTTTAGTCATTTTTGTTTGCTTGCTTCTCTGTCTCTAGATGCTGAAGGGGATATATTAAAAAAAAAAAAAGTGAATCTGTGCTGTTGAGACCTGGCGTGACATCCTAGTAACTATTTATGGCAGTGGAGTACGTTCTTGAAAAGATTTCTAATTGAAACTTTCAATCTTTCATTTTTGTTTCAGCTGACAGCATCCCACGAATGGGGAAATTCATTATAAACAGAGGAGCTGAAACGATTGAGTGGAAAGCTCTGTGTTTGGGCTCACTTCTATGTTCAGATTAAGATAACAGGAAATAGAATCTTCTGAAAAATAAGATCAATATTTGTGTAAAAAAAATGGCTGGTTTATAGCTAATAACTTCATGTTCGCAGGTAGTTGGGGCTGGAGTGGGTGATCTGACATGGTTTTGTGGGATCAAATTTTCAGCTAGCTTTCCTGTGGATGCAGCGGCATATCCTATTTCCACCCTGACTGCACTGAGCTGCAATAGCCATTAGGCAGTTTTTACCCCCAATTACTAGTTTACCGATAGAAATCTGTGATTATGTGTGCTCAAGCTATGGTAATTGCGAAGGCTGGCTATAAATTTGGTTAGAAGGAGATCCAGAGTGATGAAGGAGATAGTGACATTCTTTTTTTCTTTTTTTCTTTTTTTGCCCCTTTTCAGCTTTTCCAGATTCTAGTGCCAAAAGAAAAGTATGATGGAAGTCATGTCATATTAGAAGTGACAGCTGGCAGAACAACTGGAGGTCAGAAAGTCACTGCAGTAAAGATTGCTTCAAATCTTCATCCAACTTCTTAAGGCTCTTATGGGTTATTCTTAATGTATTGTTACACTTTAATGATATAAAATAGCCCTATCTAAAGAAGAGTGTTAATCTGTCTAAGGACCATGGTTATAGTCGCAGCTAAATCTAAAAAGTGGTGGCTGCCATTTTATGATTTGCTATTTATGTGGTAGTGCCTTTATATTTTTAGGTGACATCTGCCAACAGTTCACTAAAGAAATGTTTGAGATGTACCAGAACTATGCGGACTATAAATGTTGGACCTTTGACATTCTGAACTATACACCGGCTGAGATAGGTACAGTAATTCTTCAGACGCTCCTCCAAGACGACTAAATTAAAAGCTGTGTTTTTGTGCTATATTTATCACACGCTATTTGTCTCTATAGGTGGCTTGCATCATGCAGCTGCTCAGATTTCAGGACGTGATGTCTACAGGCATCTGAAATATGAAGGAGGGACTCATCGAGTCCAACGAATCCCTGAGACGGGCCTATCGTCAAGAATGCAGCGTATTCACACTGGGACAATGTCAGTTATTGTCCTCCCTCAGCCAGAGGAGGTAAACTGTTAATCAGGGCAGCAAGGAGGTGTTTCCCTGCTCATCCGTTTTGGCACTGGAGTAGGTGTTATTTAAAACCGTGTTACTGTTACTGTTTTGGGATTTTATTGGTACCCAAGTGCCTTGTGCAAATCTGAGCAAGTAAACCACAAGCTCAGGCAGTAGTCCTTGGCTCTCTGTCTAGCTAAATGGTTCCTTACATGTTTAAATGGATCATCAGAAGTGACTTTGCAGAGATTTGTGCTTGCCTGAAGTGGAACGTAAATCAACGATCATTTCATTAAGCATTCCAGCTCCAAGTCAGTAGAAAACTGACTTGCTAGGAGTAAACCAATTTTAAATTACGTAATGTATTAAGACAGGAAATATAGCCAAAGAAATATTCAGTGTTGCATAGTAATGTGATTCAGCAGCAGAAATCCTTCTTTTTTTTTTTTTTCATTTAAATTATTAGCGTCCTTCTCTGCTAAATCAAGGACAGTATGCTTTGCATTTGAATGAGTGTGTTGGCAAGTCTTTGTGAGATCTCACAGATACTCAACCAGCAATTTAAACACAAAGTAACCAAAACCAGATCTGGTAGGTTTTTCCAGCAAGTTCTCTTGCTTCCTTGCAACATTGTTCGGATCTGAATGTTCCTTTCCCATCCACCGAGCTCAAACTATGGTCCAGGTCATCATGGACTCCTATTTCCGCTGCTGCAATCCTGTTTTGGATCTGGATACGCCCAGTTTTCCTCAGTTAGATGTTTTTAAGCGCTGCTGTAAAAATCATTCAGGCTTGACTTGTTGAACAAGAACCTCGCACTGCTGGTTAGTAGTTGTTTTTGATGATTTGCTTATTTTTCACTTTCCTTGCCAAAGCTATTTTTACAAGAACTTGTTAATTTTGCTTTGGTTTTTTATGTCCCCCTCCCCTTGTTTTGTGAAGGACCTGGAGTACAGCTCAAAAAAAGAAAAAAAAGAAGTGAAAGTATTATGCTTTGCAGGCAGAGATGTTTGCTGCTGCATTTCTTTTAGGTGTAATAATTCTTTTAAAAATACCAATTTAAGTAAAGTGATTACAGTTGTAGAGGACTAATTTTGGAAGAGAACTGAGAGCAGATTTGAAAAGACTTTCAAAAACATATTAGGGTGAGCAGAAAGTAATGATTTGCTTTCATTCTAGGTTGATATTAAAGTGGATCCCAAAGATTTGCGTACAGATACATTCAGGGCCAAAGGAGCAGGAGGACAACATGTTAACAAAACTGATAGTGCTGTGAGAATTGTACACCTTCCCACAGGTAAGTCTGGCTGTATTTTGTGCTTCTAATCACTTTCAAAATCTGAATCCTCAAACGAAAACTTAGGATCCTGCAAGTTCTCTCTTACAGGGAGTTTGTGGGCTTGATACTGAAAAAGGTAGTCGCCCCTTCTCCTGCTACCCGTGTTCTAGCAAGGCAATGAATGAGGAGGGGAGTATGCACCAGCAGCACGGCGGTCAACCTGCTGCTCTCATGCCAGTTTTGTCTTCAGAGCGTCTGTTTAAGAAGCAGACTGTCTTTGAGAAATGAAAGACAAAAAGGAGGGACCACCAGATGGAAGATGTAAATACTTCCTGCTGAGTGCTCTATACCTTCAGCTGTAAGGGTCAGTGGCAACTGAGGGTGCACGTTGCCTAGCTGGAACCTGGGTAATCACAGGCCTGAGAAGGGAGACATGAAGATTTTCATTCAGTAGTAGATAAACTATCCTATGTTGAGTGGCAACGTGAAGGTATACTAATGGGAAGATAATGTCTGTGCTGGACCTCTCTGTCTTTCTCAGGATTTATTTTTAATGAAATTCACTGGCTACTATTTTTCCGGGTGCAGAATCTTTTTAGGCACGAGAGATTCCAATGCTGATGTGAAAACTGTTGTTTACTCTATGACTTTTTATTTCAGAAATAAAATGTGAAATAAAAAAAAATACTAATTCTCTCTTTAAGGTCTCTTTTTTTATTGCTTTATTTCACTTTAAGTCTGTTCCATATTGCCTTGACAGCCTTCTCTGCTAGAATAATGAATTTTCCAGTCTCTGAGAGCTTATCTAGACTAAGATGTTTAAAACCCGTGTTACACTCTTTTAAACGTTTTAGACTATGCTGATTACATTTTCAACATGAAATAGCTAATTGCAGTGAACCCCTGTTTTCTGAAGGTAATGTCAGAAACTTATATGCTTCAGGAAACTGTAAAATCTCCCAGGCTTTTCTGTAGCAGTGAACACCGAAACCCCTGGTGGAGCTGAGAATAGTTAAAAAATTTACTAATGGTTTTGGCCAGTGAGTTAAAATGACTTTTTATGTTGCGGCTGATAGGCCTACTAGCAAGCACTTTAGAAGGTTTCATTTGCCTAATATGTTAGAATTAATTTTGTTTGTTTGTTCTTTGTTTTAATGGCCCTTTGATCCGTGCTCTCTTAAATTCTTCTACAAAGGACTAACAGTTGAGTGCCAGCAGGAGCGATCACAGCAAATGAACAGGGAGATAGCCCTGCGAACACTGAGAGCTAAGCTGTACCAGCAGATGATTGAAAAACAACTAAGCCAAGAACAGAGTGCCAGAAAACTGCAGGTGAGAACATGTGATTAATGACATCTGGGGGGGGGGTGCTGTGTTGTAATTTTGTTGCTGATCGTTTTGAAAAGTGACAGTGGCAGAGTGTGTCAGTGTGCATGTCAAACCAGGTGCGCTTACAAAGGAGAATCTTCTGTGTTAGCATGTAAGTCTGCCTTAAAACGGTAAGTCTGTTTTTTTACTTACCCCCAGTGAAACCTAGTGTCTACTTCTCAAGTAATGGAAAAAGAGTTTTTAGTGAGACTGTAGCTGTAATTATCAAAAAGCTAACACGCAACATGATGGGCTAACAACAGGATCGTGGGCAATGTGCTCTCGGTGACCCTGCTTGAGCAGAGGGGTTGGACTAGATGAGCTCCAGACGTTCCTTCCGACTTCAACTGTTCTGTGTTGTAATGAATGTCTCTGTTAGGGCCGCATTATACAATCGGAGCAGTAGTAAGGAGTTTTTTTCTCAAGGAAAATTGGGATAAGAAGTCTTCAGAGCTGTATTTTAATCCAAAACAGTTTTTGATAAGATCACACAGAAATAAGAGTAAATAAACAATCTCACCACTTCACAGTTACGTAAGTTTATTATTTTCTATTGTTTAGGTAACTTTTTAAGGAAGAAACAACTTCCATAAAAGTTACCTGAAGTTACACTGCAGACTGTACTTTTCTCTGAAAATGTGCTATCATTCTTTTCCTGTCCTTTGAACATTTTGTTGTTTACAGCGTAAACTTCTACAGTGATCAACAGAAATAAAAATACTTTAAAATAGTGGAATTCTTCCAGCTCAGCTACTTAATCACTCATTTCAGATTGTATTTAAGTGTATTGTTCTTGCAGACTAACTCAGTCATTGTAATCTGCAAGCCATTTATCTTCTGTTAATAATTTTACCTTGAGAGTTTTCAAAGATGCAGAAAGGAGTTAGGTGTACATTTATATTAATATTACAGAAAATTAGGAGAAACCAGGATACATTAAATAAATTCCTCGTTTTGAAATGTAAAAGTAGGTGCAGATGAAACTTTCATAAAAAGCCTATTGAATCAGACACCCATTTCTCCAAGCAGTTTTGAGCATTTAGTTCTCCATTTTAATAAAGCAATCAGTTGGGCAACAAAGCTCTTATTTGGAATTCTCTTTTAAAACTTTTATGTTTGATTGCACTCCTTCATTTGACCACTAGAGGACTGCTGTCTGTATTCTTAATTTGCTCCTCTTTTGATGTTAGTTTCTTTCGGCCAAATATAACTGCTTTGCCACCCTTCTGTGTAGTACCCTTTGACTGTGCTACTTCTATTATTAATGGTGCCTACTCTCATTATATTTTGTAGGCGTTGCAACACCCCAAAAAAGAAAAGAACCATCTTACATGTTTGAACTAATGACACGTGGGGATGTATGTATCTCTTGCCTTACATGACTGCTGAGACATACGTAATTCTTCCAGCTACAGAGCTAGAAAAGAAAAGTGTGCTAGAGGATATTAAAATTTGATCTGTGATATAGAATAGCAAATAATACAATTTAATGAGAGCACAATTACCAGAAAAAAGTCTGAAGTCAGTGATCACTAGGTTTGTCGGTAGAACAGTTTGAACTATTACTGTTTATTTGAGGCATGCTGCTTTATAAGATATTATTTTATTAAAAAAAAAAAAAAATATATATATATATAATAGTTTTTTTTTTTTTTTTGCTGTTTTTCAGTTGGGAACAAGAGCCCAGGCAGAGAGAATTCGTACTTATAATTTCACCCAAGACAGAGTCACTGACCACAGGATCTCGTATGATGCACGCAATATCAAGGTAACAGTTGCTTGTGAGAGCTTTAAAAGATAGATACCTGTGTGTACCATAAGCAGAAAAAATTAACCTTGTGAAGACAATTTAAAATGTATCAGGAAATTGGGTGACCATCTATGCACTGACTGAACATCATAGACTTAGAAAGGTTAAGCTTTTTTTTCTGTCTGGGTGATGCGGTATACTGTTAAAGATGGCCTGCAAAGGAAATCCAGCAGTTGGGCTAGTTCTGTGTATATTTTTCTCCTACTGCAGATGAAAAATGATCGAAAGTGTAAAAGTCTAGTCCTCACTTGTACACTTCAAGAGTCCCTTGGCCGAACAGAGCGAGTAAAATTTGAGATACTTGGAGCTTAATGCAACCAAAAAAAACACTGACAAGAAGTTCTTTTTTTTTTTTTTTTTTAATTAAGCCACTGGCTCCTCCTCCCTTTAATGTTAGAGGGAGAAAAGAAAAAAGCTTTTCTTTATGGTTGTCTTGCAAGCCACAGTTGAAAGGAAAATGAGTGCTTTCATTTTAAGGTTATCTGATATTTTGAGTAAAATTCTATATATTATTGAAACTTTATATTTTCTACAGGGAAACCAATATCCAATAATGTATTTTTGTGTATTAAAGTTATGGACGATATTTTAAATTTTAGGATAAAACTTAGGAAGACCCCCCCCCTTTTTGGGGAGCTTAGGTTACAGCTTTACTATAACCTTACTGTATCTTCAGAGAACACAGACCATACTGAATATGGAATGTTTCATATTTGATGAAGCAGGGAACAGGTATACTAATATCCTAATGGAGGAGAATGGGGAAAAGTTCTATGATTGCATAAAAAACTACTTTTGTGGGTCCAGCTTTTCACTTACTTAGTGTTGGAAACTTGTGCCGTTTCTTATTATTGAATAAAACTTTGGAGCAAAAAACTGTCCAACACAAGTTAGTTAAGCTTTCCTTGTAAAAGAAACCAGTTCTTAGCGTGAGCGACAATATTGGAACTAGGTCCTTCAATCCCCAATTGTTCTTGCTAAGGGAGAATTCATGTAAATACATAGATTGCAAAAGCATGACAAGCAGGCACCAGTAGCTCCTTTTGTTGGTGCCAGGATCAATGTGCCTTTCAGAGGCAGCCAGTAAAAGTCATGCTGCTGTGTACCACGCCATGTTGCTTTCACATGGGGGAGCTGCACAGACTGGCAAATGGGTGAGTTAAGATAAGACTCCAGGCAAAGTGTGTTCCAGGAACTCCTCTTTTGAGTAGTCAACATTTCAAAATTCTATTGGTGTACACTCAGTAATGCTTATATCTGCTGTTATTTTTTCATAGGAAATTCTAAGTGGGAAAGAAGCACTAGATAAGCTAATCAACAGACTGCTGGAGTTTGCGGAGATAGAAGCTCTCACTGAATATCTAGAAAACTTGCAGTCTTTGGAAAGAGGAGGGTCCTGAAGACGTTTTGCACAGTTAAAGCAGAAATTTTGCCTTCTGTAGCAAAATAAAATGGATGCATTTGTTAGATAATAGATTGATTAAAATCTGTGTGTCTATCTTTAAATATGTGTGATACAACCTTTTAAATTTTGGCACAAACAAACTCAACGGGTTGAATTCTCTCTGTCTTGACAATATGGCTTTGGTAAGCCAGACCCTCTCTTGACCATATTGCAGCTGGACAGGTTGGATGATGGAGCAGAAGAAATACCATGCAGTGCACCTGGTGTGTCCCCATCCCCCCCATTAAACTACATGGACACTGCGAGTACGAGATGTTTCTCTCCAGGTGAAAAAGCACTAAGCTTCCCTAACACAGTCTAGAATCTGGCCTCATGAATCATACTTACTTCTATCCATCCACTGAGTGAGCTCCTTAAATGTAGTCTTTTAAATAACTGTATTATGGCTTTTTTTGTTTTTTTTTTTTTTGAATGAGTATACATACAAAAGCAAAGGTAGCAATCTGGGGAAGAGTCCAGAATCTTAAGTGATACACCTTTCAGCCTTCTTGCAGACATACTTGAGACAGGTTAGAGTGGGTCTGGACCACATGCTGCAATATAGTGTAAAAAAAAAAAACCCTTTATATAGCTTCAAGTTAAGTTGACAAGATTCTGGAAGGAGTTTAGCAACAGTAACTGAGAAGCAGGAAGCTACCTATAGAGAAAATTAATTCATAGTGGAGATGTATTACAGCAAATAAGATAAATCTAGACTTCAACTAATTTCTGTCTAGATACTTTTGGGAACGTGTGCTGTTACTGAGGGGCAGCCAGATCACTTCAGAGCACTTGTCTTTAATAGGACTTGCATTCATATTTTCACCTAAGCTTGTATTGTGCAACATGCTTACGGCCACGTACGTGTAGGCAGTCAGTAGTCACATGTTTAACATTACACAAAAATATGTAACTGCATTGCTGAATTGTGCTAATTTGGTAGATGAATGTATTCTCCTTTTATCCTGCTATTCCCAAATTGTGTTGTGAAACTGCTTTTATTTTTCTGTACAGTCTTTTGGAAGTAAGGACTCAATTCATTGTTGTATTCACACATTTTTGTAATCATGCATGGACATGAAAAAATGTCCATGTATTTTAAACAAAGAAATTATTTCAATACTCCATTCTTTTAAATTAAGCAGTTTTTACTACTGTATTTATAACAAAAAATAAGTTGTTCTTTTAACTTTATTCAGATATATTAAGAAGTGCAGAGTTTGTACCAGTTAGAAAGCAGGAAGATTCTACTCAGTTTCTCAGTTCTGGAGTTATTTTCCAATAACACCAATTTTGGTGTATTTGCACATTCTTACCAGCAAATTCTGTCAGTGAATTTTTGACTTGCTTCAAACAATTACAGAAGTTTTTTTTTTTTTTTTAATCAATCAGGAAACATTATCATGGGACTTAGTCATTTACACATTTGAACACTGACTACTCACAGGAAACAGTTCAGAAGAAAAAATACGTGCAGGAAGATACGAAACAGCTATATTTATGTAGTGCTGACAGACTGCCAATAACTAATATGATCAGCTGTTGTAGGAGAGTATGCAGTTAACATGCTTATCCAATTAACATGCTGTTTTAGCTCACTTTGCAAATCGATTATTGATGCAGATATTATGCAAATCAGTTTATTTTACTAATTATATATCTTGAACAATCTTAGACATTTCTTATAAAGTGAGCATTTAAAATGATCAGATTGTATTTCTAGTATTAACGCTTATGAAGAACCCTATAGAATTACTTTAAAAATGAACCTCACCTATGTTATTGGAAGGGAGAGATGGTGATGTTTTCACTGCAGGAACTTAGGGATACTTCTGACTAAATTGATTAATTTTATTTAGCCCCTCTTTGTTGATAATTTTTTTATGCACAGTGATGAGAAAGGGAAAAGCAGAAGACAGCTCTACTCTGCTGCTTGATTTCTGCTGTCCCCAATGCAAGCAGTGAAGTTTATCAGCTAAACCCTTTCTTCCAGCCTGTTCCAGGTCTTTCTGAAGGATCTTTGTCTTGCTAAGATTATCCCGCGATTGCTCATACCTGAATATGAGACAGCAAAATTACAGTGTTGTGCTCAGTTACAAAAGAGACTTTGTACACAACGTTTCTGCTTCTACTGGAGGTCATTGGCTGCAACATTTGGTTTTACAAAAAGCATATATATTTACTTCTCCTAGCTGTCAAAATATTATTTTAAACCATATTTTATTCCAAGTTCTTCCACCTCAGTGGAACATTCCAGTGTTTCTATGGAATATAAACGCTGAGAGATTGTGACAAGGTGTAGATGTGGGCTGGATTTGTACTTGTGGGAGGGATGGGGGAGTATAGCTATGCCTTCTATGAAGCATTTTCAAGATGAAATACTCTAAATTTGGGTTTCAGTTCCTACAGGCAACCGTGATTTTCAGCAGCGGCGAGCAGCTTATAACGCCCATTACCTTCAGTGGAAGTTTTTGAACTTGCAGTGCCTAGTAATGCTATCCTTGTTGCCAAGTCTGCAGGTGGCTTAAATCTATCAAATTACACTACTGGCAGGAAAAATGGTGATCCCAAGCTACAGGGATGAAAGGGAAAATGGTTACTCAGAAGGAATCAAATAGCTTCTTGAGACAGCAGTGCTGTTCATAGTGGAACAGAGCTCAAGCAGCATTGTTTGATAGAAACAGCCTTACCCCAGAGCTTCACATTTGGTTGTAAAATAGAGTGACAACAAACAGAACAAAATACTTGCTTTCGCACCCACTGGTCTGGCTTCCTTTCACAACCATGAACGTACGTTACCCAGACCTTCCACACTGATGTAATGTTGTAACTGATAAGAGTCACTAACTTTATCTTTCTGCTCTTCAACTCCTGTTGATTTGCAGGAAACATAATTCTGGCTTTGACCTTCTCTCTTTTCCCTGTTGAGGTCTATGGAGTGGCAGTGCCTGACCCAGCAAAGAAGGAAGCCAGATAAAAGCTGCACCTGGGAGTAGTCCTGGCACTAAAGACACTGGCTGAGCTTGTGAACTCTGAAAGCACACGGGCCACTGAGTCATGCTAAGGGTCATACAACTGTTGTAGTAATTATCTCATAACATTTCTTTGCAATGCATAAGGAGAGAGAAGGAATTCTCTCTCCTTAGAGAAGCTCTAATTAGGGCTTCATAAGGCAAGACAATCTGATGACAAGGAAAGCATAAAATAAAATCTATCAAACTGTATGTCATCTTGTCATTTATCAGACTTTACAGGATTCCAAAATTTTTGAGCTTGAATCTTCTTCCAGGAAAGTGGAGGTGGCTTATTGCTGCTCTGCTGAATCCCAGCTCATTAGCAACAACTGCCCATTCAAAACCCTTTTGCTTGCTAGGTTATCAGTCAGATTTCAGGTTATCAACAGCATCCTACCCTCAAAGGAACTCACGTTGGTTTATGTATCAGGAAAAGTTGTGTCATGCATATGGATCCAAGTCAAGGAGTGGTTCATTTGCTATGTTACACAGAATCACAGAACAGGTTGAGGTTGAGGTTGGAAGGGACCTCTGGAGATCGTCTAGTCTAAGCCCCTTGCTCAAGCAGGGTCCTCTAGAGCCACGTTGCCCAGGATCGTGTCCAGATGGCTTTTGAACATCTCCAAGGAAGGAGACTCCACTACCTCTCTGGGCAACCTGTTCCAATGCTCAGGCACCCTCGCAGGAAAGAAGTATTCCATATGTTGAGATGGACTTTCCTGTGTTTCAATTTGTGCCCATTGCCTCTTGTCCTGTCGCTGGGCACCACGGAGAAGAGGCTGGCCACATCCTCTTTACACCCTCCCTTCAGATATTTTAATAAATTGATACAATCCCCCTTCAGTCTTCTCTTCTCCAGGCTGAACAGGTTCAGCTCACTCAGCCTTTCCTCATAGGAGAGATGCTCCAGCCCCTTCATCATCTTAGCAGCCCTTTGCTGGACTAACTCCAGTATCTCCATGTCTCTCTTTTGCTGCAGAGCCCAGGACTGGACCAGCACTCCATGTGTGGCCTCACCAGTGCTGAGTAGAGGGAGAGTTATCACCTCCCTCCACCTGCTGGCGATGCTTTGCCTAACGCAGTGCAGGATACTATTGGCCGCCTTGGCCACAGGGGCCCATTGCTGGCTCACGGCTCATATTGCTAAGATAAACGGTGGAACTACATCACCTGCATTTCTCATGCATCTGCAGATGAGCTACAATTGACCTGCAGATGAGCTATAATTGAGCTATTTTTGCAATTACATGTTTGTGAGCTGTACTGAGCTATGGTGCCTGCCAGTGGCTTTGAACTGTGCCTATGTTCTCTGATCACAACCTTTTTGCCTCAGTCCACACTCCTACAGTGAAGTAAAAGCCATGACATAGGCCATTTTTCAGAGGACTATTTCTCTCCAAGTTATTCTCCTCTCTATAACCTGGAGGATATTTTTGCTGTTGTTTGGTTGTTTTTTTAATGCAAGATTTTTTTTAAGCAAGGACCTAATTTTTATGCCTTTTTTCCACTCTGGATACTACCGTAATATAAATAAATCACTTTCTCTGTAACATCAAATATTTTGTTTATAGTTCCAAAAATAATGCCAGAAGGAAACAACAGCTGTGCTAACATTAATATTTGTAATAAAATTATATATTCTCTTTAGTTGAAGGAGCAAGTACTTCTTCAGTCAAGTTTTTTATATCACTAAGCTCTTTCTCAATTTACCTGTCTGTCTGTCTGCAGCGTTAGACACAACAATAAGGGGTGCTGTCAAAACAGCAAAGGCAATTATTTTAATTTCCAGGAGCCATAAATGTGTTTTTATGCATCAGGTTTTATTACCTTATAATACAGCTTTGTTTTAAATTGGGAGCTACAGGATTTAACTGCTTATTTGAAACATTTTATGAGAGATTCATCCAATTAAAACAAATAAACAGCATCAGCTGAAGAACTGTATTTTTTTTTTTCTTTTACCCCTTGGGCTTTATTTGGCATTTTTAGTGTAGATTCCACCTGGACATTTGGAAGACTTCTTTACCTCTAATGTACTAGCTGTCGGAACAGCAATGAGAAAGATGAAATGTTTTCAAATAAAAATAATGCGGTAGTTGTTCCCCCATGTCACCCCTCCAGAATTCTTTTTCTGACATTATTTTCCCAAACCTATCTATCTGCGACAAAGGCGTCTGAGAAGTCTTGCATTAACTAGATCAATAGCAAAATCTCTTTGCACTGGCCAAGAGATGGAAGTTGCTTCACACCAGGGGCAGAAATGTACCTGCCGAATAGCATGGACAGAGTCTGTTCTGCGATTACTGGGAACAAATCAAGGATAATAACACGACACTGAGAAAATGGTCAGGGTGACAAAACCAAGGAGCCTCTTCATGACAACAGGACTTGTGACATAACAGAGCCACCCATGGAGTAAAGCAGACTATCAGGACACCATGCTACAGTGTAAGATGTGGAAATAAAAGAGAAATACCCTGATTCTTTAAAATTTGATTTACAGAACAAGACTATCATGGAAAGTGCAACCGGAGCAATTTGAAAGCAAAATTACTGAAATACATTAGAATACCAGCAGCTGTACCCCATACACCTGAGCATATATAAAGCTGAGCCATATATGCAGTCAGTGTATGTTTGATCACATTTTTTTCCCTGCACATTCTGTACTTGCAGCAATTTGAGGAAATTGGCATCTTTCTTAAGTCTCTTTGTACACTACAGAGTCCAAACATGTTTTTTCTTGAGTAGGATTTATTATTAGAGAACCCAATGAACACTGAGCTCCTA
Organism: Struthio camelus; assembly: GCF_040807025.1. NCBI lineage: Eukaryota > Metazoa > Chordata > Aves > Struthioniformes > Struthionidae > Struthio > Struthio camelus. Next base: position 188,914,342 of record NC_090942.1, on the reverse strand, counting down.
AGAAGTCCTGAAACTTTCCCCCCAGACTTGACTTGAATTCCTGCCTTTAGGATTTACCCAGTGCAACGCAACCTTTCTTATGCAGAAAGTTACTTCTATTTTTGCCTGCTGGCCTGCAGTAATGAAGTACCTATCTATCTCAAATGTTTTTAATCAGATCCATATTTGCTAAATGGATAGACTGTTTCAGGCAAAAGCTTAACAATTCCTTGTAACATACATACAAGGAGCACAGTTTCTGAAAACCATCACCTGGCTTTTCTCTTTGGTTCAGAACTCACAAGTAGAACACGTCTTTTAATGGGTTTAAATACAGAATGGAATTCCTTCACGGAGATGCATCCTCCAGAAATGTTTACTTTATACGAAGAGCTCAGATTCATGTGCTGTGTCTTAATAAAACATAAATGTAATCTCTCTGATCCCACCTCTTCCTTGTATCCATCCTATGTACCTTCACAACTTGCCTCTCAGTACTAGAACAACGTTCCTTTTATAGCTTGGGATTGTTTCCAAATCAGACAGAAGGCAGGCTATAAAATGATATTAAAATCTAATATTATCTAAATAGGTATGACTGTACTTCTTACAGTGCGCTGCTGAATTATATGTACACTTTTTACATATGTACTATTAAACATAAATGAAGAATAAACAGTGAAATTATAGAAAAAATACATAAAAGTTTTATGATAGTGGAAAGATAGATTTTTACCCTCTACATAAGTAGAACAACATCTATATCTTATCTTGATGCTTTAATCATCAACAGAAAGTACACAGGAATGTCTCAGAAATCCTGGAACTATAAATGAATTTATTCACTTGGAGTAGCAAGCTGGTTTTGTTATCATTTAGTTAAAAGGAAGAAATAACCTAATGCTATTAGCAACAAAACATAATTCAGTCTGGCAGAGCTGTTTGCCCAGATCTTACCGTATGTTTTCTATTTCCTTAGTACAGCTGAATAGTTTTATCACTTTCTGTACGAGAAGTTGCCAAATGATCAAGTTGACAATAAAGTTTTTTTTTTTTTTGGAAAAAGAAATGTTATTTAATTAATTATTTACACACATTTTCCACCTTTTAGAGGTGTGCATCTTTAACTCTTAGGTCATCTTTCGTCATCCAGACCAACAAATACGAAGACCACTGAGTAACAACCTGTTATCATCAGAAAGTTCTCTCAGACACATTCTGAATGTTGCTATGCGGTAACCACAACAAACCTTAACTGAATTCTGTTTAAGAATTTAAAAATTAACAATTTTAACCCAGGTCATTTGTTACTCCTAACTGATGCACTGGATAAAGCAATTTCCACTCGCTGCTTAATGCACTACTGGAAGGCACCCAGATACTACCTTGGCGACTGCAAAGTAAAAATATTTCTTTTAACAAGCAATTCCATATTCACATACTTATTTTGGTTTATATTTGCCCCAAGCCCTATTTTATCAGAATATGCTATTCATGCATGAATCTCTCAGGCTGCCCTAAAAACCTTGACTACATGAATAAATAATTGTTTGAATGTAAGCTTTATTCAGTATTTTCATATAAACTCCAAGAGCTGGCAGTATTCCGTAACAGGAACTGAGAATTTGTTGAGGAGAAAACAGCTGCTTAACTTTTCCAACAATACTTATAAATAAAAACAAGTAGTTTTGAACAACTCCATTGTTCTTCACTATTATCTTCAGTTAAACAATCAACTAAAATTCACTGTCTTTAGCAGATGGCCTGCATAAAGTCGTCTGTTGTTTCTTTTAACATTCTCATCGGATATTTCTATGTTTACAAATAAAGCCAAATCTGTGTTTGATGACATTCTCTGGGAATTTTGGGGGGCAAATTCAGCCCTGTTCAGATTACTATTTGCAATATTGTTTTACTTCTTTGTACAGAAACTTCTATTCAAGCTATATCCCAAAACATTTCACAAAGCTAGATTCGTCAGTCACACAGACGGCAAACACAATTTTCTAAGTTAAGTAACAGGTAGAAGATGAGAGGACTCAAGAGGTAGACACAAGAGAGACTGAAAAGCTATAGCTGACGAGACAGAAACAAAGGATTGCAGCAGCAAACAGCAGGGGTTATACAGACCAACAAGGGAAAGGACTTAAGGGCTCTAAATCCTACATCAGGAATAGAATGAAATCTGTTTCAGGAAAGCAAATTATCGAGAAAATCAAAAGAGAATGCCTAGTCAGTTTTGAAATTGCTTGAGTGTTGTTTGAAAATAGGTGAGGTTGTACTTCTTTAGAGCATGAAGCAAACGGGCAGCAGAAGCACCCTGCATAAGCTGGGATCCAGAGACGCAGTGGCCTACACGTCAGAACATGAAGCTTTTGTAAGATCTTAGTAGAGCTGGGGATAAGGTGAAAGTGTATACTAGAAATGCGGCACAACGGTGATGTGTAGATTTGCATATATAGGAATACTGAAGGAAGACAGTTTCAGGAAGATACCAATAATAAGAAAAGTACTGACAAGGGGAGATACTCAACTCAGAAAGCAAATTAAGGAAGTCAAGCAGCATTTGATAACTTTTTACTCCTTTTCTGAGATGCCAAAATGTGCACTGAAATAATATTTTTTTTTCCAGGAGAAAAAAAATGAGAAATTCTTTTATATGTGCACAGGTAGAAAATTTAACTCAGATCCATGTCATGACCAGCCTCCCTCCCAAGTCTGAATATGGGGATTGGATGATCTTGCAGCACAGGTTTTCTCCATGAGGGTCAAACAAAAACAATCTTTCCCAAATTGCAACATATGTATCTCAGTCTGCAGCTTCACTGGTGAAGGGTTAAGGACTGGCTTAGCTCAAGCAGGAACAAGGATGATTTATAACCTGGGTCAAATTGAGTAGGTGGTCTCTGCACAGCTCCTGTCACTATGAATTACATTCCAAATAAAATCATTATTATCTTTAGTATATGCAATATGCTTCTAGATACACCAGCAAGTCTAGGCAGGCCCTAGTGTAAAACACAAAATAGAGAGCCATGCACTGTGAAGCTTTCTCTCTAAACAGACAAGACAGATAAAAGATGGTACAAGGAAATAAAAATGCAAAGCAGTAAAGTGACTTGCTCAGTATCACACAAAAGAAAACATGGGCAAAAATTGCAATGACTTCCTCTCTGCCTCTTTCTCTCTCCTACTATTCGTCTCATAACACTAATAATGTCTTACGACAGCATATAAAACCAAGAAGGATGTAGTCCTCATCCAAGAAGCTTGCAATAAAAGCAGGTAAGCAGACAAAAACTTATTGCATGATGGAAAATGGATTAGACAGAAATCAAAACACTGTTCTCCTAAAACAGTGGAAGAAACACTCCTTTCTCCAACTCCAGTGTAACCTAACAAAAGATCAGAACATAAGGAGCTTAACTACTGTAGCACCTAGCAGATTCCTATAGTAAATTCTGAAGGCACGAGATTTTGCAGAGATAGCATAAAAGGGAGAGTGATCTGTGCAGAACAGATGTCCTGGAACACCAGCATCTGCCTTAATTTTTACACAAGACAATTTTTGTGTATATTAGAGAAAATATTTGATTTAGATATAAAACAAGCAAATAGTACGACAGCATGACACAAAATTAAACAGTGGCTTTGTAAGTATCAAATTTCTGTCAACTGGCCCTTATTGTAGTTTATAATTGATGACCAACAATAAGCTGGTCCCTCTCCAAACTGTTTTTCAGAGTTAATGGGGAGTAAAATGCTGTATTTTTTGTGAAATGCAGGCTTTAGAAGTCACATCAACAAAAGCAAGCATGGGATATTTAACTCAACTTTCCTAGGGGTTAAAAAAGAAAAATATTTGTTCTTTTTTCCTATTGTAAAGGAAATAATTGTTTTGGTTTACCTGTTAAACACAGTACTTTACAAATGCCTTTGGTTCATATTACAACTAGCAGCAGCTCCTCAGAAACCAGTTTTAAAGCAAACTTTTATTTTCAGATGTTTTTAAACATCCGGTTAAGCAATTTAGTTACAGGTACCTTAAATCACTGTCTATAACCACTTCAATGTGTCAAAATATTTTTAAGGAAAGATGCTTGTATTTTGGGACTCTCACTAAAAAAGAAACACTACTTCCCCAGAGGATGTTAAACATAAGCAGAGCCTACCATAAAAAAAAAAAAGGAAGAAAGGTAAAAAGAGAACAAATAAATAATAAAAAACATTCTGTAGCGATCATAAAGAAATGAATATGCTTGAGGCCTGCAGAAACAGAAATGGAATGAGCAGAGCAGTACAAAACACAAGGTCACAGAAAAATTTTTGTTCTTTAAATTAAAGCATGATCAGCTGCTCTCTCAGCAGTGGCAATGGCAAAAGAGCAGAAAGAACTTTAGTTGTATGGGTAAATCACAGGGCACCCGGAGCAGACAGCACAATGCAGTCATGTGAAAGCAAATGTGGTTCTAGGATGTACCAAGAGCTATTTCCAATATGCTAAGGAAGTATTAGTGACATCATGAATGGCCTTAATCTTTTTCGAATACAGAGACTAAGACAAATTCAGATTGGAATAGATGAAAAGTGAAGTGCTGGCAGTGTAACAAAGACCCTGTCACAGAAGGATACTTTATTTGATTCGTACACACACACACACACACACACACACACACACACACACAAAGACAGAATCAAGAGGAAGAAAAGCTACTTTAGCTCAAGGGAAATACTTGTGTCAATTGGAAGTAAATGAGTGTAAACTGGTCACAAACACACGTAGGCTAGAAACTAGAAGCAGGTTTCCAGATGCTAGAGTAACCATGATGTTCAAACAACAGGAAGAACAATATCCCAAAAGCTGTTTTAAGAGAGTGCTTAATAAGATTATGAAAATGATACATGACAGCATCTCTCCAGTAGCAGGGGAGATTTCTGTTCTAGCTTTGCATATGAGGCTTTTGCCTTACTTTAATGCGGAGTAAATACACCTACTCCTTCATCTATGACCGTAAAAACATCTAGTACTCTGCACTTCTAAACGATAAACCAGAGCTAGATATCAAAGAAAACTTTCAAATTTTTCAAATAAAAATCAGAAGAATGTAACTTGGATGGAGAAGCCCAAGAAACACACAGGATTAAATTCAATACTTAATTCTCTGTCTGCACAGAAAGTGTTGCAGAATAAAAAGAAGGGCCTCAGCCTCTTTCGTAATACACGATAAACCAGATTCCCAGTCTTGCACTCTTCCCCCAGCTGACCATTAATGACCATTAATAGTCATTTTCTCATTGATGTTCAAGCTCAGCAGTTACCAAGTGTTTTTTGCTGTAGCTGGCCGCTGAGAAATGTTTTAACTGCACTATTTTTGAGGGAGACTCTCCTGAATAAGGCACTGTTAATGTTAAAATGGAGACATATTTTTGAATGGGTTCATGATTTCAACCTTTATGGCCCATCATTTGATACCCAGAAAAGCAGTAAGTATAGCTGTCTTCTTAGGCAGCCAATGAATCTTTGGTGATGCTAAATGCAGACCATTCCCACCAGATGAAGAAATCAAACCTACCATCCTTAAGAAAATGTTTAAGCATCTACACTTTGAATTTCTAACAGCCAAGCCCTGCACTGCAGCCATCTTGGACAGTTCAGCCATCAGCTTTACCTGTTCATTGTTCCTTCTCATTTCATACGGTACTAAGAACGATGAAGCTTCGACACGCTTAGCTCCTTTCAGCCGTTATGAACAGCCAGCTGACTCTGTCTGCAACTATTCAACGCATCCAGCTTACCAACGGATAAAAAAATCAGCTTCAAAAAGGATGCTGCATGTTATAGTAGGGCTAGACCTTTGGAATACTTTTTCATGGAACTGTCACACAATTGTTTTTTACAGAGAAGGGAGACAAAAATAAATAAAGACCAAAGAAAGGAAACTTAACGTGTAAAAAGAAAGAAAAATTCAAGTAGAGACAACAAAGCAATATACAACAGGAAGACACCACAGAAAAATCTACTCCAGCAGAGGTGGTTCTGGTGCTGTTATTAAAGGTTAAGATTCATGAGGTTTAAATCTTCTGTAGAACTGTAATATATTTATCATGAATATACACAAGTAATTTCTTTCAGAATGTCATTTGAAATGCATGGCACTGATGTGACCAACTCCTTTAAAAACAGCTTTCAAATTATCTGCTTGAAAAGCTGGCACTCCCACCACCTACTGTTTTGCAAGCGATTAGCCAAAGGTTACTAAGCGCAGTATTTCTACTCATTAGCTTGGAAACTACTCCACATAAACAAGCTTGGGGGCTGGTTCTACTTTCCAGTACCTGTCATTGACCCAGTTCTGTGCAAAAGTAAAAGGTCTGTACCATTTTCGCCAAGTTACAGATTACTACATTCTCACATACTTAGAAAAGGAGTAAAAAACCTTACATAATGTATTTAAAACAGCATACACTGAGCAAATGGAACTTAGATAGCATGGTTAAAATAAAAAAAAAAAAGTATTTACAAAACTGCGTAAGTAATATAACACAAGCTTCCATTCCAAAAGCAATCACATCAAAATAAAATTAAAAAATATTACAACTCATATATGTTTAAGAGCTATAAACCCTTAATTTCTAACCAACTTTTTCTTTATAAAAAGCCTGTTTAAAATATCAAACTTTTGATTCTCTCTAGCTTAAACAGAATCTAAAATGATTTGTTAAATATTACTGATCATTTAGTCTTTGTCTCAAGTTTCTAGATTTTCCATTTTCAAATTTTCTCTTTTTAAATGTTGGGACCCCTTCTGACAGGTCTCCAAGGGAGGTGACTGTCTTCTCTTTAAATATCACTTTCGCATCTTCTGGAACTTCTAGCACTGGAGGCGGCATATTGTCACTCTCTGTACTAGGAAGCTCCAGGTCCACTTTTTCACTGTAAGAAGAGAGTGAAAAAAAAGGAGAGCGGGTGTTAATCTACATGGAGAAAACCAACGCTACCAATTGCAGCAAATAACATCCATATTTAATTGTCAAAGCAGCTTCAAAAAACTCCTATGAAAACACATGAGCAGGTTACAAAGTGTTCTAGCCAGTATGACCAGCATGACTAGGATCAAGAGAAAAACATGCACTTTATTTGTTCTGTGTGAACTGGCATACAAAGTAAAAAACTGAGACCACAGTTCTGTACTGTGCTTACAGAATGGTCCAACTACTGATAAAGTAAATTGTCCTATAAAAGCCAACTGCGCTGCACGTTTGTAAATTTAAGAATGTTGAAAGACTGTCATCAGCGAGCAGTTAGCAATATTTCAGTGCCAAAACGCTATTGAGTAGTTTTCCTCAGGTGACCGTCGCAGGTCTGTTATTCAATACTTCAGTTAATGTTCTACATGACAAAATAGAAAGCAGGCTTTCCAAATCAGCCAGCGACCTAAGCTGGGAGAGACAGCTTTGGAGGACAGGATCACAGCTAACACTGATCTTGACAAAGACATTATCAGAAAATTACCAATAAGTTTAAGGGGATCAACAGCAAAATACTGTGATCCACATGAATAACTTGTGACTAACCATAAGATGGAGAACAACTGAACAGTCAGCAGAAAATGATCTGGGAGATCACAAGCCCGTCATGAACCATACCAGCATTACACTACTGCAAAGAAATACACTTATAGGGATATGTTGTACTGCTGGCCAATCCGTACAAGTAATCCTTCTGCACTACTGAGTGTTGGTCTGACGTCAGCAGGTGTATTGTACCCAGTTTCAGGTACTGTTCTTCAAGAAAGTCATGGATAAGCTCAAGCACTCAAACTAGAGCCATGAGAATGACTGCAAGTCAAGAAAATGTGACTGCTGTGGTAGCCCTATAAGGTCAGCCTCCTGGAAGTGGTTAGCACTGTGTCTGGTCTCAATCAAAAGTAAATAGTGAACAACGTCATTTGTCCCTGTTATGTGTGTATGTATATCAAGCCTGTGTACAGACTGATATATAAGGTTCTGTAGCTGAAAGCATTTTTCATTGGACAGTGCATTCCAAATCACTGAAAGGAGAATTTATCAGCTCTGGAGTCAAGGAGTGGTTAACTGGCTCAATATGGGAGATGCAACGTGACCTGATGAAGTGTGACATTTGTATCTCCAATGAAGTATATCGGTGCTTAACTTAGTCTGAAGAGCATCAAAACTGTACCCAGTGAATAATTTAGAACTAAATAAATGCTGCAGAATGTGGTGAGTATGATGGGAGAGGACGATCTCCCTCTCCCAAAGCTAATCTCTTCAGACTCCTGGAGGACACCAAAACAGGAAACTGGCTATAAAAGATAGCATGCTTCAGAAAAAAAGGAGCCACCTCATGCATAGATTATGCAGTAAATATAAAGGTAAATAAAATAACAACTCCTGATCAGATGCACGTCAGGAAAACATCTGCAGCAACTCAGTTAGACACGGGAGACAGACAAGTTCCACATTTAATGCTGGCATAAGTAATTAGATGTGTTGTCTTTCATCTCCTTATTTAAATCTTTTGTAAACACTTGTAACTGTGTTGTCTACTTTGGGTGCTGTAAGAAGTACACCCATCTGCATTTTACCCTAACCTGGCTTGAATTTTCAAGTACCTAAATAACTAGGTATTTCTCATTCAGAAGTTACCTGAATCCAAGTTAAGACTCCAGCACACTGCCTAGTGTACTCAAAAGGACAAAGATGCTGTATGGGCTGGTTTAGGAAAGGAGAAGTGACTTCCAAAGATGTGCGATAACCTAAATCATCATAAATACTGCCTTGATTATGCCAACTCTTTGAAACTCTTGTGGTTTAGGCGTTCCAGAAAGCTTCTCCTACCAGGTTATGAGAGCAGGAGGCACTTATCCAGAGTGACGGCACAAAAAGTTGAAGCAGATTTTTTTTTTAATTTTCTTTCTGCTTAACTTTATTTTGGAGATACAAATTAGGGAGCAAGAGAAACAGGAGTTCAACCAGAAGCCTTCTATTGCAAAGCTGGATGGAAGTTAGACCAAAAAAAATTTGCTGTGATAAAAGGCTATGCCCTTCAGGTGAACAGTTAGAGTTAGTACAGAACCACGAACTGAGAAACAGCTGGAACTTGCTCGGAGTCTAACAAAGCACACTCATTATGTCAACAACTATTGATTCTACTGGGAAGGAATTCAAAGAAATGCTAATACAGCAGGATCAAGATCACGTTTCTGCGGGTCCTAGAAGACTGGCCCCAGCATGGGATAGTCAAGATAAATCTTGGACTCTGTGTAGAGTTAGCCCAACTAACTATTCATCAGAAAGAAACAGAATTTAGCCTAGAAGCTAGAGACCCTGAGAAAGCTGTCTATGCTGTTTCCCAGGCTGGAAGCAGTTGAAGAAGCAGACACAAGAGGCAGCCAAACCCTATCGTTGAAAGAAATCATACTAAGAAACATAAAGTTAGAATAACTACACAGTTAGTGTTTAGCATCTGAAAAAAAATCATGGATGGCAACGATCCATTAACTTAAAAAGGTTTATTTTGTACTCACGGTGCACTTTACACTAAAAATAAAATAGCAACATCATCCTGCATGGAAAGATGTTCCTTAAAATAATCACCTAGGCAAGAATTCTATTTCTGTATTGTATTGTATTGTATCTACAGTCCCTAAAACTGCTATGCTAATTCTGCCAAAAGTCAGAAACAAAAGCTTCAGCTCCTGAAAATAAGGACTGTGGAAATAAATATTATGAGAACATCTATTGTAAACAGATACTTACTCTGAGTCTTCTTCCTCTTTTTTAACTGCTTCCCAGTTTCCATAAGGGTTGGTCTTCTTTGAGGTTTCTTGGGAAACTGAGGTAGCCTCCTCTTTATCATCTGCTTCCTCCTGCTTAACTTCTCGCCATTCACCATAAGGGCTTAACTTTTTAGCTTTGGGAGATTTCTTTTCCTCTGTTTCCTCATTATTATCTCCTTTCCTCTAAAGAGGAAAAAACCCACCTTAAGCAAAAATGCCTAAATAAAAACACAATGTAGCTTTATTTTACATCTTTTATTTATCATTATCTACTATTTACACTTTGTAACTAAAAATAACTTGAAACAATAAATTTCATATTTTAATAACGTCTTAGCATTTTTCTCCTTGAGCTTTCATCACATACAAAGTTGAAAAAAAATTTAAATACTAGAAAATATTAAAGATGGGAAGTCCCCTCCATCTTGGCTGCTGAGAGCAAGAAGTAGCTAATACAAACTTAAAAATAAAGCTTAACATGCTAAAAAAAGAGGTGAAACCTATCACATACAGCTTTTTGCATGCGCACATACACATGTCATTTACAGCTAACAAGTACCTGTTAGTACTTTAGAACGATGCATAGTGAAACAAAAATGCATATTTTAGAATTTATATCTGTCTGTGAGTACATTTTATCTACAACCTTTATCTTAAGTTTCAATTTTGAAGACAAAAATATCTAATTGATACAGTTTTTGTACCGCCAGTGTTTTTTAATTTAACAATCCCGTCCAGACTCCTTGAATGTGACTCTGGGCAGTCACATTTACCAATGAAGGTTAGAAGTCATAATCTCACACTGAAACCCAAATCATTTTGTGGATTATTCGACAGAGATGACAGTGCCCTTTCTCAGACAACATCACACTTTTGGCAAGCTGAAAGATCATACTCTGTATCCTGGAACAGTGCTACTAATGTGCCAAATAATTAAATAAAGATTAATTTTACTATTCAAACAAGTGTGAATTTTTATTTTCAATTGTAAGGCGTAACCTAATTACAATGCGTATAGCATATTGTAAGTGGTAAAAGATAAAGTCATCTTACGCTAGAAAATGAATACTGTGCATAAAATAGACGTGAAGATAGAACTTACCTTGAAATTTATTTCTGGACTTTCCTCTTCACTTCCACTCTCTTCCTTCTCAGAGTCTGTTTCAGATGCTTTGGAATCTGTTTCTGTAAGCTCCCCAGAATGCTTGTCACGCTGACTGCTCTCATTTGAAGATGAAATAAAACCATCAGGTTTCTCCCAGGTGGATACTGTCCAAGACATTTGGATAACCACATTATTTATGTTTTTAATTCTAACCTGTCATTGCTTTGATGACATTATATTCCCATAGCAGTGCTGCTTTATGCAAAAATACAGCAAATAATTTAGCACAAGGCTTTGTTCAGTATGCTTTTTTTTTTTTAAATAAACTTAATCAGAAAGGTAACACCTTATTTCCCAGCAGAGATATTCTCATGACAGCTGACTTCACTTTTGATAAAGTTTGTTGTAATCAGTGCTTAAAAAAGATAACGCTTAGCAAGTTAGAAGACTATGTTTTCATCTCATCCTAAAACAGGACAGATGAATTGCCCTCTGGAGGTGCCTATTTTATTTGATTTGTCCATTGATTACAAAGAAAGCATAAGGTAAGAACCCTAACTGTGAGCCTCTTAAACTCTCAGAACAGATTAACCCCTTCCCTGTGCTACTTAGCTCAGTAGCATTAGGATTCTAGTTCAGGAGCAGTCAAGTAAACAAGGAAATACAAACTTTAATATGAAAAGATCTGAAAATATCTACAGGATATGACTTCGTTTTCCATTAAAAGTAGTATTCTAGAATATACATTGAGATGAAATATTTAAATTTATTCATTTTAAAGTTGACACAATGGTCTTAAAACTGTTGTTAGTTATAATAAGGTAATTTATTAAAAGTTGATATACTTTCATTTTATGTAAGCTTTCAAATGTTATAAAAAAACCTATCTTCCCCATTATTTTATGTATTTCCAAAGATGTCCCTAGCTGAAAATACTTAACAGGTATGCTTCTAAATGTATCTTGGAGAAATAAAGGTGTAAGGTACTGACAGCGAGTGGCTCTGAACTAACAAAACAGTTTGTGAAGGGTACTCTAGATTTTCCTAGGTGTCCCATATAGTCAAAGGAGTAAGCCTTCCAGAGTGTGACTCAGACTAGGAATTTAGCCTAGAGATATCAGTCTCCTAAATTACATGCCTGAGATTAGACACTATAAATATTCTCCCTGGTTAACAATTTATCTTTTCTTCAGAGAATGGGATTAGTGTAACAGAGCTAACAAGCAGTTTTCAAGCATTTCCAAAACACCTACAACTATATACAAATAAGGGATCACTGTTATTAACTTTAAAATCTCCTAAGCCAAAATACTACCAAATACGATGATTTCAAAGACATTCTCTGTGCGTGCCACATGTCCACGAATAACTTTAAAAAGTAATACAACCAAATGCATAAAACATGTCTGAATTTAGAAGGCAACTTTAAAAATAACCAGCAGCTCATTTCCCTTTCAAAAGAACAAATCACAAATGATTTGGTTAGGGAAGCAGCATGCTGAAAAACTGAAACTTTTTTCCTCTATTTTCGGCATCATTAAGAATGTCAATTCACACCCAACAGCAGAAAGAAAATCCGTAGCTGGCATAAAACCACTGACTCTCCAGAGAGGCATTACTGATTTTACATGAGTCAGCCAGATTTGGAGAACAGATGCCTGTTCTGGGGGAGCTGCCACAAAGTTCCTCCCGTAGGAAAAAACAAAAGCGGGGAGGAAAAGAAGTAGAGGGTCTGACTCCTGGACTCCCTTATCAATGCTATTTCAGTGAAAAGATAAAACTGTGGAGATTCTTATTCAATCTTCTATAGCCGTCAAAATAAAATCCTGCTCCTTTTCAATTTTCAAACTAAAATGTTGACATATTTGTAGAAATGAAGAATCCATATTTTACATTTTTAAGTCGAGCTTGTAAAAAACCTATGAAGTACAAGTGCATACATACTGAAAACATAGACAAAAGCCAGCACTGACTCAGGCAAGAAGTATGTTTCAACTAATGTAATGGCTTAAAAATATAAAACTATGAAATAGTGCTAAAACACAGTTCACTCGCCAAACAAAACGCAGAGTTGAAAATCCTTGCTTCTGAAATAGAGCTTAACTGGAAAACAGACTCTCCTCACCTCCTGTTTGCGTGTTATAGTAGTAGGCATGACCATCTTCAGTGACACCTTCTACCCAATCTGCTGCCTGAGAAAGACATACAGATGTTAATTAAAAGGAAGAGTTTTAAAGATCAGTCAAAGCATCACTTGCAGAATATTACAATATTCATCCTTTGAGTACTTTTCGTTCATGGTAGTTTTATTTTTTTAAAGCTTGATTGAAGCTTGGCCCCCTTAAGCTGTTAGAAAATATCCCTTTTGACTCAAATGCAATTGAATACTGACTGCCTAACTTTAAGTATCACAAATACAACACATATACAATTTAACAGTGGATAATTAGCATCAGGTAGTGTAGTTCAGGTTGCCATAGGGTTGAAATTATGATATAGTCCATTATTTTACATGTTTTCGTTTTTCCAAAGTTTTCAAACCTTAAATTGCAATTTCCTTTTTTGTTCCTTGTCCTAAGTAGAGATTGAGGAAAAATTTCTCCAGAAGACAAGGTTTTGAGGGCTACAGAAAACCAATATCAATAAATACTACAAGCAAACAAAAAAATCTGAAATTCATCCTAAAACAGGACTTCACCAAAAATGGTTAAGAATCAAACTCTGGAGGAATGTATACCAATGAATTTGCTTGATCTGGAAAAACCCTGATTTCAACAAAGCATTCATTTTGCCTACTTGTTTAATATGTATATGTGATATTGGGCAGAAGTTGCTGGCATGTCTTTGTGGATGCCTAATTAAAACAGAAATATTTTGCAGAATCATCCACAGTTAGACAATCATACGTTACTGAATCACAAATCTTGAGATATTCCTCAAGGATCTTATTTCACTAACACTTACAGATACAACTATTTCACTGCTCCTTAGGTACTAATACTGCCCACTCTCCTACATAGGGCAGAACTCTGATGCAAGAGAAATATCAGCTTCACCATCCGTTATTTTTGCATTGATTCATGTTTTGCATTAATGTATTAACACATACACACACACACACACATATATAGGTTTCTGCATACACACACCTATGCATTTGCTTAATACTCCAGTAAAACTGTGTTGTCTTTTTAAAACTCAATAAAATCAGAAGTTAAAGTTCTCACATGTGCTCTATAGAAAGTTATTCATAAGCAGAGAAACTATACCAGTCAGTTCAGAGAATGTAAAAGCAAGAACACCTTCAGCGAGAAAGGTTCCTCAAGGTTTTGTTCTCAAAAGTTTGAGATTACTAGTTTCAACAAGAGGAGCAAAAGGAACATTTATTTCACTTAAGTGGAAAGAGGACAAAGGACTATCCTATCGTTTTTGTTAAACTTGGATCCTGAGCATTTCAGCTCTGGTTCTTAGAGGTTTTCAGCAAATATTTGACATTAGGCATGCCAAGCATCCCACTACATAAATGTTAACTGGCATGAAGTCAACCTAACTGAAGTTGTATGTCGTCTTCAGCATGCTCTTTCATTACTGTGTTCTATCTACCTTTTGTGAAGTTTGAGAAGCAAGCTAACGTGCTGTAAAACAAGAAGGAACAGTGACTCTCACTTGAACTACATATTGCAAGCGTGCCCTTTAACGTGCGGACAATGACGGTCCTTGTTAGAGAGCTGGATACTCCCAATACTTTTAGTTCAGCTTAAATGAGGGACCAGTCAAATGCCCCTTTATAGCAATAGTTGAAATAACTAAAGGTACCACTAAGTCAAAGATCAGGGTGAGGGAGGAACAGCAAAACACGGCCATGTGGCATAAGCGAGATATCTGAGCCAGAAGGTGTGTGTTTATGATACCGCTGAGATGACCTAACTTCAAACTGCTGCCAAGAAGGCTGTTCCCTCTCTCTTCCATCTTCTCTCCCCGCACTGGCATTCTTCTGACTCCCCAGTAAGCTAATTCAAGGAACCAAGCCCACAACGCGCTACTCTGAATATCCTCACTTTGTGTGAGCTAGTTCACTATCCAACCACATATGCACCAAGGCCCACAAGTCAGAGGACCACCTCTTTCACTGGAAGACTGCAGTGAGACTGCCTAAATATACTGCAAAGCTGCTCCTTAACTGAAAAGATAAATTTGAAGTACTGGTTAACAAGCTGTGTAAAATCACAAGAGAGAGGAATCAGAAAGCTAGAGTGACATGTGGTTGGGTAGCTCTGATATGAAGTGTGCATTCTCTTGGGAATGAACACTGGCTGGAAAAAAGCCTGCATGTTTGAGATAGACACTGTCCCAACCAGAACTAGAATAAATGCAGCGGACTTTATGTACATTTGTAAATTCATGCAATTGCCTAAAATATATACGTAATTATAACCAGTTTCTCCTATGTAAATAATCTAACACTAAGCAAAGGCTACCTTCTCAGGCTAAGGAAAAACAATATAGAGCTACAAAACGTCAGGCATTCTGAAAATGCCAGACTTTTCTGATCCCTAAGAGCAAATCCAACATTGGTGGACAACACTGACTTTAAATCATACTGTATCTGTGACACCTGTCTTCCAAACGGGGAAAACATAACCTTACTCCCCAAGAATGCTGTGAAAATTATATTTTTAAGATTTTAAAGGACTGAACTTTCAGACTGATAAATATCAGAGGAAAGTCCATTATTAATAACAAACTATTGTGTCTTTGGACTACTCAGCAAGTTTCACTATGCCTTAGAGAAAATAAAGTAAAATGCTAAAAGGTTGCTTGTACGTAGGTTTCATGAAGGAACCTACAGAAAACACAAGTTATCACATAACTGTATCCTAAAGTAACCACAGAAGAAAACAGGCACTCTTAATTTTTTGGGGTATTTGACAATTCAATCTCAATGTTTTTCAAACAGCGTTGGAGGTGCATTATAATATAACATAACACAAATACATATGAGTGCACTACTTCACACGTATAAGAAGCAACTATTCTTCAGTGAAGACTGGTCAAGCAGGAAAATTTTCTTGTTTTAAGTGTTAGGAATTTCTACATCACTGCAGTGCAGAAGAAACTCATGAACTGTAGTCTAGATCTGATGTCTCATCAATGCTCATATTCCATCAATTTACTCTAAAAGGAGAGGCTGACGTGATAATGCCAGCATGACAATAAGACCTGCATAACAGAAAGTCCATGAGAAACTTTGTTCTGAGCAGCCAATGGCTGAGAGATTAGAATTACATGGTGAAAGGGGGAAGAAAAAGATAAAGAGAGTATCAGCTATTTCAAATGTGTAATATTTAATTTTTTAAAATTACATTTTATTCACAAAAGGCTGAACAGAATTTATTCAAAGCTTCCCAAAAGCTTTCAATTTTATGGGATGAAGAATTGAAAAAGTATATTCTGCAAAAACACAACCATCACTATCACTTCTTTTCCCTTGATAAATGAAATAGTTGTAATAAAGATTCATATAATAAAATTTCAGTTTTAATCAACTATATCATAAATCATTCTATATATTCCAATTATGTTATATTGAGTTTACTAAGAGTGAACAGACTTGCAAAGTGCTTAGCTTATTTCTGATAAGTGGTTAAAAGAACAAAGAAAAAATAATAGCATTTGATTACCGTCTTAGAGTTTTGAGAGCTGTCCTGGAATCCTCTAGGTTTCTCCCACTGTGATTCTTAAAAAAAAAAAAAAATATATATATATATATATATATATATATATATTTCATCCATTGTTTACTTCTGTCCATTTTTAATGTTTTAATGTTGTTTAGAAAAACAGATCCAAAGGATATGACACAGATGCCTGTGCACATACAAAACAGTAATATGGATGTGTTTAATCAGAAAATAAATCATCCTTGATCAAACCATGGTATTTTTTTAACTCCCATGGGGCAATAAACCAAAATGTCAAAGTTACAGGTGGCTTTACTGGGAATAATCACTTGCCAGTCTCTATCAGATTATGGCTGATACACAGATACTGCAGTTTTGGTATAAGAAAGTTTTTTTTTTTTTTTTTTTTAATGGTAGCCTAGGCCAGAAGAAACTAAGCATACGAGATTTTTACCTTTTGGAAATTATACTGTATGAGGAAAGACTAAGGCAATCACTAATGTCAGTTCTTAAATTCATAAGAAATAGTTTACTATATTCACATCTAATAATAACAGAAGATTTCTTTTACGCTTTAAATAGATTGTAACATGCTTCTCAACAGAAGCAAGTCAGATAAATCCTGTAAAGGTGGAAAAAAAATTATGCCCAAGTAACTGACCATTTTATGTCATATTCCCAGTAAGAAAGGTTCTGTGGAAAGAACACACCTATCTTTTCTATATTTAACCTTTGAGAGGCTAAAAATTTCCAGAAACATCTATTACCGAGTTCTCCCATTAACTTACTAATAAAAAGCAAAAGCAGTCTTAAGTTCTGGATGCCTATGTCTTCAATGTTTAATATGAAAACCCCAGCTAATTTTTAACATTTTAATTATCAATCTACAACTGATACAGTAGAAGAGTAAAGAAATGCAGGTAGTCTCTTCTCATTTATACGCAAGAATTATGTCTGCATTTGCTTCTCACTAGTTTTTACCTCCTGTGGTTGTGTTGTAGTAGTATGTGTAGCCCTCAGGAGAAAATCCTTGTACCCACTCCTTCGTTTCAAGTTTTGGTGGCCTTGAGGTACCTTGAGGTGTCTCTTGAGGTGTCTTTTTTTTTTTTTCCTTCTTTTCCTTCTTTTCCTTCTTTTCTTTCTTTCCTTTAATTTCCACTGTGTTACTCTGTGTTTTACTCTGCGTCGAACTGGGACCTACATCATCTTAAAGAAAATGATACTCCTCTTTAAAAAAAAATTAATAATCTAAACTTATTATACTAGTAAATAAATTATACTAGTCACTCTTGTAAAACAGCAATAACAAGCAGGAAATTTTGCTCTTAGGAGTGTTTTCACTCATGGCATCACACACACAGCAGGTAAATTGAAAAAGATATTAAAAGAACCTTGCATTTTAGTAATACTATAGCCCTGTGAGAAAGTCCAAATATCAAAAGACGAGTAACACGAAGAAAAAAAACACAAGGACTCGCGAATTCTCAGTAACAAAAAGAAGGAAAAGAAAAGAGTTATGAAGAAGATGGCTTTCCCAAGAACTTGAAACTATGAACTTTTTCTTTAAAGGGTATGTCTTCACACTGACAGAACAAAGGTACTTGCTGAACAGCAAGCTGAGTAGGAGATTCAAAGCTCTGCTGTTTGATAGCGGTGAGGTCCAAGCTCTCCTATTTGATAAGAACTTTGATTCCACTAGCAGAAGCGAAACATACAATTAACTAAAGGAAGCTGCAGTGCTGATTGCAAGTACAAACTACAGAGTATTTTTTCCTATCATTGTTTAATTTTCTGCTCCAAATTGGACTGTTCCATACAGAGGACACAGTAGCTAAAAACATTCTGTGCTGCAATTTCCACCACTGGCAAACTGAAGGATCCTTTTTTTTTTTTTAAATGAGCAAACACAGTCTTATGTTACTAAAACCTAATTTAAGAAAAAATATTCCTATTCAATATTCTTTCAATTCTGTCTTTAATCCTTTGGCAGCTATATGAACTACCTGGCTTAACTCCAAGCCTTTTCAAATCCTCTTGATATGCTTTCATTGCAGCTTCCTCCATTGCTGCAAATTCTTTTGACATGTTTTCTTCTTCTTTTGCTTTTTCCAAGCTCTTCTTTTTAATCTACAAAACAACAACAAAATCAAAAAAAGATTGAACAAATCTGACAAAGAAAGAGATAAGTATTTGTGAAAACAAGATGTTTGAGTTACCTCACTAATTCTTTTTGTCACATTTTCTTTATGATTCTTTCCTCTTTCATGAAATTCAATGCTCTTCAAAACAAGAAAAATAAAATACATATGATACAATTTTAATCAGTTAGTTTTAGTTAGGTAAAATTTAGTTAAACTAAACTTAGTTGAACAGGCCTAAATGTAACGTGTTTTGAAAATACTTACAGGAAACACCATAGCTATAAAATGTTTGCTCAGGACAAATTGAGGAACACTATGAAAAATTCAAAATCGAAATTATGAAAAAGCAGCAACACTCTGAAATGGTATTACAAAATTTCACGTTCTGTATCTATGAGATTTAAGTTTTTTATAATTAGAAACAAGCAGCAGGGAGTCTGGGTATCCTCTCCTTGCTATTCTTCTAAGTATCTTGTACGTGTCATCAAGTATATTGCTTTTCTCATTTTCCTGAAAGCTTTCAAAAAACATGCAATTTATTTAACATTCAAATATTAGTTATGGTTCTTAATTAGATCATGCTATGCTCCACAAAGAGCCCTGAACTTAAACTAGTCTGCAGGTCCATAAAATCTGAGACAGAGGGCAGAAAAAGGAAAATGAGAGAGTTAGGTAACTAAGAACAACAAACAGGACAGTGTGCAAGCCAAAAGCTGCCAGAAAGACTGGAATCAGTAGAAACCGGAAGGAGTTCAGAAGCGCTACAGGTACAACAGCTGAAGTTCTAATAGGGGTCACACAACAAACATGGAGCTAATCTAGGTGCCTAAACCTGACCTAGTGACCCTGGAATTTCTTTGCAGAGATAGACTTCCAGACGATGATTCATCTCATTCAAAGATAGGGTTATAGGTTACCCAAATCCCCCTCCTACTGTACATTTCTCTTCATTGACTACAGAAAGAGACCTAAAGTGACTAACTTACACTTGTGCTTCTGAACTGTACGTATCTAACTGTAAACAAGACAAAGCTCAGCCCTATAAGTACTCTTGGCATCAAGTCAGGAGTGTAAAGCCTACTTCTGAGTTAGAAGCTGCTGGTTCTTGTAGTAGGCAAAGTAGACACACCTTTCTATAACCCAGTAACAAAGTAACAACACCACATTACTTTCTCTGGGCTACCTGAAATGAAAGAAACTTCCTTTCCAAGCCTGGAGCACTAGCTGTACCAGGCCTACCTATAAACAGCACATATGCCAGGTTTTGCTTTCTGTTTGCACACTAAGGCTAGAAACAGGCCATGCATATCTTTTAAAGGCTGTGGATAGACAACATTTCGAGATAGATCAAATGCTAGGTTATATAACCATTTAGAAAAAGCAGGATCAGATATTTGAGTTCTTATCTTTTACTGTCAAAGGGAATAGCATAGACCATCGCGCGTGCAGATACCTGTTTCTCACTTAACATGCTTTAAATATCACAGGTAAGTATTACAAAGACATTTTGAAACAATACATTCCATGCATCAATAGACTAGTATCAAAAGTGATTTTAAAAGCTTGCAATTCAAATTCCTCGTATCTCAGAATCATTAATGTAATACGGCAGATCATCCTACAGGTCTGTTGTCTGCTATCCAGCACTTGCAGTAATCGCAGAATTTTTTTGGCTGAGATTTCCAGTAATCCGCCCTGGAAAAGAAAGAAAAAAAAAAGATGTGTTATCTGAAACAACATGAAACCCAAAGGTTTTTACATATACAGCCCCAGAAACTAAACCTATTCTTGTTTCGGTGAGCCTTTGCTAAGAGTTTCTTACAAACTATGGGGAGCGAGCAAGAGTAGCTGTATTAACTAGTGTTCCATACAGCACAGCTCATTGGTAACACTTTGCCCAACTGATCCCTAAAGACTACAACATTTTCTACTATGGAAATGGTGCTAGAAGAACCAACAATAGAAGCCAAAGATTAACAAGCTGCACTAAATACCTTTATTAAAGACAGAATTGTCAGAAATGTGCAACTTGTTATTTTTTATAACAAGGCATACAATAAATGTTTTTAACTGTAAAACTTCTGATTTAATGTCAAAGCCCACTTTATATTCTGTACACAGTGAACTCAGCAACAGAAAGGTGTAGTTTTGGACAATGTGAGCTAATGGAAGGGGTCCTGGAGCAGATTCCGACCTGCGGGGTCACAGACAAAACAGCAAAGGGTTTAAAAGTTTCAGTGTAAAAAAAAAGGAGTATTTTTGAACCATGCAGTTTAGATAAGAACTTGCATATGTGTGAGGAAACACGAGGGAACTCTGTAGAGCTCAGAAGTTAATACATAAAAGTCCTTAATAAAACAAACAACCCCTCCAACAACTAGATAAAAGCTGCTTCTTCATCAACAACCTTTCAAATGCCAGATGAGGCTCTCACACGAACAGAAATAAATTCCATTTCTTGCTGACTTGCAGAAATAGATGTAATGCTTCAGTTCAACAGAAAACATTCCGGCAGTAAGCTTTTATGTTTTTAAATTAAGAGAAAAAGAATGTGGAGCCAACAAGAAAACAAAAACAACTTAAGAGAACACTTGAAACACCAGAAACATTAAAAAAAGACAAAAAAAGAACTCTGCTTTCCATCTGAAGATCAATGCACAAAGTTCAAGGAAAATAGTTCCTGACATATTTATTCAACAAAAACAAAGCCTTCTCCATGCACAAAATAGTATCCCTAAACCTTATGGTATGTACAAGCTGGTCTTTCGTAACAGAAACAGACCTGACTGATACAATACTTAAAATTGAAGCAAAAATATCAAAACCAGCCCTCCTACCAAGGCTTAGTGTAAAATACAATTTCTAAGAAGCTATTACAACTTAAAATTGTAAATCTGAAGAACACACTGCAAAAAATGCAGCTACTTGTATGCGATACTGCGTTAGCAACATGCTGCTTTTCAGGCAATTTTCTGGAAATCTAGAAAGAAGCAGCTGGGCTTCCCCCTGATTTAAACAGAAATCCGCTCATCCCTAAATGGTGTACTTTAAAACTGGGTGATTACTTAGTCACACATTTAATTAAAAGGCTTTTGGGATTTATATTCCTAAATGCACTCAGGCCAAAGCCCAGGAAATCTAACACTCTGGCTTGAAAACTGAGCGGGTGGGAGGGAGATTCTCACAGAGCTCAGAAATACCTCTAGGCCCTTTCCCTTATTTGAGCTACAGCTCCTAAATTGTCTCTAAATCCTTTGCCATCATTTAAGATAAATTTCCAGCTAAAACTTGGATTAACTTCCCTAAGGTACAGGACCAGTTCTGACAGAAAACATACAGCTTGCAAAATAACCTCAATGTGTTTCAGAGGTGCAAGAACATTTGTGCGTTTCCAAGCATAACCTAATAGCACTCCTTCTCTTGGAGAGCATCAAGCTTAAGTGCTAGAATTAAGACTGTACAGTTACACTTACCAAAAGTCAAGACATGAGAGTTAGGCCCCTCATATTAGAGAAATCGTGCTGGTGAATCTGAGGCCATATGCAGGGCTTAAGTATGAAACCTTGGCCTTTAAGTTAAAAGCCTTTTGTCTTCATCTGCTATTATTTGTGACAGACATATGAGCTGACTCCATGACGTTAATTATAAAATAAATGTAAAAAATACTCAGTGCTGTAAACCTGGAATTATCCTGAGAACCTTAAATTTTGCATTTCGTGATTAAAAAGAGTTAATTGCATAAATTATGGTTCCAATTTTGAGACTTACGAGCATGCAGAGTATTATAATGCTGAGTAGTTCTCTTAGAGATTTTCCAGTTCACTTCATATCACTCAAAGAAAGAGCAAGCTCATCTGAAATATCCACTCAGTAACATCTGCCGCTGTAACAACGATGGAGCCTGCAAAGCACTAGCAGTGTTGCAATGGGAGTAAACGAAAGAGGGGTGTTTCGGAAAGGGAGCAGCAACTGAAGCAAGATCCCACTTCAGTAGAATTCCACAAGATTTCACAGGCCCTGCCTACAAGCCCGAAAGTTAAGCCAGCTTTATGACAACGTTTAGGTATGCAATTTTTTTATTAATCTATCAAACACAGGCTCATGAGTAGATGCAGTTAAAGTGGCATAAAGCTGGCTTATACTTGTATAATTGCGTACAAACAGGGGAATCCTATTTTTTTTATAGAAGTCACTGTAGTCAAAACAGTAGAGTTTTTAAGAATACTTATCTTCCGTCCGCACTTACATCACTAAAGTTAAGGCTGACGCTTGACTTCAGCTTTATGTTACAACTGGTCCAGTCTGCTGAGGACCAGAAAGTTGACTGTCCGGCCATCACCATTACAACCATCTTTCTTCATTTCACTAAAGTGAAGTGAAAAAGCAGTCCACATAAAGCTGAACGCATGGTTTTTACACATTTGCAGGACTGCGACACATGCACCGTATACATTTATTCAGGTGAGGCCATTCAAACAGGAATGCGGGCATTGTGATGAGATAAATTTCAAGAGGTGCGCAAGCTTTACCGTGAAGCTCTTCCTCCCAGAAAGATTTCTGACAAAACGTCAGTTTGGAGCCCAACCTACCAGAACTAGCGGAGCAAGTGAACTTGGCAAGTTGCTACTGGGACTACAGGGAACAGAGTGGTGCCAATACAGATGGGTACGGGACAACTTTTGGAAAAACAGCCATAAACTTTCAGCTAAAGTTGGAAATTCTGTACTAACTAGCAAAAAAAACTGTGTCTTCTGAAGAACAGGGATTTTATTTCAACTTCTAATGGTCAAACCACCCAAGGGAGAATTTGCCAGTTCAATTCAGAGGCATAAGGGAGATAGGGTGGATGGGGTACAGGGAGTGAACATAAAACTGGTTTATTGGAGCTCTAACAAAATGGCTAACTCCTTGCAGCAAACAGCTGTATAGTGCAAATAGCTTCAAAGTTAAAAATATTTTTAGATTTTTGAAGTTCATTTAAGACATTGGGGGAGTGAGAACATAGGGAAGAACAAATACCATCTCTGTATTAACAGCTCCACATTCATTATTTGCAGCACTGAAACTGAAATATTTTTACTTTGCCTAATTCCTTCCCTGAGCCATTAGAATCAACCTATGTTAAAATGGTAAGAATATGGACTGCACACTCCTAATACCTGTGGGCCACATGTTTGGGAGAACACAAAGAAGTTCTGTCAACAATATGCAGAAAGTAACTTGAAGAACATTCCAGCAGTACTCGAGTCCTGCGTCCCAGAACTCTCACTTCAGATCTTCCTGCCAACGTGCATGTTTCTTCTCTTAAAAACTTATAGTATTATTAATGTTTTAACAGATGGTGCAATCAGCCTTCCTATATAGCGAAGCTTTAACCAACTCTTAACAACGAATCTACCTTCAGTTGATATAGCTTTGCCAAACTTTATTTTTGAAGTCAGCTGAGAGTTTTGGGTCCTACCCCACATTGGCTGAAATTTATTTATATTTATATATATATGTATATATTTATATATATATAAAAGTGTGTGTGTGCGTGCACGTGCATAAATTTTATATATATATATATATATATAAATAAACACACAAACACCTATAAAAATAAAATAAATAAAACTGATTCAGGTGGTTCTGAAGACAGGAAAAAAGCAACTTTGCCATGCCAACAAAATCGGGAAGCATTTGCTTTGAACGGATCTGTTTTAAAACACCAGGCTTGAAATTTGGCAGGGATGCCGGGGGCTTTATATCAGTGATATATCTGTCCAAATTATGTGCCTTTAGCAGAAAAAAAATATATCACACACATGCTCAGCAGTCATCTTTGATTTTAATATCTGCAAAGACTTTCCATACAGTTAATATCACCAAGCCTTCTACAGGTTTGAGCACTGAGCAGCCTGCGCACGCATTGTTCTCTTGAAAAGAGGTTTCGGCAATATATAGATCCAGGTTCTTGACTACACAAGGAAATTAATTCAGATAGGCTATTGTGGGATAAATTAACAGCCACTCAACAGGACACGTTGCTATTCAGGAACGCTAACAAATTTTATTTGAGAACACTGTGTACTTCTAAAGCAAAATAATAATATTGTGTTTAAAAAAAAAAAAAATCACATATTTCACAGTAGAGCCTCCACATGGGATGGGGAGGCGTTCCAGAACAGCTAATTCTAATACAATTATCCCAGTGTATTTTCTGTATTGGCAAGCCCTAAGGATGATAAACTAAAATCAGCAGCGAAGGAAGCCAAAAGGGAAAATGAGGAAAAGGTCCTCTTGTACTATGAACAGGACGCAGTGCAATGACCCTAATGACCCACGCTCCCTAAGACTTCACAGCAACTCTTCATTCTTAGTGCACTTTAATCTTATCCTAAAAACTCATTCTTGATTTTTCTTTCATTTTGTTTAAGAAAAAACAAAGTATATCTACAAATAAGGATTCAAGAAAAATGAAGCCCTGATGCACCTACTTACTACACAAGACCATCCTCCTAGCCAACATAACCTTAGTTCACTGGCCCTCTAATCATCAAATGCACTTGTACGCTTGGGCTCCTAATGTGGAGTAGCACTGGATGAGAATTTTATCTTAATGAAACAGGACAGTTCTGTGAAGGGTTTAGCTCTTCTGGTCATCAAGTTGATTATACGTTTTGGCATTCCTTCAGTAAATGGCAATTTACAATCCAAACAGCTGCTTCTTTTTATTGCTGCATTACCCCCCTCAAAATAACATACAATACAAGTCATAATCCTACAAGACAATCTCAGCAGACAGTGGAATTTACATAAGCTGCTTGATCTGACTCTGTATTGGTGCTGAAGATCATTTGCATGGATCTGCTTTGCCAGATCCCTTTTCTAAATTTTAAGTTACCTATGTTTACGTGAAATGGAGCATCGTGAACATTTGTAACAACGTACAACAATGCACAACAATATTAGGGCAGAAAGACTTTTGTATGCATGGAGCTCCAATAGGACTCATCTCGCCTAACTTTAGTTGTCTAAAAGATTAGACACCTAGCTGTCTAAGTTCTCTCATGTTAATGGAGGGAGACAATCCAATGGCTCCAAAGGGCCATTCTTCCCATCCTAAAATAAACATCTAAGAAATAAGAAATGAATTGAACTCTATAGGTGCGTGCTTCTTCGTCATACAAGGAGCCTAAAGTGAAAAGTCTTAGCTAACCTCCAGAAGTTAGGTATCTAAAGTCAGGGATATCTACTGAGAGCAGAGGTCTGCTGCTGTAGATCCAGGTGAAGGATACAAGCTACAGCAGGAAGACTATGATAAGGATTAGAAGAAAAAGGCAAAACCCGTAACATAAATTGCGTCAAGAAAGTGTTCAACTATAATTTTAGCAATAACTATAGTTAAGAACACAACCGTATGCAGTATGAGCCTGCAAGATATGGCTCACAAACTTAACCATTGCTTTCCCACAAAAAGATCGGTAAACACATTTCTGATAAACTTCAGTTTTTTTTAAAGCACAGAAGTTAGGAAATCTTGAAAAATAATGGAAATGAGTGAATGCGATTCATCTGACATTCTCATTTAATGAAAACCAAAGCTTAGATTTTGAACTCCGCTCCCACCCCAAAACCCCTATTAACACAGGCTTCACAGTTATTTTACACACCTAAAATAGCGACATATAGCAGAACTGAGAAAGAATGGTTTCCTTGCTATGATTTACCCATAACTAGAGGTACCAAAAGGAAGCCTTGCTTTAAAGGGGAAGGGGGGTAGAAAGCTGTAAAGACTCGTTCGCAATGCTCACCACCCCAACGCTGCAGCACAAGAAGCAGAAATGAAGTCCCTCGCAAGCAGAGAGCGAAGCTACTCGGCGTGTTTGGGAGAGATAAGGGTCAGAAAACGCAGGCAAAAACAAACAACGGGGCGGAGGAGATGGGGTAAGAGGCGGACCGAAGCGAGAAGGAAATAATCTGCAAGGTTGGGGTGGGAGGGTCGCTGGCTGCAGCTGGAACACAAGTGCCACTGCGGCTGCCCAAGGCCTGCGGGGCACCGGGGGTCCGGCCTGGCCCGGCCCGGCCCGGCCGCCAGCCCGCGACCCCCAGGCCCACGTGCCGGACCACGGCCCTGCCCGTCCCCCATGTCCCCAGGGCTCCTGGGAAGGGGACTGGCCGCCGTGCGTGGAGAGTGACCGGCGCTGCGCGCTCCCCCGCGGCCCCGGCACTCACATCGCCGCGGCCTCAACAACACCAACGCCGCCGCCGCTCCCCTCCGATCGCCGCCAGCCGTTGGGCGGGCCACAGGCGGGGGCGGTGCGGCGCGCGCGCGCGCGCGGCTACGGGAGCCGGGAGAGCACAATCCGCGCTCTACTTCCCCCGCCCTTCCCCACTTCGCCGTCCCTCCTCCTCCTCCTCCTCCCTCTCCCTCCCCCCGCCCCCGGGAGAGGCGAGCGCTCCGCGGGGAGCCGCTCAGCGAGGGAGCCGCCGCGGCTCGGTGAGTGGCTCCCGCACGCGCCACAGGTTGCGGCTCGCGCAGCCCCGCGCCGCGTCCCCCCTCCCCCCAACCCTGAGGGGCCGCCTCAGAACTTTGGGCAGGAGCGCGCCTCCGCCGGTGCCCCGCTCCCGCGGTGGCCTCCCGGGGGGCTGCGGGTTCGAGTCCCGCTGCGGGCCGGCCGCGGGACACTGTTACTCCTCGATGGGAGACGGGAGGCGCGCCGGGGTGGGAGCGAGGTGGAGGGGGGGGGGAGGTCGTTGAGTAACAGGCGAGCTCCGTGCGCGCCCTCGGGCTGTGGCGCCTCGTCTCGCCGGCTGCGCCTGCCAACTTTCTGCGGAGTTCAGGGCTGGGAGGGAGGAGGGTGCTGTTCGTCCCCTTCGCCCCCCGCCGTCCTTCTCTCCTGGCCAGCAGCCCGCTCCCGCCGGCCTGGGGCAGCGGTGGCCCGCGCGGGGGACGGTTGGCGGGCGCGCGCCTGCGTGTGGGCACGGCTGTGGTGGCGGGCGGGGGCCGGCTCTGTACACCCCCCCCCACCACACACACACAATACACGCACCCGTCAGCCCCAGATTGGCCTCGGGGCCGCCGGAGATGTCCCCCATCCCGCCCCCCCCCTCAGCTCCCATGACTCCAGGTGGTTGGGGTTGGCCGGAGACAGACCAATCTCCCTGTTTACTTGTTTGGTGGAGAAATCCCTCCTCAGCGTTTTTATTTATTTATTTATTTACTTTGAATAAAAGTCATACTGACTTTTTTTCATGTCCCCCCCTCCTCGAGATTATGTGACTTATTTCCCAACACTACCGGCACAAAAAAAAAATCTTAATTCATCAGCTGGCAACCTTTTTTTTTTTTTTTTTTTTTTTTGCTATAATCACACCGAGGGTGGAGGAAAAGTATGTGAAGTGAGTCATGAGTTTAAGAGGCCCTCTGATTGTTTGTTGCAAAAACAGGGGGGGTGGCTAGTTCAACGTGTGGATGGTAAATGGAATAAAAGACTTAAAGTCATAATAAAAGGATAAAATACAGATTTCCCCCTCCCCCAAGCTTGTTACAGAACAGTCTTAGAAAGGAGCAGGGGGAAAAGTAATTTTGCTTTTTCCTGAAGGAGGACTTGTGGTCAGACTGTCATAGCTAACTGCAGCAGTTATGCATTTGTCAGCATTTCCATTATAAGTGTAGTTTTTATGTAGTTTACAACTTGGTTATAAAAATATGCACTGGGTTGAAACTTGGTCAACGTCTTCCTCTCTAGAAGCGTTTTTGAAGCACATTTTGAAATGATTCCGCTTAGATGCTAAGTGAAAATCCATGGACAATGCTGTCTTTTTATGGTCCTCTAAAGTTTAAAACGTATGCTGCTCATGCACATAGATGTATTTCTAGCTATTTGTCCAAACATTTTTCACTGTATTCATTAAGTGAGGGAAGAGTTTAAAGGCTTGGCCTGTGCAGGCATTGGAATTGCTCTTCAGACCGTTCTGAAGACTCCTACAATGTCACAGCAACCTCGCGTTACGGCACCAGCCTGCAGAAGTGACATGGGGCACTACGTGTCTGTAACGCTCAAACAGAGCATTGAGTGCAGGAACAACTTGAAAGCCTTAGCATTACAAACAAGGAGCTAATGTTAAAATGAGAGCAGAATTTGTAACTTTGCTACCAAAGCTCTGTGAGACCTTTGAATGTCTGTTCAACTGCTGCTTCTGAGATATGGAACAAGCATAGTTTTTGAGGGGTTTCATTTGTATACCTTTATACATATGTATCTTGTTCCAGTGAAACGTGCCTGCCACCCAGTGGACACAGTTGAACTGTATACAATATGCTATATTCTGTACTTTCTATATTCTATACATTTACTACCTCTCCTCTGCCTAAGCTGGCCAAACCTAACCCAACTCCATCAATAAGCTTGCAAAGTGGAGTGCTCAGACTTTAAGTTGCTTGTGTAAATTTAATCTGGATATACTATACCTATGCATTATGAAGCTATCCACAGTTACTGTTTTCCCCACCCAATGAATCAGAGGTTTATCTGTTAATGGAGGCTGCTTACAAGAACTCTCCAGTTGGGCAGAAGTTAGAAAACGTGACGTGAACAAGGCAGATAAGTATACAAAGAGAGAGGGAGTTTCATGCATAAAATAGTTGGATGCTGCCTTGGAGAAGTGGATTCTGCTGCCCCTGCCTTTCCCATTGAGATTCCGTTTGCTTGCTCAGTGTCTTTAGCTTTTTACTTCAATCTTTTCATATCACGGTTTCCTGTTCTTAAAGAATGTAGATAACAGTATGTATCCCTTATATCATGAATTGCTGTGCGGTGAGCAGAATCAAAAGAACCTTGGAGGAAAGAAATAATTCCCTCTCCGATTTGATAATGTGTAGTAATGCTCTGAAGAACAAGGGGAAAGTGAGGGATTTTTGTGTTGATTGTGGCAAAGCTTCCACGGGGAAAAAGTGTGACCAGGTCAGTCTCAATTAGAGATTGACCTCCATGCATATAAGCACTAAGAGGGAGTTTTAATTACCGTATGCCACTTAATCCTAGCAATTCTAAAATTCTGCATTATTGATCACATTTTTAATACTGTCTTTTGGTGTTATTTCCTAGGGTGTCTTTTCCTTAAGAAAAGAGAAGAAAAGCAGATACATAGCCTAGGGTAGCATACTCAAATTGCCATCCTTCATCAGCTGGATTACTCATGTGACACATGGGATTCAGCTATTTGAGTTCTTTGTTGAGAATAACTGATAGCGGTAGGTCGTTCTTGTCTGTAGGCCAGCAGGAGAGGATCTATTATGCTCTGCCAGTTTGTTTCCCAGCTGTTTGCTGACAGGGAGGGAATGGCCGGACTCAGAAAGGCTGGGCTGCGTCCCAGGCTCTGGAGGAGAGCGTGCTGTTCGGATTCTGGACTTTCCCGCTCGGTCTGCACCCCTCCTGCGCTGTTCCCTTTCTCTGTGCTGACTCGTTCTCACGCTGTCTTGTTACATCTGTTCTGCTCTTCTCACCTCGTCAGACTCTGCCCCTTTCCTCCTCCTGCTCTGCTTTTATACTTCCCTTCCCGTCTCCCTGCTCCCAGGCTCCTAGCTCAGTGAGTTGCCTCCCTTTCTTCAGCCCCTTGTTTTTCTCTCCCCGTTCTCAAGTCACTCCGTGCCCGTTTGTATCCCCTGTCCCTTCTTGCTGATCTTCCCGCAGTCCTGCTTCCTTTGTCAGCTCACCTAGCGCACATGGACCAAGTCATTCTCCTCAGCTCTTCTGCTGTCCCCTTATCCCAGACTTTGCCCTCTGCCCTGTTTGTATGAAGCGTCTTCTCCAGTCCTTCCTTGTGGTTCTCCACATTCCCATGTTGCTCTGAAGACCCGTAGGAAGGGGCAATGAAAGTGCAGGAAAAGAAGGATTTTTGCTCTTGTTTCAAGTACCTGGTACCATGGCGGCCTCAACCAGCCCCTAAAGGCAAACTCAGGAGTCTGTCCGATTCCCTGCCTTGGAGCGTGATTATTTTAGCTGCAGTCCTGCCTGCTGGAGAGAGGATGGCAGTCCCTTCGTTTCTGTGGGGACAGCCTATGTAGTCTGATTGGCATGAGGAGTTGTAAGTGATATGAATCTGACTTAGCGAATATCTACTGAAGATGCACAAAGTCTGTTTGTCTTTGGAAGTTTGACCACGTGTGGGCAGACTTTTTATGGAGGCAGCAAAAGGTACATCTTCAATAGAGTGGCTCCAGCCGTCATGTCACGTTTCAAATCTGTGGCACAAAGCAGAAAGGGCACTGTAACCTTCTTCTAGGAAGAAGTTTGCTTTAGATTTTTATTAATTTTGAAAGATTATATTTTCCCTTTTCCTGTTCTGAAAACAGCTGAAGTGTTTTGGCTGAAATTTGCTTTTCTCAGTCTACCTCTTTCTGCGCTCCTCCCTCAGAAGAACCCTCCACAACACATGGAACAAAATATTGCCTGAGGCAGACATTCAACTTGGAAAATTTCAGCCCAAATAGTCAAAAGTCTGGCCAAGTTACAAGCAGCTGGAAACAGCATTTTGCATTGGAAGTGTTTAGTGACTGCCTAATCGGCAGTGCTACAAGCTTCATCAAACATATGTATATGTTTACGTACATTCAAACACACTGTTAGTTTATAATATTAAGTGATCGGTTACCCAGTCAACTAATTAGTACCCATTTAATTCTGAAAATTGACAATAGAAAAGTGAACCTAAAACTTTTCAGGTGACTATATGAAAGCTTTTACTTACTCACTTTACTCATTGTTGTTTTCCTGGCTGAAAAAATGAAGACTTTAAAATGGAGCCTCTGAAATAAATAACAAGCTGTGGTTTACTTGTTCTGAATCTTTCAGAATGAGTTAACAATTGTTAAAGACCAATTTACAGTAGAACTAGAGCAAATTGCTTCCCAGAGTTTTGTATTGTAAAAAACCACATCTTCCAAATTCCTAAGCTATTCATCAACTGTTCTGTTGTGGTAGACTCACCCTATATTGTGTCTCTGATATATCTGTTAACTCTGCAGTGAGCTGTGAGTTTAAAACAATTGTGCCATGGAGTCGCTGTGGAATAAATACCACAAACATTGGCAAAGTTGCTTCATAAATCTTTCTTAGTTTAGAGAGGAGCTTAGGCGTGTCTTTCTTCTCTGTGAGTGCAGCTGTTTCTTGTGGGGTCCTCCAGGGACTGGATTTTGGTCTAATGCTGTTTACTATCATCATATTCGCAGTTTTTGTGATGATATCTCATTGTTTACAATGAATTATATGCAGGTTTTTGTGTGTGTGTGTGTGTGTTTGTGTGGGGGGAAACAGGTTACTAGTACACTATGCTCTAAATCACTCTTTTAAATGATTACCATCCAGCCGAATGCATTTTCTTA
The DNA here is from genome assembly GCF_040807025.1 of Struthio camelus. Lineage (NCBI taxonomy): Eukaryota > Metazoa > Chordata > Aves > Struthioniformes > Struthionidae > Struthio > Struthio camelus. Next base: position 188,882,267 of record NC_090942.1, on the reverse strand, counting down.
CAGCCAGATACAGAGGAACCAGGAGAGCAGTTTCACCAGCAGGATAGGAGACAGTTTTTAAACTGGTAATTTGGAGAAAAAAAAAAAAAGATTTAAGAATTTGTGTGGAAAATCTTATCGACAGGAGTTTTCATTGTAATGCTGTGACTGAAATGTGATCTTTGGCTCAATAGCAGTATAAATATCGCATAGAAATAGGAAAGTACACAGCATTAGTAAGATCACTGGAATTCTGAGTCTGTCTAGTTTGCTGTTCACACATCAGGAAGGAGGTGAATTACTAGTTAGAGCTCTGATCACGGCAACAAAAATGACCCAAGGTTTGGAAAATAAGCTTCATAGTGTGTGGCGTACAGCATTTTTCAGTTTGTAAGAGGGGAGATTGAAAGGTGAAGTGATGCCTGTATATATCTGACGTACACATAAGGAAAATATATGATAGCTTCTAGACACCACGGAGAGATCCAGTGCCTGGGAGATGAAGTTAGATATGTTGTACTTGGAAATAGTAAGGAGCAAAGAGGAGCAATTAAACACTGTAGTGGTTTAGGATTTGAGGTTGCTTGGGATGTTTAAAATGAGACAGAGGTTCTGCCTAAAAGATGTGCTTGGATTGGGTTTTGCAGATCATTTTTTCAGTGCATGTAGAAGTAGGTGGGACTATGTTTTGTTCACCTGCATTTTTCATTGGATTGAGAAAACAGGATTATTTGCAGTACTTTCACTGTATTGTAGCACGTGTTGCTTTATGTTGGACAAGATTATAATGAAGTCTCATGCTTCAGAATTTCAGCTGCTTGGGTCTAGGATCAGGAGAATCATTTTTTCTCAATGCCTAATTTGACTTATGGGATTATGATTAACAATCATTTCAGTCTCCTCTAGAGCATTACCATCTGGTTGCAGCTGGAGATGCGATATTGGTATTCACTTTCCTTACTTACTGCTCTATATTGATACAGAGAATCCTCTCATACTCCTAGGCTGGTGTATCTTTTTCATTTGCTCAAGGGTCCATACCAATAGCTGTATTTAGGGATGAAGAAATTTTCCCTGGCGTTAGGTAGGCAAAGACGTCAGTCGCATTTTGGAGCTTAGCTGTTGAGGGTTCACCCTAGCTGGAGGCCTGCTTTCCCCTTAACCTCACTGTCTTTTGGACATGCCTCTTTTGCTGCTAGCTCTCCTACTGCAAGCAGACAGGCACGTGAGAGATGAGAATGTAGGCGCATACGCATATGTCTTGGCAGTCAGTGTAGCTGGGCCAGCAGTCACTAAACAGAAGTTACGGTGGTAAAATCATTTCCTAACCTGAAACACACCACCTGCTGACTGACTGCTCAAATCAAGTTGAAGCATTACCTATTTGAAGCATTACCTACAGAGTTTCTTTTCAGTAAGCTTTGCTGTAAAGCTAAAGGTTTAATTTGGCCCGGGAAATGAACTTGAGCCTAGATATTAATGAGATGATGTCTTATTTCATAGCTTATTCTTTTTCGTATAACAAACAGGCACTTTTTTTTTCTCTGAGATCTGAACTAGAATAGATATACTTAAAGTGTTAAAGTATTTTTTTCCATAGAAAATTTATTTTATTGCTCCTAGTATAGGGTAAATGGTATGCCACAGCGTGCCAGGATCTGATGCTCAATATTTCACATAGTGGTCTTAAACTGGACTTCTTTGTTCACACTTCAAAATATCCTCCGAATGCTTTAAAGCAACAAATTGCATTTTCTGTACAGAATGACGTTGGTGGAAGTTTTCCTATGAAGAAGAATTGAAACTCAAGAGAGCCTAAGTTATTGTAACTGAATATGTGTAGACTTCTCAAGCACGTGCATATATGTATTTCCCCTTTCTTGGAAATACTTAAGCGCCATATCAGACATGGTTTCTATAATTACTTTTCTCAGTCACTGTGCTGAGATATGTGTTTTTGAGAAGATAGTGTGAAATCAGTCTTCTAGGTTTTGATGTAATGGCTATCTCTGCGTTCACTGAAGTCAGTGATAATGCTCTATTGATTTCCAGTAGATAGAGGATCTAACTCACTAACAAAGTACAAATCAAGTCAGAAGTTTTCCATTTAATAAAAGCTCTAGTTAGGTTATTTAATAAAATTTTCTCCTTAAAATGCAAAATCAAAGCATCAAGAGAAAATTTTGCATCCTGTTTTAATGTTCGAGGAGTTTGACAAAAACTAGGTGGATATAGAGATGGTAACAACTATCCCCAAATGATGTCTTTTTTGAAAGTGTGGTCATGGATTGTAGTTCGCTTGACATCTTACTGTGTGTTTTGTAATATTTAGTGTGTTTTTATTCCCTTTTTGGTTGTGGAGTGAAACAATGTTTCAGGCTGAGATTAAAACTGACAGAATTGTTAAGTGACCTATGTCCATCTCAGGGGCATACCAAATCTGAACATAAAACTTTTAAGTAGCCGAGCTCTATAGCTGAACGCTTCATTTGGATACTCAACACCACAGATTGTGTGCATGTAGGGCAATTAAGCACCCGGAAAACCAAATTAACAAAGGATAGACATAGCAGTAGGACTGAGTTCTCTGCACAGTTCCCCCCCCCCCGCCACGTAATATAACTATAATCAGTCTAGCCAAGAGTTAGTTTTTTTTATTACATGCATTAGTCTATACCTGCTATGTGTGTGCAAACTTCCCACTCAGTGCCGAGCCCAGCATATCTGTGGACAGTGAAGATGTAATTCAGCCTGCTCCATAGAATTTGTTTTTTTTTGTTTACACGTGTGTAACAGCACTTTCTTTTTTGTTTTTAGTAAGTGTACTATTTCAGGTTCACCTGAGTACTTTAAGCAGTGGGATGTTCCCATCCTCATTCCCTCATTAACATAACGATGACTTTAAGCAGTTACAGCATCTGAAGTACCCAGCCATGCAGGCATCTGAGAGGTTTAATGAGATGTTTCTTCCATTTTGTTTGACCGTGTTCTGTGACTTGCGTACGCGTAATGTATTCAAGTAGGAAACTGAGCACGCTTGGAGCCCTGATAGGAGGTTTCTCACATGGTATCTTCTGCTGCAGCTTCTGTTTCAGCATCTGTTGCTGCTCTGAGAGAAGCTATTGCTTTCGTTTTTAGTAGCTCAAGCAATAAGCGTGTATCAGACGCTGTGGGGGCATGTTTGGGCTCCGCAGAGAAGGAGAAAAGAGCCTGGTTTTCTGCCTCAAGAGATGGAACTGCTGATACAGAAAGTTGGAGAGATCTGCAAACTTGCTGCAGATCTTCGGAGACTTTTTTTTGGCAATGAAAGCGTTGAATAGCATCCTGGCATCTGTTCTTTGTTCTTTATTTTTGTAAGAGATGCTGTGTTCATGGGGCAATTCAGCCAGACGTTGCAGTGTCTCCAGATCTCGGCCAAGAGAATGACAGCAAATACGTTTGTTTTGAAGGAGACTGAAAGAGCCCATTTTGTCACGAGTTTAAACTTCTGAAGGCATAAGGAGGTTATGTTACCTGTGGCATAGATTTTGCTATTTTGTAAGATATATGATGGGGAAGCGCTGCTGTCGTGAGTGAAAGAGTGAAAGGACAGCAATGCTTCTAGTTAGAAAACGAATGGAGACAGTAGTTAGCGTTTATACGCTGCCATAGGAACACCTGACTAATCCAACATGTGATAATAATGTGTTACTGAAGAAACAGTAAATCTCTGGGAAAAGGGCATAATCCAATAGTTTCAAAACTTAAATACTTTTGGATAAGTCAACTGATTTTAACATTGAAAATATACAAACTGAAAAACTAAATATAGATGAATCAATTCATGCGTCAGAATACTTTTTCCCCCTCAAGTCCAAGGAAGGATATTCCTGGCCTTCATGCAGCCATTTACACTGAATTAAGTGTCATTGGGAGAGAACTCTAAAACCTTCTTGACCTGGACCATAGGCTTCCTCCTTCCCATTGTTTCCTGGGTTGCAGTGTTGGAGGATTTCTAACAGTAATTCTCCAAACAAACACACTACCTCAGAAAAATAGCTTTGATGCAAATTGGCCTTCAGTCAGGTCTTGTTTTCCTTGCTCTCCCCTGCGATTGCATGTGCATAGGAGAGAAATACCTAAAAGCCAGACAGCACCATCTAATGAAATGGCTGACGTTTAACTGAGGGGGATTCCAAGCGGAGACAGACTTTCTCTAAGTAAAAAGTTGTTGGGCCTGAGAGACAGCTGCGCAGGACAAGGCACTAGCTTTTCCACCCTGGCCACCTTCACTGGGACTGACAATTTGCAAGGGAAAGTAGAGGTGGAAGAGGGTGGTGGCCTGAAGAAGTGCAGGGCTCTTGGTCTCCATGACTGTGGTGGCTGTGAAGGCTACGGCTGTCTCCCATCTGCCCCGCCCCCCAGCAGCTTGTGACCGATCTCCTACCAGAATTTGCTGCCCCGTCAGACCTGAACAGCCTAACCCTCTGTTTCCCTCAAAATGATTTTGGTTAACTTACACAGTTGAAACGCTAGATTTGATTTTAGTTGAAATGGGATAGTGGAGCTTAGGTAACAAAGTTGAGGGTACAGAAGGTTCTGGTAAATATATTGAGAGACTGCCAAGGGTGGATTGGGGTCAGTAGCCTTTGGAAAATACTGGAAAAAAGATGTGTCCGCAGTCTGAGGAACCATTAACCCTTTCTCCAGCCTCAGACTTTTGCCAGCTTTTTACTTTTCGTATTTCCTCCTGGGAAAGTGGAATTATAATCATATATAATCGTGCGCAGGTTATGTAATATGTATCCCTTGGCACCTGCTTACCTACCTCGAAGCAGTTCTGACTTTTTTTCCTCAGGTGTCTGGGTATCTATGTGCTGTGCGCTGCCATTTTTCATTGGATGCCTTTTAAAGTGAAACTTTCATCTTGAGCCTCTATCCAAAAGAAATCCTTAGGAAAGGCTTTCCTGGTCAAACAAATTAGTGGGTTAAACAGATTCAGTCTTTGGCATTTGTAAAAATTTTATTAAGGTTTTTTCAAATTCAGCTTTCAAATTTTAATGTTATAGTAGTGAAACTTTTCTGCAATTGCAGATGTAATGTGTTAATGAATAAAAGAATTGGCTTCTGACCATGAATATACTGCAGTCAAGATGATGAGAGCCAGAAATATATTTTTGAATTCGTGGTGAATAAGCTTTTGTGAAAAATTTCTAGGGCACATAAATAGAAGTTGTTTATTTTTCATTTCCTTATGATCAAATTTACTGCTATTTTAAAAATTATTATTATACTCTATTTTTGAGCTGATTAGGTCATTCTGAACATCATCCCCAGTGGTTCATTGCAAATACATTATCAAAAATCTGATCTAGGTTGTTGTTTTGCCTCTGGAAGTAGTTTGTCAGGCATTCTGAAAATGAGACCATGGAGCTAAACTGTCACAAGATGTTTGCAGGGTGTTGTTTGTTAAGAGATCTCCGTATTTCTTCTGTATTGGAGAGAACCAATGGGGTAACTTTTATAGGTGTCTGTATTTTTTCCCTCTGAGAAAAATTGCGTCAGAAATTGAGGTCTGTAGTCTGTCTGCTTTATCTTTACTATGTGACTACTAGCTAGAAGGTCAAACCGTAGGTGAGGTTCTTGCTGTATTAGCCCCTACATGTTTACTAGTTGTTTGTTTGTTTGTTTTTTCTTTTTTTTTAAATCTATGCACATTAGTGTAAGAATGCAACTTCTTTCTTGCTTTCCTGGAGAAAAAGGTAGTTACCCACAGAATTGCCTTTATTGTGGAGACCTAATGATAAAATTGTACCTCTTTACGTACTTTAAGACGCAAGCTAGATTCCGGGTCTTACGTCGTTGCCTTAAAAACTGTTGAGAATATTTCTTATTTTGCTGAATTCTCTAATCTTCTGTGGCGATTGCATTCTCCCTTCTCTTTTTTTTCAGAGTGATGTCAAGTCATATAGCAATATCAAATATTGTTTGAGACTGTATAGTTCATTAGAGCTTTTGGTTTATGAGGTGTGTTGTGGACCGCCATCTCAAAAATCCTTTCTTTTGGAAGGGGGGAAGGGTCTATCACGTATGTGTTCAGACTTAAAAGTTCCATCATTCGGCTTATCTTATTATCAGATGGAGCAGCAGTATTGTACAGGGGTTTCAGCAGGCGCAAGTATTTGTGCCAGGTGTGGTTTAGCAGAGAAAATACATAATTCTCGTTCTTTTGAATTGCACTGTGCTCATGTTTGCCGGGTGTCTGCTTTTTATTGGAGGAAGCAATTCTAAATGGGAAGTATTAGGAAAAACAATGCATTTGAATGTTAAAGAAATTGGAGGAGTGGTGTGAAAAGGTGGCTTTTATCAACACTCCAATTGCTACTTTTTGGAATGTGTGCTCCCTCTTTCTTACCAGTCAGGTTTCTAAATCATATTCTTCAGTTTATTTGCGTAGAGGAGACAAGTAGAAATAAAAAGCCTGAAAGCATTTTCTTTGTCATTCTAGGGAAAGTCCTTTCTTGGAATTGCTTGTTTTATTTGCTAGAAAAAGAAACTGCTTATGTGGTCCAGATGTGCAGGCAAGAGATTACTACTAGTACCTGCGTTTTGGCTGGAGCGGGCTCACGGCTTGGGCAGCTTAAAATCAGAAGTCTCCAGGCTTTTGCTGTGTGGAGCCACTGCAGTCGAGCTATTTCTGCTTCAGTATCCCAAAATGTGTCTTGAATGTCATGATGCATGGGGTTGATAAAGAGTTCACTGAAGAACAGGGAACAGCTGGGAAAGAGAGCAAGTTAGGAAAATGGAATTAGAAATGGGAAGGAAAGAGAAGAAGGTAGATCCGGAGTAGTTTTCTTCTTCTAACTGCCAGGACTGTAATCCAGAGAAATGAGATACAGAAGAAATTGTGAATAGTCCTATTGATAAAACTGAGATAGCTTAAATTGCTGTAAAATGTTTGGAAGCTAAATCAGCACATACAGAATTCATTACTAATAGTGTGAAAGTTAAATTCCTCTTGCTCAACTTAATGTGTAGACAGGTGTTTTTTGAGAGATTTTTTGGGGCCTTTTTTTAAACAACATTTTTTGAGGAAAAACGTACTGGAATCTAAATGCTGCCACCAATTATAACATTGAAGAACAATTATATGCAGTTACAACTTAGATTCCCCCCTTCCTCCCAATACTGCATTAGGGTGATGTGGTTCCAAGATCAACATCATTAAATGTGGATAGGCAGTTTTTTTTTTTTTTTTCCTTTAACTAAAGATCAAAATTTCTAAGTCAGTGATTGCAATCAGTGAAACACCAGGACTTTCTCAGTTCGGTGTGACCAAGAGTTCAGTGCCAGGGCTCTGACCCTGGGGGAGCAAGGGGGAGCTGATGAGGAAACTGAGGCAATGAAGCCCATCAGTGCACACAAAGCGACTTGTTTTCTTATCTGGGGTTATAACAGTGGTTGTTCAATGCAAACATCGTTTTCAGTCATGAGGAATGTGGGCGAAAAAGTATAAGTCTACCATTTAGGTCCGTTTTACCTCAGTAGTGATGGGATGTTTTTCAGAGGATTTCCAGTCTTTATACCTTTGCCACTGAATAAGAATTAAAATAAATAAAAACAAATTAAATGGATGATTAGAAGGCATCTTCTGGAGGGGTGGTACAAGCAGTGGTGTACGCCTTCTGCTCAAAGGCAGACATGGTGTGGACAGTGGTCAGATGGAGTATCAGAAAGGAGCTTTGTAACAAAACAGAACCTGAGTATGCCGAATTTATAGGGGATGGAATATAGAAGCTACAAGTGGCTAGTTATACTGTTTCAGATTAACTGGAAGGCATCAGTCTCATCTCCTGATAATTCTTGTTGAATGACTTGCTTTGTATGGCTTCCTAATATTTTTGTCTGATTTCCAGTAGAAGCAAGGTCTAGGAGGCTCGGCTGTGGTGTGTGTCTGTATGTTTGTGTTTCCCTCCAAAGAAGGTGGCACCCCATAGCCGCTACTGGGCAAATTTCACTAAAGGTCAGAGGCTTAAAATAATTTGCTACAAGCTTCTGAGAACAGGTTGTCAGCTTCTACCTACTCCTGTTGCAGGAGAGGCCACAGCAGGCATCACACCCAAGACTCCAGTGGGGAAAGGGGCTTTTGTCCAGATTCAACTAAGAAGAGACCTTCAGTGCAAGCTGGCCATCCCGCAGCAGATCCGAGGCGAGAGTTTTGGGTTTTGCCAGTCCCGGTGTCTGTAACGTGGCTGGTTCAGCAGTGGAAGTAACTGTTTTCCTGGGCAATCTGAGGGGGCTGTGAAGGAACGGCCGCAATTCCATGGTGATTTAGGGGGCAGTACTATACCCTTGCAACAAATAGACTCCAAAACCGTGTGTCTTCTTCCAGACCCCATCTCCAGTGAAGTTTATTTGAACTGATAGCTAGTTTTTTGTTTTAATGAAGTACAGCTAATGATAACTTTTGAAATACAGAGGTTGAGCAGCTAAGAGTTTGATTGTACAACATAGATTTTTTTATCAGGTCATTTGGCAGTTAAGAGTATTTTCATTAGGTTTTGTTTTTTTCCTAAACTTCTGATGCTATATACATAATAAATATGCACACCTGTGCTTCTGTATGTGTGTGTGTATGTGTGTAAAATAACCTTTGGCAAATTCTTAATACTTGGAGTCAAAATGTTAATCAATTTATAATGGTGTGTTTCCTTCTACCTTAGCTATGCTGTGCTTCTTTCTGTGTGTGTGTGTGGGGGGGAGATTTAGTAACATAATTAAATTATTTTGAGTGTTACTGTTTGGTTATGGTCTTGCTTTTGCTTTATTCTTTGAGGTCTCTTGTTCTGACACTTTATAGTATTTGCACAAAGTTGAATCTTCATTGCTCCAAGTCAGGACAGAGAGGAAAGGATTTCATCCTGTATTTTGACCTTTCCCATAAAATGTATAGGAGTTTAATAACTTAACTCCAGGGATGTTCTGAATGTCACATCAAATGAAGTCATGAGTGGGATGCTCCTGTCTTCTCCTCCACTCCTGGAAAGAAACCTCACCTAATGTAAGTCTTCTCAACCACAAATACAGGCATCCAAAAATCTCATTAAGAGAAATGACTTTGCGGCGTTGTCTGTCCATGCTATTTTGGATGTAGGGTTGAGGGGAACGCCCTTGCACTAGACAGTATCGCTCCCTTTTTTTAAGGCTTGCATGGTTATGCTAGTAATGCTGTTCTGCAAGGTGAAAGGCTGATGTGCAAAGGGGTGAGAGATTGGTTATAACTTTTTTTTTTTTTAATTAAGTGGCCACAGGAAGGAGAAGGCAGTTGATTTACACATTGTATTACCCCCACACATTTAGAAGAACACAGAAGCGTGGAAAAAAACAATCCTTGAGCCAACACAACTGCTCAATGATTATATGCTGTTTTCCCCATTCTTCTGTTTTGTTTTGTCTATTTAGATTAAAAGGTCTTTGCTGTTTTATCTTTGGCCTGCAGAGCTTACGGTGTGCTCTTTTCTGCCTATAAATATGAATTGTTCTCTGGGCGTTATAAATAAAGAGCCAGGTTTCCTGTGGATCTGATTCCCTCCCCCCCCACCCCTCTTTTCTCTGTGTACGGTAACAACAGCTGTGCCCTGGGTGGCCCAGGGCCTCCTTGCCCACTGTGCTGAGATCCCCCGGGGGCTGGAAGACCCCTGCAGGCTTCTTGTGTAGAAGGAGCTGCAGTTTTCACCTGCTGGTGTAAAAGCGCATCACTTAATGGCTCTGGTGCTTCATATTGTTGCAGTTGTCTGCATTGAGCCCAGTGGTATTCTTACTGTTCGTTGGCTGGGCTGATAGTTGACATTAAATGGTAAAAGTGAATTTTCCAGTGTGGTGCTTGTATTTTGTTACATAATTTCTATACTTCCAGATGTGACTTCTGCCAAAAGATGTACATATGATACACTCATGTAGTATAAACTCACAAGATAATGTCGCTTTCTGGAACAGGATGGAGGGAAATGAGTCTGTTTTCAGAAAGTAAGTAGAAATAACCTACCTGACCCTACCTGAATTACTGGGAATCAAAACCTTCAGATAGGCTAATTGGGAGCTTCTAGGAAAGCAGCAATCTGCTGCATGCAAGTAAGATTAGCCATAAAAGAGTTAAGGAATGTTTGGTTGGGGAGGGGGGAGTAGTTTTGTCCTGGAAAAGAGAGTTGCAGAGGAAAGCTGCTCCTAGGTGGTGTGAAGCAGCAAGAGATAGTATCCTAAAACCAGCAAGCCAAGCTTATCCTGGGGATGTGGACAATGAGTAAAGAAAAAAAAAGTTATTTTCTGTACTCTTTCTCCTTTCTTAGAGAAATCGCTACTGTCTTAAGAAAAGCCGTATTGATTATTGTGATGATTAGATGTTATTCTTCAGTAGTGGATGAAAGATAAGAAGGTTTCGTTCACCAGTGACAAATAGTATATCTTTGTCTGACATGCAGAGCTGGAAAACATTTCTAATGTATCTTGTTAAAAAGGGGCAACATTAGAAGTGAGAATTCAGGAAATAACATTATTTAGAGAGGCAGTGGATGAAACTCTGAAATTAGGGTATTGATCTAGAATATGAGCAGCCTGCCTTCAAATTTAGGTCTCTTCTGTCCCTTGATGCTGAGGGAGATAAAATCATTCCACTTTGGCTAATGGGGTAGAGGTAGAGCTCTTTAAAGCTGATGGACCTTCAGTAAACACAGGAGAATAGGAGATATAGGATTAAATACGTATATATACTGAAATGCTATATTTACAATATTAGGCTAAAATAATAAACATAAATGTATACATAGTGCTTTGGATGAAGCACTGAAAATAGTAAGTGTTTTATAACTGTTGGGGAGATGACAGATTGCTCAAGGAAAATATTGAGCTCCTTCCATAAAATAAGGGACCTGTGAAAGCAGGAAAAAAAATCACATATAGGAATCATGTCTACCGTGAGGTCCTCTCAGTCTCTCAGCCTCTGGTTCCTAATACTGTTCTCGTGGCTCCCGAACTCATGGAGTAAAGAAAAATGATTCCTGTGAGGCTTTTGCAAAACTCATTGTGGTAGTAGCACTTTTCTCTATGAAACGGAGCCTGTTTATGTGTATGTAATAGTATCTTCCGGGATGTGTCTGCCTGCCATATTTCATTTTTATGGGCAAACAACAACAGGAGAGATGACTATTTGGTTTCTTAGTGATCCACAGAATTGTAATCTTACATGATTTGCTGAAAGGACTGCTAACCAGGACAAAGATCAGTGTAGAGATGCAAGGCTGCTGTTTGTACAAGCAGCTTGAAATTTAGCTGAGATCCAATGTTGGCCCTCCAGCTGTCAGTTCACCTTATCTATAACCTTAAACTCTGTCTTCCCTCCTTTTTCTTTCCTATATTCTGTATTTTTCCCCTCTTCTCAATGATTTATGTATTCAGATCATTGGATGAATTGATTAATTCAGCATATGCTTGTATAGGTAAGCCTGCTACGGAAAATATTGAACATTTCCTGAACAAGTAAGCAATCAGGCGATGTTTCTAGCTAACTGTTCTTTAATAGCCAGTTCTCCATCTGAATGAGTTGCAATGGAAAAAGTATTTATTTCAATGAGCTTACTTTTCTGCACAATTTATTTTTTAATCCTGCCTCTCCAAATTAGCATTCTTATCTTTCTCCATTAATTAGAGCAGCTGTAAGAGCAGTAATAAACACACTTCTCCCTTCCTTAGCGTTCACATCCTGAGCAATGCAGAAATATTCTGTTGGGTTCTCATAAGTATCTAAACATATTCATGGAACTCGAGCACAACATTTTTCTAAAAAGATGTTATCTAGTTTTTCTTTGAGACCATAAATTTGGCCTGCATCTGTAAGGGGAATCACCACAAGCGTATGAGGCAGCAAATATGGACTGCTTAGGACTACAAAATTGAAAGGACAATAAAAATTGGAATAGAAGGTGACAGTTTTTGATCATACTGGAGCAGTGGAAAACCTTGGACCAACCACCCCTGTATGTACATATGCTAGATGCCATTTGTTATTGTCTAAAACACACATATGAATAATTCCCTGGTACTTATTCAGTAGTCATTTCCTGTGCCATGGCCGACTTTCTTGGGCTGTGCAGCCTCCACACCCTAGCGTCATAGCATTAAAAAAAAAAAAAAAAAGGCAGTTGCTAAAGTACAGTTTTGGGTCCAGCTTTCTCTAGCTAAGTAAGGGCGGTGTCTGGCTGTTCTCCCTTAGGAAGAGATTTGATGAGGAACATCATGATCCCTTCCCCTATCCTTTCTCTCTGTACAAAGGCCAAATAATAATAGTAAAACTAACATTGTCATGCTGTAACTTCTGTGCATATCTGTATGCTTGTCTCAGGCTATACCAAGCACTTTGTCTGTGAATAATAGCATTCCTTGCATAGAAACTTTTACAAATACAAGCTTCATTCTTGATTTGATTTTATAATGATAAATATAGACATGGAAAAATTCACTGTGGGCACTTGTACTTTTTTTAAATTCTGGGATGTGTTTATTATTCAGAAATGTGTTGCAACATCCAAAAATGTAATGAGTGACTCACAGGATGAGAAAAGGAAAAATATAGTTAGAACTTTTTAATGAGGATTCCTCAGTGGACTCCAGTGTCCCAGTTAAAAAACTGCTGTTTGATTGTATAAAATGCATCCAGTCTTTGCTTTTAGGATCCTTCTGCGTATATTGGCCACATAGTTTCACTTGGTATATATTTTTATTGATTCTTTTGCCTGATTTTTATTTTCTGTCTTATATCAGGGATGACAAAATTCCGGCGTACAAAACAAAAAAACAGAAGAGTATGTTTTGAAATATTTCTGATTTTTGTTTTTTTTAAGTGTAAGAAAGGGAAAGAGCAAAGGCTTTAGTGATCTTTGTTGGCATAGTAACATCTCTAATAGTTTTAGACTGAGCTTGTATTCTTAAAAATTGTCTCTGCGAGGACTCTTGAGCAAATGTAACTATCCCATTAAAGGAGTAGAAGTCTGAAGGAGTTTAATAGTAGGGAATCTGAAACTTGCCTTGTGGGATGATGTCGGACACTGCTCTACTTGAAGAAGCAACACCAATTTCTTTCTTGAAAGATTGCTTCCTATTCTTGGAAAATCTCATATCTTTTTTTCTTTTAATTGTATATTTTTGCATTTTAACAGAACTTATTAATTTCACTTCATATTTAGCATCCCCTCAACTTTGTGTCTTTTTTACGCACTAGCAGGAGACCTATATTTGCTTAAAAGAAAGATGCGCATGAACCTGTACAAATGAGTAGAAGACCTAATACTTTTCTTTCAAACTAACTGTATTCTCAGATGATCATTTGCTTTGGAAAGCCACATATCTAACAAAATCTTACTGCAGTCAGAATTGTATGGCTTCGTATAAAAACAGCGTGTGTGTTTAAAGAATTTTTCAGTGCTGTTACGCATACTGTCTGCAAATTCGGCACACCAGTGTAGTGTTCCTATGCCCTTGCTGGTTCTCTTGGGACATCCAGTAATTAATACTGTATAAAAAATTAGGTCGTTTTGGCTTTGTTTATTGCAAATATGTAGCAGTGAAGAGTTGTAGTGAGGTGTTCTATAGGTAAAGTAGCATTTCTGTCGCAGTCACTGTATTTGAGTGCTAAGTAGAATTACGCTGTCTTCCACCTTGTCCTAGATACTAGTGTTTAGATCCTAGTGTTTCTGTCTGTCTTTTCAAGTACTAAGCTCTTCTAGATTAAAAAAGAAAAGGATCCAAGTAGGATCAACCCATTTGTTGGTATCAGATATTTTTCTCTACCCGTTTACTTCTTTCTCTTTCCATTGCTTGGCTTCTTTGATGTAGGGCCCATGAAGGAGCTGGTTCTAGGATCAGTACTTAAAGGCATAAGGGATACTGGCCTTTTTGGATCAGTTTAGTGTCCCAGACGGAAGGATGGGGAAGTAGTAAATTGAAATCTATCAGAATAGAGGTGAATAAGTGATTTGGGTTTCAGGATCATTAATGTATTTCATCTTAATTAGTCATCTTGTCTGTCCAAGTGTTGATAGTGACAATGTTAGGTAAGGCATAGTGATTTCTATTGTCTTTCATCCAAGAAAACCGGGTAATGCTCCATGTAATTTACAAATATCAGCAGATTGTGGTTTAACCCTTTTTACTGCATGATTTCTGAGGCTCTAAATTCCACTGCAAGAGGTAGTACGTGCTCTAAATGCAGCCCGCTGTGTTATTTTTAGTTTGTGCGACTGTAAAAGCTGTGGGTTTAGCAACGTGACTTCCGTTGAATTTACAGGCAGATGCATTTGTACGACATCAAATCACTTGCAGGGCACTTTGTAAAACAGGCACACAGGAGGAACGCGGCACCCGAGAGCGCGAGGAGGGACAGGGGAGCAGAGCGGGGCCAGGGCTGAGCGGCGAGGTGCGAGTGGCTGGCTGCATCTCTCCCCAGATAACATACCTCCTCCAAGCTCTTCCCCTCCACCCAGGAAACGTGAAATGGTGTGATTTTTAGGGTGCAAATTTGCCGTATTGCTGAGCCTGAACCAGGCTAGTGGTTCGTTACCGCCCGCAAAAGGGAGGTCCCCTGTCTTTGGCTGGCCTGTGCTCATCGCAGCCTTTTCCGAGTTGATTCAACCTGCTCACCACACAGAAAGCTGCCTGTGCTCCCCACCCACCCCTGTCAGCTTTCTGTCACTTTTATGTGTTAAATTGGATCGGGGAGGATTTAGCAGGTACCGCACAGATCGAAGACAGTACAAGGAGATGATGGAGAGAGAAAAGTGCAGTTGGGTTGGTAGAGAAGTGTCAGGGTGAAGCTATAGCATACAACTTCTGGCTGAGACTGGATCAGAAATGATCCTGTGTCAGAACTCTATTTACCGCCTGGGTGTCTGCAGTTCTTCCACTCTGAAGTCTACTTACCCATGGAAAGAATATACTCTCCTTTTCAGCCATTCTCAGAAGCGCTGAGAAGTGTTATTTCTCAGCTGAGGCAAACCCATAACAAAAGCAGGAAGGAAAGAGCAAGGAAAAGTGTATACATAAGTGGGTTTTCCCAGATGCTTGTCATTTCTGGGACATGACCTAGGAATACCTTCAGGTGATCCAAGAAGACTTTGTGCAAGGCTATGCAAGGTCAAGGGCTTGTGGCTGTGTGGGATGTTGCTGTGCGTCTGGCGAAGGCAGTGACCTTGCCAAATCTATGTTCGCTAGGAAACACTGGAGGCAAACTTGGAAGGCGAGAAGGAATGAGGTTAGAGCTCCCTGGTGCTCGGTTCTGAGCCCATTTCATTTCAACCTCTTCTCTCACTCCTTCTACTCCTTAGGTATAATTTCTGGAGGCTTGGAGTTTCCCAACTGCAAAAGACTTGTGAAAGACTCTTTTGTGTATTTTGAAAGAAGACACAGCATTTATTGTGAGAAGGATTCCAATTAAACATAGTACCCACATACCTTCCCTCCTAACCTGTGAAAAGGATAACGACCTGTACACGTGCTTTTTATAGCACCGTTTTTCCTTTCCTACAACTCTAACCAAAGTTCAGAAGACCATTACAGTGAACAAGTAGTGTTTTCTCTCAAATTTGTTGTGTGCTATAGTCAGCTTATCGTGCAGTAAAACATCACTGAGCCATGCTTTTAAATTGCAAATTAAGAGCTGATAGCCATGTGGGCTGTGTTCCAGCTACATGAAACCTTAGGTTCCTAATTTCTCCCTTAGAGATGTGATTTTACTGAAATCTTGGAAAATGCAAGAGGTTTGTAGATTGCAAGCAGTCTTCTTAAAAATAACAGTTATCTGGTCTGAATTTAAGACTAAGCTGTTGAATACTGCAGTGATGAGGACTTTCCTATACCTGATGTCCCATGACAGAGACTTCCTTTGTGGCTAGGAACAAGCTACCTTATAGCCTCCTGACGGAGTTTTTCCATGTGTAAATATTCAGGTCATTATGCATTTAGCAGTGTTAGACTGAAACTATTGTGTTTTTTGTGACACTTGCCCCCGTGAGAGGTGCCAGTCCACAAATCCTAAGTATGGTGACAGTAACACCATGATAGGTATATATTATGCTAAACTGTTGTAGTAGTACCAGTACCATTTCTTAGTGTTGTATACAAGGAGAAAGGAGGGTGCAGGAGTTAGGGTGGAAACTTAAGATTTGCGTGGTGTCTTCAAGTGTCACCTTTAAATAGACAGTGTGGTCTTGGGCTTGTCACTTGGTTGTTCTTCAGTCTCATATCTGTGACTGGGATTAATAATGCTTTTATCCTGCAGAGATGGCGTGAGGTTAAATACCTTGCAAGCCTTGAGATGCTCAGAAGCTACAAAAAGAAGCAGAAGTTCTTCAGATTGGATTTTTATCTAGCACCAAGCCGGAGTTTTCCCTGCAGTCTGCTGGGGCCCAGAGCCTGGGCGAGTGGACAGTGTGAGCCTGGTGGGAGTGGGGAGGTGACCTCTCCCCTCACAGCCCTGGTTGCACATCTGCATCTGCTTTGGGAATGGCACCTCCAGGTCCCACCTAGCCTGGGGGCTTGCTAGGCATCTCATGTAAAGGCCTTATGCATAATATGACAGGGAAATGAAAATGGAGAGAGGAAGATGTGCCTGCATTTCAGGTGGGGCTGGGTATCTCCTGGTGCACATCAGCCTGCGTGGCGCCTCCTTCCGAGCCCGCACTGGCCCGGCATGTCTTGGAGAAGCAGCTCATCCCTTCCCTTGCCATGCTTGCCCCTCCGTGCAGGTCTTCGGGCAGAAAGCCCATTTCTTTCTCAGAACTGAGAAAGGGTGGAAAGGCTGTGGGTTTTATGGCATGCAATTACTTTTTGACAGCTTTGGTGCTCATGCTTCCCTAGAGTACTGAGCCCTTTTTATGAGCAGGCTCGTGGCTGCAATGTAATGCAGAGCTGGACTTGGGCAGTTGTAATCAAAGGTTTATAACATGGTTTCACTCCTGCAGATCTGCAGTTTTCCAAATGAGCTAAGGAGGGACAGTGATGATCAAAGTGGCTTCCTTGGGGTCACGCACGAGGCCAGCAGAAATGGGACCCGAATCTGGGCCGCTGCCATGCCACCCGGAGCATTGCCCACTCGGCTGCACTGCTCCCTTCCAGGTGTAACCCTGCATGCATTTTTTTGGGAGGCAGGGCCAAGGAAAACTTGAGAATTTTATTATACATTATTTATTTATTTGTGCAGCATTAACTTTTCGGCTGGTCGGTTCCACAGTCTGCTTCGCTGTGTGGCTGCACAAATATTTGCACTAGGGAAAACAGTGAGGGGAGTAGCTTGACGGGATGAATATGCAGCCAGGACGGAGTAGAGGATAGAAGCTGTTTAAATTGGCCTACGTTGTGCAGTTGGTCAGTGTCTAGCTATGTCTTTTGGGCAAATGATGATCTGAATTTCACGGAGACACTCATCCCAGCAACAGGAATGGTTAATTCTTTTAAGCCAAAATTATAGTTCGAAGGAAACGTGACGCAGCTTCAGTGATGAGCATCTCACCTGCATTATCTCTCACTAAATACGTTTACATTTTATATATGCTTTTAAAAAAATTTTGCTACCACAATTAGCTTAGAAACAGTGAGATGTTTGTATTGCTTGTGCTTGTACATCACAATGAAATGATTTTTAAGTCTAGCTGATTGCCTAAAGAAGTGGGTTTTTTTCCCTGTAAAACATAATTATTAGACTCACTTTAATAATTAAAACGGTACTCTGCCTGCGTCCGTGTTACTGTTTCCTTGTGCACCTGGGTCAGATCTCTCCCCTCAGCCTCCCATGATTTCCAAAGGGTTTTGCAGTACGAGAAACAGAAATACTTTTAGATGCAAGGCTGAAGAGAGAGAAACTGAAATACTTTTAGATGCAAGGCTGAAGAGAGAGAAACTACATCTGTTGCAGGAGGTGGAAAATATACAACGACTAAAATAACATCACGGTGTTTCCTCCACATGGCCTTTTTTCAACTGAGAAATATAAATGAAAACATACTTTGATGAAGAGCTGTGGTGAAACTACTGTGGTGGTAACTTAATTGATATCTTTACTGAGTAAAGTGATATACTACTGCTGCTCTGCTTGTTCTGGTTTCCTTCAGATCCTCCCCTAAAATGGGCTGCAAAGTAACACGATAAAATATATCTAATGAAATAATGCCTGAATATTGCTCTTTAGACAGTAAACTGGGAGCCAGTTTTGCCTTTGTTTTGAGTGCCATACAAACCATAGGGACTGAATTACTTGCAAGTAAAAAGAAAATTTTCTTCTCTGTTATTAAGCATAAACAGTAGTTAGAGATTTTAATGCCCATAAAACAATCAGTTTTCCTCAGTTAGCCACTTGTTGGACTATTGTTTAATTATTCCTAGGGGATGTTTAATTACTGCAGCATTTAACCATCTTTGGAATTATTCCATTTATTAGAAGCAGCTTAAGGTTTTTATCCACCGCTCTGTCCAAGGCCATCTCTGCTTCTTTCTTTCCTCCCAACTTCTTGCCCTTGGTTACACCCTCTTTTTGCCTGCTTGATTTTGGGTCTTTGCAGTCATGCCTTCCCTTATGGCCAGAGTGGTTTCCAAAGCAGTATGTTGGACTCTGTCCTTTTTGAAATTGGCTTTAGTGGAAAATGAGTAAACATGCCAGCTTGCAAGCACAGTGTGCGCTTACCCTTCCCATTAAAACAAAATGGAAAGAATTCTGTTCTCACCCTCTATGCAATACTTTTGAGACCGAATTTCTGTCAGGTCTTTATGTCTGTTTAATGAATTTATAAACCCCATCCTAAGCACTTAGATATTCTCCGTTTGTGTGTTGGACGGGTTGGAGCATAAGCACATTGGTCTATTGTTTATCGGGCATAACACTGATCTACTGTTTATTAGGCACAACATTTAATTTAAGAACAAAGGGAGCATATTGGAAATCTATTGGGGATTCTTGAAAGCCTCGGGGTTTGAGTGAGATGCATGTAAGTACTCCTGCTGACTTCATTAAAAACTGCACATTGAGTAAAATTTCCCTGTGAGATTTGGGCCCTCAGAAGTTTAATTTTTCCAGGGTTTACCGGTTTAGTGCGAGCAACGCGGCTTTGGAATAGAAAACACCAGATGTTCTGTAGAAATGTATTTATTTCTCATAAAAATGAATAGGGTAGGATGTTACATAATAAAACATACTTGCCTTGACTGAGGCACGCTGTCTGTGCGCAGGAACACATTGGGGCACACAGCGTGCTACGCCGGGAGCCGGCGTTTTGCAGCCGTCGTGACTTACCTGCTGTAATAAGCTACGTAAGAAAACGCTTGCTGAAGCTTTACGGTGTTTTGAGAGTGGAAAGGTGAGGTTGGAGCTGTTAGTCCAGCGGGTTTCACGCGGCCAGCGGCGCACGGACGACGCCTGATCGCGGCGATGTGCCTTGAGGCACAGGCCTGGCTGCACCTGTCCCGTCTCGCCGGCACCGCCGAGTTTGCTACTTCCCTTCAAAAAAAAAAAAAAAAAGGGAAAAAAATTAAAAATAAATCAACCCCTTCCCCTTCCCCCCCCCGCGGCCCTCCCGCGCTTTCCGGGAGTTGTCAGCGCAGCGCAGCGCGGAAAGGCGGCGGCCGAGCCGGAGCCGTGTGCGCGGAGCGCGGTGCCGGGTCGGCCCCAACCCCCATCCCCATCCCCGCCACCTGCGGGCCGGGCCGGGCCGGGCCAGGCTGGGCCGGCCCCGCGGAGCCGCGGCCCCCGCCCGGGGCGTGCCGAGCCCAGCCGCGCCGCGCTGAGCCCGCCCGGCCCCGCGGTGACTCACCGGCCCGGGCCGGGCACCACTTCCCCCCCGGGCGGCAGGAGCCATTTTAACTGCATGAGGCCGCGGGGTTTCCCGGGGCGGCGGGGACGGCGCGCCCCGCGGGCCAGGGGCGACGGGCAGCGGGCTGCGGGGCGGCGCCGCCGGCGCTGCTGAGCCGGGAGGACGGGTCGGGTCGAGCCGAGCCGAGCCGGGCGGTAGGTGCTTCCCTCGGGGCTGGCGGGGAGGCGGCCACCCGCCTCGTCGCACCTGGCTCTCGGGGACGGAGGGTGCGCGGGTCATGCGGGGCGAAGGAGCTTTAAGTATCTCCCGTGCCAGGAGTTACTTTCGTCAGCCGTCTGAGGAGAGGAGGAGAACTGCCTGCTGAAGTACAGCAACAGGGTGTGCTTTGGCAAAAGTAAACCACAAGTAAAACCGATTATTCCCATGCATAAGCGCTCTGTGAACTACCAATAACTTTTTTTTTTTTCCGCTTCTTTTGGGTTAAGGGCTGGTTCTGTTTTCCCTTAATAAGCATTAACGCGTTGCCAACATTTACAGTTTTGCTGCGTTTTAGGCGTGCTGTTGTGTGTGAAACGTGTCAATTAATATCTTGGGCATGCTGCTGATTTGACTGCTTTAATGACGGCTCAGCTGGCTATCTAACATACGAGTCTTACTTCCCCCCTCCCCCCCCCCAAAAAAAAAAAAAACTCCGTTTACGTTTACATAGATTTACTTAGCCTATAGTGGAGCATGTTCCAAAACGGTTCAGGTAAAATTTTAGTAATTAGCACTGCGGCTTTGAGCGCCTTTGCGCCGCTTAAATTTGCTAGTTGACTCTGGGCTCCTTTAAAATGGCAGGTTTGTGGTTTCGAAAGATGGTTCACTCTTCACACGCACCAGCTTGAACTGAGGTTCTGTTTCTGCTGATACAAACTGATTCAGGTGTGGGTGCGTGCCACTGTATGATTTTAAAATAGAGAAAGCTGATTTTTTTGTACAAAGAAAAGAAAGGCAGGTGCTTACCTTTTTTTTTTAAAAAAAAAAATATTGAAAAATGATAATAATGGAGGGTTGTGTATGTGGCAGTGGGACAGGCCAATTGTAAAATGGGGTTATCTGTAGTTGTATTGGAACAAGAAACCCCTCGAGGTAATTGTGCTGTGTCAAATTGCTTTTTAACTTTCAATGGATGAGAAATACTTTGATACTGCAAAGTTAATTACAGACTGCTGAACACGAACATGATATTTCAAACAAATAATGAATGCGACTGCCTTGTTTATATTTGAACAGAAAATTACACTGATATCTTTGGGAGTTTTATCTGAACAAGGAGCTTTGTACCCTATGTTTCAATCTTTCGGTTGAAAAATAACTTGAATGTCTTAAGTTGGAAAATCAAATAAGGGGGAACTAAAACTGTTATGCGTGGGGAATCCTTTCCAATTTGCTGTATGATGCCTACATTTGACAAGTATAATGGAGTCTTGCTTAACGCTGTAATCGGCTACAGGGGAAGGAGAGAGGGAGGCAACCATTAAGTAAATGGTCACGTTTAGGGTGAGGCCATTTCTTCAGTCCTTTCCAGTGTTCGCTAGTATCTTCCTCCTGCACCTCAGTGTGTTTGTGTTTTTACTGCCTTTGGATTTTATGTTTTGCCTTTTTTCTTTCTTGAAGCAACAGCCATTGTGAGGGTTTGGGGAATTTATTTGGTGCATCGTCTCACTCTGAAAAATCCACAGAGGAAATGATAAAACTGCAAAGGAACCATTTGAGAGGGAAAAAATATTGTTTTGAGTAGGTGGTACAAGTTTCTTACAGCAAGATTCTTTAAGCTGTTTGCGTTTTTTTTAACATCAGTTTCATTTTTGGACCTTAGAACTGAGGCAGCAGTTGTCCGCTGTACTCACAAGGGACGGAGGCAGGAGCCTCCTTGTCCTTAGCTCCTTTCTCTACTTTCCTCCTGTGCTGGACCCTGTGGAGTCCTCCCACCTTAGAAATTCAAGTTAGCCTGTCCTATGTCAGCTCCCGGGCTGCAGCTGTTTATCTTGTGCAGAACGCTTTTTCTGTGCTAAAGGGTAAGTAGTTGCGGCTGCTGCTTTCTCTTGACCAGTGCTTCAAGGAGGAGCGGTTCCTCTTTGGAGGCAATGCTGCCATGTTCAGGGGCTTGTGCTACTGCAACGGAGCTACTCCAGAGACGTCTGGGGCGCAGTGGCAAAATTAGAAGAAGCCACTGGAAATTCTCTTGAGCCTAACAGATACCAGCTTGAACAGATTGCACTTTAGGCGGGAGATAAGTGGGTTAGAAGTGAAACAAAAGTGGCCTTTTTTCCCCCCCTTATTTTTATAGCTGAAGCCTCTGTTTGCCTCCAAAAAAAAAGTCTTTCCCCCCCTCCTCCACCCTAAGACAGGGATCTTTGAGTTTGGTTTGAGTTTGTGGTTGTTGAAAGATGTGCCATATCATTTGATGCCAGCTAGCCTGGACAATATTTGCAGACCTGTGCTTTTGAAGTCCTTAGATAAACTATAGAAATGCCTGTTTTCTAAAGTGTTCTTTTTTTCCCTCTGTTGAATATTAGAATTGCCAAGTCCATAATCTTGGCGCTTAAACGAGAAAGAAAAAAGTAAACATATAGATTTTAAGAACGTTGTTGGCCTGCTGTAACCTGATGTTACAGTATCGCTGCAAACTCATACTTCAGCGGTGTGTTTTACTTTTTGGACACCTGCATGAAAATACGCAGGAGGTGTATAAGCGCATCCTTTTTCTCTCTCTCTCAGTTGAGCTGCCTTTGAAAATGGGGACTAAAATAGAGATGTATTAGGTGAGTCGATAGAAAAGACTTTGCAACAAAAATGCAGGATTTCCCTTTATATCACCGGGGACCCTTTGATCTACAAAACAGCTTTCACTTTTTGCAACTGTTAATAAAGGTTCCTGAGCTTTCACAGGCAGATTTTGTTGTTTTCACTGACAGTTTTGGTAACTGGCTCGAGTTTTGTTGGGTGTGTGAAGAGCAGCAAAAACTTTCTTCCTCCTTGATGATTCAGTGCAGGAGTGGCAGGAGGTGGAGTTCATGTTGCCAGCCTAGGTTATGATCCACTCTGTAAGCACTGAAACTTCACTAAAATAAACCAGTGATTTACCATGCTTATCCTTTTAATGCTACTAATGTGCTTTAGAGATTATTTGCATTCTTAAATCTTATTTAAATGTTCCTGGCCAGATAACGTATTTGACAGAGACTATACATACTGAAATTTGAAGTCCTTTACTTATCAAAGGTCTGCAGCAGCAATGTGAAATGCTCTAGACGTTTTCGCCCTCCTGACATGGAGGGAGTCGTCTGCGTAGAGGTAAAAGTGATTTAGTCTTCCGTATGGGCCTGTCCTCAGGCAAAGCTTCCAACTCTGTCAGTCCTTGCACTACAAGGAATCCATGAGATAGGGACTAAAGTTTATGCATTCCTACCTTGATGTGTTTTAGGCTTTAACTACCTAACAGCTATCTTTAGTGATGAATTGTATGGCTAGAGCTCAGGTCATTTATTTGTCCTTAAAGAGATCAGTCAGCTTGGGTCACATGTGTCTTTGTACTAGGTTAAGTTTCTAATACAGAAACTGTGGCCGTTTTGTTAGCCTCAAAAGAGCCTTCAATTCTCAAACTTTTAGTCAAATTATTTCTTTCCACATTAGGAAAAATACTCAGGATAACTTGCTAGGAGTAGGAATGCCAAGTATATAGGTTGGGAACTGTGGGAGAGGATTGTATCTAGATGGATTGAATGTCCTTGTCTGCTTCTGTTGTTAGATGTTTTCTTCTCTTTCTAGAATACCCTGTATGTAACTGATCATCAACATTTTTGTGTCAGCCAGTGAGCTCTGTGTGTGTGTGTGTGTGTACGCATTTATTTTGCAAGACTATTTTGCACTTCTTTCTGAATGGTTAGTGCTAGCATATTGTCTCATCACTTAGTTTGAGAACTCCTGTGCTTGCCTGGCTTATTGCATATGTTAGTGGGTTGGCTTCTTTTTGAGCGACTAACCTTAAGTGGGCACAGCATAAACGTCTTGCCACGTGAGGATGCTCTTCAGAACTGGGAGAAAGGAAAGACAGCTTGAATGGTTCAAATTGTTCTCTGTTGTTGGAAGAAAATGTTAACGTATATTGTGGCTATATACTATTTCGTCACTGTATCTTTCTCTAGATGTACCTGTGTTGTGGACTGGACCTTTTGACAAATTTAATAAAACAGGTTAGGAGAGAACTACTTCTGAGCTTTGTATCAAGTCACTTCTGCTATCCTCCACTTTCTAGTTATCTTGCTGTTTGTGCAGTTTTATATTGGAGCTACAGAAAGAAACAGAAAAATGTGATTGTGAAACTGCAGTTACAACTTGTGATACCTAGGGCTGCCTGCTGTCAGAAAATTAATTTTTAACTTGCTCTTCCAAGCAGACTCAATTTCAAGTTAAAAGCAAATTCACAAGGATGCTGTCGGTTTTCTCCTCTTTGTGCGTGCTGCATGTGAAAGACTAGATAATTTTGGAGCTAACAAGAATAATTTCTCAAGGATGTGATGGTATGGCTTGTTTTAATGCAGGCTGTTCTTCCAACCAGAAGATCCTCTTAGAAACAGCTCTCTTGAAAACTGTGTCGTGAAGGTACCAGGAGTTGCCCGTTGTCTGCTGAAGGCAGAATTTGGCCTGACATGTTCCTGGGAGGCATTTTTTTTTTTTACGTTTTCCACCCCTGTTCTCTTGGTATGTTTGCTGTTTTGTGCTGTTACCCCTGCTCCCCCCCTGCCACCTCCAGTGTCTTTGCTCTATATTTGCTCTATATAACTATTCACACTTTTAACAGTGGCTGTAAATTAAACATGGGAAGTGAACAAGGGTACTAGCTACGAAGGAAACAATTGTTACATGTTGTCAAGTGGAAAGTGTGTCGAACCTAGACAAATTACAAGAATTTACTTGGTTTGCTCTCCATACCTCTGAACCACTTCATAGAGAATTCTGTGAGCTCAGCAAGGCGCTCCAGATGCCTTTCGTATTGTGTTATTAACGCAGTGGAATCCTACTTTTTCAAAAAAAACCAAAAAACAAAAAACCTTTGTTTGTTTCAAAAAGAGAAAAGAAGGAACTATAGAGAGGAAGTGTCTATTTGGGGATTTTTTGTTAACGCAAAGGTGGTTTAGACATATGAATGAAAATGAAACTTTCTGTGTTGAGAAACAGCTTCAAGTTTGTTTGAATGCTAGAGACAGCTTGCAGCATTTTTACAAATACCGAACTTTTTGCATTCGAAAGGTACGCTTCTTCTAGAATCAGCAAACACCAACATTGAAATAAGTTGCCTTTGAAGCAACTAAGAGAAATAGAATTTTAATTTATATGATGGAGCTGTAATATAGGAAGCTATTAAGTTAAACCATTTAGTAATGTACTATGGAGGGATTTCCTGAGAAGAAGACAGAGAAGAAAATTACTATTTTTAGAATATTTTCCTAAGCATGTGCTTTTGAAAGACACATGCATAATTATACTAGCCTTATTTAATACAACATTCAACTATTTGTTTTTATGAAAAGCTAATTGTCTTTTAATGTAGTCCTTCAAATGAGCAGTATTAAATGTTGTTTCAGTGGTAATGGACTATAAATCATACTTCTAATATTTGTTACTGTTGAAATTTTGGTCAAACTACAAAATAAGGGCCTGATCCTGCAAACGTTTTAGTAAAATAATATTAAGTTTTGTAGAAAAGATTTCTAACTATAGGGCTTCAAAGTATTAAAGGATGTTAAATATATTTTATGCATTGATTCTGATGTTCATAGCTTTTAAAGCTTCTACATGTCCCATGTTCAGCTGTGGTTAGGAAACATTTTAAGTTTTACTGCTAGAAATATCGAACATCTGAAAAGAGCTGTGACATTGTTGTATTGATATACTAGGATTAAAAGTGTGTGTATTTGAGGGGAGAGACAGAAGCAGTTCCTAGCTGCAAATAGCTAGCTGGGAGAATAACCACTGCCCTTTGAGAAGAGACCTGGAACCACTAATCTGTGCGTACTGCACTAATGTGAACTGTGAGGGTTTTGCCTACATCCTCTTTGGTTGTCTGTAAAAAGTTAATGGGAAGTTTTGTGAGTTTACAGATTTGTTTTTGTTGCTTTATGCAAGAATCTCTATTTAAGGTAAAATCAGAAAAAGATTAAAAAAATGTTTCGATAGACTGTTCAGAGAATTCAGCTTTGTATTTTTTCAAGGCTGACAAAGGCTGTATTTAAAGAGCCTGCCGTTACATCGCCTACTTGGGAAAAGTCTGATATTTATGAACTAGATGGGCAAGTGCTATTAGTGTCTTCATGCTGTCTCTGGTATCTTCACACGTCTTGTGCTTACCCAGCCCCTGTGCACGTTGAGGGTGCTTGGGCCTCATCACCCCAGTTGTGTGTTTTCACTCATAAGAAAAGGTTATAATAATGTCACAACCCGCATCGCTTCACTGCGTATCCTGTTAAACCCACGCAGCAGTGGTTTAAGTGGACGTGCCTTGAAGCCCAGAAGGAAGGTTTGGACCAAGCGAGTTGTAAATCCTTAAACCGCTTGCCTAGCGAGACGGCATCTGCCAAGGCCCGTAGTTTACCCATAGGTTCCTGACACAACGGTAGGTTGTACTGGTTCAGCTCCAGTTGTGATCTAAACTCTAGGCATACGTTTTGACACGTGAACAGCTGCATGCAGACTTACACGGGTATAACTTGTTTTAAACTTACCTTTAGCTAAATGGATAGAGGTTGGGCATGTTCATGCCTACATGATTCCATGGCTGAGGCTGTGAGATTGCTCTTTCAACTGCCTCTGTGCTGCTTGAAACGTACCGCCTTATTTTTTTTCTCATTGATAGCATAGATTTTTTTCTTAGTATCTTGTTACCCACCTTACCCATCTGCTATCTGAAGTGTTTATGTGAGCAATCCCTTGTCTGCTTCGGGCAAAGTGAGCTGAGGTAGCAAATTGGCTGTTTGTGCCATGGGCAGTAAGGTGGCCCATTGAACCAGGTTAGGGCTTGATTGGGGAGCAGTCAAGCTGGGGGATTTGTGGGAGCGGAAACCATAAGCTGTGGTTGGGCAATAGGGGGAGGGTGAACAGCGCAGTTGTCCTTGGAAGAGGACAATTGTCCATAGCCTGGGTTTCATCAAAGTGGTAATTAGGACAATATTGCAGGAGCAATGAACTCTCTTCTCTGCATCCCATTTAAACTCTCTCAACTTGTCCTTCAAAGGAATTGTCTTGGGTAAAACAAGATCTAGATCCTATAGAATGAGAAGAAAAGTCTAACGAATAAATTGGCTTTGATGAGAACTATGTAGTGAGGTAGCAGTTGGTATCAGAAAATGGGAGGCAAAGATGTTTGCTTGTTAGTTGTGGAACGTGTGCGAATAAAACCCTGAAACATTTTTTGGTGGGGGAAAAGGTGTAGGTTTTTTTTCATGTTGTACTTCTTCCTTTGGGGAGAACAGGGGGAAGGAGGCACAAAGACGAGAATTTTACTGTTGTAGGTTTTTAAAAGAATGTTGTTAACTTTTTGCTTTGTTAAAAATGTTCTAGCTATTCCTGTCTGCAGATCAAGTTATTGAAACGAAGCGTGACCTTTGCTCTGAACCTTGAAACAGTGCGAGAGGAAAGCAGGTGTTAGAGGGGTTTAAGCCCTGCCTTTCTCAGCCAGAAAATGTTAAGATAGATCTGAAACTATAAAGATGCAATGTTCTTACTAAGAGTAAAAATGTAAGAACTAGAAAGAATTTTAGAAGTTCATTATGGTCAGTTGCCAAGAGCAATGCTGTGATGAATTATTAACTCATTGCACTGTACTCCCTCTTAGTGCAAACAGAATGGCTGGTTATTGTGCTCTGCTTGGTAAGTCAACATTGTAAAAAATTCTTTGGTTATCTAGAAAATGTCTTCTTTGGGATGTTTATTAAAGGGACACTATAGGATTAAAAAATATGTTCCCCACTATTAAATCTGGTTAAAACAAATAGAAATAAATCCATGAATGCATTTTTTTCCTGTCTGCTTGGAGCCTGGTCAGCAGACCTGTTTTCTTGGTTTCACTTTTGCACCTCTCCCTGTATGGTGCTTTGCTGAGGTGCTGGTGTGATTCCTCCCACCTCCCCAGAAAAATACACCAGTAGCGAGGCGGTTAGATTAATAGATTTGGAGGCACAAAACAAGTTGACTCATAGCTGTTCTGCAGGAAAAGCAGTTCTGTGGAGACCGCTCCTCCCATGCTAGTAATAGCCAAGTTAGATGAAAAATGTATAAGCTGGCTGTTCAGAGCACTGTAGTGCCTTGCTGCTGCCATGCAGCAGCTTCTTCAAGGTTATTCCCCAAAATTTTTGGTTTTCTAAGAATTGGGAAATGCTGATTATTATATTTGGTTTTCTTAACTTTTATAAATGTAAATACCACAGTATTTTCTTTCTTATTTTTGGTAAGATGTACAGAGCTTGAAAACTTACACAGTCTTGAGGTGCCCCAAAAATCAAATTAATTTATGAATGAAACCCCTACCTTTATTTTGGCCCTATAATTGTGTTACATTAATTTTTTTGGCCTAATTTTGTGGTGGACAAATAATATACCAGAGATGATGATGTCTGTCGGTATAGCTTCTTCTGTTACGCTCGGAGCTAATAAATAATAATGTAACATGAAAATAATACGTATGACTGTCTTGAAGTATTTGCTGTAACAAAATTTGTGGTTCATTAGTGGAACACAGATGAACTTTCAGGGTTAAAAAGAATGTCCAACTTCAGAGTAAACCATTTCTGGATCAGTGTCAGCATCCCTGCCACCCCACTTTTCTTAGGAAAACATCGAATCCTGCCAGTACATGTTGCAAGATATGACCAGCGTGACTTACAAACTAAGAAGCGAATCTATAAAATGCTGTTGGCTACATAGTATTGTTGGAATCTGAGATGGAAAATACTTTTTTTTTTTTTTTTCAGCCCTCTAAGTCCTTCTGTCAAAACAGCAAAATTTAGTAAGGTTCAGATCATGCTGCAAGGCTTTTTTGTTCAGAAAGGCTTTTGAGCAACTGTTACTTTGTATTTTTTTTTTTTTAATTTGTTGGCTGTTTGGGGTTACTTGAATATCTGTCAAGAGTGGTACTTGTGTTGTAAGTGCACATAAGAAATCTGCAGAAGGGAGCTTCTGCTCATGTTCTTCCACTGGCTTTCTGTTGGTTTCTGATGGGTCCTGTTTTTACGACTTTTTCTGACTTTCAAGACCCGGATGAAGGCCCAGCTACTTCGAAGGAGTAACCTTGTCTTTTGAACCGCTCAGCAGCTGCAGTCATTAGGGATAGCCTGGATGATTACAGAGCTCAGACGGGAGCGTGTGAAAGTTGGAGGCAAAACGCACTCTGTTGAAGGAACCTTCTAACAGAACAGCTTTCTAGGTAGAGATCAGGAGAATTTGCAGCCCTGTCATTTTCAGAAAATATTGCAAAGCACTGAATTTGAGACAGTTTTTACGCCAAAATTGTTGGTCAATATTTGTACGCGTTTCCCGAAAAGTACTGTAGCCAGAACATTAAGATGGAGAGTCTTGGTCCCATAAAGGGTGAAACTGCAGAAACTAGACTGCAGTGGTAGATGATAGTGTTAAATCTACTAGGTATCAATTGTTTTTGTGTGTTTTGACTTAATATACTTGAGTGATGTGTCTTCTCATATTTTAGTGGGAGACATTGCAGATATTCAGGTCAAAATTACTTTTGCTCAATTTTATACCCTTATGACAAGACAACTGGCCACTGAAGGGGCAGAATACGAGGTCATCTTTATTTCTCACTCCACCCTGAGATAGGTAGCAGTTCTTCAGACTGACTAAGGAGAGAAGAAAGTTTCTGACAGGCCATGTTATGGGGTAATCTGGGACTGAGCAGAAGACTTACTTAAAGAGAGGCTGACTGTAGCATATTGCTCTCTTTATATATGTAGGTATACATTATATAAAATCTGGATATTACAGGTATGCATGCAATACATACAAATATGCATTACAATATGTATAAAGTCTGGATATAAAAGTGGTTATTACAACTGTGCCAGTTTCTGCTTTTTACTGAAATTTTGCTTTGTCTAGCAGCTGATTCCTTGCTTGCTTTAATCCGTATTGGTTCTTGTGCTTTTTCTTTTGGTACTAAAAACTTACTGTTTCCATTTTGTGGTAGGGTAATGGGTATTAGAGGTAGAAGAACCACCATCTTACACGTCCCCTTTTCTAGGAGAGGATGGTCCCATTGGGCAGACGTGCTGGGCAAGTTTCTCACCAGTTTGTTTTCTGCCATTGGTTGTGGTTCATTTCTGATCTCTTGCTGGTTGACTTACTGATCTATGAAGTCGAATGGTTTGGTTTCTTGATGGTTTAAAAGCCAGTCTGAGGAAAGCCAGGCCCTAAAACCTCCAGAGATGGACTGGGTGCTGTCCCGGGCCATGTTTAAAGAGAAGCTGCGACCAGCGTTTTGTATTGTGTCATGGTAGACTTATGGGGCCGCGCTTCAGTAAGCTTGACTTTATTACAGCTAATCCTGCTGACTGCCTTTCTGTGTGGGCATAACTTATTTCCCGCTTTTTTTGGGAGAAGGTGTCACTGAGCTCCTCCTTGTCACGTAAGGCCGTAGCGCTTGCAGGACAACAGGGTGGTTCTGTAACAAGGTTTTGGGGGGAAAGATGTAGCCATGAAGGCAGGAAACACTTGCCGTTTAGTCCTCATATCTGTGTCTCTGCTTCCTGTCAGTTAAACCACGAGCAGGGGAACAGATGCACCGAGAGATGACTCTACTCTAGTTTCTATCACGGGCAGCCATTGTGTAACAAACTGTACTCTCAAAAAAACTATTAATGTCTATGTACTTTTAATTTTATTAGCAATCTGAGACCCTTATTTAGATACCGGAGAGTAAAGGCTAGAATTTAATTAGTTCAAGAGAAAGCAGTACGTGAAGTCTTGAAGCGTAACTTTGAAATAGTAACTACGGGAGTTATCACTAAAACAGAGAGAGCTGAGGTGCAGTACTGCTATTTCACTGCTATTAACACAGAACTTTTTAAATGCGTATGAGAAACAGAAGGATTGTTTAGGCATGAAATCACACAAATTCATGAATGTCTTTCTGGACAGACAATTGCCATGTCACTCGACCCTGTGAGGTTTTTATCGCAAGATCCCGTAATCTGCGGAGTTATTTATTTTTCTGTTAATCCACTTGTGTATTCACATGTGTTTCAGGAAATTTTGGGGTTTCGTTAAACAAGTTGCTACAAGCGTACTCTGAAATTTCAAAACTCCCCCCCCCCCAAAGACCTCTACTTAGGAAGATAGTTTTGCATTAAATCTCATGATTTTTAGAGATTTCCTTCATAATTATTCAGTTACTTGGTGTTGATTGGGTTATTACTTTATATATACGTAGACATATTATTAGTTTATGTGTATTATTACGGTGTAGTTAACTTATCACATCTAGAACCCTAAGAATATCTTCAGCAGCATCTGATTTTGGAGAACTGAGTACTCTACACATCAAAATCATATTAGAACTGAAACTGTGTGGATTACGGTTTCTGCCTTTTTGTCTGATTTGATACTCTTTTCTTCCTTCTATGATAGACAGTGTGACGCCCAGATTTTTTTTTTTTTAACTGTTTATTTGCTGATCAGGCAGCATTGAGTTGGGAGATTTCTTTCCTGCATCGTAAAATGTTTGTGTTATGTGTTCTGTAAGGTACAGGTTTTCAATCTGAGCAGTCCAGCCTCCATATGGGGAGTGTGAAAAGGTTGCAAGGAGAGTAAGATCAGATCGGGAAGGGTTTTTTTTTTTGATCTGACTTCTTTTGGTTTGTAAAGCAAGTCCATCATGCCCTGTGCTTAAAGTGGGGAGGAGGTGGTTACGAACGTTGGAAGCGGTTTTGCGCTCAGCAGAAGGGCTGCTCTTGCAGACGCCAGCACCTCTGATAGCCCTTGGTGGTTCCTCCACTCCGTTGAGACGTGAGCTGCTGGCTCCTCTTGAGTTTCTCCAGGGCCAGGAGCAAGTATCACAAGGCCAAAATCAGGGCCCTTGCCTCTGTGAAAGGCACCAGCTCTGGAGCTTCTAACATAAACTGAAGGCTCTGCCTTTCACAGTGGCAGGATACTCCTGCTAATTTCTTTTCTTTTAGTTTTGAGCCTTTTTTTGAGAGGAAAGGTGCAAATGAGGCTTGCCTCTCTTGGGGAGGAACACGTAGTAAAACCTCTGAGAACCACTGCTTTAAGACTAGAGTGTCTTGACAAAATGTGTGATGTTGTTTTTTCCTCACCCGCCTATAATTTTGACATTAATTTATTGTGTCATAGCAAACCACATTTGGTTGGAAATTAAGGCTTCACATAAAAAGATAAAAATATTTAGCCACAGGAAAAAAGAGGAGGGAGGCTGGAGGATGAATGAAGGATGAATTAGAAAATCTTTGAAGCCAAATCTCCCTTTGCTACCTTTTTTATGGTAATAGTTAACATTTTCCACTTTAACCTCAGCTTTCTCTTGTTCTTTTTTGTGACTGTGTGCAGGTTGAATGCCTTACTGGGAGAGGGAAGGGTAGAGTGGAAGCGATAGATAAAATGCTTGTTTCATCTCTCACGTCTATGATAACTTAAACTTTTCTGAACACAGAGTTGATGTCTGCTGGGGTGCTCCCTGCCTGCTGAGGCTGTGGCACTGTGAGAGAGGCTGGAGTGCTTACTTCAGCCACACCACGCTTATTTTCTTGGAGATCTAAATGAATCACGGTCTGGATCAGCTCCTGATAATTCAGGCAAGTCAGGGGACTGCCTAAAGGCACCGTGGTTATGCTGAGGCTCTATAGTGGATGGAAAAAATTAACCTCTCCAGGGAGTGCAGCCCACCTTTTCTCCTATTGAAGACAGAGAAAACCTTGAGCAACCAAAGTCCTTTTTTTATAGATGTGCTCGAGTCTCTTGGAGTTAAGTGAGTTTAGAGAACTTGATTGTAGAAAAGTCCTACTTCTGTGGGTCAACTGAAGAAAAACTCCCACAAAAGAAAATTCTTTCCTGACCGTCAAAGCTGTGTCAGTGCATCTCTGCCCGATTCTTTTCTGCTATATGACACCATTGGGAGTTTCTCTTTTGGGAGGCATGGATGAATTTGGGTAATGGCCACATCCAGTCAGCACCAGAGAGAGTGTGTGTGTGGCCGTGTGAACAAGTATGTGGAATATAGTGTCTTTGTCCTCTAAGCCTGTATAGTGAGAGTGATAATCTTCTGATCCTACAAGCTACATATCAAAATTTTTATGAGCATGGATGCCATAATATCTGTATTGCTCATTCTGGGGAGCAGAGGAGAGGTGGAAAGACGGCTGGGGGAAGAGTGCACAAGCAGGACGTTGTGGTGAAGTTGCGCTACTTCCTTTTGCAGGAGGAGACCAAGCTGGGTGCGCAGCTCAGCCCCAGGTGACCGGGGGATTTTGTGTCCCCTGCCCGACTCAGCCACCTTGCCTTTGTCCGCAGCTGGGGCATCAGGTGTAGCAGGAGCTGCAGCTGAGCAGTGCAGGAACCTGCAGAGCTGCCACCCCTGACACGTAACTCAGTTCTGCAGAAGATGTAGGAACTTGCATGATGAAATGAGGAAGGGGTGGGGTTTGAATTTCTCCACACGCACTCTGTGGGAGCTCCGAAACTTTCCAAAAGACCCTGCTGTTGTAGGCCTTTTTGAATAGGCCATATATGTTTTGCATCGAGTTCATTAGCAGCAAATTCCTGTGTCTCCCAGGAGCCGGTGTACGCTCGTACGAGAGTGACTTGGGCTTCACTTCAGTGCAACCGTTTCCCCAGACATTACGAAATGAGAAGTACTGGCCTGTCCAGACGCTGTCTTCCCTGGAGGGCCCTTTACAGACCCCGCTTCTTTTACCACATAACTCTTAAGATAAATATTTTTTGCCTTTTTTTTTTTTTTTTAATTAACCTTGTTGGTCTTTGACTCGTGTTTCATCAGTGTTTAAAACCCCACGATGAGAATTGTTAGTGTAGCAACAAGTCAGGAGATAATTTATATTCTCTTAATAGCCAAGTTCACTAGTTTGAAACTCCCCAGACAAATAGTCTCCCTGCCTAATCCTACCCTATGCAAATACTTTAAAATCTAAAATTTAAGTTATGCTGATCTGTAAGAAGAAACGTTCTTAAATAGCTTAGAAATATTAGTTTCCATCTTAACCTACATAGGTGCAAGTTAATGTGTTTATTACTTTAATTACCATAGACCCTATAAGGCGCACATGTTTTCAGTGTAATCTGAGTGGGTAAATGGCATTTTAGGGCACGTGAAAAAGTATTATCTGACTTTTAATTATGGGTTGAGTGAACATTCTTCCCCACTGCAACTGTGGAAGTGTTCTCTGGTCTTGCATGGTTTTTAAAGGTATGCTTTTAGATGCATATTTCCGGCTTTGGTTCTTTACCTAACATTTTGCTGCAGACATTTGTTTAAAACAAAGCAGATCTGCCACGTGTTGCGTCCTGGATACGTGTTCAATATGGCAGAAATGGCTGTGCTCTGTATACCGTGATGGTCCTCCCCTGTCCCCTCTAATCTGAGTAGCCTTCTGCACCTGCATGATTTAACCCAGCCGTGGCCTTTGGCCAAATTTAATACCGAACATACTGGTGAAGGGCATGGCTATCTTGGAAAACAGCGTAGCCGTGCAGGGAATGTCTGACTTGGCGAGCACCTGGAATCTGAATATTATCTCTTTAAAAACTGGCTGAAATTAAAGATACATTGACATCAGAAATGAGAGAAACATATGTATAAGTCTGTACCTCTCAAACCTATCACCTTAGCAATATAGATCAAGTGAGTTAATCAAGTGAACAAGCTGATGGGGAAAGAATTAAAAAATACGGCAAAGATGAGGGGGGAAAAATGAACCTAATATCTCCCTGCAGGGACAAGGGAGAAATGTCAGGAAGTTTTAAAGAAGCAGTTCTACACCTCTTTCTAGGTACAGTGGTGAAAGGTATTGGATGTGATTATTGGGATAACCTGCACATAGAGCTCTTTGTATGTGCTGTGCACTCCACACCCATAAGTGACTGGCTGTCTAGTAACAAGGTGGTTTGTGTACCAAACAAGCTGCAGCGAGAACCTAGGGTTTTTTGTTTTGTCTTGCTTTTTGAAGTCCCTCTGGCTATGTGATGCTTACTCTTTCTAACGAAGACCATGTAATATTCCTGGTTGTGTGTGTTGGGATTTTTTTTTTTTTTTAAGTAATTTCCAATTTCAGGGACAGTTTTTAAACTACTGTTTTGAGAACATTCCTTGAGTTCAGAGCAAACTGGCTGGCAGGTGACTTTGCTCTCTTTCCTGCGTACTACAGAAGAGTTTATTAACTGTGTTTACTTGAGCATATCTGAGGTATTTTCTTACTTCATACTATCTTCCTTGGTGAGCTGTGACCAGGAACACAAGTACGAATTATCCACGCGGAAAGCATGTACCAGTTCAGAGCTATGACTCATACTGCCAAGTGAAAAGTGCAGTTGCAGCCTTCTCACCCAAATGAGTTTTAGCCCTTCGGTGAGACTGTTAAGTTTTAAAGCTCAGCTCCCTTATTGTATTGTTTTCATAGATAAAACTTTGTTAGCTCTTTAGCTGGTTTGAGTTGCAGCTACAGTGATCCAGAAAATATCATAAAATAGAAATCAAACGGGAGAGTTCAGCTCACAAAGGCCTGATGCCTTGATTTAGGAGTCTTCCGTGAAACAAGACAGCGTGGAGTTTCCTTTGTTGTAACGTTTAAAAGAACAAGGTTATCATAGCTTTTATGAGTTCTTGAATTGGGGTCTGAGTAACAGCAAAGAACACAATTAGGCCAAAAATAGCTGAATGCTAAAAATCAGTTTCATTAGAAAAGGCTAATGGTGATATGAAAAACCCAGACCTGTCTGCTCTGGAGCTTACTGGGAGGGTATTCATAAATTCTAACTGAAAAATCTTATTTCCCTATCTGCTAGGGTTTGGTACTTTGTACCTCTCCTTATGTTACCTTTCGTTCTTGTTTCTACAGGCTTTTTTGAATCAGGTATTTCTACTTGTGAGATGTTATGAGGTGTTGTCACTCACTCTAGGGTGTTCTTTTTTGAAAGCTTAGTGCAAACATCAGCTTGGTGATTTTCACATACTAAGATATTCAGCTATGTTTTGTGAGTGATTTACTGACTGAGCTCTGTCTCTACTGTCCCACCCTCATTAATAACCTTGTGACTGTGTTAGTACTGGATTCTCCAAAACCTTAAAAATAAAAATTTCACCATACTACTTGTCTTACTTGGTGAACTATGTTTATTTCGAGAAGAACTAATGTGAAGAATTACTTCTGGTGGTTGTGGCTGAACAGCTGGCAAAATTGACCTGTGGAGATATATCAAGAATCTGCTTGTTGTGGCACCTTATATGAACTGTGCTGTATCTGCTTCCAGACTGGAGAAAAGAGATGTTCTCTTGCTTACTGGAAAAAGCGGCGCTGTTGCGTCTACAATAACTATGCCATGGGAGTTCATTAACATAGAGTGCTTCATTTATAATAGTTATGAGGAAAGTTAAATGAGGCTCCTTGCAACAAATAGATTTAAAGAGTTCAGATATAGTATGAAAATATTTTAACTGATAAGCTCTATAAATAAGAGGGGGTGAAAATATGATGTTTCTATCTCTGTTTTACCCATGTGTCACTGTTAACCACAATGTTAACTTAAATATAAACTGAAGTGCTTTTCTAAATCTGGAGCCAGAATCTCTGAAAGACTCCTAGCCTTAATTAGCGACTTGTTAAGAAAGGAGTTTGAGAAGTGTTAGCTGTACTGCTTTGTGATCTGTGTTGTACTATTTCTCAACAGAACCTCTCTTAGCTGTTTTTTTGCTTTGCTTTAATTGGATCTGTGATTTTATCTGAAGGGTTAAAAAGTTACTTAATTACAGATTTAGGTTAAAGAAATAAGCAATTAAAACTCTCCTCTTGTGTGTTTCATTCATGCTGTCTGCGTTAGCAAAGTTGTATGAGGGTAACAGTTTCACCTTGTATTGTTAACTTTAGCAAAATGGGCCGCTTGTCCCCATAACAAAGCTGCCTGTACCACCTTGGGTGATTTGTAAGAATATACATACAAATATGTTAAAAGTCTATCTAATTCTGAAGTGTATGATGTCCATATACGGAAGCTGAGCTACTTGTCATACAGGAACAGATGAAATAATCTTGTGTAGTCCTCTGCAGCATCGGCATCACCACTGATGTTTCATGGGGGTGACCAAGTGCCTTGCATAAATCATGAGCCATGCTGTGGCACCAGTGAGAGAAACCACTGCTACTTTTTTCTTTTTTTCTTTTTTTTTTTTTTCCCCCCCAGCATATTATGGGTTTAACTCGTTGCCTCAATTGTCTAGACTGAGGAATCCAGACTGTGGAAACAGAACTGGCAGCACAGCCTCCAGAAAGGCATGATGGGCTATAAGTCATCATGAGGGGCTGAAGGGAGATGAGCAATTAGTGGAGTTAGATTATCCCAAACCCAAAACAAGTCATTTGGGGTTTCTGTGAGGGGTGTTTTCTGAGGTGGTGAAAGCTATTAAAATAAGCAGGAAGTGTCTACAGGACATGGGTTTGTGTTTGAGGTAGTATAAATCTCTCTTTGCTGCTTGGTTTCTGAGTTTTGTGGGCATTTCAGAGCATGTATTCTCAGAGTTGTTGAGTTTATTAAAATAAAATCTAAAGATGTCTTTTAGCTGTCAGGTAAGAAGGAAAAATGACTTCTTTGGTTTTTGTTTGGTTTTTTTTTTTTAATAATAGATGTGAGAAGAAAAGTTTTTCCTGTTGGTAGCAAGGGTTAAACATTGAGGGCAACAGGTATAGGCAGACTTAGGTATGTGATATGCTTGACTGTTTTGCAAGGTGCTATAAACGTTGGCTCCATGTAATCTGATACCAGAGTAGGACAGGCTAACTTAATGAAGGAAAATAGACAGCAATGTAAAAGAACTGGAATTTCAAGTCTAGCTGACTAATAACAGCCTGCTGTTAGAGGGTTTTGACTGTTCATATTGCTGACAGCTGACAGCAAATGGGAGGCCAGCAACAGAAATATTTCCTAATCTGCTTTATTTTTGTACTGATTCTTTAAAGACACTGCAAAGGTAGGTTCCTTTACATTTCTGAGACTGACAGATCTGCTAAATGCAGCCTTGGATCGAAGCATGAGGTCTAAAAATTATCCAACTGTGACCAGAAGAGAGAGAGAGAGAGAGAGAGAGTGTGGGTGTGTGTGGAAGGGGAGGGTCCAGCAAACACGAGTTGTACTCAGATTACTCTGTACCTCTCTTCATTTGGTGCAATTCAGCTAAATCAAATTTAGAATCCTCAAATATCTCAAATATTCAAATTTACAAAGGCATTTCCATGGGTAGAACTTACAAAGAGAGTAATTCTGAGATAACTTAAATTGCTTTGTTCATCCTGCTTGACAGTCCAGTCTGAATAGTTAAAAATAGATAGACTGCAAAAGGAAAGCCATAGAATGCTAAAAATCAGTTTTGGAGAAGTTACAGAAAGAATTGTTACTGAGCTTTGTACTGTAGCATCTTCTGCAGAATACGTAGGAGAAGTCTTAGGAAAATCTAGATCAGTTAAATTTCCACATGCTTGACTGAAAGAGGTCACATGGAATGAGAAACTTCTGACTTGCAACTGATCTCCACTGGCCTTTTGTCAGTGCCCCCTTTAACATATATGCTTTGTGTGTGGTTATAAATCTGCACCTTTGGCCGGCAGAAAATGAATTCCTTTTTAGTAAACTTAACTTTCACCCACAGGCAAATTAAAAATAATGGCTGTAGTACTAGTTTGTGAGCAAGATAATTTTCATAGGATGGCTGACAGTTTTATATCGGTGTTTGGTGCAGACTGGCAACTGCTAATTTGTGAATTTTGGCACCTAGCCGAAGCAATTATCTTTAGTCTCCCCTGGCTTGTTTTTTTCCCACTGCCGCTCTTTATCCTCCTATATAAGGTGATTGAGGTTTTCTGGGTTGTTTTTTAATCAAAACAGCAAAATCTCTTAGGTTGAGTATTTTTTGCTGTATTTTACAAGTTTTCCTCATAGGCTGCTTTAGCTGTGTTGGAGCTCAGCCCTTCAGCTATCTTTGTAACTGGTAGACCCTCTCCCTTTGAATTGATTTATCTGAAGCTGTTATAGCTGCTTATATGATCATGATCTTAATCCTTAACAACGTTCTCCTTATTATTTAATTCTCCTTAAAACATGTGCTATTAAATGCCACAAACCATTTCATAATGCCTTTTGAGACACACATTTATTTTATGCTACTGGAGTAATTCATTTGGGTTATGCAGGTTTCTGAACGAGAATTGGGAATTTTATCAATTTACAGTTTTGTTCTTAGTATCTTATTTAACCGGCTTTGTGAGATTATTGGCAATTTAAATAACATTAGTAAGACAAATTTTTTTTACTATTTTTTTATTAATGCTGATAATTTGGTTGTAACATGGCATACATAAGAATCTTGTCTCTACAAATTTAGTATTGGATAAAATAAGAATGTTGTAGAAGAGGAAGTAGAAATCTTTTTGTTTTCCTTTTTCTACACAATTAGTATCTATAAATAGTATGTATTTAGTATTTATAGTATCACTGTGTGTGTATATATAAAATTTTTCTTTAAAACGTTTTATGATTTTACTAAGCTTTTGACATCTGTCCTGTCTGTAACAAGGTGTTCAACCAAGTGCATCTAGGCTGATGTATTTTTAATCGATTTAATCGATTTCTTTTCATCCTTTTAAGATTGGTTACTTCTCAACTTAGTTGTATGTTTCCATATTCTTATTTTATTAAATGGGAAATAAGAGTACCTGATTTTTTTTCCTTCTCTTTACCAGTAGTGCAGAATTAAAGTCAAAACCCAAAGTCAGACTTAAGTTAGTGATTTCCAAGTATTTTTAGATCAACAAATCATATTTCCCAGCCTCTGCATTTGCTGGAGAGGACCATGCATCATGCCTTAGGAAGAGGAGAAACAGATC
This sequence comes from Struthio camelus, assembly GCF_040807025.1. Lineage (NCBI taxonomy): Eukaryota > Metazoa > Chordata > Aves > Struthioniformes > Struthionidae > Struthio > Struthio camelus. The sequence continues at coordinate 188,842,297 of NC_090942.1, read as the reverse complement.
TTCTCTGGAAGTTTTACCATTTTAATATGGATCCAAGGACCAGCTTATATTGCTTACTAAGGCCACGTGCTTGGAAATGTTCTGCAAAACGAAAATCTGATCGGGTAAGAGAGCACTAGATAGCCCACTGGAGAGAAGTTCTTAGAAAGACTGGCAGTGAGGTTGTCAGAGGCCAGGAAACTCAGTGAGACAACGTTTACAGCCAACGTTTTTCAAGTGGTGAAAACCTGACTTACACGTATAGTTTTTCCCTTTATGACAATAATTACACACCAACATTATCGTTGCAAAACAGAGATGTCTTTACGTCTCTGTTCCCCTCCCATTGATAGATCAAGTGATGAGTTTGCACAGCCTTGGCAGGCTGCAGGAGCTCTTCACACCCTGTTTTGGGTGACATCCTCCCATTTAGGGATTTCCGTTAATCTGGTTCATTTGGCCACAAGTGGATGAGCAAAGTTCAAGCTAAGTGTTCTCCCAGCAGTACTAAGGTAGTGATGAGGAGCTCTGGAGGGAGCTGACTAAACTGGAAGCAGAAAAGAAGGCTTTACCACATGTCCTGTGGGTTTTTGTTTTTTCTGTAGTCAAAACAATTATACTGAAATTAAAAGTAAGTTCACTAGAAAGGCATGCATTTCATATATTTAGTTTGGCATGTACTCCTGTGTGCGTATGTGCACTTTCACACATGCATGTGTATGTATAGAGACACAACAATGTATGGCAATAAAGTGTGATTATATGGCTGCAACTGCTGTTTCTGTGTGCGCATCCTTGCAGGCATGTGTAGGGCAAGCGCTATACAGTGAAATAACAATACGTGGTTATTATCTAAACATAGCTGAAGCAATCCAGCTTTTCTGTGAGCTAAGGCTTTAGTAACCCGAAAGCAATTTGAAAAATTTCAAAGCCCCATAGGCAGGCAATGCTGCTAGGTCACGTAACTACTTCTGAAAATGTATTGGTGTTTTCTCTTTGTGTCTGATAGCTTGTAAATACAAACTGGACAATTCTGAGTTTCTTTTTGTATCCACTAACTAGTTTTGTTTGGGCTTAAAAAAAGGGAGGGGGGGAAGGAGGAGGGAGGAGTCCGATCTCTCCCGTAATTTTGGGAGGAAGTGGGATGGGTGTTGTGATGTCGTTTCTCCCTAGACTCTTAAGGGTTGGAAAAACCAGGATTTAAGTCTTTTTCTTCTCAGGGGATGGTGAAGGGAGCCAAAGACTTGGGTCCTTGTTTCCCACTGGAATGGCTTAGCCACCTGGCTTTAAGGCAAATTTCATAGTAAGTTTTTCTGCTTAATTGCTTCTGCTTTGTAAGAACAAACATTTTGTGGGGAGGGAACTAAAACCCAGTGTTGCCTTTCTCTTGCGTGATAGGGCTAGCAAGTCTTGCTCTTTCTCTCTCTCACTCTGTTGAAGTACTTGATTGAAAGCTCAAAAGCTTCAGCAGTGGAGATGGAGAGAGTCTTCCTCACTGTGGTATCTCTTTAACTTGCTGCTTAGGAGTGGCCTTTTTGAGGTAGATGTTTTTTTTGCTGCTGAAGCGTAAAATCAGTTATTTACACAGTGCTGTACGTCTGCACACCTACGCTGATTTGGGGTTACCTTAACACATCAAGCATGCTGGCAGCAGAGGCTACAGAGGAAAAATCAAAGCCTCAACTGCACTGTAATTTTCTTAAAATTGCCCAGCAGCACTCGCAGAGTTGCTTTTGCATAGGGGTTGTGTCCAACAGCTGTGTTATATAAACCTCCTAAGTAAAAGGGACTTACCAGGTTAAAAATATTGGGGAATGTGGAAGATAGGAAAATGAAGCTTTTCGGCGAGGGGAGTCTGTAAATAATGCTGAAGTCCTTCTTGTTAGTAGTCCGGAAGAGAATCTTGTCTCACATTAGATATTCAGGCTAACAGAGATTGTTGCCGAAAAAAAGATATTTTTTTTGAAAATGGGATTATTTGGTGAAAGCGAGGAAGTGCCTGTGACTTGCGTTTGTGCTTTCTGCTCCCTTTGGAATAAACGTATGTTGTTACATGAGTTTGAGGGATGGGTTTCATTTCATTTCTTCTGTATTGACTGGATTGTGTGCCTTTTTATTATTTTTATTTAACGGATTATTATTACTCTTACTCTCTGTCCTCCTTGCTCTTTGTACTGACAGCCCATAGTGACATAGGCTGTTTTCCAGCCTTGCTGTGAAACGGGGATTTATTGATATCGATGGTTCCTTTGTCCTTAACTAAAGCCCAGAAAAGGTCACTCTGAGTTTTATTAGGTCAGCTGCTTTTTACAGTTTCCCCTAGGCAGCATTGATACTTTCATAAGATTTCAGAATGTTCTTTAACTTGCTTCTGTCGTTCCTCAGTGATAACCCTTTACAGTATTGTTTTCTATTTTGTCTTAATTTGTATGAGTAGCTGAAGTGCTGTGCCTTTAGAAATTTCTCACGCCAAATAGCATAGATGAGCTTGTTCTTCTCGCTTGTGTTTTTGCTGACTGCATATCCTCAGGGTCTAAGGACGTGGTTCAAAGCTCCTGTTCTGTGCAATTTCTTATTATTGCATAGGAATAATCAGTCTGTGAAGAGCAGCACGGTAAGTCTGGCATTTGTTAGCATTTGTGTTCAGTGCGGACAGTACATAAAGAAGATCAAAATGAGTTCAGGACTTCTGTGTTAGGAAAATTCAGTTACCGTTTGGTTTTGTTTTCTTTTCAGGGAAACCAGTTTCTATACTCTTATCCTGCTACTTGTGTAGCATCTTGCTGAAATGTGACTGTGCGAGAAGTGGACTGGCTCTGGCTTGATCCAGCCTGAGCCTCTGTTGGTACAGAGGATTTAGAAACCTGAGTGACCATCCATGTGTTTGCCTAACTTCACGAGCTGTGATGGCTTTCTGCCTTTGAGTCAGAATTTCCGGGTGATGCCTTTATTATTCCCTTTCTTCTCTTTTACTCCCCTCATCTTCCTGTATCTGAGATGTAGTTGAGAAAGGGCTTCAGCTTTTCATTTTTGTTGTGTTTGAGTCACAGCTTCGTCACTTCTAGGCTAGAGCTCGTGATGTTAAAGACTGTCTTTGAGAGTTGTTGGGAGATCAGAATTTACTTGTTCCCGTGCTCAACAAGATGAGTTGTTTCAGAAGTAACTCAGGATTCAAATCTGCATTCAAATCTTAGTGCAGCTAAGCTGTTTCTGAATTTTAAATATATAAATGAGCTCACTAATTTCACAAAATGGGCAATGAAGCATGACTGCAGTCATCTTCATTAACCCTAAATGGGACTGCATCCAGCAGGTTGCTAGAGGTGTCTCTGAGTTCAGCTGGGGTGTGGTTGATACCAAAACTTAAGCTCTGATATAATCTTGGAAGGCTATTTAAGCAAGTGTTGGGGATTGTTCCTGACGCTTTGGTGCATGTTACCTATTCCAGTGTTCATTACTGATAGTAATGGTGATGCCACTGAATTATTTTAGTGTTTTATATTACAGATTTGAATACAAAGGCAATAAGACTTTACCAGGTAATGCTGTCGGGAGTTGAAGGAGAAATTGCTGACTGGTTATTTCTGAGCTGGGGCTTAGCTGCAGTTTGGGGAACGCTGATCGGCAATATTGCAACTTTACCGTAGGAACAAAAAAAGGTTGATTTTGGAGGCCTTTCTTACTAGCTTTACTGAACTGGCCAAATGGGGGATAGCATTAAGTGCAGGGTGTATATAGTGAAGACTTGTGGGGAAAGAAGTTGTGGTGTCCAGCAAGAGTGTCCCACAAAGAATCTTCTGGGATTTCAACAGCAGCTGTGTATCAAGGGTTACACTGGCTGAATATGCTTTTTGACAGACTGATAGAGGAGGTTTTTTTCCTGGATGTGAAATGCAGTAGAGGAGGGGAATTTCCAGAGGGATTGAGAAAACTTATTGATATGTCCATTTTAAGAATTAATAAACGTGTCTTAATTTTGCTTTATGTTGCTGTGTCCTAATATTGCTTTAAATACTGTGTTTCCATAACAATAAATGAGTACAAATGAAAGCAAAAGCTTACTTATTCTCTAGTTCTGAAAGTTAGAAGTAAATATTATGGTAATATACACTTGATCCCCTTTTTCCTAGGACTCATTGTCTATAGTCAAGCTTATTGTGCATGTGAACACAATTTACACATTCTGAGCTGTTTGCAGATAACTTGCTTTCTATTCACAGATGCACATAAAATTAGAGAGGAAGATAAGTTGTATTATATAGCAAAAACAATAGCCATGTTTGTGTTAGCCTATGGACAGCAGGATGCTGTGATGCTTGGAATAATGAAAGCACAATTTCTAAAAACAGATGTGTGGGGGGGAAATAAAGAAGTTTTAGAATTGTGCTGGTGCCTGTGAAAAGCTGCTGCCGTTTTACGCGTGCTGGAGAAAAAATGTGACATGCGTTCAAGGAAAGTGATTTGCGTTATTTTGTCGTGCTCTTATTTCCCAATAGATCATTTGTTAAAACTCTGAGAACCACTTACTAGGTACCACTAAAGAGTTAATTAAAATTTTTCCACAAATAATAATAATTTGAGTGCCTCGTCTTTGTAATAGCTTTAAGATTGGATAAGGAAGCCCACTAGAGCCCACTAAACTGTTCAGTAGCTTGTCTTTGACTTTAGCCGTTATGTTGTGGTTAGATGGTGCTTTTCTTATAAGAAGAAAGTGTCTTTTTACTCTTATTTATAGAAACCTTGATTTTTTTTTTGTTTTGTTTTGTGAACAGTGTGCTGTATGGTCAACTGTATCACAGGGGTGAAAAAATTATGAAACACTTTCTAAATATCTGATCCTGCAGAGGAATCAGTTTATTGGGAACTTTGAGTTACCATATAAAGGAAGTATAAACTATTTTCACTAGTGTTTTTGTGGATCTCCTCAGGATCAAGTGCATTACACTGCTGCAGTCTCTTAAATGATGTCAAATAACAATGTTTAGTTTTACATTTCATTTAAAGAAATACAAAAAGGTGTCTTTTATAGCTCTTAATAGTTCTTCTGCCACAGTTTTTGGATTATGTGTCTTTAATGTGTATCTTGGTATTGTGGGATCTACGGTAGAAATGTTAGTGTTTTACGGAGTAATGATCTGGCGCTAAAGGAGGAATATGATAGCTTATGACTGTATACAGGGAACTTCAAAAGTCTGTCTTACGCTGGCTATACCTCCAGTTTTCTGTATACATCAGTAGCTTGTGAGGTAGCCTGCGTCTCATAGGCTTAATGTAGCCTGATTTTTAAGTTGACCTTTTTTTTTTGGCGTTATAAAGTTATCAAGCTAAGAACTTGTGTTCTTTGTTTGTACATGTGGCTGCCATTAGTGTAACTGAGTTGATTGTAGGCCCTTTATGTATTCTGGCTCTTATTCTCTCTGTACCATTAGCTTACCCCTCGTTTTAAAATAAATCTCCAGTTGGAAGTTGAGGAGGTTCTCATATTTGCCTGGCGATCCTTTGGAATGGAATTGCTCTTCACTGGTTAAGAAGGAGTGACTTCAAATATCATGACATAATTGTATTGGAGAGTTTTAATTTATGTCTTTGCAGTACCCAAAACAGGATTTATACTGAAATAAATTTCCATTTTCTTATCCTGTTTTATGAAAGAGCTGAAATGTGCCTATTAGCATATATTGACCAATTTCAATTGCTGACTGTAGGAAATATTAAGCTATATAGTATATAGGTATATACCTTATTTTCAAGCTAGCACGCTGGATGGTAGGAATCAAAGATGAAACAAGCTGGATTTTGATCCCGCTTCAGTGGCATGTGTGTAACTCTCTACTGGCTCTGTCATCCTCTAAAAAAAGAGGCCGAGTAATTAAATGTGAGGAAATTACCTAAGATTATATGGTTGCATATAATAGTTTCACTGCCATGGCCTTGCACAGGGAAAACTTGTTAAGTACTTCGTAAGTCATTCTGCAAAATGAAAGGGATTGAGGTTGAACAGTTAAAACAATGTTTTCAAAAGCATATCCTTTTCTGTTCATGCATGTAGCTCTCATTAATGCAAATATTCTCTAGTTAGGGTTGTGACTACTCTTCTGAAGTGTTTAACTGCTAACTAAAGCACTCTTTGGAAGTTGGGGAGGTTCTTGTGTTTGCGTAATCTTGGGTTTCCTGATTTCTTAGAAGGCTAGGATCCAGTGACTTAAATAAGACTCCTTGAATGCCGTGGCATCACTTCTTAGGAATTTGGGAATACCACAATCTATATGGGGAAAAAACAGCTGTTACGTTTCCTAGAGTGAGGGAGTATGAGCTTGTGACGAGATCCTCCCTAATTAAGTTGCTTGGCATCGAGGAGAGGAAGATGCCCTTCATTTTTTGAGTTTTAGTCTACTGTAAAAACAAGGCGAAGTTAACCTCCTGTGCAGATGCGGTTGTTAGAGATCACAAATGGCACCATCGCACTGCACTGCTAAAGTTGCCTGGAGACTCCCCCAAGGGTCTTATTGGGAGCATGGCCTAGGCCCAAGCGTGCATCTCATAAATGGGTACGTGTTCGATACCTGACCCTTGCTCTCTGGTCACAGCAGCGCCTAATCAAAGGCAGTTCAGAGGATTTCGACCAAAGCACTAGCCACCGCTTGTTTCGCTTCCCTGAAGACATATGGGTTAAATTTGTAGTTGGACACCAAAATATTGCCTTAGGTTCCCGGTTTTAGACGCTTGTTTCTCCTGTTGTTCTTTTAAAGTATTTGTTAGATATTTTTTTTCCTAAATATATTGGTCGTCATAGTTGCAAAAAAGGTTGCGTTTTAGCCCCTTTTTAATTGTTTTTCTCTTTTTGAGCTCATATTAGCCATGTTTACCTTTAATGCTGCTGAATAAATTAAGATGTAGGAGTTGTAAGCATCCGTTCCTGCAGTGAAGCTGTTTACATTCCGAAGTTGTGGACTATTTATTTATTTATTTAGTTATTTTGCTATTGTACTGTGGAGTGTTTTGCCTGCTCTAGTTTGCCATTACGTGGTCAGAGCTGTTTCCTTCCGGCCGCTTGCAAGCCTGTGGTAGAGATAAGGATACATTTACAGTGCATTTTTAAAAAGAAATTGAAGATGTGTTTCGTGTAAGAACTCGGCGACTTTTGGGGCAATTTATTTATTTGTTTTGCCTACTTGACTCTGCGTGAATCAAGATTAAGCTTGTTTTACTTGAAAAATAACGCCTTTGCAAAATTGGGACGATGTATAAGGAAGAGAAGGTGATATAGTGTTTGAGGTATCCTATAGCTGAGTAGGTCCGTGTGGGCTTTGATTTTTTTTTTCTTTTTTTTTTCTTTGAATGTATCTTAAAGACAAGAGTTATTAATGGATATGAAAATGCTTATATGAATCAAATTAAAAGATGGATTTTTTGATTAACTTTCATAACTTATTCTTGGTTTTAGTTTAATACTTTTAATATGAAACACTTTGAAACTGATGTCTTACTTCCTGAAACAGTTTCATTTTACTTCCTGAAACATACATTTTTATTCTCTTAAAAAAGAAAGCGGTATTAATCAGTAGAAGTAGTACCTTTGAAGGTATAGAGATGTCTGACTTCGTTAGAGTTGGATCAAACATTTAATTTGGAGCAAACTTTATTGTGACCTCTACTAGTTCATGTAGCTAAAGCAATTGTGTTTTAATTAATTTTTTTTTTCTCTCTTCAGTGATAAAAGTCTGTCCAAGTGGCAAGAACAACTCAGGAAAGGATTTCCCTTGCTTTGTTTACCTTCTGAAAAGAGAAGAACCCAGGAAGACTGACGATCTGAGAAGTGCTAAAACTCATACTTGATTTATTTTGTGATCCTGTTTTTCTGCCCGGCTGGATCTTGGTAACGCTCTGCCGTTCTTTTATATCCAAGAACGTTTTTTTTTTTTTAATGTGGAACTGAGACTGGGAATGCGTTATTATGGCAGCAGTTGTACAGCAGAATGAGCTTGTGTTTGAATTTGCCAGCAACGTCATGGAGGATGAGCAGCAGGTATGGGACGATATGAGAAGTCATATTCGTACAAGTTGATGCTGTGTATATTATGAAAACCTAAGGAAAAAAAGTAGTATGAAACACAAAACACAAAAAAGCAAGCATTGAGATCATCATTGTTGCAAGTCTTGGTACTGTTTCAAAAGCTTCCTGTTGTTTCCTGTAACTTGCATGAGCAGAGCAGAAATCGGTTGAAATGTTTTAACTTCTGCAATGTTGCAGGGACCTCCCCCTCTGAAAATGCTGTTCCTGTGTTGCTGGTCTGTGTCAGTAGATCCATTCTGGATGAAAAATTCCTGAAAGTTTGATGTTTGACAGTCACTTTAACTTTTCCAGTGTGCTGGGATAAAATCCTGAATAAAAGTAACCGTCACACTACGAATGACTAGAAGAAGCTTTAGATTCTCCTGCTTTTTACGGTTTGGCTTCCAAACTGCATTACTATGTGCATGTCAACTCTTCAGAACTAAGCTTCATAATCATTTAAATTGTCGTCTTTCACATTGCAAGGGAAATATCTATTTCCATCTCATGAGACTCTCGGTTAGGTACAGATGATCTAAACCACATCCTGTAAGTCCTGATGCTTCAGGGAAGGATTCCTACTTTAAAAATAAGTCAGCTCCTCTATAGATAGTGGTTAATGGTAGGGCTTTGCCTTTATTAACAAGAAATTAGGTATCTCAGTGCTATTGAGAGACAGCTCTTAAAAGGCTGAGAAGTACTGTTGCAGACTCTTCTCTTTGTGAAAAGCATTTTTCTCCTCTCTTTCAAAAATACTTTTGGTTTTATGATCTTGTCTCTGAGTTTTCTGTATGGGCTAATATTTGGCTGTCATTGGCCTGTTTCTGCTCTCAGAGTCATATGATCATTTCAATGAGCTGAGTGTTTTCTGTCTAAAGTGCTAACTCAGTTTTGGGTGGAACTAGTACTAAACTTCCTTCCCTGTATTTTTCCAGAGCTCGTGGTAGCCTGGGGATTTAGATATGGGAATTGCATAAACATAGTGGAAAATAAGCCTTATTTATTATCTCTGTTTGTTGCTGTTCTTACTTTATAAGCCAATGGCAAAAGGGAAAACTGAGAAGAGGAGGGCAACTTCACAGCAATTTCACAGAAGGCGTAGCGCGTGCAAACACGGGTTTGTTCTGTTTAGCCATGCATTGTGCCTATTGCAGTTTCTCTAGATGGTCATCTGAAGATCTTCAGAAATACAAAGAGCAATCACCAGGGCAATAAAACCTCCCTAAACAGAGATTTCTCTGGCCCCAGAACAAACTTTACCTTGGCATTTATCTCCTAAACCCAATAAATCCTATTCCACCTTAAGCCTAAGGAAGCAAGGTGTCCTGGAGCAAACCTTAAAGGTGATGAAATTGAAGCTGTGGAAGCAAGCGCTTAGCGGAAGGTCACTTATTGCAAACACCAGGATGCAAGAAGCTCTTTCTAAATTAAGGAGTGGATTGAATTAGTTGAGATATCAAAGATGCAGTTAGATATGCAGATGGCTGCTTGAAGGTAGATCGTAGGGCTCCCATTTAATACCTGAATGCTTCAGAGGGGAAAAAGCTAGTGAGCCGGAGCAAGATTTCACTCAAACGAGATTATGTAGTATAACATTAACCCAAAAAGAATAATTATGTGTATATATCTGTTTCTTGTAACGTGGGAGCTGAACTGTTCAAGTTTTTGAGTTCTGGAAAGAAGAATTGTATTTGGGGGTAGACATCGCAATTTGTTTACTTAGAAAAGTTTTTAGCTCTGGAAGTGCTCTGTGTTGATCAAAACAGCATTTTTTTGAGCTTTGTCAGAATATGAAACGTGACCTCTTTACGCAGAGGTATCAATTAACTGATCTTTGAGTAATTATTTTTGCTGTGGCATTGAAAGAACTTAGGTACTTCTCTTGTTGTCAAAGCTTTATCTGGAGTCCTTTTCTGCCAAGAACTGTCCGGAGCTGGAACAGCTGTGGGAAGAGCTTTATGGTATATATTGCAGTTATGCTCAGTGTTTTGGGGAAGTCATAATTCATGGCTATTTAGTTATTGTGAAAAGTCTTGATTAAACAGCAATAAATTATGAACAATCTCTTTGCAAACGTAAGCCTTCAGCCAACTGCAGATGCCAATGGGAGGGACTTGATCCCATGGTTCTCCATGAACGGGAAATAGTCTCTCTAATCAGCTTTATCCTTTTCAGTTTAGAAAATACTGTGGAGTTTTGGGTGTTTTTTGGCCTCCTCCTCCCCCCCCCCCCCCCCCCCAAACTCTCTGCACATTCATTTGTAGTGTGGTCCCTGTATGACCAGGAAGAAATGAGATGAAAATACTGTTGTAATTTTGAGAAGGGAGCAAGTGGCTTGTACTAACACTACTGATAACCTCGCTTACTGTAACTACATGTGAAAAATGGTGGTTAAATAGAGGTTTTGCATTTTCTAAGAGGGACTGCACACGCTGAAAAACTAAGGGGCAGCTCCCAAAGGCTATGGCTCAGTCAGCGCTGCTACCTAAAACTGCTTTTTATTTCTGCAGCTGTCCTCTCAATCCCTTTTCATTTAGCCCTTCATTACATTGCAGTTAAAGGGATATTTGATGAGGATGTTCTAGATTAAAAAACAAACAAACAAAAAAACTTAATAGAAGCAGCGACAAAGGCTGCATCCATAGAGGCAATTCTTAAACGGTGTCAGGGACAACTTGAATCGTCGGGACCGTTCAGTTGTTAGCCTGGTCCCCAGCAGGCCTGACTTGTGCCAGCGAGTGCTCTCTGAAGTGGCCCTGAAGCACACAGTAACCTGTAGAGCCTTTCTTTGTCTTTGAGGGATGTTTCTCTCACCTCTTCTTCTATAACTGCAGTCTTTGAGCTCTTAGGCTGGGCAGTGACTTTTGCACTCATGCCTTAGTTTACTCTTCTGCTTTCCCTGGTGTTGCCATGGGCTTTCCGAAAAGTTAAGTCACCTCTGCGTGCTGATGGAGCCAGAGTCAAAAGCCCCTGCGAGGCCGAGGTCTGGGTTTCTGGCTGTTTGCGACTCCTACAGAAAGTCCCCCCCTCTTGCCCGCTTCTAGTTTTATGAAGGCTTTCAGGAAATGATTGTGAGATACATAAGAGGTTGTCTCACCAAGAAAGCAAAAGCAAATGGCATTTATCTGCTTTTAAAATCCTACTGTGAAACTTGGTAATTTCTCAGATCCTAGCTGTGGGAGCACCTTTAAAGTCGAGAGGCCGCCTGCGCTGCTGGCGCAGAGGAATCTCCATCGAGGAACGTGAGTGACAGAAAACTGAAGTCCATTTTCTGTTTGCCAAGATCACTTCACCTAGTTTGATTTAGGGTTTTCACCAAAATAAATGACGGACTGTATCTCAGGTTTGAAATCTGTGGATCTTGCAAAGCCAGCCAGTTTTGTACTGAATTTGTTTTGGTTTGGTTTTTTTCCATTTAGCATTTCTGTGCTCATATTAATTGGATGCTTTTCTTCCCGTGTACCATTCAATTGTACAAAATTTGCTCCACGTCAATTGGAAGCTAGTCGCCATATTTTTTCTGGATAAATTCTGAGTTATTTCTTGCAGGAGTTGTGGTATGAGAAGACAGTACTTCCAGAGCAGAAGAAATCCTCTTCCTTATTTTCCATTTCTACAACCAGTACAGTTTTTGGATCATCTGTCAATTTAACAGCTAATGAGAAAACTCTCAGGGGGGGGAAAAAAAAAAAAAACTTTAAAAGTATGCCGAACACCTGACATTGTATTAGACAGCGGGAAGGAAAATCATTACCTTTAGCATTCCACCAAGGAGGGTAGAGTTCAGTTTTTCCCATCCACAGTGGATCATGGAGAGTGACTGATACTTTCCAGAGACATATTTCAGGGAATATTCCATGAACTTCAACATATGCCTCCAAATCACGCTCTAAATTGTTACAGAACTGTCTACAGGACTTTTTTTTTTTAATAATTACACTGTGCAGTACTTTGCAGCTGAGACTTGAGGAGGATTCTAGCAGTAGCTCAGCTCCTTTATTTATCTAGGAGATGTGGTAGATGCCCCAAAGCCAAGCCAAAACATCAGTGGAGCTAGGATGTCGTGTTTTAACTGTATTTTGAAGGTAGCAAGAGCAAGATGAAGCAGCAGAAGTAGGAGAAAGGAGAGATCTACAAATTGCTTTTTCTATTGGTTTATGTACTGATTTCTTGAAATTTGTTGCTTGCTTTAACTTGAGATTTTGTTTATTTCAGAAAGAATGCTCTGCTTTGCACTCTTTCCATTTTTGTTTGTACACATAGAAAAACCTTTGTATTAGAAGTAATTTATTTTATGATCTTGCTATTAGGGAGATGATTTAATTATTTTAATTGAATCACAGCCTTCTAGGTGAAAACAGTCCTTAATTCAACATCTGTTTTTCCCTGTGTGTAATTGTTATTATATGCCAGCATGAAAGGGAACTGTAGCCAGCGTGAGCTTTCTGCAATTCTAAATGTGTACAATGGCATTCCTGCATTTTACATTAACAGAGTTACAGGAAGTTTCAGCTTGGTCCTCAATTGGAATTCAGGCACTTTTTATAAGGCCAGAAAACTACAGAAGACCTGAGATTAAATTTTGCTTTTCAGTAGTTACATATACATAAGGATGTAGTAATAGCAGCTTTTAAAGCTGAGTGGAATGCTTGTAAAATCACAATTCATTGCAAATATCGTACAAAAAATGAATGACTATTTTTTGCAAAAATGTGTTTCAAATTAATTAGTTTGAAATTGTATGCATATTTTTTTCCTCTGAATGAGTACTGCGTATTTGTTACAGCCATTCCTCTTCGCAACCCTGGCAAGAAAGAGAATCCCTGCTTTGCAACTCAGTAATGTATGAATTGGAAGGAAGTGTAATAATGGTTTTGAGAAACAAAAGGCCAGAAGTGGTACTTACTCTGACTCTTCCAATTTAAAACTGTTATTATTTTAAAGAAAACCACATTTACAGTATCCCAGTATGACTGAATGTTTTTTTTGCACAATGCTTAAACTTGCTTCTGTGTTCATCTTTTGCCTTTCTGAAGGATAGTGTGTCAGTAAGCTCCTTGAGTAGTCTGGCCCTGAATTCAAGTGACTAAGTATTCCCCAATGGTAGTGGTTTTTGTACTGAAGATGGACATTCACAGTGACCATGCTGGAGTGTGTTTATGACAGTTTTTTCTAGACACAATCAAAGTAGAGTTTTAACCTTTCAGAATAGATCACATTTGATCATACTGATCAAATTCAGCATACTGCTAAACCTGAAAACTGCAGCATGGCAGTAACATGGGAAACTGATTTCGGTCAGTGATGAAGCACGTTTCGGTAGGGAATGGATGACTGGGCGGCAGTAATGAGGTTTCACAGCAGAGTTACTGACTGCTAGGGTGTAATGTAGATGGGGCTTTGAAAAGCTGAGATAAAAACGTGTAAGAATCAGTTGGTTTTATTTGTGTCCGTAAACGTTTGATGTCGAAACAGTTTTCGATGACTTATCCCCACTAAAGAACGAGGGTGTTGGAGGTATTTCTGCATCTCAGAAGCTAAGTCAGTGACATGAACTGTAGTCGTTACAGAAGGACGATGCAGAGCCAATGGTGGTGTTTTGTTTTTTTTTTTTAATCTGGAAGGAGCTAACGTGAGGTGTGTCCTAAGCACAGACAATTATTCAGGCAATCCCTTGAGACAGTGTATGTCCTGCAGACTTTGCAGCTATCAAGCTGGGGCAGCCACAGAAGTGGAGAGGAAGAGACGACTCGCTTTGAAGGTGCCATGGGGAGGCAGCTGGCCAACTGCAGATGAACGTGTAACAAGACAGGCATCTACATCAGAAATAGGTACCCCTGTGCCCGCACCCTTTTATAGGCAATGGAGAGACATAGGTATTTTTAGGGCATAATTCATCTTATCATAGAGTAGGAGCCTACAGTTGGTCAGGGAAGTTGTGCCCTAAAAACACAGGTTCCCCTCTGTTGTCTCTGAAGGAAACCTTGGGCTATTAGCTCCAGTTTAACTGTCCGTGTCACCGTTACTTGAAGTTAGATGGAATGAATTTCACCCTTTGTCCCTTTGAGCTGGAGGAGGAGGAGAATGCTGAAGTCTTCTTATTCACGTTTTCTGTACCCAGAACCCATGTTTTTTGCCTGCTCAGTAGAAGATTGAACAGGTCCTTGCAGAGCTTGTGCTGTTCTTTTTGCTTGCCAAAGATGACAGGAGCCTAAGTGAAAAATAGTATGTGATCCTTTTCTCAAATGTAGTTACATATGTGCATGTATAATAGGTGCAAGTTCCACCCCATAAGCATTGTGTTGTGGGGTGTTACGGAAATTGGGATGTTTATAGCATAGATAATCTCAGTAATGAGGCTGAAATGGGCCATCTTCCTTCTAGTTCATGTTTGCAGAACATGTTGTGGCAAATAAAACCTTTTGGGCATACAGTATTTTATTTTTTTCTCTTTGGAGTGCTTTTTTTTTATTCATAACTATTTTGTTTTTATTTAATCACATCTATTTGCTTATTCTTGCCTGGAAGCAAACAGGAGCAAACAAACCCGGAGGCTGTCAGGGTCTCTAAACAAGTAGGATGCACAAAGTGAGTATCTTGCTTTCTGAGAAACAGCCGTGACCCGCTGATTACTAGTGGTTCCCAGTTTCTCAGCCCCAGCAAGACACAGCTTCATAGAGGCAGCTGCAGAGGATGTGGGGTGGAAGCGCTCCCATTGCTCGACTCAATACATGTCCACCATCTGACACGCTTATCGTCCGAGAGGGCTTTAGTTAGTCTGCTTTTGGTCATTTTTATTGATCTTGTACCATGTTGTTTTATTTTGAAGTTTGTTTGATGAACTATGATATGTTATTTGTGGGTTTTTTTGGTTTTTCTTGTTTGCTTGCTTGTTTGTTTAGCACCCAGGCTATGGTGGAAGTCCACAGGATTAATAGTTTTATGTTTTGGGTTTTTTAAAATTCTTTTTAATCTCTTCCCTTTTTTCTGATTGCCCTTCACCACAGTTGCTGTTGAGACATGTTTTACAAAACACTGAGCAATTTAAAATGGTGATAACTGTCTTTCAAAACTTTTAATTGCACTTTCTACTTTGACTACTCATCTTTCAAACTCTTCCCTGGAAGATACTTACTTCCATAGCCATTGTTTGTATTGAGCCAACAGCTCTGATACAGTTTGCTTTTGGTTGTGTTTTGCATAGTGGCAAGGTTGTGAGACATGAGCAATGCCTAAGCAAACTGATATTCTTTTTTTTTTTTTTTCCCTCTTGTGTGGTTAAACGATCTGCTTAGTTTGTACATATCTTTGCTGTTCTGTGAAAGGTGTGACCAAACGTGCACATACTGTTTTTCTTGTAGAAACACGCATTCAGGCAACCTTTTTTGTTTCTGTTATTCTAGGGTTGCCACATTCATAATCCAGTTTATTTTTGCTATGAAAGAGCCTTATAGTTATACTAGGCTTTCTTTGAGCCTGCTGTGCTATCATCACCTTTCTTCCTGCAAATGACATTTTAAAAGACTTGCTTTGGAAAATACTTTGTCTGTAGTAAACGGCACTTTCTGAAAACGTCTTCCTGTTGAATGGTTACCTTTTGAGAGAATGTGCATCTTTACTATTATTATTGCTGGTCAGCTTGACTTCTCTTTTCCCAGCTGCCCTTTACTTCTGTATCTGATACAAAATAACCTTTGAGAGAGAAGGATGAGAG
Source organism: Struthio camelus (assembly GCF_040807025.1). NCBI lineage: Eukaryota > Metazoa > Chordata > Aves > Struthioniformes > Struthionidae > Struthio > Struthio camelus. The sequence continues at coordinate 188,826,551 of NC_090942.1, read as the reverse complement.
TAGACCTAGGAAGGAGAAGGGGGGGAGCAATGTCAAGTGAATAAAGCCATAGGAATTAGAGAGTTGAGGTATTATGGCATATATATAAATAGCTCCCTGTTATGCCTCTGGCTACTGTAGTGGCGACCCTTAAAATAATCATCTTCGCCTCATGTCCCAGTGTCCTGCCTGCGACTGTCCTGTGTCCTCACAGCCATGGGGCCCCTCTAGCCCCAGTTCTACCAGAAGAGCGAAAGGCTGGGTGCCTGCAGCTATCTGCTTACTGGGTCTCGCCTGCAAAGTTAGGGATTTTCTGCTCTATGCCCCCCCTCTGTCCAGTCACCTTTTACTCTGCAAATGCTGTCATGGCTATCTAGTGTTAACGTAAGTGAGAAAAGTCGATGTATTAGATGTTGCAATGATATTCAGCCGCCGGCCCATAGCGGGACGCTGCTGCTGCTGTTTAGCATGTTGAAAGACAGCTTACTCTTTGGTACTCCTCCTTGACTGTCTAATATTCAGTCATATGGGTCTGTTGAATTTTTCATCTGCAAGTGGTTAGATTGTATGTAGTCTAACTAGATTTCTTTTATTATTATTATTTAATTTATTTATTTTATTTTTTACAGCTTGGTGATCCATCTATTTTCCCTGCTGTCATTGTGGAACATGTTCCTAGTGCAGACCTCCTGCACAATTATTCTGGCTTAACCTGTGTGGATGAACCTAGTGACATGATTACTGAGAGTTCTCTGGATGTCGCAGAAGAACAAATTATAGAAGATGATGATATCACCCTTACAGGTTTGCTATAAAAACATTTCTGTATCATATTTCTGTAACAAGATGTCTGTGGCTTGTTAATGACAAAAAGCAGTGGGAAACAAAATTACTGCAGTGTTGAATGCTGTTAATTCTGTAAAAGACAGAGGAAAATGGCATTAATGCCATTACTACAGAGGATTTGCAATCCAAACTGCACCTCTTATTGCCATCAATAGAGATAAAATAGAGTCTCACTTAAAATACCATAAAGACTTTTCTTTGCCCTTAATAGGGCAAGGAATCCTCTTAATATGATTTTTTTTTTCCTCTTAGTAATTGATTGGCACATACCTAAATAACTTTGCTATTTGACTGAAAACCAGTAATTTACAGCCTGTATAGATGTACTGCTTTAACTTCCTGCAGATACATAATTAGCCATAGAATGTGCGGATTAGCATGACTTCCTGGTATGAGTATGCTCAGCATGGTATTCACTTTGGATCGCTGATAATGATTCGCTTTGAAAATACAGATGTTCCGCATAAATTCTGTTAGAAAAGGTAACTCGAAAGGGGGGGGGGGGAATTGAAGAGAAAAGCTTATTTATAACAAAGATATGTCAATTTTTTTTTTAATAAAACATTGATCGTTTCAGTCGCGTGAAGTGATTTTTTCAGAATATATCTGAAAGGTGGGGTAGATAGTTTACAGAATTAGGATCTGTTTATGTGTCTTTTTTGGCAATTAGCTTCCACATCTGTACTGTCTCCAGGGTTGGAAGATCACAATAAAAGAGCTAGTTTACTGATATCAATCACAGTTTTGACATTATTTCCAAAGGCATATTCTGATATAATCTTTTACTACCAAAAGGAAAACATAACTCTACAAAACTTAACATGAGGTACAATTCACAGAGTAGTAAATTGACATGAACTGTTCTCAGTAAATGGCTTTATCTGATAAATATGGCTCCTTTTTATTTAGTAGTGAATTATCTGTGAACAGATTGTGCCTGTACAAATAAGTTGGTTGATTATTCAAGGTTTTACATACTTAAACATTACTGCAAGTTGAGACCTCTTGCCAACTATTCACTTGCTATTCATATTAATTATTCACACTGTAACTGGCATTTCCTCAGTATGTTACTTAAGCACCACTTGATGTGGCTGTGTGAATTTTTTGCAGTTGATCGTTTTTATGAGTCCATGTTCACTGTAATATATCGTGCGTGAATTTATATTTGTATGAGTAATCGTGAAACTCCACTTCTGTGAATACTCTAACAATTTTTTTGCTAGCATAAATGGTCACATGAGAAGGGCTTGCAAATTGCCAAATTCTAGTGCTGCCAAAGACTGACAATACGTGATCCTTGTAAGTGATGGTGTCCAAGAGCTTCTGGGATACTTCGGAGGCAGACAACTGCTGTATTGTTAACATCATCCATTGTAGTTCAAGCAATCTGTTTTTCTTTAAAGGCAAAGTCCTTTGCAAGGTTGCTGTTCTGGTTTTCTGAGATGATTGTTTTGAAGAAGACATTAACTAATTATCTGTTTCTCACTCCGCAAGATGCTAGCTACTGTGCAAACTGTGGCTTTCCCTGGCCCAGTGAAAATGGAGTGCCTTGTTTTGCGGTGCTGGGCAGAGACCAACGCTGGTAGCTGGCCGGTCCTGCCTGGCACGAGACGGGCAGGCGAGGAAGCTAATGACAGTGCCTCCTCCCAGGGGCCCTCGTAGGGAGCAGTGTGTGCGTGTGTGTCACTTGAGGCGACCTGCCTGCCGCTGGCAAGCGTCAGCTATGGACGCGGCTGCGCGAGAGCTAAGCCCGGTTACGCTGCGAGGTTGCAGAGGGAAGGCCAAATTCAAACGTAGTTTGCAGTAGGCTGCCTGTGAAATGTGGCTAATCACCATTAGTATTTTCCACCTACGCTGTTTTTCAGTTGCCTTTTCTTTTCTTTGAAGTTTCCTCCTTGATTTTAATTGTGTGTGTTTGGTCTCAACAATGCGTTGTTTTGTTTTTTTTGAAGTCTCTACAAATCTTTTCAGTCACTTCTACGTTATGCCTTGGAGAGAGAATCAGATGTTGTAAAGGCTGCACTGATTCCACTTTAAAATATTCATTAGACTGAAGTTCATAATGAAATGAAACTGAAAGTACCATTATTTGTGACTAGACTTTCCTGTGAAATAGTTGCTTAAAATGCCTAAGCTGTTTTTTGAAGCTACGAGCTTTTCGGTATTCTGTTTTATGCCTCTGTCATACGTTAAGCTTCTATTTTCTCCTAAATTTGATAAACTAGCAGTAGGTCCACTGAAACAGAAAGCACTAGTTTTTAGTGATCTGTCTGCAGAATTACGGACTCTGGTAGGTTCTTCTGTCTGCAGGATGTAGCTTAAGCCCTCAAAAACGCAGCTATTACACATCAGTGATTTACTTATCAGTACTATAAATTATGACCTGCGGAAAACTAAAAGAACAGCATCTATTTTACTGGAAACACTCCTGAAAGATGACTCGCACGCAACCAGCCTTTTAGTTATGTTAATGCTCACACTGTAATTTTTTTATAATTAATAGGCAGACTTGTCTTATCACCCTTCTCTTTAAAAGCTCTTTTCCACTGAAAAAACTATGATAGCAATTTGTATGGTCAGTTTGTTGCCAATCTAAGGTGACTTTAAATGATTAACTGTCACGTAGTAAAAGGTGGTTAAGAAAAAAAATTAAAGCATTCAGTTTAAAGCTTTCTGAATTCAGTTTTAACTCTAGCAGGAATATTTAATTATTCTCTGTAAAGAACAGGGGATAATGTTTTGTGTAAAATAAATTTTTAGCCAGCTTGTCAGATGGTACAATTTGCTATGCTTTGCCTTATTAATGTAATTAACTCTGGTTATAATATGCATAGGAGGAGGAATTGATTGGATTATGAAACTTCTCGATAACTTTTGTTGCTTTTTTTTTTTTTTTAAAAAAAAACTTTTTTGGTCAGTGCTGGTGTGTTTAATTTAGTAAGTAATCGAACCCTATGCCATTTTGTAGCTGCCACTCACCTATGTTGGCCTTGCTTTGGCGGCCCTGGTGATAGGTCTGCACTGAGAAAGAACGTGTATGAGGGAGGAGGGACAGAAATGTGCACTTAGTTTCACTGCGCTGTAGCCTGTGAATCCAGAGCATGTGAATATGGATTCTCAGAGTTCAATAATAAAGCTTAATAACCAATTCAGAAGTTATTCTATGGTCTTTCGAAGTGTAGTAGCATCTGTTTTGTATGCTTGATGGAGCATTTATGGCACAAGCCGAAATCTTCAGGTGAGAGAATAAAGGGAATGCGTTATCAGGTGCTATAATCCAATATAAACCCAGCATATTCCGTAATCATTTATGCATTTATGGTGCTAAAAAAAACCCAAAGGAGTATTTAGTTGGAAACAGAGTTTCATAGTGTTAATCCGTGAGGCTCTCTAGTTGGCAAGATGCCAACTTTAAAAAAACTGCTAAGGTTTCAGTTACTTTGTAAGGCAATTGTTAACTGCTGCACAAAGTGTCTGTTTAAAAACTGTGTTTTCCTGTCAGAGCTCCCCAATGACATAACTTTACTTATAAATTGCAAAGTTTTTTTTTAAGAAGGAAAAAATGTGATGTACATGTCTCCTGAAATGTACATTTGTTCTTAAACTGGGACTTGGTTTTCCAGTTTTAGTTAACAATCAGTTCAGAGTTTATAGTAAAAAGTAGTCACTCAAATCATACAGCCAGTTATTCTGAAAAAGAGGGCTCAGTCTGTATTTCAGTGGTTCTCTTCTTGCTTCCAGCAATTTCAGTTTTATTGTAATACTGTTTTGAGACTCTGTGGTCCCTCTTTCTGTCTATAGTAAAATCAGCATTGAATTTAAATACAGCTGTGACTAGCACAGCCCTTATCTCAGCCTGGACAAGGACTCTCATTGTCTGTTCTCTGGAGCCCATTGCCTCCTGCCTCCAGTCGTTTGCCCGGTGGCAGACGGGCTGGGATGGGCTTGCGGAGTGTGGTGGGTGGCACGTTGAGCCTTTCCGGTGCAACTGAATGGTGGGCATGTAAGTGGCCCCAGTGTTAGACATCTGCTTGCGTAAAAAGACGCAAAGCTTTCAAAAATACGGGACTACAGAAAGTTGGAATTTGGATGGGGGGCAGGAGTTTCTAGTATGATGTATAGCTTATTTCTCCAGCAGGTGGGAAGAGCAGAAAGCGTTGTTTGGGCAAGCCTTGTGCTGTGGGCACTGACTCATAGTAAGCATGGATTTACTACAACCAGGTTGTTATTGCCGTACAGAGTTTTTAATCTGTGGCTTAACACAGTTTTGCTCAGATAAACAAGAACTTTCGGAGTACCGTAGGAAAAATGTGCTTACTTGTGCCTATTGCTATTTTTTGAAGTGTTTTTTTCACCTACTTCAGATACCATTTGAAATCTGGTGCTCCTCTGAGACTGAATTTAAAAAAAAAAAACAAAACCTACTATTCCAGCTGTGGCTTCACTAAAGTGTAAAAAATAAATAATTTCATCCTAAATCTTCTTTAATTTGTGATCATCTCATAATTGCTAGTAACTGGAATATCCACTGGCAGTACTAAGAGGAGAGACTAAAATAACAGACACCAGCTTGCCTTTATTATTTGAGTGGGTTGTCCCCCAGTACTATTTCAAGCTACAAGGGATGCAAATCAACATCTTAGTGCTAGTGGGAGAGGTTGTGATTAATCTACTGTGCACTGGCCCACAGCTTGCTTGTGTTAGCTCGTGAGCTCTTTTAATTCAACTTGCGAACCTAACAAAACTAAAAACCGTTTTTCAGCAACAGTGAACTATTAATTTGCTTCAAACCATCTTGTGAAGCCATCTCCTACGTAAAAGGTATTAGCAAGGGAAGGAATGTGGTTAGGAAACTCATTCAGTGTTTGTGGATAGATAGATAACACCTATCTGTAGCTGTTACTCCTTACCCTTTTTTTGAGCACCAAATTATATTAGTTTCTCTGTTACTGATGTAACAGTTATTATTTCAAGTTACTTTTCTTTATCTTGGGCATTGATGGTTCATTTTTAGCTGCATCATGTCACACCAGCCTCAGGTTGGAAACTTTTGCATGGCCTGCGTTACGATTCAGGGTGAAGAATTGACTATAATCGCTCTGTAATCTCAGCACCCGTAAGGCAGCGTGACTGGTTGCTCCTGGTAGAGATATCCCGAGGAAAAGAGCAAACAACTGCTCCTCCCTTGGGCCCTCCCTCCTTCCTTCCCACAATTTGGAGAACCTGGGAAGGCCAACGTGGACCTTCAGATTGTGCGCAGCAGTAGGAAACAGCCCAGCCCCATCACTCCGTGGAGTACCAGCGCCAGTGTTGCCCAAAAGCTGTATCAGGGCAGATTGCCACCTTCTGGCAGTGCCCTCGCTGCAGCTGTGACCCTGGGAGTCGGGGCAGGGTGTGGATTTTAAGGTACCATGGGAGATGATTACAGAGTGCAAAGTACCATATCTCCACTAAAGCTCCACCGTCCATGCCCACGGAAAGTTCAAGCTGTAAAAAGCCGTCTAGCTCTTTCCAGTTCAGAGTCCAGGCAAAGAGCGTCACACCTGATGAAAGCTGCCTTTTGCAGTGCTAGGTTCCTGTATTAAGTGTCGATATTGCGGTCTTCATTATGTTGGTAGATATTTGGATGAGAATTTTCCATATTAAAACTTAAAAATGGGACCAGAAGTGACTTAGTCAGCATTGCTGGCCCGAGCATGGGCATGCCCACAAACTGTATGGCCTTCGTTTGTGTGCAGTCTCCTCCTGAACTAGCCTGTCATTAACTAACGAAGTTTTTAGGCGCTTGCAATCACAGATGCTCTGTGGCCAAGCTCCTGACCCTCCAAGCCCCGTGACAATGTTCAGTGTTTTACTGCAGCAGTTTGCTACCACATGTCCCTTCGTGCCTTTCCAAACCAGGACTGTAGCCGATGTTCACTACCTCCGCTTGTGTCTCATCACACCGTTCACCTCCCCAGCTCTGTGTTTGTCATGGCCTAAACCTGTTTTGGGACATCAGTTGGAAGTGCAGGTCCCGAACTGGCTGAATTTCTAAGCAGGACATGGGGTGGAGGATGGCCTGTAGAGCCAGCAGTAAAACTGGGATCAACAGCAGGACAATCACTGCACAGGCCAGAGTTTCCTAATGCCCATGCCTGCTTTATTCTGTACTGGTATGAGCCTCTGAAGCTCAGAGCGTGGTGGTACGAAGCTCAGTAAAAAAAATCTGGCAGGCAAGTAATGAGGCTGCTCTTGAGCTACTCGCAGTCCATATGCTGCCTTTAAATCACAGTGGGGTGGAAGAGGTGGGGCTGACGCAGGAACGTCTGCACCCGTCTTTGCCCTCACCTAATGATATGATTGCTTATGCTGTACACCTTTGGGGTGGAACTGGTTTTTTTTTTTTTTTAATCACATGATTGTTTAGTGCTAGTAGGCGGGGTGATTTGTTGCTGCTGTGATTTAAAAAATAAAGTATAAAAGTTCTACTTTTGAAATAAGCCTACTGCTTTTATGTGGAGAAAAAATGTTCCTGAGATCATCGTGTTGTGTTTTATGGTGCATTTTTGCCTGCTGCGTCAGTCAGTCTGTCTCCTTTTTTTTTTTTCTTAACTGTCCCACCCAAAATTCCTCAAAGCTAACGAGAGAGAAAGGGTGTGAAGCAGGTTTATTACAGAACTAAGAAGATAACTAAGGTTCATTCGAGTCTTAGGGAAAAGAATACTAAAGCAGGCCTTTGTACCTCTCTGATAAATACACTGGCATTCTCTAACACAGGTTCAAATTTGTGGCAAAGAGTAAAGCAAGCCTACCCTCTACATTTCCATCTAATAACAAGTAATTTCTAAAATAACGTTTTAAACAATTATGAAGGTGTGTGGTACCAAATAGTGGAACTAATACAGAGTTTGTTCTTCGTGTCACAATTATTCTGGGGGAAAAAAAAAAAAGTCTTTGGATGAGATACTCCTGCATTCAAACTGAATTAACTTCCTGGACAGGTGTTAGTTTGCAAATCTGCATTAGAGGACATCTGATATTTTATCAGATTGTGTAGCTTGGTGTGTAGCTTCACGTGAGCTTCGTTATAAATTAAAGCTAAAAAATTGTTGGTTTGTCCGATGGTCACTATCATGAGATTAATCGGGGATTGTCTAGTAGTCAAAACTGGCAAAAGATTTGTCAGCCTTTTTATTGACTTTCATGTTTTGGCTTTGCTTCGCAACCAGATCCTGGAGAATGCTCTGGTAGTCCTACTTGCAATCTCAAAGGATTTGAATGGTTTAGAGTTCAGTTATATTTTCAAATAACATGCTCTCTGATCAAAGTAATGGAACATCCTATCTGTCCTCCAGGCTGAATGACAGGATATTTTTGGTGAGCATCTTTTTATTATGGAATTCACTTGCTTTGGAACAGCAAAAGAAGAAATTAATAGTTTTCTTTAAGGATACTGCCTGGAATATTGGTTGAAGTAGTACCATTCCTCAGGCCTTATGGGCGTTGTGTTTTACTGCGTGTATGTTGTCAGCAAATGGAGGTGCTGGTGAGGGAGATGGGAGAGCAAATGATTGTTTTTATTTATTTATATGTATAGTCTTAAAAGTGCAGAGCTTTAAACGTGTGAAATGATTCCAGAGTGCATTTTCTCCCCAGCTATCCTCTCACTTACTATCTAGTAGAATAACATCAATACCACCTTTTTGGTAGCTGTGACAGAGGGATAAGCGTCATGTAAAGCTTTAATTCCAATTTGTAGCTTATTAAGAATTAAATATTTTCTCTTACTTTCAGTTGAAGCATCTTGTCATAATGGAGATGAAACAATGGAAACAATTGAGGCTGCTGAAGCACTTCTCAATATGGACTCCCCTGGTCCTATGTTGGATGAAAAAAGAATAAGTAAATTTTTTGTTTGTTTAATTGTTTTAGTGGCGGTAAATCCAATCTGTATTTGCTTTGTTTATCTGTGAAACAAGAAGGGATTTAGTGTAGCGTGGCTGCATGAAAGGGTAAGGAATATTTTACTTTTAGAAAGACCTTACATATGTAGTTTGGGTATCAGAAATCCAATATCCAATGCAGTGGAGGAGTGCGTTGCTGTGAGAACGTGTTGATCCCTGAGTTGAACACTGATGGGTAAGGAAAGAATCAAAAATTACAGAGTGAAGGTGTGAATAAAATGAGGTTGTCCAGACTGTTGTGTTTTGTCTGGCTGTTAGAGGATGAGCCTGTTTACACTGGCAAAGTAAAAGAAAGTATGCTTACCTCTGCAGATTGTCTTAAACGTGTACAAAAACATATTGTCATACCATATTTTGTTTTTCAGGGGAGTGGGTTGTGTCATTAAATAATTCCATTTTGACATGGCTTCTGCTTGTGTCAAGTGTTGTGGGTTGGTCTCTTCTCCCACGAAGGCCTCAAATATTGTAGTTTTGTTTTATTTTATTGTTAAACCTTTTCTGTGAAAATAGCTTTTAAAGGTCCTTACGGCTGTGCAGAAATATTCACATTATGCCCTTCCTTGAAGCAACCATGTTCGGTGCAACTGAAGATGAAGATATGGTGGCTCCTATTACACACGTATCAGTCACGCTGGATGGGATCCCCGAGGTGGTGGAAGTTCACCAAGCCCCAGACCGCTACGCTGAGTCACCAGAGACCCCAGAATTTGAGCAGCCAAAGAAGAAAAAAGGTAAGATCCTCTTGGAGAACAGAGGTGTGGAATAAGATAGCAGTTGGTGGCATACTTGCTTCTCCTTGTGAGTACTTAGAGTCGTTATGGGTGACGCTCAAAATAACTAAAGTGGGCTTAGCTAGAAAGAAGAACAGAGAAAGCATTTTCTTACTGGTAGAGTGAGCCCAGTTGCTCAGATACTAATGATGTTGGAGAGGTAGCGGTGACTGCTTATCTCACAGGAAACATGGATCTCTGTTGTGTCCTATTTATAGTTTCTTCTTCAGAGCAGAATTATCTTACAAGCTATAGAGCTTTTGTTGTTGTGAATACTGAAGTATTCTAATTAGCTTCTGTTTATCTTCAGCTGCAAATATTTGCTCTATTAGGAACACGGGAAAGGAGTGAAGGGATTTTTTACCTTTTCTTTTTGAGAATCTGAATAAGGATTTTATTTTTTTTATTTTTTTTGAAATGCTCCATGCTATAAGTAGTGTGTTTTTTTTTTCCTTCTTGTTTTGCTATGATGCTTCAGTGTGGACCCCTTCAGCGGTCCCATGGAAAAGTCATGGAATGCAGCCACAAGTAGGGTGCTGTTGCAGCAAATAAAAATAATGAAATAAATAAAAGTAAAGAGCTACGTTTCCAGAGCTAATGCTAGGGCTGAATCTGAGTGTTAGGACTTTGATTCCCAGGAAAAATCCCTTCTAGGTGAGGGTTCCTACTAACCAGTCATACTTTGCTGAAAGAGACTTTTGCTCAAAGTGAAGCCATCAAACTCCTGAATTTCAGGAATAGTTATCTATGAAAGAGTGTACAGGCTTGTGGAAATCTAATGGAAGCTTCCTTAACTCTGCGTATGTCACAAGATCCGGGACGGGAAGGGTGTGGGTCGGGAACTCTCCAATTCCCGTAAAAAGCTGAACTGAAACTGCTGTGGAGGAGAGCTTTACCAGCAGCTGCTTTGAGAATGCTGCTGGGGAAACTGCTGTGCCATGTGCAGTACCGCGAGATAACCAGACCTAAGAGGATTTTAAGTTTTTTTTTTTTTTTTTCTTCTCCTTAATGTTGGCTGCTATGTGGGTCAAAACAAGGAGCCTCTGTCTGCCAAACATTTAACCTCTGCTTGGCTCAACGCTTTCATACTCTCTTTTGTGATGTGCTTCTGCTTACTCCCACTCCTTCCTCCTCCCTTGCTGTAGATTAGGAAATCAGTTGTTCCACAGCAAATGTGTTTGCTTTAGACTTATATCAGATAGAGAAAGTGCTAAAACAGATGCATCAGCTTACTGTTTTGTTAATGACCTGTTTTTAATGAAATTGAGGCTTTGTGAGGTTGATGGTCTGAATAATGCTGAAGTGACACTTCAAAATGTGCAGGGATTTTTAAGACATTTTTAAGGCGTTTATGTTTACAACTACTGCAAAATGTTATTAATTTTGGAGTGCACTTTAAGGTGACTTTGTATGCATGTGTGTTTGCTCAATCTGTTTCCTGTATTCTGGCTAGTTACGTGGCAAGGCAAAGAGCTTTCAAGAGAACCTGTAACTAGCGCTACTCTCCTTCTCCTGTGCTTGCTTCTCCTGTTCAGCATATCCCGTACGCTTTCCGATCTCTCTTTGGTATGTTCTTACGAACGAAACTCTGTCTCCTGGAGATTCACTTCAGGACAACACCCTGCAGCGTGAGGTTTTATATCTCTCTGCTGTGTCAGATTGAAGGTCAGTCTTTCCAGAGTGTGTGGGCCTAGTGAGAACAGCCAAAAGCAAATGCCATGGGGAGGATGACTGCAGAAACAGGACAGGCATGTCGTGACACTTCTCCAGAATCTGCTTTGAGGCCCCAGTGATTCATGGCTTATGGACTTTCTGGGCCAGAGGTGGTATCTTTGTATTTAGGAGCCTATTGATTTCTCTTTCATGAGCTTGTTCAGTTGTCCCTTAAAACCATGAAAGCTTTTAGGATGCAGTCAGTGGTAGCCTGTAGTGATGTGCAGTGTTCATGCTACACATTGGCCTGTTTGGAACCTGCCACTCGCTTGCTTGTTTTGATTTCTCCCCCTTTCCTTCCAGTTTTGGACAATAAGAGTTGTGGTTTTCTTGCCCTTTCCGTACCGCTCCATTAAAATGGAAAAATGGAAATACCAGTTAGCTGTATAAACTCAGAGTAACCCCACACAAGCTTAGCTCAAGCATATACTTCATTCTTCCTCTTTGTAAAATTCTCTCCTAAAAAGGAATTTAGTAACGTACTCTGAAAGGTAACAAATTCATGCTCTGTTGAGCCAAAGGAGGAAGCGTGCTAAAGTTAATGTGCTTTCAGAAAATATCTTCTTTTAAACAAAGGAAACATTATCTTGTGTTTCTTTGTTGACTGCAATTTTGATAGTATCAGACAGTGTCTGGAGTATATAGCTTACAATGTGGTTTAAAACCATCGTGTAAAGTATTTCTGGTCTAGCTATAGAGCGCTAGCATCAACGCTTTTCTCTAAACAAATTTGTTCTTCACTGATTTCAACTGATTTCAACTTTTGGATAGGTTTGTGGTAGAGCACATCCGAATAGGCCATCTTGCAGAAGTCTAGGTTGAGGTAAGAGAACCTAGAGTTGCTGTAGCACTCGTGTTTGTCTTCAGTAGTCTAGGTTATCAGAAGTACCTAAGTTATATGTGATCAGTACTTCTGTTTCCTCAAACTGACCCACAGTAGTTCAGTCATGACTTAGTTGAGCCCTAATCCGTTTCGTTTTCATTTAAGACCTGGTTTCGTTTGAAAATTGGGTAATTAATTACTGTTTGGCCTTGTTCCTCTCATGTCATGTGGAGCTGGTACTGTCGGTGCACTGAGGCTAGTGCAGCCTACATTTCCTCAGTCCTTAATGGAACGCATCGCCATGCTGCACAGGGAAACAAGGTGAACAGCCAACAGAGTCTTCCCATGATAAGGAGGGAAAAGCACTTGCCAAAGCAACTATGTGGGACTTCTTGTACAGTAGAGGCTGACCTGTACAAGAGTGACTTCACCAAGCCCTTGTAAGGATCACAGACTCTTTTGCAACCCATAACTGTCATAAGAAGAGGAGACTGCTAAAAACGTCATCCAGTAGTTCTTAATCGTTTCATACGGTCGAATATGACACAAGCAATATTGTAGGATTCCCTCCCTCCCATCTTTACTCAGATTGAGGAAGACATTGGCCAATACGATGACCGAGTTTTATGTCTCGTCCTCAGACATGAATCCTGTCTGAATGGAAGCAAGAAAATTAAGGGACTCCAGGTATTCCTAGGTTTCCCTCACTGCTGCTGCCTGAACTAGCTGTTTTTCCCCGTTTAAAAAAAAAAAAAAGGGGGGGGGGAGAGTGAAAGGGGGAGAGAGGGAAAGAGAAGGAGAAAGGGAAGGAGAGGAGAGAGAGAAGGAGAGAGGGAGAAAGAAGCAGAGGGAAAGAAGAGGGAGGGAGAGAGGAGCAGAGAGAGAGCGAGAGAGGGAGAAAGAAAGAAAGAATTGCATGCAAAGGTAAACTTATCAAGATGATAGCAAAAGGTGAGTGCTCAAGCCAGTCTTTCTTATCACCACTTAGAAGACACCTGGAAGTCTGTAACAAAGCAGGCACTACATTCTGGCATTGAGCATTATTATTCAGAGTTATATGCAGATTCCTCGCTCTGCAGTGGAGCTGTTCTTTTACTCGGTATTTGCATTAAGGCAACCCCTACAAACAAAACCAGAAATGGAACGTCGTTGTGCATGGAATTTTATAGGTGTACTCTTTTGTCTTGCCTCTGTTTGACGTGAATTCTTTGGAAATGCAATAAATAGAGAAAAAGAAAAGTGCTTTTTTAGATCTTTCATTGTGATGTTGGGATGCTTGGACTAGAAGTGTGTTTCTCGGAGTCCTATGTCTGTTTGGTCTATTCTGCCCTCTCAAAAGACAGAGGCAGTATGTGAATAATCTGTATTGTCAATGAACTAAGGGCTTACTGCAAGAGGAATAAAGGGTCACTGATAAGAGGAATATTTGTCTCATAAGTAAGTTCTGCAGGTTTCTGATTACTTACAGTACCTGTAAAAACTGATATTGAAGTGATTGAGAATCAATAAAGGAATAGGTTCAGGGTTTTATACTGAAAAAATGCTTTAGCATGATTTACTTTTTTTTTTTTTTTTTACTCAACTTATGTTTAGATAGTTGATTTTTCATCATTTTCAAGTGAATACTTTTCATTCTTTTCAGCAGTTGTAACACTCTTGCTCACTCTTCCTCACCAGATACAGCCGCTGAGTTTATGCCTTTAAAAAGTCTTTCCAGAGCCTGTTACTGTTTCTACTGGAATTAAATTAAAAAAAGAAAATGCTTTTTTCTTTCCTGCACTTCTAGCCACCCTTGACAAAGATGTAAGAGAGCAGGACTGAAGAATGTTTTCTTCACATAGCAGTATAGCTTGCTGCTATAACTGGGGAGTTTCTGTCTTTTCAACAGTCAGAGAATCTTGTTTTATCCCTAAGTCCATTTTGGTGGTGATTAAACAAGCTCTGCATTTTATCTAGCTTTTCCTGTTGAAATCTTCTATGCCCAGTTAATAATGTACTCTTCTCAGCTTTTCTGTATTACATACAGTTACAGGTACCTAACAAGCCGTAAGATTTCCCAGATGCATAGACTTTGGACAAGTGAACATAGTCTTTAATGAAAGTATACTAAAATTGCAGGAGGCCCAATACTGTTGTAGAAGTTGAAAAAGCTTAGCACAGAACTGACTTCTTAAATTTGTGTTAATTAAATCCTCTCTGAATTGAGGAAGCGAATCTCTTCCTTTTTTAAGTCCTTGTTCTTCTTATTTATTTATTTTTTATGCTGATTTCTTTTTTTTCAGGGAAGAAGCAAAAACCTTCTCGTCCCGAGTCCCCTACTACAACTCCTAACATATCTGTGAAAAAGAAAAACAAAGATGGAAAGGGTAAGTCAAATAGTTGTCTTTGGAGGTTTTTAAAAGAATATTTTTTCTGAGTAACCTTTAGAAAGAACAAGTCCACTAGCTTTCTCATGATGTAAAAGTAGGTCTTCTGCTCAGAAGTGGTTACCACCTCCTCCTAAAGCGAGCAAAAAGTTAGTACAAGAGTTCCCTCTGAGATACTCGGTTCCTGGGAGGAATAACGCATTTGTCATTTTAGTTGTAAAGGTTCTTGGAAAACCTTCAACCCCTCCCAGAGGCTGCTGTTTTTCAAGTGAAGTCTTGGGGAGTGCTTTGCATTATATTAGGGTTTCTTGGGATGCGGTTATTTCAAAAAGCAGTGTTTGAAAATATTTTCCATCTGTCTGTGTCTGATTCCGCATGAGGAGATAATCAAGGCTGCCAGTTGGGCAGCAGGAAGTGCCAGACCCTTAATTTTTAGGGAAAGTGGTAAAGCAGCTAGAAGACTGGGCAGCTGAGGTCCTTGATAGTTCCTTCATTCCTCCTGTGTTTAAAAAGAAAAAAAAGCAAATAAGTATCACATAACTGATATAATAAATAATTTCCAGCAGACTGAACTATTCAGTAAGTGCCTGCCAGTTTTGTCGGCAAATTGATTGCTTTGCCATTGGGTCTAGCACCCACGCTGGTGCCCAGGCTGATTTGAATGGCAAGTTGTTGCCCTGGGCTCCCACAGAGTTCTGCACTCAGCAGGAGCTGGAAATGAGCCTCTTCTGTGTCACTGCAAGTGTGCTGCGCGCATGCCTAGGCGCTGATACGCTTTTGTCACCTAAACTGCTTGCATGCTGTGCAGTACTCACCAGGAGACAAGCCCAGCAAAACTTGGAAGGTGGCATAAACATGTCATACTCTCTTGGAGTCAGCTAAAGTGCTGCATTGACAAATGGGCTTTCTCTTTCAAAGAGCTATTTGTTGCAATAAGAGGGAAGAAAAACTATGTAGGAAGTTATCGTTGGAAGTTTGGAGTAGGTGTTGTTAATAGATTTCCCCCCCCCCCCCAGTAAAAACCTGATTTATAAGTCAAAATGAAAGAAAAGCTGGTGTCAGAGGAACCCCTAAGTAATGTTGGAATGAATAATTGAAAATATCAAATTAGCTAGCCACAGGGTTAAAAGGCAGAAGAATGTTTCAATTGATGAAAACAAACGATACACGATAATATTTCATATTCGTCCATCACTACAAAATATGAATTCAGAAGGAACCAAGGAGGAGTGTGTTGCTTGAAACCACTGCCTGTTTTGGAAAAGCTACCATAAAAGTGTGTGTTTAGCATTTTGAGGAACATAAAATTGAAGCGAAAGGGCTGTTAATGTGGCCACTCACGGTACTGAAGCAGCTGGAAGGTCATGTGAGTTGCCTGTCTCTCTAGTCATAGTGTTACCCATAAGGAGAACATGTATTCTAAAATATCAAGTTCTCGATTTATTTTATGCAATGCATGAAGAAAACTGAATTTTCTACCTACTGCTGCTTCTGCTGTGACTCACAGGAGGCTACAAGTTTCATCTGTGAGTGAGAACATCTGTTTTTACAGATAGTCCTCTTCACAATGATTTTCAGTGACTAAACAATGACTGCATCAGACTTGTCTTGATGCAGTTAAGCATTTTTAGTCTAGACTACAGCAGAAGCACCCTGGATTAGATGACAAGTGGCTAGGAACGCTCTTACCTAAGCAGTCCTAACCTTTGTCTTTAGGATGTCCTAGGGCAAACAGTCTGACGTTTCCATGTAAGGTGGAAGGCATTTGTTGCAAAGCCCATGTTTTTTCTCTAGAGATGTTTACTCTTCAAGTTTCCACCTTCTGAAGGAACTGTTAACATTTTATACCGTCAGTGCTGAATTCCTCAGCAAAGTCCCATTATAAAGTACTTGCAAGTAATCTCCAAAGTTTTAGGCAAATGTGTTCTTCCATCACTGGAGGTGACCAACTCGGAATGACCACCGCTTGTTGCAGCGGACAACGATGTAGCAATATAGATTATAATATAATAACATGAGAGTATTAAGAATTCATATGGCAGCTTGTCTAGTTTAAGAAAGTTCAAGCTTCTCGTCACTGAAGTTTAGGAAACTGCAGAGTAAAACTGAGGCTGACAAATCCTGTCACGTTCTGATTCACTGGGCATTGTTTTTTGTGAAACTGAAGGAGTCTGCATGTGGCATCTTTCCTGTGTTTTTGCATCATTACTTGGGTGAGGACATACTTCATACAAGAAGTTTTCTTCCTTTTTCAGACTAACAGCGTATTACTCAGAAGCTTATGTGCAGCTTCAAGTGTCCAAAAGCACATCAGGCACTGCAAGCCATACTCAGAAAAAGCAGGAGTAAGGATCTTGTTAGTTATATGAGTTTTGACTACTTAAATGTGGTTTGGGGAGAAAAGAAATTGTACATTTTGTAGTAGTTTTAAGTGTTCACAATCTGTGATTTTGAATAGTCTCAGTTTTTTGTATGGTAAACACTGCACAGATGTGGTGCGTTTCCATATGTAAGTGTTTGTATTTACTTGTTTGTAAAATGAAATTTGTATGTTGTGTGCCAGCATGCTTAAGCTCTCATTTGGGTTATGAAGAAGAAAAAATTTTGCTCTGACCATTACTTTTGAAGGTTTGCCTATCCCCGGAATATGCTATTGATCGTCCCATTATAAATGTAGCCCTTACAAGTAAGGGTTTTGTTTAGCCTTTAGAAGAATTATAACAGCCATCTCCATTTGGCAAAGTATTTAATCAGGGGCTTAATTTCCAGTGGTTTCAGAAGATGGACCCAAACATGTTCCTATTGCAGATAAAATAGCAGTGACTGCTTCTATAACTGGATTAAGCGTAAGGGAAGAGTATGAGTAGGTGATTAATGCTGTATAATATTGATGGTTGGAATGGGGTCACGCACGCGCGCTCGCTCTCTCTCTATGTTACAGATAGTGACTATGGTGTTTGGACGCCCAGATTAAAGTATCTAACAGAAATACCTTCCTATACCCTTCGGGCACTAGGTGTGAGTCTCAATCATGTGTTAGAATGTATTCATAAAGATACCGGCCTTTTAACTTTTAGGTTATTTACAGCATTAATAAAATCTAGTCCACTAATATATTTTTTTTTTCCTGTATCATGAAATACTTTTATATTTGTTTTAGGAAATACGATTTATCTCTGGGAGTTTTTGCTAGCGCTGCTCCAGGACAAAGCTACGTGTCCTAAATATATCAAATGGACTCAAAGAGAGAAGGGCATTTTCAAACTGGTAGATTCCAAGGCTGTGTCCAGGTTGTGGGGAAAACACAAAAACAAACCTGACATGAATTATGAAACAATGGGTAGAGCTCTCAGGTATGTATAGTTTTAGTAATAGACTATTTTTGTTGTAGTAATGCTTGCATGTATTAAATGCCTCATCTAATTCTCTTTAACAACAGTAAAGAGTTAGTATTCTATCCGCTTGGGAAACAGAAATTAATTTTAGGAAAATAAATAAGCTAATTAGAAGTAACCTAAAGCGAAAAATTAGTCACCTCCCATATCAGCTTGGATGTTTTCACTGCTGTTGTAAAAACTACGTCTTCCAAATCAGCCACGGACAAAGTAAGGAACTGAAGATTACACGTGTGGCAAGTATTTATGTAAAATTTGAATGTCCCTTTTCCAAACGATCCTAAATTGAGGTATCTTACAGTTAATGAAATGATTTCTACCTGTGGCAAATGATCCAATTTCCAGTGGGAGGTACAACTTTGGAATTTGGATCTATGTGTGCTTCTCTGAACTTGTGTGTACAGGCAATTTAAAAGCCTCTTACTGTGTATCTTTGCCTATCAAATTGGGATATTTCTCATACAGAAAAGATTGTGCAAAATAAGCAGATATCCATGAACACGAGTGACACAAGCTTCAGTGCTTCCTACTGACTGATACTCTAGATGAACAGCTGTATTTTTCTCTTCATTTCCCTTCCTCTTTCACCTTGATGTCAACAACATCACTTTAAATTGTTCTATTCATTTGTATTAGTGCTGTGTTTTCCTTTTGCTTTCTTATAGTAAAAAGGTCCATGTGTGCTCACTGGTGAATAAGGATGAATTCGGATAACTGAAAAATTGTGTTACTTGGGGAGAATCTCAAGTTAGAGTGTTAGTTTATAGCAGTTACGCCAAGTCACTGAGGTCTTCTCTTTCTCTGCAGTTACCTGAGGTTGAAATGAAAAGGCTACAGGAAGTAGTAGCAGAAAAGAGGTGTTTGGGGGGGGGGGGGGGGACACACCCTGCTGTTTAAATTGAGCACTCCTTTATAACCGAGAAACTCGGCACTAATGTTTTAAATGAAATCCTAAGCTTCCACATGCTTGTTACCGCTGGTGGTCTTGTCTGAGTTGTTTGTTGTTGATATTGTTTGTTTTTTGGGCAAAAGTCACTGTATAACTTGTTGATGTATGTATGCTTTAAACAGATACTATTACCAAAGAGGAATACTGGCTAAAGTAGAAGGTCAGCGCCTAGTGTATCAATTTAAAGAGATGCCAAAAGATCTCGTCTATATAGATGATGAAGATGCAAGTCCTAGCACTGAATCATCTGATTCAACTTTGCTTTCAACTCCTGTGGCCAGTAGAAACCAGTCGAGCAGATCTAGAGCGTCTGCAAATGTGGGAACAAAGGGAGGATCTACCACAGTTTTAAAAACAGGAAATCCAAAGCCTGCTAAACTCAAGGATCACGTAGAAGTTGTACAGCAGCAGACCCCTGGCTTGACTTCAGAAGTTTTGAGGACAATGCAATCTACGCAGCCAGCATATCCCACTCAGCTTTTTCGGACAGTTCATGTAATGCAGCCATTGCAGTCCCTCACAGAAGGACATGCAGCTGTAACCAGTAATGTTCCGGATGAAACATTAAATCCCTCAGTTCAGAACATAAGGTAAGAAAATGAGTATATGAATAATAATAATAATAATAATAAATTTACTTGATAGTGGCCAGATAGACCATATTCTTTATGTTTTAAAAACTGCTCGTCTCCTAATTCACTTCTAGTGAAATGACTGTTGTGTGAGTGACCTAGGAACTGGGAGTTTTTATACGTAGCAACATGTACGCTCAGATCTTTGGTGGAGGGAAGCACATATTTCCTGCAGCATTAGGGTAGAGGAAAAGCCTTTACTTTTCCCTAAAAATGGTATCGTCAATTCTGTCCCGCAGCACTGGCAGTATTTTCATGACAGCTTTTTCATCGACTAATGTCTTCACTATGGAATTGTACGTGGTTTGCATGCTTGATCCCTTCAGAAAGGTTTTTCTCCTTGCTGCTTAATTTTTCTTCTTATAATCGTCCCCTCTTTCATCTTAAGTATTGTCCCCATTTACAACAGGGGAAAGCTCTGTTATCTTCTGTAGTATTTTGCTGCCATTATGAGAGCATGCTCTTCTGATTTTTGGAAAAGAATTATCAGAATAACCTCATGGGAGTTTTGTATCTGTAGACTGTTGTGAGGAGACAGTCATACATGCTTCCATGCTTAATTTGTAAGTCAGCTGGCTAGCACTAGGCAGCCTTTAAGCATTGTTACTCCTTTGCACCTTCAAGTTGTGAGCAGTATCCTAATTGGAGAGACTTTAAAAACAATTGCTTGAGCCTGGATTTGTCCTGTTTAGTGTCAGATACTTAACTGAAGTGTTTCCTGACAGAGCTTTTTTGTGCAAGAAAAGCCCAAAATCCTGCATCCTGCAGGATCCTGCAAAGGATCTAAAACAAACGTTCTTGTAATTTATTCCCTTCACAGGGATGTTTGACTTGAATCTGGTGATTCTGGACCTCAAAGCTGTTTCGTGAAAGCTTCAAAACATCAAAATATACTGAGTTACCAGTATCACTCTTTTTGAGGTTTGCTGTTTTAAGTTCAGTGTGTTAATGTTTATGACTTTGATACTAGATGGCAATAATGCTATTTCCTGCACCCTCCCTTGTTCATGCTTTTGAAAATCATGTTCAGAGCCACTGATCAGGCCTGGCTGGCATTGTATGGCTATCTGAAGTTAACCATGGAATTTTGTCAGCTAGAAATAAGTAATGGCATGTTAATCAGATTGAATCATTTTTTTGGCTTCCAAAAACAGGTTTTACTTTCTCATCTGTGCTAGCAGAGGGATATTATAAAAGCCAAACAACAATTAAAACTTCACTTACCTAAAAGGAAGAGGGATTAAAGAAAATTCAGTATAGCAAAAGCAGCTTTTTTTTTTTTTTAGTAGAATACAGAAAGGGAAATAAAACCAGTTCTGAAATTTACTTAAAGAATCAAATGATAACAAACTGTATCAGTGTGGTGTATATTTAAATAAGTTTAAAAGCCTGTGAAGGAAGCTACTACATATGGTACAATCTTATGACTTCAGAGTTCGTGAAGGACTTAGTTATCTGTAAGTTGTAAAAAGTGTCTAGGGTAATATAGAGAAAGGAAATGAGTAAAGACATAGTTGAAGCTATGCAGTACCATTTAAGTCAGGAGAATAGTGCTATTAATTATCAATAGGGAGAGAGTTGAGCAATTTACAGAGCTAAATGGCCCTAGGCTAGGTCTAGGCTAGATTATATATCAAAACATTTCACAATAGACTTGGGGCATCAACTGAGAAGAAAAAAGTGGTAGAGATGACACTCGTCTGAAATTCCAATGAAATAAGAGCATTAAAAACTTAGAATTCTGTATATCCCATGGTTTGTAAACTTCTTATGTTAATAATTTAAATGTTTTTTTCCGTGAAGTCTTCAATTCCGCTTTTCATGGCTATGATGACAAAGTACCTTAGCTAGATCAAGAAAAAAGGAGAAGACCCAACCCAAGGTACTGATGAGTCTCGTGCAAACTTTGCCCATCTCGGGGCCCCAGGATACCATTTTTGGTGGATATATTTCTATTAAGATACAAAATGCAAATTTCAAATATTTTGGTGAGGTAGGAAGACACGCTTAAAACTTTTTGAAGCATATGTTTTAGGTCTTGTTTATAATTGGACTAGCAGTTGTATGAGGTTGTGTACATGTTCTACATTGCTTCAGTGGAACTTCCGTAAAGGATGAAATGGCCGATCTGTTGGATTTTAAAACGTAAGGCAGGTTTGGTTCCCATTATAGAATAAGGGCTGACCAGCCTTCTGATGCGCGCACACTATAGGATTGTGTTTGAAGGAACTAGATGGTCATTTAAGGAAACATGAGGAAGAACAACAACATTGGAATATGCTGGTTGCTGTTGAAAGGCTAAGGCATGTTGTTGGATGAGGTCATTTGGGAGAAAAGGCAAACCAGCTTTGAGAAACATTCCCAGGAGAAGTTTCTTCCTGACACCCAGTAGTTAGTGGTTGGGCTCTGTCTTGAAGCGTGAATGTCCTGGTCCCATATTATTTCTTATGTAATGTACCTTCTAAAGCTTTATTCATATAAATGTTCACCCCTCTTCTTCAGGGAAACATTCTCCCCTCTGCAGTAGATTGCGGCTGCAGTGTTGTGATGGGGTCAGAAAAATTCATGTGATTGACGCACTCTAGAGAAAACATTGAGGGATTTTGAGGTTAAAACAGTTGGCTTCTTAACATTTACCATATCCTTCAGAGAAGGAGTCCAAACATGCATGTTTTATGCTAAGGGACTTGTTAAAAAGAATCATGTTTGAAGAATGTTGTGGAAGGTGTTTTGTGTCGATATTGATATCCCTTTCTGTGTAAAGTGGCATGGCCTGGTGAAATCTTCTCCCTAGAGCATTACTGGGAGACTATGGCAGCCATTCTCCCAGGGCCTCTTTGTGCCTCTTTTTTAAGAAAAGCAGAAGTTGTCAATGCGAATGACAGTGAAAATCAGGGGTTGCTTCTTTGCAATGGCTTCATTTATAACTGTACAAAGCTCTTACAGAGTTTTGTGTGATTTCAGTGGAGAGTAGTGTCCTAAACCTTGCAGTGGTCTTGCGTGTTAACAAGTGCCTGCCAGAGACCTGGGGCTGATGAGTTCCGTCCTCAGTTACGGCTTCCTCCTTGTTGTAATCGTGTTTTGCATTAAAGTAACCGCAGGCTAGAAAAATGCCTCAAGAAGAAAGTATTCTTTACCTGTCCATAGGCTGTTATTTGCGAAGCACTGCTTTGATTTACACTGTAAAATCTAATGGAGTTGTTTAAAGAAAGCTCTTGTTTTATGGATGGCTTCTGAGGGGCGTTTTTTACCACTTTTGGTGCAGCTGTGTGCAGGAAACATGGAGAAGTGTTGCTCGTCAGGGGAGGGCGGCAGGAGCTGGCAGGACCAGGTCCTGCAGCCTGGGTAGGACATCTAGTAGCCCAGATGGGAATATTCAGAATTGCAAAAGCGCTGTGGTGTGAGGATATTGCCTGCTGCTCTTCTGGAGGCCTAACTATGCTCTGGTTCAGTGCGCACAAGTGAACTTGCTGATGTTTCCAATCATGTAACTGCAAGCTGAATTTGGCACCGTGTGCCTCCAGTGATAAGGTAGAAGTATAGAGATCTCTCCAGGTGACTGTTCTATTTCTTTTCTTTTTTCTCCAGTGAGCTGGTTTTCATTAAGAAGAAAAAAAAAAGTCTCTCTGAATTTAGTCCTTGTAAATTTTTGGTTTTTAATTTCACTTTTTTTTTTTTTTTTTTTTTTAACTTGCACAGGTTAACAAAGTATCTGGTTTACACAGATGTTTTATCAGGGTAATTTGGGTTCTACCTTGGAATTGGTGGCACTAAAATAGGCCTGGGATTCAGCTCCATATTTATAGAGTCCTTCTGACCTTAGAGGGTATCCATTCTGTTATTCTAGAAAGCGTCAAGTCTCCTGAAGGCCTCTGTCATGAGTACTCCAGGACGTCTTATAGAGAGCTCTAAGATAGCTTATATTTAGGCAGTTGAATTGCACCCTTGAATAACCAGTGGCCTGGATGCAGATGTTGGGTTGCATTTGTTTACCTTTATTACAGAGTAGTAGTGATTTAAGAGGGAGTGTCTTCTGCATGGTGGAAAGAGGTTCTTATGTTACTAACAGTTCAGAAAGGAAAATTTTTGTGAGCTTGTAGGAATTTAAAATTAAATGTGTGCTTGCTTATTTCTTACTGACTGTATGGGACATAGCTGAATTTTCTAGCTGACAGCTCTGTATATCAAGAAATTTTGAATTAGTTAACTGTCAAGAGTTCCTGGGCAATTCTTTAGCAAACTTCAGGTTTAAATAGGTTGTGTCTCTTCTGTATTTTCAAGCTGTTTTTGTGATCGCTTGGACTGACCATGTCAGAAGACTAATGTCCTGATTCTGTTCTGTAGCTGAGGAAAAACTAACACAGATCACAGAGGACTATTGAGGTATTCAGTGTTCACTTTGAGCTGAGGAACTACTGCATGATGACTCACCCACAGTTTCCATCTTGACCTTTTTGCAACCTTTGAGGTATAAAATGTTGCAGTAATTCATCCTGAAGGTGACACAAGTGTGGACCACAGTAGCAAGATCCTCATTTCAGAGGAGAAGGAACTAGCTGAAGGTGACTCATGTGTTTTTAATCTAGCTGAGAGCCTTCAGTGCAAGAGCAGTGATGAAGTCAACAATATACCGGTATAGTGGCACATAGTCCATAACCAGAGGAAGTTACCTGTGAGTGTCATGTCTGCCCCAAGCACACACGTATGTTTTTTGCTATCGTTCCATGACCAGGTGGTAAACATGACTGTGTCCAGGCTATGATATAACATAACTGTTGGCGATATGACTGCAGCTATTCTGATGCTGAAAAATACACAGATTTGTTTAATACGCATTTATCAACACAGAAAATATTATTACAACTGGCATTTCATTTGAAATATTTTTTTAATCTTGTGTCAAGTATAGACATTAATTTGTATAAGCTGTGCAGTGAATATCACTGTTGTGATCTGTAATAATATTTTGCCTCCCATCTATATACCCTTTGCTCCTGCATGAATAGCCATACAGACACAGGGAAGCAGCCTGGCACTGTTCTACTCAGACTTTGCATTAACCGTTTGCTTTCTTACATTCAATGCTTTTTCCCTGAATAAGGAGGAGATTCAAATCTGCATGACATCCGCTAATGTTTTAGCTCAAGACTCCTCTGTCATTCTTGTAGGTATGCTGAATAAAAGCTGCCCCAGTGATTATCTTGGTAGGGCTCTCTGGGACTAGAGAGAAAACATGAACGATGTCAGCTGAATACGAGGCCTGCTGTGGACTCCAGATGATCAGCAGCATCTCCTGACTGATGTGGAAGGCCCTTCTTTGATTAGCCAACATCGGCGCAGATGCTTTGCCTCTATTTGCAGTTCAAGGGTAGACTTCTGAGTGCAGCAAGTTGGCGTCTTTATGCTCCAAAGGAAAGCCTGAACTAGAAGCTCTCTTAACAACACGCTGGCTAGCAAACACGGTTGAATCTCGTTCTCTGCTGCTCGAGTCTTCCCCACTGGGAAGGAAGCAGAGGAGTTGCTGGGAAGAGTTGATCTCTGTGCTCTTTTGAGTGGTGGTTGCACTGCATCCCAAGTTTGAGGATGATGAGGAAAAGGCCCTTCCTGAGGAAGGTGTTGGTCAGAACTAGGCTGCTGTGATCTTGGCCCTCATTTAGCTTACAAGGGGACGCATTTCTCAGGCCCTGATATAATAGGGTCAGCTTCTATTAAGGGAAAAGACTTTGTTTATAACTTTCCATTTCAATTTGATTTTCCTGCAGCTGAGAAGAGATCTTTACTAGGTTTCTGAATTAATTTCTATGGTAGGTAGGAACAAGGCAGGAGGGACTTAAAATCATTGACTCAAACTCATTTTGTTTCTGCGCAATGAGAAACTATCTGCAAGGGCTATCTTTAGATGTATTTGTCACTGTGGAAGGAGGTGGGGTTTCTACAGCTTTCTGCCAGTAGCACAGGTTAAGAGTCTTTCTTCAGGCGACTATGTGGTTATGTAAAGTTGTGGAAAGGGCGCTCTGTAGACCCTGTGGGTCAGTAAAAAGGACACCAGACTTGAGGGCAAGTCCTCTGTCTTCATCCTCATGACATAATAAATTGTCTTGTCTGGACAAAGAGCTAGACAAGAACAAGCAAGTTCTGTTCTGCCTTTTGAGGAGGCTATGTGAAGATTTTGGATTAAAACACACTACCTTTCCACGTTTCACGGGCCTCTGTAGCTAGAGTGGCTGTCAGCTCCTGTTTGCAAGTCTTTCATTGTAAAATGACTATGGTTGTGATATGTTGGAGTGAAGTTTTTACAGTCTTGTTGGCAGCTGTTTGAGAATGAGATAAATGAGTTGCAGTTGTGGTTTGCAGTGCTGGTAGAGCTCCTGTGTTGCATATGTGGCTACTACTTCCTAAATAAAAGATTGCCTCTTGACTCAGGCATTTGAAGTGGTTCTAACTAGCATACCCTACTCCTTCACTTCCCTTGCTCTTCTTAGGTTGATTGAATTAGCTGTTTGCAACCAGTTATTTGAACAAATTGGAAAAGTCCCTGGCAATTTGCCCTTTTATATCTAGGCCATCTTTTCCTCTACAGCTGTAGATTGAATTATATATATGTTGGTGAAAAAAGTCTTCTCTGTTACCTTTGCCTATATATTTCTTAATACTGCTGTGTTTCATTTGCTTGTTGTGCTGTGAATTATTTTGTTTACCTTGGCTTGTAGCTTTACATTTTTTGTATCTTTTTCTCATCTTTTCTCCACTTCAGAAGTTTCACAAATAAATTACCATGAATAAACTTGCTTTTCCTACCTGTCAGTTAGTGTTTGTTTTATCACTATTCACCTCATGATGAGCCAATGTGATGTTTCACAGTTCTGTACTATCAACAGTACCAAATGAACCAAGAAATAGATTTTTATTATTTTCTGCCAAGCTCAAATGACTTCAGAATTTTTGTCATTTTTTTTTCCTAGTAGTAACCAGACTGTTTAGTGGCAGCATTGCCTTTTCATCAGTATTGCTTAATGTTGTTCTTCTTGTAATTTCAAGAGGAACTTTTAAAGTAATACCCAACAGATTTGTAGCTTTGACTAGGAAGAGTGTTAGTGAATTGACAGTGCAATTAAGAGGTATAGTAAAACATAACATTTAAAAGCACCTGAGATAATCTAACCTAGTACTAACAAACTATCTTGAGTTGTGTGTATGTTGTTGGTTTTTTTTTTTTTTTTGGTAAACAGATTAAAAAATTAACCAAACCTATGTTTTTCTTTTTCCCCCAATGATATTCAAGGCAAATAATCTGAGCAGCTAGATTTCAGTTCATGAACAGACACAGTTGTCTTAGTGTTACCAATTGAGCCAAAATTTCTGCTTGACCATTCTTGCTGCAAATGACAACACGTTTATGGTGCTGTATGGGACTTAATTCTGTGCTCGTACACTCATCTGCCACGTGTCTCCCTCCGAACAAGTATACACCATATGTGTTTTGGCTGAGGGAGAAAACAAAGCATCTGGAATAAAATATTACTCACAGTATGTGATGCGCAGATACAGGTCTTGCTGTTGTGAGAAAATGAAAGATTTAACATCAACACACAAATGATTATTACTGCATGCTGAGACAAATACTTTGGTTCAGTGCTCTCAGAGCTATTGTTACCAGGGCTTTGCAGAATGCTGCCCGCATTGATTACATCCAGGTCTGACTTTTGAGGTTGTTTGCAGCCACAACTGCTAGAGGCTTTTATTTTATTTTTAAACAAAACGGCTAAAGAGCAAGAGAGTAGCTTTGAAGTAATACTTGCACGGTGAACCAGCACAGGCTGGCGGCTTCAGCCCCCACTATTCAAAGTTGCAACTATTCAGTTGGTGTTGATCCTTCAGGCACAAGTAGGTTGCCTCATAGATTAAGGAGTTGCCTCAGTACCCGCTCTCTTACTTGGATACTTTTAAGGCTTTTCTGAGGGCAAGCATCAGCTGTCTTTCTTCCTTAGCTGGTCCCTGTGGACCTTCATGGATTGTTTGAACTGTATCTATGTGCTGTTTTGATTTTACTGCAATTTGACTTACCTGTAGGTAGTTCCCGTTGCTTAAAAAAGCTAGTGGTCATCCTTCTCCGTTTACACATGGACATTTGTGTTTGTTTTTTCTATCAAATACCAAGGAGAATTATTTAAAAAGAAATATATAGGTCTGATAACCCTTAGCAGACCTGGTGACCCCGGTGCTGTCACTTTGAGCCTTGCGTTCTAAGCTCCGTTGCTTGTACTTCCTGTGCAGCACCTATATCAGCCTGGTGCATGAAATCCGGAAGTTAGAGAGAAAGAAGTGGTCACTCTGCAGCTGGTGCTTCCCAGCCAGCCCGTTTCTATGAGAATTTTTTTTGGCCTCTCTCCCCCTTCTTGTGACCCAGGAGCTCAAGATTGTGCCCATCAGCTGCCCCTCTGTACTGCAGTGCCAGACATACTGACACTAGACACGTCAGCTTTTGCATCCCAGCTATACGGTCTTTCTGATGTGACTTGCAAGAGAGCCTCATGGGCTAGTATTTGGATTTGTTTTGCTTTATAGACAGTCCTAC
Organism: Struthio camelus; assembly: GCF_040807025.1. NCBI lineage: Eukaryota > Metazoa > Chordata > Aves > Struthioniformes > Struthionidae > Struthio > Struthio camelus. The sequence goes on along the minus strand of NC_090942.1, from coordinate 188,798,554 downwards.
ATAATGCTGACTTTATCTTCTTTCTTATGAGGAAAAAGCTACAGATAAGAAAAAGAATCCCTTGTATTAGTAAGCCCACATAGGAGGTGGGAAGAGTTGCCTGTAGCAGCAACTGGCTCTGGGAGACTGAAGGGGGAGCTGATGAATGAATGATGAATGAAGGGGAAGGGGGAGCTGATGTGCTCTGAGCTTGATACCAGCTGGGTTACTAGAGTTGTGCTTGCTGGGGGAGTCTTTGCAGCTCAGAGAAAGGCCTTTCCCAGAGGACTGAGGTGAGACCTGGAGGTCTTCTGCAAGTGTTACTTCACTTGCCTCTGCTGCTGCATTGGAGAAGAGGGAGTAGAGCTCCCCATGCTGTTGGAGCATCTTCCTCCACATTGCCCCTAGCTTGAGCATCAGTTAAGTCCTACCCGCTCTGGTAAGCTTTTTGTTGCAGTCATGACAGCAAGAATGTGGTTTTTTTGAACTGCAGTTTTGATTACGTTGAGTCTGATCTTACTGGCCAGTAGCAAAACTCTGGCAAGTGAGATTTCACAGAGCTGTAGAAGATTGGTACTAGATGGGCAGAAGGACTATAGAAAAGAGGACATTCCATGATAGATATATACTAGGCAACTCTTACAAAGTAGCTGAGAATTAAACTTTTTAGAAGAGAGAACAGGCTGTATCGTGCATGGACTTGAAAGTAGAAATATTGAAGGTAAGTGACTTTTAATCTAAAATGATTTCAACAGAGACAGAAGTAAGCTAGAAGATAATTATGCTTGTTTTCACTTAGTGTCAAGTATATTAAAGAAGGCATGAGTGAGAGGTTCAGACTGAAAAAGCAGAGGAAGATTGTCAGAAGAAAACATGGAAGCAAAGCAGGAACGTCAGAGAGAACTTTGCAGGACCGAGAGAAAGAGAAAAAAATTGCCAGGGACAGTGTGGCATGATGGGCTGGAGCAAGCAGCCAAATGGCAGAGTGGAAACAAATTTTTGACAATGCTGGTTTAGAGAGGGGGAAAAAGTGAGGGAGACCCAGGACTGTAAAAAGTAAATGTGGAGTAAACCATTCTCAGAAATGGTAAGTTCAAAAATAAACATCGTATTGCAAAATTATCATGATTTATAAGGTGCCAAAAATAAAGGTGCAAAAGGAATGAGAAATAGTAATATAAATACTGTGGGAACAGTGTAGAAGTAGTTTTCCTTCCCTCCCTCCTTCCCTTCGCTGGAAATCATTCGCTTCACCAGGAGTGCGAGGTTTCTTTGCCTTTTTTTTTTTTTTTTTTTTTTTTTTTTAAAACATGGGTATGTTGCAGTGCATGTGCTTCAACACATTTCTAAATCACCAATTTCCATTGTAAGACTTGTATACTTCAGTGATGTGGCTGTTAATCTTCTGACTTTGCCCTCTCAGCTGTACATATTTAGAAAGTAATACAGTATCCAGGTCTGTCAGCCTAAAATTGATGGAATCATTCCTAATTTAAACTTTTCCTGGGGGCAGATTCTGGTCAGTTGCTTTACCCTTAGGAGTGTGTAAACCTGGCATACAGAGGGAGAGCTGTGTCCTGTGAGCCTGAGAGGGTCCCGAAGACACTTGCTGTTACAATGCAGATGCCTGTGTGTATAGTTACAGACATACATGGATGGCAGGAGAACTGAAGCCTGATTTATGACTTATTCAGCCGAGTACCTTGTGAAATTGATGATACTCGTGTAGGGTTTGTTGATGCCTGAGGTGGAGATGTTGGATGATTCCCCGGTTTCCTCATGAAATACTGAATGTCTCAAAGACAGACAGTCGCTTTGGGAAATGGGTTACTGACCTGGGGGGACGGGGGAGGGGGTTGTTTTTTTAGGAGAGTGCTTCCCTGTTTGAAATCCTTAGAAAAATAATCGAAGGTTTGTGATGCCAAGTGATTTTTTCCAATAGTAAGAGTATAATTGTTTTTAAAAACTCAAAGTGAAAGTATTCTGACCCTGCACTCTTTTCTAATCTGAATAGGACTTTACAGACTCCAACCCAAGTTCCAGTGGTTGTTTCTCCTGGAAATCAGCAGCTGCATACTGTAACACTCCAGACAGTGCCTCTTACTACAGTGATAACCAGCACAGATCCAGCCTCGGCGACAACGCCCCAAAAATTTATTTTACAAGCCATTCCTACTTCGCAACCCATGACAGTTCTTAAAGAAAACGTCATGCTGCAGTCTCAGAAGCCAGTCTCTCCTCCTTCATCAATTGTGCTGAGCCCAGCCCAAGTTCAACAGGTTCTCACCAGCAGTGTGCAGACAATTTGCAACGGAACAGTCAACATGGCTTCGTCTCCATCCTTCAGTGCCACTACCCCGGTGGTAACTTTTTCACCTAGCAGTTCACAGATGGTAGCTCATCCGTCAGGCACAGTGATCACTTCAGTTATTAAAGCACCAGAAACTAAGCAGATTGGCATACAAACAGCGATAAAAGAAGAAGACAATGATGAAGTAGATGATACTGAGCAGTCAGAGCAGAGAATTCAGCAGCAGCCTTTTGTGATGGTAGTATCCAGTTCAAATGGTTTCCCATCTAACATGCAAGTGAAGCAAGAAAATGAGCCATTGGAACCCAGTTCATATAAATAAATTAAAAAAAAAAAAAAAAGACCCTGTGGATGATTATTTTCATAAATGTGATGGGACCTTTTCAGTTATGTATATATGATTTGATTCTGAAGCAGATGTTACAAAGCTACTTAATTTCCGCAGTTAATTGGTAGAATTCATGCTTTAGAATGGATTTTGATTTTCTGTTAATTGCTAAATGTTATCATATAAATAAAATTACATATCCCTCATGTTTCAAAATACAGGCGTGAAGGAACATGCTTTTTTATGCTATGAAGACTTTCTCTTGAGGTTTTTGGCCAAAGTTCCGAACTTCTTACATATTTGTATGTTTTCAGTCTGTTGCTAATTTACATTGCAGTAACATTATTATAACCTTCTCTGTTTAATCCGTGCATGTATCACTTAACTTTTGAAGCAACACTTACTTTTACTTTTGATGGGACATTTTCATTCCATGTGTATGAATTTTTTATGATCAAGTGTATCTGTTTCATACCAGTGAATTACATCAGATTTAGACTTTGAATAACGGACAGTGATAACCAGGTATCCTCTTGTTGCATTTTCTGCAACACATGCTCTTGTGTGTGCAAAATTAAATATACACTCCTATTGAGAGTACAGAAAACATTTATTCCAGTAATGGACAATGCTAGGTCTGTATTTTATATGGAAACATCAGATATATTTAATTACAGAAACTAATGGCATCACTACAGGTGCAAATGTTTCATGCCATTTTGTGACTATGAATTTTAACAATTTTGCTTTCTACTTCAGATCATTTTGTAAGGGGGGGGGAGGGAAATGAAATATATACAATTTATGCAGGTGTTCTTAGATTAGTACTGCTAAGAGTTCTTTTTTGATTGTAAATAATGTACATTCAATGTCACAAGGAAGTTTTTCAGCTAATTTGTTTCCATACAAATTTTTGATAGATGCAAATAAGATCATTATGTTTAGAGGTCTAATGTTATATGTATTCATATTACAGAGTGAATTTGTATTTAAAAGACAAATTTTTAAATGATGGAGCCCTTTGAACCTTGGGTCCTTGCCTTTTGTATTTTTAATTGGTTTATTATGAAAATAAATCAAATGGAGAAAAACTTTTCTGTATTTACTCTGAAATGTTTTTATATTAATACAGTGTTTTGATGATCATTAGAAGTCTCCAAAATACGCTGAGAAACAGGACAGCATAATTAATCAGTGTGGGCCTGTGGTGGAACATGAGCAAGTGAGCAATTTGTGAATCACTTCTGAACTCAGCCTGGAATGCACCAACATGCTGTGTGTTTGAGCATGCGATGGCACTGTGGCCTTTCAGGGAGCAGTACTGTACGTTTTCATAGCTGAAATGAAAGTTGAGCTATAGCCAGTGTTTAGACTTCAACGTCGTCTTTTCTGTCCCTTCCCAGTAAGTTATAAAATTTCAGCATAATTCTGGGGTGCCATTTATCACAAAGGTCCTTGTAGCTTATACAACAGTACTGCAGGCTCAAACTACTGCATGGCCAAAACCTAGCATGTTGCAAAATGTTTAAGGAGAACGTGGATTATAAATGAACGTGATGCCTAGTAAGATTAGCTGCATGCAAAGTTAAAGGAAATACCACTTTGGTCTAGCTGTATAGAAGTAACTCTAAAAACTGTACCTAACAAGCAGTTCTCTGCCACGGCTACCCTGTTTCTTGGTGGTTAAAAGTGCCTTGTTTAGGTGGATGTGTGGCTTTTTTTTTTCTTTTATTCTCCTGCTGTTAGGTTTTGACCTACAAATCCATGAATCTCATCCCCTTTTCAGAGACTGGCAGTACACAAACCGAAGTGACTGATGCCAAGTAAGTGGTGATTGTTTTGTCCGGCAGCATTCCTTGCAACTAGGGAACTTAAGTATTAGAATTGCACCCTCTGGTTGAAGAGCTCTTGTGTTGTAGAAGTGCAGTCCTAATATTTTTGTTATTTTTTATCTTAATGAAAAAAATACAGAAATACAATGTTGGCAATATTACTAGAAATGTGGATAACATTGTAAAAATATGGTACAGTTCTCATCCTGAGGGCTTTACATTTCAAATTGACAAAAAACATTGGGGACGATACTTTTGAAATTAATTACAAAACAGGGACCTTATCCTGTAATACAAATATTTCATAATACTAGGGAGCCTGAGGAAAACTGAGGAAACGTTAAGGCTTGACTGACATAGTGCTTGGGGGGGGAGGGGGTGTTTTGCTCAGCGTATTTGCTAAAAATGTGAAAAATCGCAGTATGAGATTACAATTTTGCAAAGAAAACCTCTTGCCATAGATTTAACTACGTCAACAGGAAAACGATTTTGTCAGCTTAGTTTATGTCTTTTGGAGAAGTGGTATAGTTAGGCTGGCAGAAAACCTCCAGCAAACAACAACGGCATGTCTTCTAACAGAAGACTGTGTTGTGTAACAAACCCTAAATGAAAATCATTTTCTTCCCTCTCCCCACGTCTCTTAGGCTCCGATGTACTACCCCCTCTACCCATCGTACTTTCAGCTCTCAATACTATGGGCCTCCAAAGCGGCAATGGAATGGAAAAGCCAGAGCAGGTCACAAAACGAGGGCTTACAGTTGGGGGTTGAGCAATTCCTCCCCCCTGCCCTTAACGCCTTTTCACAGCCGTCTTTGTGTCTGCGGTATTGACCAAACAGAAGGCGCAATGTCACATTTGAGCCACCGCTGACTCAGAAAGAAAAAAAAAACAAGAGGCTGCAGCTCTCTTCTGCACGCATGCCAGCTTGAAGGAGGGGGGGGGAAGAGAGACGTGCTGCCCCCAGGAAGGGATCCCAAGGGCGAGGAGCAGCCCCAGGGCACCGCTGCTGCCCCAGGAAAGGCCCCGACTCCCGCTTCCAGGCGTTAGGCCAGAGACGTGGGGCCACTGCTTCTGCCACTGCGGGGGACAGAGCTCCCAAGCTGAGGGAGCCCCCTGCCCGGCCGGAACCACTGCCGCTGGTGCTTGGTTGCCTCAAGATCTACCCGTCAGGCTGGGGCTAACAGGAGCTGCCTGGACCTCAGGCGACGCCGGCCTTTCCCTCCTGAACCCCCGGTTCATTAACTTTGCGGTCTTCACACCCCTTCCTCTCAGGTTCACACCCCAAACGGCAGCCTAAGCAAAACGAACTTTGCCAGCTCTCTGCCCTTTCTCGTATTTGCGCGGACCCCCGTTTGGGAACCGCCGCCCTTGAGCCTGGGGCGAACCTGAGCAGCGAAAGAGCAGCCAACCGCCGCGACGCCGCCACCTCCCTCCGCCTCCCCGCCCCAACCCGCCCGCACGCATGCGCACACCGCCGGCCGCCGGCTCCTGCCGCCGCGGGGTGGGGGGGAGGAAGGGGCGGGAGGGAAGGGCTTAAGAGCACCTCTGTCACGGCTGGTCCTCCAACTCTATGGGAGGGAGGCCTTCGCGTTTGCCTCGGTAGCAATGGCCGCCCCGCCTCGTGACGAGGCGCGCGGGAGGCCCCTACGGGTTGGGCAGGCCCCTATGCATCCCGTCAGCCTTTGCGCGCGCGCGGCTGCGGCCTTGGCGGTTGTTGTGCGGGTGCCTCGGCGACTCCAGAAGTTTCTCGGGGGCGGCGGGCGGCATGGCGGCGGCGGCGGCGGGGGGAGCGGCTGCTCCGCGGTGAGCTCCCCTTCCCTCCGCGTGCCGCCCCGCCCGCCTACCTCCTCCTGCCTTCTCACCCCTTTACGTTTCCTCGGCAGGTTCTCGGACGGGGACATCGACCGGGACCCGGGGGCAGCGGCGCAGGTGAGCGGCGGGGGCCGCGTCCCGGGGCTGCGCGGCCTCGGCAGCGGGCCGCCCGCGAGGCTGTGGGCAGAGGTTGGCCGCCTTTGCCTCCCTCGCCGTGGCGGAGGAGGAGGCGCCGGGCCCCGAGTTGGGCACGCTGGGTTTTGCCGTGCGTAAGGGTCCTGCAGGGCTGGTGTAAGTTGGCTGTCTGGCTCCGCTGTCAGTCTGGGAGCACCTTCGCGCTTTGTCTGCGAGGGAGGAGGATGTTTTATGAATGGGGAAGCTTAAGTCCTGTGGGTGAGGTGACTTTCTTGCAGCGGCATGTCGTGTCGCTGTTAGAAGCGAGGGGAAAGCTAAAGTTTCTTACCGTTGTCCTTTTTGCCAGCTGGTAGTTTACAGTGTTTTCCCCAGAGGGCTGTACTCCTTCATGTGACGTCTGACGAAGGACGTGTTCAGCATGTTTCTGTCAAAATGCTTGTACTACCTGTCTTGTGAAAAAACAGTAAAAATGAACTTTTTGTTCAATATAGGTAGACTGTAATACAAATAAGTTTTTGTTTTTAGGTGCAGAATCATAATTGATTTAGTTATTGGCGAAATTTACTTAATCTTTATTAGTTTTTATCCTACTATCACCCTTTTTTTTTTCCTTTTTGTGTATTCTACCCATTAAGTTCGGTCAGTGTGTTCTCAAGCGTTCTTTTTATTTGAAAGGAAAGGTTAATAGGAAGACAGAAATGAAGGATGGATAGATTTTTGTTTAACATGCTCTAGAAGGGGAGAGGATATCACTATTTAGTTCTGCTTGAATGGAATAAGTGGCTGGAGCTTAACAGGAAACTTAATTATCTTTCCATAATGAAGTGGTGCAGCTGAATCTTACGGTTATTTGGGGTTTAGGCTGTAGCTTGCAAAAACTTTTCAGAAGGTAACTGACATCTAAAATGGGGTTGGACAAAACTAAATATATTTAACACAGTTAAATTTAAGATGTAAAAAAATTGAGTTTCCAATTGTAAACAAAACATCTTTGGAAGTGTTAAAGGCATATTTCAGTAGTATTCGTTAGTCTTTCTGTGTTAGCATAGTTTCTTAACTTGTCTTGTTTGTATTTCAGTTCCTTGTATGTTCAATGACTTTCTGTAAGAAGTTTTTTTGCTAATTTTAAAATAGTTTATAGCACATTAGGTAGACAGTATGTTGCAGTGATACCAGCTGTCACTTTTTTTCTTTGGTAAATACTCATGTTTGCAGGCAGTCTGTGCTTGATAATCTCTGAACTGGTAAGTCCCATAATGCTGTGCAACATCACGATGACTTAGGAGCTTGGATCTAGAAGCAGTATACCATGTTTGCATGATCTTGGGTGTAGTCTTTAGCTCATGTACTTAAGTGTTTATAATCTGGGGCACAGCACCCAATGGTGCTGTGTAATGCTTCCACACCTGGCAGGACTTATATCCAGTCAGCATGGCATTTCTGCCCTTTTGGTTCCTTTAACTCCTAAAGAGCATACTTCAGTATTCTGCACCTGCTGGCTATAGCTGTGTCCGCAGAGGCACTAGCCTGGATCTGATGCAACTAAAAGGTCATCATCCGTGTCTAAATGCTGCATTAAAAATCTGGATGATAAAGCGGTGAACTTCTTACTGGCTTTTTTGTCATACTAAGTAGAAAAAGTAGTCTACCCTATGGAATAAGAATGTCTTCTATTGCTTTTTCATTTATAAAATGCTCTGCAAGGTAAGCAGTAATGACTTAAGGCAGAATCAGAACTGTATGTTAAAATTGTAACTCCTGGACGAAAGCACGCGTTGTCTCTGTTTTGGTGGAGTGTTTTGCCATATGAGAAACAAAGATGGTAACCCGACTGAATTCAGGCACAAGTGATTCAGCAGATTAAACCACTTTTAATTCATACAAACTCACTTGTGTCAGACCTCACTCGTTTCTGAGGGTTACAAGCTGTACTTACATCTATTTGCGTAGCGTGGCCCCGTTCTAATACATCAGTTACCTCATATCCTTCCTATCTGGAATCCCTATCATCATACATCTTTCTCGTCATATAGTGATGACTGCTCTTGAATGGCTTCAATTATTAAGAGGCCATTTGTATAAGTAGATCATGAATTGCTTTTTGTTACAACTCTACTGCCTGCCGCTTGTTCAGAGACACCCTCCCCCCCCCCCCAAGGTTTTAGATCTATATGTTGTACCTATATAGAGATTTGATTATCTTATGCTGATGTGAACTCAACACTGCTGACAAAAGAAGCTGCTTTGGTCACTTAATTCCTTGTTGGTGTAAGCATTTGTGTGACAGTAATGAACTAGAACAGACGCTGATCTGAATTAAAACTAAGTTAGGCTCTTCTACTCTTCCTCCCTTCTGTAGCTTGGTGGAGCTGTGTTTTGCAGCTGTGCTGAATTGACATTTATGCATGCGTAAAGCCTATATCTTGGCCTCCTTCATGCTGGCTGAATTCTGAATAGAAATCCAGGTAACTTGGAAAGTTGAGTTACTGTATTGTAGTGTTGTACAGTTAGTGGCTTTGGAAGATTTACTGCCTTCTAGCAACCCTCCTCGGTAAAGGGAGAACTGGAGCTGAACACTCTTTCCAAAGGTGTGTGCTGAGCCATTGTAATTTCATTCTGCTGTGCAGAATGTAAGAAACTTTTCTCTTGCAGTGTATGTTATAATTATTTCAATCTGTAAACGTCATTCCATTAACAAAGAAATACTTGATGCTCGTTTCCGTTATTCAGCAATGTTGCCTGCAAGCCCAATGGTGCAAAGGTATTTTTCTGCTAGTTTTCTTCCTCAGTGTGCTTCAAAACAATCTCCCATGCTCACCAATATTGTACAACACGTTCATCATGTGTTACGGCTCTTGGAGTATGTTATCCCTGCACAAGTGTTCTGACATACTTTGTGCTGATTTCCGAATCTGCACTGCATTGCTTCCTCATACCCAGCAGACCTGTGTACAGAAGTGCTGAAAACTGTAGGCAGCTCTTTAGGATATAGAGGATCAGCTGTGCACTAGACTTCATGGTTATGGCATTTGAAAAACTTGCTTCCTTGTCGGTAAGGAATAGGTTCCTTGAATCTGGTATAATTGGCAGATTCCTCGTACTTTGTGAGCCTTTGATGTATAAGCTTTGTGGATCAAAACTGGGCAATAGACAAATGTTCCAGCCAGTTCAGGATATTTTGTTCTGAAATGTCTTTGAGTTGACAGAGGTTGATATTGTACTTTTACAGGGACTTCTGAGTTGCTATTTTATATTTTTTTTTGTCTCTCTTTACAGGAACTGACAGCAGCCTTGGAAAAGAACCCAGATGATGCTGAATATTATTGTCAACGAGCTTATGCTTATATTCTTCTACAGAATTATGCTGGTAATAACTTTAAACTGATAATCCCTTTACAAGTGTATTACGACACATTCTTTACAGAAGATGTCTTAGATCTGCAATTAATACAGTAGTAATAGAAATTTGTTGCCTATAACTTAATTGGCAGTTATTACAGTAAGGTATACTTTGTAGTTTTCTTTGTCTTTGTTTGCTTTGTATCTGCAAAACTATCAATAAATTAGGTACTCTGCAGGCCATAGATTTCCATTTGATTTTAGCACAGGACTATCTGGGCATCTATTTTTCAGTAGACTTCTCAGGTAGGTTTTAGACTTCACGTGGTAAATGTTTTCCGGCCTTGTGTGGTCTCCTGGTAGAGACGGAATCCTGTCATAGTAGGAATGTGATAGCTGAATAATGCATGGGAAAAAGATTAACTTAATACTAAAGCTTTGGTCTAGTTGTTCTTTCCATTAAAAAAATGATTTACAAATCGGGTTTAAGTAGAGGATTTGAATAAATGACAGTCATACTTCTCGCGCATACTTGCACAGAGCTCTAAAGTGAATGAAGGGGTCATCCATATCGGTTGTGGCTATGTTTAATCCAGGCAGCGTAATTTGTGTGTGAGATAAGAAAACTAGTCAAAATTTTGAGGTGAAATATGTTACAAAAACACTCAGCCAGTTTTCTCGTTTTCATAACATATTGATGTTCCTTATCTGTAAACTGACTTTCCACAGATGCTGTTGCAGATGCAAAGAAGTCCTTAGAACTCAACCCCAGTAACGCTGTAGCTTTTCTCAGGAAAGGGTATGTATTTGATATTATGTTTTGGGAATATTGTAATAGTTTCTAGGGCAATACTCGTATTTGAATTACAGCTTTATACAAGGTTTTTACAACAAAATGAATGAATATATTTGATGCTATACTACTTCTAGCACGTCTGTAATAGCGCTGTGGTTATTTAAAAAAAAAATAAATTTTCTCATTAGGATTTTGAATTTGGACTTGTTATCTTAACATCCCAACCCTTTCAAAAGCGGAGTTCTCAGGCAATTTATATTCTTATGTTTGTAACTTTAACAAATATAGTGCATAAACTGAGTATGTTGTGATCTTCGGAATGTGGTTTAGATTGAAAAGTAGTTACTGATTCTGTATACTTTTCTTTGGTCATATCAGGTTAGGTGAATATCATATGAAAAACTACACATCTGCTTTAGAGTCTTTCAGAGAGGGACAGAAGTTGGACAGTAAGTATTAAAAGTACTTGCACAATACTGACTAATATGAGGAAAATTCTTATTGCATTAGCTGAAAGGGAAGACCAAAGGTTTTTTTGTTTGTTTTGTGTTTTTTGTTTGTTTTTTGTTTTGTTTTAATGGTGAGTGAATAGATGCCCTGCTTGAGATATTTGGAACAGATCTGGCTCTTGGGAGGTTTTGTGCAATTGCTGTATGACAGTATAAAACAGTTTAAAAATGTGTATCAATTCTTAGCAACTAGTAAAGCGTTATGATTTTTTGAGTAATAAAATGAGGATGTTTCCCTGCTTCCTGGAGATCTTAAAAATAAACGGTGACAACGGTGTAGCAGTAAATGTCACAGAAAAGTTTTCAAGCAGAACAGGTTTGTAGCTGGGATTTCTTCGTTTTTATACCCTTTGGTGGACTGGTCTTTTTTATGAAGAGTATGTAACTTTATATGTGTGAACTGACAAAACAGCTTCTTACTTTTACTCTTTACCAAATGACTTTTTACCTTTTTTGTTAGATTATGCTTATTAACTACAGAGGTTTTTGTTTGTTTTGTTAGTAATATCCTTGTGCATATTCTAGTTTGGGGAGTATTAGAGCTTTTTGGCAACCTGTCTTTGAGAAGTAGGAATTAAGTTGTTCAGTACGGAAAGCATTTGATAGAAGGTACAGGAAAGCACAGAACAAAGTAATTGCAAGATGGTTATAAGTCTCCCTTCTGTTGCCTCCTGTCCACCACTAAAAATAAATCCTCACCTCCTCCCATTCTCTTCTTTCCCAGCAGTGGGAAAAAAATGGTAAGAAAAACACTTTGAAAGTTACACAGAACAAAGTGCGCTGATCTGATCAGCATTGTCACAGTCTAAGACTTTTCTAGTATATTATGGCTAGCTCTAACAATGGCTAGGACCTGAAACTTCAGTGAAAATGTAATTATCTTGCCTCCGCCAAATAAGTGATCTGCTGCTCTGATCTAAAACTGTGGTTCCATGGGAGCATAAGCTAATTTAAGTGCTTGCTGCCAAGTGATCTTGTCCGCTCCCACTCTTTTGCTTGTTTAATCCTTTCTTTCAGAGCATTAAGTCTGCAGAAAACTACTATTTTATTTATATTTTTCTCCTGGGTTACTGTGCTGAAGGGTCTGACTGCTGAAGCTAGCAGGAGTGAAGTGGTGGGACAGTGGTGGGGTGTAGGTTGGAATTGCAGCAACTGGTATTTGTCAGCTTAGGTTGCAGTGGAAGAAGCACTGGAGCGTAAAAAATTTTGGTAATTTTGGCAACTAGATAGTCTTTATTTCCTGTTGTTTGTATACTGCAAATATAAGTGCATCTTTGGAGTCTAGCTACGTTTGCTATTTAGTATCTTCCTGTGAAAGGAAGTGATTCCCTCCAGTGATTTCTGTAGCTTTCTTTGCTTGGTAGGTAACTTTTTATACATCTCAAAACTTGTTGCCCCTGAATTTAATTGAATGACTAATCACTTTGATCTTGCCTTAGTGGCTGACAAGGCCATAAATTCTGTTTTTCGTAATCTTGTCACCCCAAGCAAACATTACTGATTTGGAGACTTCTTTTTCGCGAGTGTGGATTCTGTCACCTTTCTAGTTTGTTGCTTGGAGTTGTTCTCCCAAAATGCACAAAACATTTCTCTGGCCAGTGTGTTGCTTTGTTTTCATTATGTTGAGCCTCACAGCGTGTTCTAGACTGCAGCAGCACACTGAGCTGTACATGTCTTGGTAGATGAGTCAGTGGATATCAGGTTCCTTTGAGTGATTCTTGGCTAATTTAGAATCACTAACATATAACCTCTTTTATTTGTCTTTGTTTTGCCATATTTTATTTGTCTTCGTTTTGCCATTTACCCAGTTAAAGCGTTTCTGTAGTTTCCTGGTCTTTCCTGAGTGTTTTGCCATCTGAAGCTTGCTTCTGCTGTGCTTCCCGCATCTCATTATAAAATTTTATGACCTACTGTGAGACTAGGAGTCTCCTGAAGGTTGTCTTTAAAATACAAACTGTTAGTTGATTCTCATCCGTGTATTATCTAATCTACTCACAAATTTATGTCAGTAACAGAATTTCCTTTTGCAGTTCTGTGGAATGTTTGATGGATCCCAGCTGAAAAGAATTGAGTGTAAGGATTTCTGGCAATACAGTTAACTTCCAGTTAAATGCACCTAGTGCAAAATGAGCAAACCACAATGGGAAAATTAGCCACATATCACTAAGCAGGGGATAAAAGGAGTAGATTTTAGCTGTTGCTGCCTGGTAGTGAGTTCCTGTGGTGGGAAATTCTTTGCTGGCAAGGCTGGTTTCTTTGCTTCACAAGGGGGCAGAAGTACACTGTGACGTATTTCAGTTCCTCGCTGATACAAGATCTGTTTTAAGCCTTAATCAGGAACACAAACAGAGATGAGCTTCCTGCTTGTGCTCATTACTGGTAGGACTGACGTGCCCAGGGTACTGCAGCAAGCTTCCTGTTACTCACCTGCAGTGATGTTTAAACAGGACTTGACCTGATGGATTATTCAGAGGACAATGTTTCTGTATTTTATCAAATAACATTAGGAAACGAGATCTTTCTCAATCAACCGTAAGACTAGGTACACATGGATTTTTTTTGAGTTTAGTGATTTGCCTTAGATTGACAAAGCAGCGTGGTCTGTTATTCTTCAGCTCATTATATGGGTTTTAGATAATTATACTAGAGAAGTTCTCTTGCTTTTTGCTATGACCACCTAATGAATTTTGTGAAGGTGGAAGGTATCAACTTTTTAAAGAAGCATCTTAGCAGGTGCTTTTTTGTATTCTAAAAGTTAGTTGAGTTTTCGTAAGTTAAGATAGATTTTTCTGAACTGGAAAGTTACTAGTAAGTTATTAGTCCTTTGGAGGAACAATGCAGTTATAGAGTCAATTCTCCTTTCTCTCAAATCAGAAAATATCCTGGGAGGCAATGTTTGGTGGGGATGATCTTTTAGGAGGATAGGGCAGATACTTGTAGTAGAAAGGTTGGGTGTCTTGTTTAACAGTCGTATGCAAAGCAGAAAATCATTGCTGCTGGAAGTCTGAGGCAGGATCAATGTGGACTTGACTCATTGTCTTTGCTTAGGTTCCTGATCATAATATTCATGGTCATGAATAATAATCATGATATTCAATTTCATTTCTGTTTTGTTTGATGAACTTTGCTTCCAGGTTCAGCACCTTGGGAAGTGTTATGGGGGATATAGAGGATAAGTTCTAAAAGTACAGAATAATTTAGGTTGTAAGGAAGCTCTAGAGCTCATCTGGTCCTGTACCCTGGTCAAAAGCAGTGTTAGCTTTGAACTTGCATGAGTCGGCTCAGGACCTTAGGACCTTTTAGAGTTGATTTCTAAATATTTCCAAGGACGAAGATTTTATAGGTTCTCTGGGCAACCTGCTCCAGTGTTTGACTACTCTTTTCGTAAACAAATTTTTCATTATCTAATCAGAATTTCCTTTGTTGCATCTTGTGTCCTCTTCCTCACTTCCCTTCTCTGTACACTTCTGAGGAGGGTCTGGCGGTGTTTTTTCTATAACTACAATTTTAGTAATTGAAGGCAACTTCCCCTCAGCAGAACATTCTGATGGTAAATTTTGCAAATTTCTTTCTGAAAATAGATACTTTATTTTCAGGATTTGCTAAGGTAATGGAAAGAATGGTTACCAGTGACTCTACTATTGTAATGTTAAGATAGCCATATTCTTAATTGCATTTGTATCTTTTACTAACAGCGCTTGAGAGGTTGGCCCTAAATTCCCTGTTTGGAAAAAGACGAAGGTTTAGCGATTAGTAATTGGTTGGCAATGTTGTGGCCTTTTTTTTTTTTTTTTCTTTCTTGACTGTCAAAGCTTTTTCTGGGAATTTTGCTGAAAGGATTAGGTGATCACTCTTACTATGCTACTACCTTTTTAACCATTTCATGCATTTCTATGTGGGAAGTTAGCTTGCTGCTTCTAGTGTACGACTTTACTGCACTTATTTGTAATTTTTTTCACTCACAATGTGAAGCTGGCATCCATGTATTTCTAACATCCCTGAAGCCTTAGATGTGCAATGTAAACTGTGTGTGACACCACCAGGAGAAAATACTTGGTGCTTGTGAAAACTTTCATAATTTTGAATCGTCCTTGGGATAGGCTAGCTCTTCTGATACTTTTCTAGATAGGAAGTATGTGGCTGACTGTTCAGGAAAAAAATAATTTGAACAATAATGGAAATATAACTCTAAAATAGTACTTTGTGCGTTTGGAACAGTTACAGTGGTTAAGCAAACTGGAAATGGATAGGTAGATTTGGGTCCGTTCAGACATAATTTAATGTTCTACAAATTAGTTTAGGTTAATTAAATACAGGATAGTTAAATAGCAGAGTTGTATAAAAATACTTACAGCTTAACTGGAGTGATCAAGGTTACTAGAAGATATTAGGAAATAATACCACGATTTATTTGGTGCAAATTTGAGATGAATTTGTTCCAGCTCGTAGTTGCGATGAATTGTTCTTTGTGCAATACATGTAGTACTTGAAGAGTTTTAATGTTACTGTGTTTGGTCTCTTCTAGATGTAGATCATACCTTTACTGTTTGGATTAAAAGATGTGAGGAAACACTAAATGGTAAGGAAAACCAAAAAATATACTTGATATCGGATTTGATATGCCCTGTGCTTTGAAACTGTTTCATGTTTTGGAAGATTTATGGCTTACCTCTTATTTAGAACAAAGGCAGTTAAAATTCATTCTTCTATTGAACTCTTGTTTCTCTCACAGTATACGTCCCAAAGACTTTTAACAAAAATGCATTCTTCTGTTTAACTTACTTTTTGTCACAGTATGCATCCTAAACTCTTCTCCACTTCAATTTTGAAGGAAGTTAATATTCCATTTTTAACATAATTAGCTATGACAGAAAAGTACATATATAAAGTTCAGGCAATCCGGATTAATTTTAATTTGCGGATTAATCCGGATTAATATTTTAGTGCTAGCTATTTTTTTGTAATTGGAAGTGTGTTTGCTTTCTAAAAGCTGAAGTTCTCAACATCAAAATAAGTTTTCAGGTCTCATAAAATGTAAAGTCAGAATGAGCAGTGGAAATTTGCAGATTTTACTTCAACTCTCTTTGGAGATTGCCTTAATCAGTCAGGTACTAATTGCTGCTCTGGTATAGTATGTTGGTAGTCAGCATGTACATATGGTTGATTGTCCATAAGTATTCCATAAGTATGTCCATAAGTATTTCCATAAGTATTACTGCAAGTTGACATTCCTGACAGTGAATTTACCCACGGTGGTTAAGCTGCCTGTGGATTTTAATGAGGTATAGCAGAATAGCAGATGTATTTTTTTTCCTCTACCTGTTACAACCCTCCCCGCTACCTTTGTGGTATGCATTGGAGAATGCCACAGTAGGAATATTACGAGTCATGTCAACTTACTGACTAAAAAGCAGAGAGGAGTCCTTCTGTTTGTGTTATATAGGAATATATAAACTCATAGTACTTTTCACCAGAGTACTTAGTTTGGAAAAATAAGATAAGTGATTGGCAGGTACCATATTGCTTTGCAACAAGTTATCTTGAGTGAGAACTCTCTGCCATCTCAAGGAACGCGGATATAACGCATGTGTTTTGCTAATATTATGCTTACTTTTTTGTAATGATTTGTCTGGTTCAACTAAATTGTCCTGTTCTGTCTTGAATATTCATTCGTGTATTTTCAAGAGATTTTTCTTAATTTTCCATTGGATATTCTGGCAAAAAAATCAAGATCTCTGGTTTCTTTGTTACAGCTTCAGATTCTTCTTTCATATTATTTTTGTCACTTGTTAGCAGAAATATCTTAGAAAAAATGTTTAAAGGAAGAAATACTGAGCTATAGTTTAAATCTTAGTGTTACAGTGTATTTAAGGCCATATGAATGGCTTTAACTCTGCCTGGATCCTTCTCATTCCCCTGCTGCGTTTCCCTAGCATGAGAGACAGATTGGATGAGAACTCTGTCCTAGTCGTATGAATGGATGATAAACCTTGATAAGACTTGCAGGAAATGTTTCTTTTAAAAAAAACAGAACAAAACAAAAAAAAACTCTTCATGTTTATTGTGGCCTTACTTTCATTAAAAAAAAAAAAAACTACTCCCCTTCCTTCTATATAGGTTTCTGGTAAGCAAAGTGTAATGGAAAGTTTATTCCTTCTGTTAATCAGAACGTGTTTTGTATAATAGTTGTTCATTTGCACGTATTGTTGGTTGAAATAGCATGAAGAAGAACTGATAAAATTAGAGGGTCATAAAAGCAAAAGGCTAGAGGTACAGCTGGCTAGCTGTTACAGAACAGGATAACTGTTGTTAACTCTTCTACTGTTGAGGCTGGGGTAAAGGCAACATTTTTGGAGGAACAGAATAAAGCTAGAATAAATATGTCATATAAGTTTAATATGTTTTTCTGAAAGTATAACTATTCTATTCTTGCAGCAGTATCGCAGACTGAAATGGTAAGCTGTTTTCCTTGCTATGTTCTACTGCAATTTTTTTTAATAAAGCTAGAGCATGCTTTTAGACTTCAGTGACTTTTTACAACTTCCAGATTTTAAAATATTTTTTTCTACTGCATACAAGTCTTAAGATTTAGTTTTTCTCTGAACAGTTGGTTTTTGAACCAAGAATTTGAACCCTAAAGATTCAGGAATAGCATACAAATCTGGAAATTACTGTGCAGACATTTTATTAAAGCCAGTTTTAACTTTGTCTTGCTGTCTGTGGCCTAACTCACACTAACTAGCTCATCTTGTCAGTACTGATTTTCTTGTGACTGCTAGGAAGTAACTTTTTTTTCAGTGTGTGCAACTAGTATGTCCGGACTCGTTTTCTACTGTAACTGGTTCAGCTTTCAGTTTTCTTCTTATTTGAAGCCTTTGGAAGTGTCAAAATTGACCTGTTTTTTAGATAAAATGGGAAACTTATGTTGGGTAGTCTCCTCTTTTCAGAATTCCAATTTTAAAGCTTAAAAATAGAAATGAGAGAGGAAACTGTACAGTAAAAGTGGTAGGTATAGGCAAGGACAAATATTATAATTAAAAGGTTTTTGTGTTAAAAAATTTCTGAAATCTATCACAGGTTTCTTTTGGAACTTTTATATGAGCAGTATAGCTACTGTGTTTCTTTCAGGTATACTTTTTATCTAGGAAGAAAATGAGTTGAGGCTGAACTCATTGCTGTTTATAAAATGTCTGACCTGTATATTGTAAATTATATTAAATAAATGCTTTGTCAGTCACTGACACTTTTTGTTATTCTCATCTGGAATAAATGGCTAGGAGAATAGTGAAGAACTTTATCTTTGTTTGTAAGTTAATACACACGTGTAAATCAAGAAAAGGGCAGCAGACAGTATGAAAGCGTCTGTGTCTTTGAAATGTACTTCATGATATATTTTCACTTACGTTGATGTAACTTTCTTTCCAATGTAATGTGCTTCCACCAGAATATACAACAGCAACCTCTGCCATCAAAGATCAAGTAAGTTGACTTTAGATTTATTGTGAGAATTAAGATAATAAATAACTTCTTTCCTGACTCAGGCGTTGGAGAGGCAAGATAGTAACTGTAGTGGGTTTTTGTTTTTTTTTTTTCCCCCCCTCTAGTAACTTCAGAAAGTGGCAGTTTCTTAGGTGAAATGTTTCTTAAACAGTGTCATTGCTTTCATTCAGATTCATTTATACTTTCAAGAGAATGCTCCGCTGGGAGAGTTAGGGAATGGAGTAAGCATTCTGGCTTCTGTTTCTAATTCTCCTGCTGAGCTTAATTCAAAGACTTGCCCGTATACTTAGTATAGGTAATGTTCCGAGATGCTTTTAAGATCCCTAACTAAAAACTGCCATTTACTATTTATAGAAGGCAAACAATATTATGAATTGGATTAGAAAATAACCTAGCTCTGAATATGCTTCTTGATAAAAATGGTTCTTTGTTCTTTAACTGCTTACCTTGTCAAGTCTGCAAGTGCTTTGTTAGAGGAAGGGGAAGAAATCTAACTTTGTATGTCATCTTTCCCCACTAAATTGCACAGTGCAATAGTCCAGCTTCTGGTATTTTTTCACATCATCTTGCAGTCAGTTTTTCTCTCTCTTTTTAAGGTATGACTGGTACCAAACAGAATCTCAAGTAATTGTGACTATCATGATCAAGAATGCACAGAAGGATGGTGTCAGAGTACGGTTCTCAGAGAAAGAGGTGATTTGTGTTGATTCATTGATAGGCATCCCTGGATTCCGTAGGATGTAGTTATTGAAACAGTGAGCAGTATATCTTTTGGAGCAGTGTGAAAAAATAGTACAAGCGACTTTCTATCTGAGTACTTGTATGCATGTATTTTGCTACAGCAGGGTCCATAGGATTTCTTCACAAACTCTAGCGTGGTGTGCATGCTGCAAAAGGAGCATCTGTTTTCCAGCTGTCTGGGTATTTGAAAGGGTTTGGGGAAGGAAGTGCTCTGAACTTAAAACATTTGAGTATGCATGCACCCAGAGTGTGAATGGACAGAGACAAGGTATTTTAAAGAACGGTTATGCATAGGTAGTGTATCTTGCTTTAGGACAATTATACTTCAAGAATTAATGTTGGTGGGTGGATTTTTTTTTCCCTTTTGGTATCCCTAAAATTGATAGTGGCAGCAAAGTATATATTTCAAGGCGGTACTGTAATCTCTTTATTGTAATACCATATGCAATACCAGTAACACTCATGTTTAATTTAGTTGTGAACATTGAGGAGTGGGACTCTTATTCTCGACTAAATTGGTAATTAGTAACAGCTAAATACTTCTAGAATTCTGTCTGCTTTAAATAGTTAAAATTGTGTGAGTACTTGCCACATAGTTCGCATGTATTAAAAGGGAAGTTGCAAATTGTTTTCATATTCCATTATTAATGTGTTGATACTTTATTTGCCTTAGAATTCTTTAAGGAATGCAGATCAGGCTGACAAGATAATAGGCTTTTTGAGTACTTGCTGGCTAAGAATTGAAGCCTCCTATTCATTTTGTAGCGTACTTTAGAAACACCTTGTTGAATAATGCAGTGAAAAGTGGTTTCGTTTGGAGTTCTCTACCTGATTCTTGACTTTTTAAAAGTGTCCTAGTGAAGGGTCATTAATTTAGTCACTTAATCTTGGTGCAAAATTACAATCCTTTACTCCAAAGTGGAAAACTCTGCTCTCTCAGATGACCGGAGACATGTTTTCATCTTAACAGATGAATGCATCAGTGAGACTTCCATCCGGTGAAGACTACAACTTAAAGCTTGTTCTTCTTCATTCTATAGTGCCAGAGCAAAGTACATTTAAAGTGCTTTCAACAAAGGTAAGCTTTTAAAGTGTAAATTATTTCTTTGACCGTTTCTGACGTTGAAAACATTTCTGCTTTATCGTCTTGTCTCATGGTGACAGTCATAATATCCTGCTTTTCATACAGAGTTGCTTTTTCTTTCTTCAGGGTGCCTTTCAGCCGGTGGAAGACTTTCTAAACATATGTGCAAATATCAGAAATAGTAATGCGATGATGCTTACTGAAGTGCAAATGACACTGTTGAGGCATCTGCTTGAATTAGTGCAGGAATACAATTTAAATCATTCCCATCTAATTCCAGTTCTGACCAGCAGGTGGAGTATGGCAGACGTAGTCTCTTGAGAAGCAGCTCTATGTTAAGGGTGCTTAAACATGAAGAGACTTCTTTAAAGGTTTAGAGTATTTTACTTTCCAAAGCATTAAGTGCTTCAAAGGAATGGTATGGCCTCAGTGTTTGTCTAATTACTTGAAAGTAGATTTCTGTTTAACACTCATGCATGTACTCTGTTCACGAGTGGTATAGAAAATATGTAGTTGCTACTTTGAGTAAGCCATGTTAATACTTAGAACTTCTCAAACTGTTTACAGAAAAATTTATACCTTACCGAATAAGTACTTCTGTGAGGACTTGGGAAGAAGGTCTCAGTCTCACCATCTTCCAAAGTATATAAACGTTCTATTACATTTGCTTCTCTGATAGTGAATATTACTCCTCAAAGCTTTTAATAGACTGGAGAGCTTGGACCCACAGGTCCATACGCGTTAAAGAAGGCAGATGTGTAAGATCTTACAGTCTGGCATGAGCATCTGAAGTTGTAATGGTTCTTCAGTCTACCACAGAACCTTCAGAATCCTTTCAAGAGAATATCAGTAGGTTAATTTTTATGTCCTAGAAATTAACACTTTGGGGAAAACTTAATCTTTTTAAAAAGTGTGCGAGTTGCAATGGAGGATGGGAGGTTAGAAGTTGGAAGTGCCTGGCTTGCGAGAGACATCTCGGGCTCTGGGATTTAGAGATAATTTTGGACAAGCCTCTGAAAAGTTGGGATCAGAACACCTACTGGACATTAAAAATCATCAGTGATTAAGATGGATGTTTAAAGACTCCTGAATGTGCTTCATTCTTCTGACTAGGCTCAGTGTTACCTCATCTCTGTCATAGCCACCTTGACTATATCTACGTTAGTTTGTAGCGTGGCCCAAGAGAAGCAGATCTCCAGAGAAAACAGCTGGTACTGAGGGCCTGGTGTCCACAGTGTGTGTTCAGGGATGTAGTTGTGTAGCTGAGGGATTACTTCAGACTAGTTCTACTCTGCTCCTGTGCACTGAGCTCTTGTTAGTAGCTGGAGCAGGTTGTGTGTGCTCCTGGAGCATGTCATCTTCTTTACTTTCATCTGAGAGGAATCCTGTTCACGCACTCCTAGGTGATTTCTCAGTGCAATCGAAAACAGTAAATGAATATGATAGGGAGACTTCACTTCAAAAGCATACTCTTGATTGGAATGAAAGCCATCATCTTGTTTTTGCAGTTCCTTTGGAATACCACTCCCATCTCCACTCCTCCCCTTTTCCAAAAGAGAAAACACCACCCCGGATTCTAGTTATAGTCACCAAGGGGAGGGAAGAGTCCTAAGAATTTCTGCTTTAAAACAGTGATAGATTGATTAAGAGTAAATCTTAACTCGTTAAAATTAAAAGTTAAGCTCTAACCCCTAGAGTATGATAGTACATGCATGTCACAGCTGGATGTGATCTGAAAGACTCTAGCGGAAGCATCTTTATGGAAGACTATTTGCAAGGAAGAAACATGAACCTGGTCTCTTGTCTTTGACAATAATAAACTTATCAAACTGTTCATCTTGCTTTCTATTTGAGAACTGTTTCTAAAGGCTGGAGGGAGGAAATTGTTCCTTGAGCTGCTGATAGGAGTGCCTGGGACACAGGTACTCTAACCAGGAGGTGAAGTACAAATGGAGAGCAGGAGACTGCTGCTGCTGGAAATCGTTGAGCCTCACATTCGTAGCCTCTGGGAGGAGCTCCCTGGCTTCCAGTAGCAGCAGCTTTGTACTCGCATAGCTGTTGAGAGTCATTCAATCCAAGCTGGATCTCCCTGCTGAGATAGGTTGAGTGACTTCGAGTGGTCACTAGCTTCACTGTTTTATTGACCTTAGCCCTGCCAGAGCTTCCTCCTTTACATCAGAAGGAATCCTGAGCGCTTGGATCTGCCTATCTCATCTCCCAGTCTGGGTTTCTGTAGCTCCTAAAGAAATTGTGTTTTCATCAGATAGGAACAAATGTACTCTTGTGGAGTGATGATTTAAGATAAGAACTACTTGATTTGCACTGGTTTATTTTGTATTGCCACCTTGCCATTAGCATCCGACAGTCTTCACTGGGGAGTAAAGGATCTTCTCAGCTGTGTGTGGAAATGGAGCAGAATATGCGAGTAGGTTTTGCTGTGGATAAAGTTAAGATTTCACATGAACCTTTTTCATACAGCTAATAAATGAAGTGGGTGGAGGATGAAGCAATCGAATTTGCAAATATGACAATGCTGCATGTTTTTGTAACTAGAGAAGTTGCGGAGAGGTTTTTCGATACTGGTTGAAATTCAGCATCACTTGATAAATGCAAAACAATAAAGGTAAAGATGCAAGTCCAGGAGGAGAAACTGGCCTTAATTACATTACAGAATTATTGATTCTAAAATAGCTGTAAACAACTGGACAGAACTTGCAGATTCTGGGACTGATTCTTGTAGAGAATGTTAGCAGTGGTGAAAAATGCAACTGATACCTTAAGATTTTCTTTTCTAGCAACGAAGCACAAATTATACCTTTCAGTAAACCCATGCTTTGTCTAGCTCTGAAATACAAAGGCCCCATTTTGAAAAGAACAGGGTAGAACGAGCAAATATACAGAGACAGCAAAGATAAACATGTGGAGGTGTTCAAATGATTTCTATATGAGCAGAGAGTAAGTATTGTTCATCATCTGCAGACCTTTGACTTTGAGCTGTGAACTAGAAGTGGTGAAACGTTTGACACGCTGACCAAAGAATGGCATAATACCTAAGTGAGCCTTGGTTTTTTAGATGAAGATCTTCAACTATGTCTTTATATATCCTAAAATGGTATATTCTCTGCCTGGCAACAGTTTTACCGGTGACTTTTCTTTTTGCATTTGTAACAGTGGCTGTGCATATTATTGCCATGCTTGGAGCTATTTGTCTCGTTCAAAAGCTTGCATGCTATTGAATAGAGATCATTACTTTCCAGTTCAACTTAGAGTTGACTATGTGTCAACCTGTCCTGTTCACATTTCCTTGTGAGTTATTTAGTATTGCCCAGTATTGTTCAGTATATAATTTTTGTGATCTAAGGCCTGCACTTAGTGTTTGTTTGAGAAAATGCATAATACAACTGAATAGAGAGTCCCTCTCTTGAGGGAGTTAATGATACAGACATAGCCACTTTTCTTAGAACAGAATGACATGTTTTTCATCTCTGTTACCAGCTGGTTTTTATGGACATAAGTAGTGTAGCTGATAGATCATAACTAGTGTGACTAGATCAACTGAAATTATAAGTTATGCTCCCATTCTGTCAAAGGTACCTGCCTGTTTTGAGAAACTTTACCATAGTAATCTGATCAAGCAAAAAGTAACTGCAGCCTGGGAATGTTAAGCAGCAGCTCTAAAAACGCTGTATAGATTTAAAAGATTTGTCTTAAAAATGGAAGCTGATCTAGTCTTTGTGTAGCATGACTTCATACGCTATGTAGGCAGGCTTTTGTGTATTTTGGCAATCATTGCTGTATTTGGGGCGTCAAGGGAAGTTGGAAAAAGTGGCACAGTGAACAACTGCAATGTTGTGCTCTGCAGTTACAGAAGGAAGTTGTTAGTAGTGTCGCTTGTTTTTTTTACTTATTTCCAGCAGGGGGAGCCAAAATGTAATGGCTGGGGCAAGCTTGCTCTTGGGGAGTTGCATCTGTGTAGTTGTGGTGTAGTTCTGTATGCATGTAATCGTGCTCTGTTCATAAAAGGAAGAAGGCTTACAGACTTAAAAATGAATGTATCAGCTTGTAACTAAAGATGTTTAATATAAAATTGTTGTTGTTCTTAACTTTCCTGCTGGACAGAGACAAATCAACCAATTTGAAGTAGTATTCTGAAACATTCTCAGTGCAAAATTGGCCTCACCTTATTTTCCCTCTTCTGTTTAATCTATAAAGTAGTGTATTTGGGACTCCAATGGAATATTCTGCTACAGTCGGTTGAAAAATTGAGTAACTTCATCAATTTCTCTAGATATTTTGTTATGTTCTACTCAGGGATTTCCTATCCTCATATCTAGGAGATGGAGGGGTTGTTTCAGGAGAGTGAGGATGAATGTGTTTTAGCATGTGTCTTTATGATATTGAAGGAAACTTAAGCTAGTGTCTGTCTCTGTCTTCCCCCTTTGCTCTTGCATCTGTAGTCAGTCCAGGGATGATTACTGTGAGCTTTCACTGTTTAGTGATTTGAGCTTTTTGCAGACAATAATGACTTGCAACAGTTTAGAACCATTTGAAAAAAGTTGTAAAAAGTGGTTTCTTGACCCCAAGCCTTTCCTTTAATTAAAGATCAAAGATGTCCTGCAAACAGCAGAAGGTTTTAGAAATTCCTGGTCTTTTACAGTTGACATTTGTTACTTAATAGAGACCTCTGAGATAGAAGCACACTCTCACCAGCTTCATGCCAAGAATATGGTAATGTGCATCAGTGGAATGTTTCTTTTCCCCAAACCAACATTCTGCATTACAGGCCCTGAAATATCCTGTACGGCTTACTGGAAAGCATGCTGCTGCCGGTTGGTGAATGTAAAGGAAAAACCAAAGAATGAAACTGTTTCACACTCTCTTGGACTGTAGTCACAGTCTCTATTGAGGGATATATATATATTTTATATATATATATATATACACACATACAAATAAACAGAGTTACAGGTTTATTTTAACTGAGTTTGCATAATTCTTACAGTTGCAATCCAATCCTTAAATGAGACTTTCTCATTTTGGATTTCTTCGTCAAATTTTTGGTCTGTCTAGAATGCAGAATCTCTGGTCTCATGCACTTGTTTTCCATGGGAGGCTTTCATTCAGATTCATGTCTCCCTTATACTTTTTGACTACTTCCTGTAAATTTTAAACTGATACTTAAGATATGAGTTGGATACTTTCCCAGAATGCCTGCATCTCTTAGGCAGGGCTAGATGGAACAGTTTCCAGACTAGACTACAATGAAGCTTTTCCACTGATTGGCATCATATTTACTTGGTTCTGAGTAGTCTTGACTTTTTTTTTTTTTTTTTTTTACCCTTTGCATTTGGATATGGGGCAGGTATAAACTTATTAATACACGGAGAACTATATTTTAAACAAGGATGTGAGTTGCTGCCCATGCTTTATATAAATACATGAAGGAAAATGATATATAAGGGTATTTTTCTGTCTTGAGAGAAAGTAGATGGTAAAATAACTAAACATTGAGATAATGGTGGGTTTACATGGTGAAAGACATCTTTAGGATACCTCAATACTCTACTCAGCCCTAGGGAGGCCTCACCTGGAGTACTGTGTCCAGTTCTGGGCTCCCCAGTACAAGAGAGACATGGCACTCCTGGAGAGAGTCCAGTGGAGGGCTACAAAGATGCTGAGGGGACTGGAGCATCTCTCGTATGAAGAAAGGCTGTGAGAGCTGGGCCTGTTCAGCCTGGAGAAGAGAAGACTGAGAGGCCATCTCATCAATGCGTACGAGTATCTGAAGGGGGGGTGTGGAGAGGATGAGGCCAGCCTCTTCTCCGTGGTGCCCAGCAACAGGACAAGAGGCAACGGGCAGAAACTGAACCACAGGAAGTTCCATCTGAACCTGAGAAAAAACTTCTTCCCTGTGAGGGTGACAGAGCATTGGACCAGGTTGCCCAGAGAGGTAGTGGAGTCTCCTTCCCTGGAGACATTTGAAACCCGTCTGGATGTGATCCTGGGCAATGTGCTCTAGAGGACCCTGCTTGAGCAGGGTGGTTGAACTAGATGATCTCCAGAGGTCCCTTCCAACCTAAACGATTCTGTGATTCACAGAATAGGTCATACCTTTTTAAAAGGTAGTGGTATTTGTCATCTTCCTAAATTTAAGTAGCAAAATATTTGTTACGATAGCAGAGTTCGAACTCTCAACACTTGCCTTGTCAGACAAAGCAGTCAGTCTTCTAGTTCAGTAAGTTATAAGGGAGTTAACTGGAAAACCCTGAGTTCTCATATTTTCATGCGTTCAATACAGCAAACCATTGGAGTTGAAAAGGATAGTTTTGTTGATAAATCTTGAAAATAAGGGCTAAACTACTACTTTAACTTTGCTAGTTTTGGTTTCCTTCATCTAGCTGATCAGAGCTTGACACAGATTTGCCAGTGGTAAGAAGACCTACTGTTAGCATGAATTATAAAATGTAAAATACAACAGAAATTAAAAAAAAAAAAAAACCACCTGGTAGCTTGTCACAGTGTTCACTAGAATCTTATTTTAGAGAAGAAGGCAAAAATTCTTGTCCGTCTTAATGTTTGTCAGTTAAACTGGAAATGTCTTGTCCCAGAATATAAGTTCAAGTGAAAACTAGTTTGTCAAAGGCTTGGGCAGTAAGCTCTACCTAGGAACTTAATGCTGGTTAATTAGTGTTGTGTTTATCTGTCTCTCGAGGGAGAAAGCTCTTAAAACTAGATTAAATGATCTTTTGCTCCAGCCTCCTTTCTAAAGTAAGACTTTTTTGTCTTGTATTACCAATGAAATATTTTCGATTAGCTTCTGAGAGTAACTCTGTGCCATCTTTTCTTGTAGCTAGCATTTGGATTCAGCTGCAAAAAGTTTGGCTCAATCTCTGCTACATGTTTAAAATTGTGTGTAGGAGTTTCTCCTCAAAAAAAACTGTTGATGTGATTTATTCTATATGATGAATCTCCAGTTTGCCTCTCTTCTCTTACTCGGAGAGGCAGATTTCTCTCACGCAGTATTTCAAACTACTGTTGTATGAATCGCTCTGTCAAAATTTCAGGCTTCTTTTCCTTGTTGCTTTGCTCACTTTGAGGTGAAAGTGTTGGAAATCTAAATTAAGAAAATACCGCAGAAAGTGGATTACTTTTGCATTTGAACTTTTCACACATCTGGAGTACTATGCCCAGTTTTGGGCTTCCCAGTACAATAAAGATGCTGATATAGCGGAGCAGTTCTAGTGGAGGGCTGCTAGGATGGTCAAGTGACTGGAGCCCACAAGGTACAATGAGAGGCTGCGGAACTGGGTTTGTTCAGCCTTAAGAAGAAAAGGCTGAGGAGCAAGTTTAGTCCTATGCATAGCTACTTAATGGAAGGATATAGAGAAGGTGGAGCCAGACTTCTCTCAGATAAATGGGCACAAGCTGCAACATGGGAAGTTCTGACTTGATGTAAGGAAAAATTTTTGCAGTGGGAGTGATCAGACACTGCAGCAGGTGCCCAGAGAGGTGAGAGAAGCTTTTTCCTTGGAGATGTTCAAAAAACTCAACTGGACGCAACCCTGAGCCGCCTGCTATAGCTGGACCTGTGTTAAGCAGGCTGCTGGACTTGATCTCCAGTTGTCCCTTCCAACCTACGTGATTCTTTGAAGGAAACAATTGTCTTTATTTTATCAGGTGACTGACTTTAGCTAGTAAGTGTTCCCTACAGGTATCTGTCTTAGATATTAGTAATCACTTCTTATTCAAGTAAGTAATTAGTAGTATGTGAGGGGGAAGAAAGATGTAGAGTCTAGAAAGCAAATGAGCATGACACCGAGTAGGATGGGAAGAGTAGTGTGACCACAACATCTGCTTAAGTTGGGGAGTACAGATTTGTTTCCCTGAAAGAGCAGGGAGAAGCAATCGGAGAGCTCCCTGGAGTAGGAGGCTGGGAGAGGGTCCCATGTAGGAATGAAGGAGAAATTAAGATGCTGCTGTCTACTGCATGCAGTAAACTTGGAGTATAGGCTGCAAATCTTGAGTATAAGGTAGCATTCCTGTAATAGTTAAATTGTTCTGTAGTTCGTATTTCTGATGAATGTCAGTTTCAACACTTCTTCCTGTGTTGCACTTCTGCTGCGTTCCCTGGCTAGCTGTTTTGGGAAGGAGTGAGACGTAACTATGAGAGTTTGGATGTTGGGCAGTTAAACTGAGCAGCTGTTATATTATTAATGTACAGTAAGTGCGAAGTTCTAGAATAATCGGGTTGTACATTTTACTTGAGCTTCGTGTGCTTGAAGGTTTTGAACTTTGTTACTGAAGAGAGTTCTTTAAGTAGCATTTGATTAGAACAGTTAAGAGCCTGAGCCAGCTTCTTTAAGTGGCATGCAAAACATTTAATTTGCAATGAATTTTTTCCTGTCTGTTGTTATAAAGTTGGCATGAGGCACACAGGCATGCATTTTATGAAATATAGATGTTAAATCAAAGTAGCTGGCAAAAAGTGGAGATGTATTTCTTGTCTGGGTACTGAAATTTTTTCAGAGGAGAGAAAAAAGCTAGCAGTACTTGTGTGTTAGATGTGACATAAAAATGCCCGTAATGATGTGTTGCTTGTGTGTATGATATCAGTTTCTGCTTTAAAAAGTTCATTAAAATGCATTTATTGCCGTTTGTGCACATAATTGGGACTTGCAAAGTCTTTTCCCTTTGGATCAAGTAAAGCTCTCAAGTTGAAGAAATATGCTTCTTCACAAACAGAATTTCATAGCTTTATATTTTTAGAAAGTGTGGTTGTATAATGGTGTACAGCTAATGATCTCCCTAGTTTTGCTAGTGCCTGCCACTTTGCCTAATGAGTATTTTCAAATGAAGTAGACGGAGTAGAAGTTTAATCATGATATAAATGCATTCTGTCTCCATTTTTCAGCTGTATAGAATTCTAGTTTGGTGTGGAAATGATTTAGATTTAAGAAAACCACTGGGATTTAGTTGGTAACATTGCCCCTTCCTTAGGGATGTTTGTCATATAGTAACTAACTGGCTTAGGGCCAGTTTTAGAGAGGAAAGTGTAAGAACTAGCAGATTAAAAAAAAATGACGGGGGGGAGAGGAATTATTGGAGCAGCAAAAGTAAAATTTTCTTTTTTTAGCGTGGGTAGAGTACTGCCATGAATTGCCAAAGGCCTTTATAAGGGGTCTTTGAGGTGGGTTATATTTTGAGAAGAGAAAGTTCATGCTTAGTAGCTCACTCAACATCATCTCACAATAAGGACCATTCTTTTCTTCTTGATGTGGATGAAATTGGCTCTACCTAATCCCCTGAAGCATATTGGTGAGCAGTCCAAAGCATAAGGGTAAGAGGAGATAGTGAAGGGATTTGGAGAAGTAGAAGTAAGACTGGAAGCTAAATAAGGGGAGAAAGAAATAAAGAACTGAAGTGGAGTAGGCTTAGCAATCTCAGTATCAAGGCTTCACTCTGATTCCTTACAGATTGTATAAGGGAATGCACTAAAAAGGAGAGTATAAACTAATCTTGACATTAAGGCCTCCTCAACTTAAATGTGCAATTTGGTAATTTAGTTTCCTTAGCATGTAAAATCTTCCCTTATGAAGGCATTCTGGATCTTATGAAAGCTTAGAAAAAAAGCAGCACTGGAAATTGCTTTGAGGGTATTTATGGCACTTCTAAGCCAATTCTTAGACAGTGCAACTTTGACCCATGTAGCAGCTAATCATTTCTGTAGGAAACAAAGTTAAAATAGCCCTAAATGACTACTAGTTTAACATACTTACTGAGTAATTTCAGGAAAATCTGACAGAAGGATGCAAGCAGAAAGTCTTTCTAGCTTTGCACTTTCTTACAGCAGGGATTTCATGCAGGAAGGAAAACTCGTTTGGGGAGAAGCATCATTCAGGACTTTCATGTATGATCAGTAGTGACAGCTGTCATATCTTCCATGTCCTCAGTCTTCCAGTTCCTTGTCCCGCATCTTACCTTCTGCTGTCAGCTGCTTGGCTTCTGAACTCTATTATGTTCCTCGTTTGCTCCTGACTCCTGATATTTAAGTGTATCTTAAATATCATGTCTGACTTGTGCATTCAGTTTAACTCTGACTTGGCTGGATTAGCTTCCCTGGATTAGACTAGTCATATCCCTGTTGTTTCCCTGATGGCAGACCATGTGTTACTGCTGAAATACTCCGCTTGAAGAGTTACATAGGGGAAGTGGAAGAGACGGGAGGTTTTAAATTACTACTGTTTCACTTGTAGCTAATTGGCACCTTTGTAAGTGACAAATTAATTAACTTAAATGTTTGACTCTTGAGATCCAAATCCATAGGAAGAGACCTGTTAGTTTTGGCACTGATGGAATTACTTGTTTGTCTTATAGGTACATAAATACTTCAGCTTCCTTAAGCTAATTGCACAGCATTAGACTTAACAATTGTGATGTTCGGAATTGAACTCTGGGATTGTAATTTCCAGAGTGTTTCTAGGAGAGTCCAGTGAAGGCAGCTTTGCTAATTACTTCAGATTCAGAGCAGACTAGTTACTGGCACAGTATCTGGATGCTTTCCCTGTGTAGTTTCAACAGAAAGTTGTGTTTTGTCCTTACAGATTACAATACTAAACTCTGGAATGTAGGCTTTCTTTAGGGATAGTAGGTTGAACAACTAGAATAATACAGTATTTGATCTTCCCTGCCTTGAAGGGCTTTGCACACTGGAGTCTTAAACACTTTTTGTTCTCACTTAGTACAAGTGAGTGGTAGAATGCAAGAACGTGAAGTTGTTTGGGGAAGTGTAATGGTGTACTGCTCCCCCAGAAAAAATGGAGGGATTGAATATTCTGATCCTTAAAATGCGGCATGGTTGTTAATATGAAAGCCTTGAAACTTAAGTTAGCTTATTTCTTTATTTTTGTAACACATCTTAGACTGTTGCTTACCTGCAACTGATTTGAGGAATGGATTAAATAAAGTTCAGATTTCAGATCGGTGTGATGCTGTGTAAGGAGCTTGTTGCTAGGATCTCTAGGGTTTGCTTTTACAGAGGTGGCTTTGTTCTTGGGTCTGCAGGGATCCCCAGGTTATAGTGGCTTTAGGTAGAACTAAGAACTCACTTCTGCTGAGCTGTTAAGGCAAATAAGCAACTTCTGAAGTTCAGCAAGTACTGGGTTACTATACCATCGTACAAACTTTGTGGCAGTTTAAGTGAGTTTGTCATCTGGTGTGACATTGGACAGTCCTTGTTTTGCAGACTGTTTTGCAGCTTTGTAATCCTGTAGCCAAAGGATAAGGTTAATTACGGAAAAACCACTTCAATATGGTTGTCTAAAGGGGATTATGTGTAGCTGTGAATAGGAGCAAGACATTTCACTTAACTTTTACAATAATTGCAACTTTTATCCACTTTTAATTGCAGATATTGTCGATGCGTACTAGGCAGTTTTCCTTCTAGCAGTCTTGAAGTGTATGTCCTTTGAACCAAATGAGTACTGGTTCCAAATCTCTGCAAGAGGAAGATCTTTATAGTCTGAGGCTGTTTTTCTGGTTTATATACTCTGTATCAGATAGGAGTTTTTTGGTAGATGAAATTGAAACCTGGATAAACTTGTATTTTTGCAGTCCTTCGGAATACTTATTGAATTGTTAAGAGTTGACTGGCAAGAAAGGGAGGCTTAAAAGGTAATATTTAAGAATCCTGGTGCCTGGCATTGTAGAAGATGGGGACAGATAGTTCACTTTTGGGACAGCATAATTTACATAAAGGGAGTAATAAACAAAGGGAAGTGGAACTAAAAAAAAGGTAAAAGTCTAATGCAGGAACTGTGCAGCTGTGTATGCGTTTAGCTGACATGTGACTTGGAAGTCAGATAACGTTGTAAGGTAGGCATGTTGTTTGACAGTGCAGGCTGCATATTGGAGACTTGTTTCTGAAACAAATGTATTTTCTCACTGCTACAAAATTGAACTAATTTGAAACTATTTGGCTGAACTGTTTGTCATCTGGATTAATTTGTCCTTTGCCTTGTGTTGTGTAGGTTGAGATAAAAATGAAGAAGCCAGAAGCTGTAAGATGGGAGAAGCTAGAGGGACAGGGAGATTCTCCGAAGTTAAAGCAATTTACACCAGGTTTGTTCTCTGAACTATTAATTATTTCAGGTTTAACGTTTGTATGAAGTCACTTACCAATATTCAACACACCAAGTGTTCTAATAATTGGAATAGTATTACAGCTTCATATTTACAACACAAAGCCTAATGGCATTTTTACTGCCAGCAACTGATAGAAGTAGTTTATAGGGCTTTGCTAAAATTCAGTTATTAAAGTTAGTCATCCCTTCCATTAACCTGGTGGATTGTTCAGGATATGTGTTTGTCACTAGTTTCCCCGGGGCTTATTTCTTTGGCGCTGTCTATTTTGGTCACTCTGTTCTGCGGTGCTTTGCACTCTTTTTTATTTAAAAGTAGACTTCAGCTGCCGAATCTGGTCTCTGGCATCTTCTTAATTGCCTTTATTGTTGTTACTACAGTGCTTTCATCTGTAAGGAGGAACTGATTTGCATTTTCAGATTCACATATCATGGGTTATCTCCCTAATTCATAAAATATGTTGATGTGCATATACTATCATATTTACTGCCATTTTATAAGTCAGTTGTTCAGATGTTTTTTCCACGTTAGTAGCGTCCAAGCTTCCTCCTACTGTGGGGTGTATGTGGTTCTTTGTATTTATTTGGTTTTTTAATAATCAGGAGGTGCTTTCCTCTTCTCCCCATTTCTCTCGCTACGCCTTCTGTTTCTCAAGGCTGCTTTTTGCATTGGTTTCATTCAGTGCCATGTCTCCTTAGAATATATCAGCAGATTACTGTATCAGAGGTTAAGCTGGTTATTAAGGCTATGATGTAGGGACAATGGAATGGAAAGAGTTTAATTGACTGCAGTTGCCTTTGGATCGCATCGTAATGCTTAAGAACATCTTTATGAAACATTTATCATCACTGAAGAGACTATCTTTTTTTTTTCTCTTCAGCCAGTTTCTGATTTGTATTTATGGCCTATTTTAAAGTCAGGTAAAACTGATATAGTGGATATTTCATTGATGTCTGTTTTACATTTCCTTGCTAATTTTGAAAGCCTCTTACCATCTAGAGAATTTTCACCTTGCATGGATCATCTTAAAATATAGAGTCCTGAAATTTTTTTGTTCATTGCTGGTTTACATGCGTGTGCTCATTTTGTGCTTTAGGTTAGCATTTCCCAAGGAATTTCTGGTTGCAGCCGTCCTTCCAGTTGCATGCTTTACTCCTTTTACGTTCATAATCCGAATACTAGAATTCGTTAACTAAAGCTTCTGTTTTCAGATACCCAGCACTTATATCCTTCATCCTCTCACTATACAAGGAATTGGGACAAACTGGTGGTTGAGATCAAGGAAGAGGAGAAGAATGAAAAGTTAGAAGGAGATGCTGCTTTAAATAAACTATTTCAGCAGATCTATTCAGATGGCACAGATGAAGTGAAACGTGCCATGAACAAATCATTTGTAAGTCCTCGATCTTTGTTTCTATATATAAATGTGTAGCTTTTGCATATTGACACATTTTACTAAGCTTTGCATGAATTGGCAAGCTTCTAGTCATCAAAACCTTGAGCCTGCAATAAGTGGCAGCAGTTCAGTTGGAGATGTTGGTATAACAAGTCAGGCTACAACGTTGTGCGCTAGTGAACATGCTTAAAATCCAAATACGTACCTCAGTGGAGCTTGTACTTTGTCATTGGTCTCTTTGTTTCAGTTGGCGTTACCAAAGGGAATATAGTTTTTGGCTCATCTAGAGCTTGAAGAGTTGCTCACGATGAAAGGATCAAATTCCTCTTAATTGCTGATACCAGGTTCCTTTCATTTGTAGTCCTACTATGAAACAGCATGAATGGGCCTTTAAAAGCTGCTTGTTAATGAAGTAGCTTTTCAGTATGTCCAGTACTGTTAAAAGTACGCTTGGACTGAAGTTTAGAGAATGGTGGCTTTGTCAAATATTATTCAATGTGTGTGCATATACGTGTGTGTGTGTGTGTGTATATATGTATATACACACCAAAATGGTATGTAACTTCTAAATGAAGTTTGACACATTCTGACAATATTAAAGAATTCAGTTTGGTGTAAGAAGTGTAACTTACAAGTCACTAAAATTCCTCTAACAAACTAAAGTATTTTCTCATATTGCAGATGGAATCTGGAGGCACAGTTCTGAGCACTAACTGGTCAGACGTTGGTAAAAGGAAGGTAGAAGTAAACCCTCCTGATGACATGGAATGGAAAAAATTCTAATCTTTGATTTTTGTCTTTTACCATCTATGTTTTGGCATAGTCATGTACTGACCACTGTGTATGGACATAGCATTCTTGGATTCAAAGCACTGAATATTCCTTGGGAAACAGGAATTACCATCTTTACATTTTATGTGCTTTAGAAATTCCTTCCATCTGCAGAGGTTAAAGATATAATCAACAATGGAAGTCTGTTTTCGTCACTTCTGTCTAAGGGTTTTTTGAAAATTGACTCGGTCACAGTATAAATTTTCTACCAGCTTTATCAGCTCTATTCTGTGGGTATGGGGTGATCCTTAATGGGCTGTTCAGGATTATTGCCTTATGCCTGGTGTTTCTGTTCAATAACTTATTATAACTTGGCAACTTTGAGTAAAAACACTTCTCAACAACAGTGTTAAAATTGTTCACTCTTTAACTCTGCTAAATAAAACTGTAAATATAACTTTTTTCTATATGGAAG
Organism: Struthio camelus; assembly: GCF_040807025.1. Taxonomy (NCBI): domain Eukaryota; kingdom Metazoa; phylum Chordata; class Aves; order Struthioniformes; family Struthionidae; genus Struthio; species Struthio camelus. The sequence goes on along the minus strand of NC_090942.1, from coordinate 188,763,408 downwards.
ATGCTTCATTTCACTTTTAGTAATAAAGTCTTGGTTTTCGATGACAGGGGAATCATTTAAGAGCATATCGCTAAAGAAGTGAGTATACTGCTTAAAAAAAAAAAAGGCATGTATAGGAGCAAAACTGCTGCCCTATGGAAAGGATGAGGTTGCTGTTCTTGTTGCAGATACAGAATTTCCAGTTGTGAATTCCGTCCACCTTGGTGATAGGTGGAACTCTAGCCCTATGTGATTGGTGGAGATAGTCTGTCATGACTGGAAAATTTCTACAGAAAAGTGAGTCTGCCTTCTATCTTCAAAAAGAAGGACTTACTCTAAATTGTCTGAAATCAAAGATAACAAGCAATCGGTATAACTTCTGTTATTTTAAAATGTTGGAAGCTGTATTTATATTTGAGAACAGCCCATGCATCCTTCACTGTTTTCATCAGTACATCTTGATAACATTTTAAATAATATTTGCAGAAAAGGAACTGAAAAGGCTAAGAAATATTGTCCATGCCTGTGCTTTGTGGTTAGAGACCTGCAGGGGGATATGAACTGAAGAAGTTGACGCAAACATAGTTAATAGCTGCCACTGTCTGGATTTTGGGGGGGGGGAGATTCCAGATCACTCCGTGAATTGAATATATTGGCAGCAGCCGAAAATCGCACTTCCTTGTTAGCAGTTGGACACTGGTGTAAATTTGCTGTTAGTTTTCCTTGCTTTCCCAACTAAGTAGGCTTGGCTAGATTGTTTGCCATTTTTGCCTGTTGTCTGTGTATTTGATATGTTATTTTACTACGGTGAGAATTAGATGAGCTTGTTAAAAATAGAAGGGCTACTGAAGTGGTTCTTTTAGTAGGAAAAGAGTTATGAGTCTAGAGCTGATAAAGCAATAAACATTTGCGAAAGGTCATCTGAAACTAACTTTGGTAGGAGGAGGAAGAAAGGATGTATTTTCCTCCTTGGGAGACCTAGGAATGTACGTTTTGCTGTGATGCCGCAAAAGTGCGTTAGTTTTTGTTGTTGTTGTTTTCCCTGGTACTGTTACCCTGCCTGTGTAGTAGCAGAGAGATTTTTTTCAAATCTCACAAAACTGTGGAGAGAGCTTGTTTTTGGATGTTTACTATAGCAATGACTTCAGATTGTCTGTCTTGGCAGCTGTAGACTGTAACTGCAGTCTTGACTGCAGTTTCTTGATGTGCTCAGCTCATCCTTATCCTACAGTGCAAGCTTGACAGTGATTTCTTTTTAAATCACTTCTAGCTTCAGGATTGATTCATATTTTCTAAAGCTTGAATTTGACCATCTGAGCTGAGTGTGATCCCGGTCTTTGACTATGATGAAGGCAGATGGAATGAATTTGGAAAGTGTGTGTGCGTGTAAGGCCTTGTCTCTGGCTCTTACTGAGAAATGCCTGCTTCTCAGAAGAGTTTCTCAAGGGTATACTTCTGGCATATCTGAGTGAAGATTTCTTAGCTTCAGTAGGGAATTTCTTGCCCTTCAGGGAGTCCTGAGTTAGCTAGTAGCTGAATATCTAGAGCATTTGCCATCTTTGTGGGATGCTAACATCCAAGTCAACTTGATTTGGAACAGGGGCTTCTGTTCTAGTGTAGAATGAAGACAAATGCCTGAGCCGAACTTTTCCATGAAATTAGTTTCTTATCTCCTGGCCAGCGCTGCTTTGTAGATGTCATTCAGAGCACTTAATGGTGCTTAGTAAAGACTTGCTGTGGGAAAAACCTAGATAAAAATCTCTTAAATAGAAATGGAAAAGTAATTTGGGGATGTTTTCTGCCAATCAAATTATTTTTACTTAGTTGTAAAGAACATAGAGGTTCCTCTGTCTGCTTTCAACTACAGAAAGTCCATGGGAATATTTTGTCAGATAAGCACAATATATTTTTGTTTTAAGTGGGTACTGTTTCACTGCTTTGGGATTCCATTCGCTTAGCTTAAGGTAGAAAGCAAAATAAAATGCATTGGTACTGAGATACTCTTGAGGCACATGTAATGCAAATATAATGCTTTAGCTTCAGGCTAAAACTTGTAGTGATCAAGTGGTAGACCTCCCTGTCCATTTCAATCCTGTGAGCGAAGTATGCAGGTCTAAACACAATACCAGCATGTTTCTGACTACAGACAGGGAGTGTGTGTGTATATGTATTTCACCTTCAAAATTCAGTGAACCAGTAATGGCAGCTCTTATATTAAGTCATAGGCATAACTTCCAGTTTTTTAATGAAACCAACAGGTAAGACTTTCCTGTAAAATTGGGGAAAAGTTGCTCCGTGAACGGTATCTGTTCTGTCCTTGACAAAATTCATAACACAAAACATGTCCAGAAGCTGTAGGTTACGAAGGTCAAGGGAAGGACAGCAGGGAGCTCAGAGATTGAATAGAGACCATGAGAGACTGAGCTGGGGACAAAGGGAGCTTCCTCGGCACCAGAGAGGAGATGGGAATTTGTTACAACGCAGTCACTGAGTTGGCTGCAAGCAGGGAACTGCTTGTAAGGACCCAGTGGACAGAGAAAGCTGTTGTACTTCATTGTCTTCTGTTTAGGTTTGCTTTTGAACAATTTATATTTTACTTGCATTTAAAATGTTTTGAGTTTTATGAATGCCTTTTTGTCATCTATGGGTCATACTCTCTAGAAGATCTGTGCGTTTTCACCTCAAAGCTTTGATTTGAGGTCCTGTTGCAAATATTGGGAACAGGAAGTAAGATCTGCTATCTAATAGGTAATGTTGTACCACCAACAGGCTTATTCTCTCTCTTTGCTCATCATAGAAAATGCCTGACCGTTGTAGTGTACGGTTGCCTCTCACTTTTGGTATAGTTACAGTGCTTTTAAAAGATCAGCTGAGCCTCTCAGAACCAGAATTTGGTTCAGTCTAATTTTTGCCCTCTCCGAGTAGTGTTTTTGTCTACCCCAATGTGCAAATCTGGAGATAGTCTGTTCTCTCAACAATTCATTGCTTGCCAGCTGCAGTTGTTTTATGCCTCTCTCCATCTTTGAAGTGTATGGAACAAGTGGTTAGTTTGTTCTCCACTGAAACTCAAATTTCCTTTGAATTTGTATGTTGCAGCAGGGTGCAAGTATTATATGGAGGGCAGAGAAGACAGGAACCCCCCTCGCCCCCGCCTCCTTTTTACTTCCTTAATGCAGATACCGATAGAGAATAATTTTCATATTAAAAAGGAGGAAAGGAAAGACTCAGGTTCCTTCCAGTGAGTGGAGAGAGGAGTGGATTATAGATGCAGAAAACGGACAGGCTCCCTCTGCCTTCCAGTTACTTGCTTTGTCTTTTTTTTCTCCTCCTAGCTTTGTGGCTTTGCTGCCTCCTGTTTTCCTTCTCTTTCCGCCAGCCTGAATTTACTCAGTCTTTTTCCTCTGATCTGCTCTGCTATCCTAATCGTGTTGGTACACATTCAAATGGGTAATTGAGCTTTAAGGGTAGTTGAATTATACTGTTTTAACACCCACCCACCTGTGGCAGGAAACACCTCTGGTAAAAGCATATTCCTTTTTCTTTCCTTCTCCCCTAAACTACGGCCAGAGAAAGGATTTAAATTCATGTCTGCTGGTGTGGGGTCAGATTCAAGGACCCTCCCCCCACGAATACTGACAGGTCAGAAATGCTGGTTGTTCTTTCCACACGTACATGTTGTAACCTGTTTAGCATGCAAGGTTTATTTTTGTTGGGGGTGGGGGGGTGGGATTATCTTCAACATTGGTTCTCTAAAGAAAGTAAGCGCTATGCAATAATGAACAGGATTAATGAGGATACTCTGCTGAACTGTAGTCTGAGCTTCTGCTATAGGGAAAACTGCTATATCTTTCATCCTTACAAAATAAATAATGAAGTTCTTTGCCCATCTCCCAGTCTGCTTTTGGATCATTGATCTTATTCATTGCCTCAAAGCTTTTTCTTACGAATTAGATGTTGCACTTAAACAGGACTTTTCAACCTTAGCCTCACCAAGAGAATATTCTGAGCTTTTTATATTTGAACGCTATACATAAATTTATTTTTACCTGTCTGAAGTATAAGGTGGGGAAGGTTTCTTGTTGCATATCTTTCGGAAATTGATAAAATGTGCATTCTAATACTCATGCAGTAGTGTAGTTCCTGTGGTTTTTACACTGCTTCCATGATTTGTGACTAATATCTGCTTCTCTTATCAGCGTGGCTTTCCTAGTATTGTGCATGTATGTCTTGAAAGTTGTATTTTTTTATATGGCGTTAGTGTTTAAAGCATCCATGGGTAGGATGGGCTTTTACTTCTTACACAGTTTCTGTGACTGCCTGTAGGGAAAAACTGATACAAGCCTTAGGAAGAGTTAATGGAAATTACCTGTAAGATCCTTGTTTCTGCCTTCTAAAGGAAAATATGTTTTACTGAGAGGTTAGGAAAGAGCATGTCATGTGCTCCCTCAAGATGGCATAACACGTGTGAAAGACAGTGTCAGTTTAGTTCATTTAACACACACACGCGCACACACACAGCGCGCGCGCGCACACACACACACACTTCCCCTCACCTTGAGTATTTCATTGACTAATCCCCTTGTTTTCCTCTCCAGACAGTTCTTGAACATGTAATTAAAGGTGCTGCTACACTTGCTATGTTTGAAAAAGCAGAGAGCAATTGCAGTTTTTTAATGTATTTGTTTAATCTGCAGTAAAAAAAAAAAAATCTGATTTTTCTAAGCATATGAATGATGTGCTTCTAAAAAAACAACATAATAATCAAGGTCACTTTCATTTTAAAAAGCAAAAACTCAAATTTAACAGACCTTGAAATCCCACTTTTAAGAAATTTTCAATTTAAATCTTTCAAAGCAAGTCTGTTCTTCAGGCTAAGGGAAGGTGAAGCTTATATTAAAGGTGATCATGATGGAACAAAATACCAAATTCTGTGCTCATCCTATTCTCATTTAACACTTTGTTTTTTAGAGATGCTGTTCAGCATTCTACATAAGGGTTTTTTTTTAAGCATGATTATGTCAAATTAATTCCTCGTCTGTGTGTGTCACGCAGTGTTAATAACATTACTTGGCTTGCAACATCTCGAGAGCTGTTTAGTCACAAAAACAAATGCTCTAGAAAGTTAGCTTTGGGGAAAAATTAGGCCACTCTGTTGATGAAGTTCATGTAGATGTCTCCAACAATATAATGGTACAGTTCAACCTATGTGGCATGGAAAAAGGCAGTGCAGTATCTTTATTTTTGTTTTCCAAGACTAGATGTCCTAAGTTTTCCACCTTCATGAGTGTTTCAGCTCAGGACCTTCTTTAGAATTAATACTTAAGAGGGTCAATTCCAGTAATTGCAGAGTTTTTCTAAGCAATAGGGATGAGGTTAGAAACCATTTTTGTTGGTGAGCAGTTTCTGTTGTGGGGAGCTGAGGTTAACTTTGGACTAAGGGAGCTAGCACGAATAACTGCTATCCATGTGGAATAAAGAGAGGTTGTAATCTTCTGTCAAAAGTGTCTAGTTCAAGGATTTATAAATACATTGACTGTTGTAGATTCGGAAGTGTCTTGAAGCTTTTTGGTCTACAGCTGCATGTAAATATTCTTGCCATAGTAGCTGGATAGCAGATACTCGTTAGACACGACAGTGGTATCATGGATACAAGATTCTTGACGCTGGGGTGGCTTTGATGTTTGGACGTGCGAAGCGTTTTGCTTCTGCGGCCACGCACGTTCTGCTCTGCAGCCCCCTCTTTGTGCCATTTATTTTTGCTTCTAACACAATGTGCACTTTCTCCTGTCCCCTGGAGCAGCTTTGTGGGAAAGGTATGCTATAATTGGTTTATTACCATTCATAATGACCTGGCAACTGTATGAATAACAACAGGGAGCAACTTAACTTGTGATTTATTAAAGTAAGCTACATGGATGAAAGGTGCTCCCAAGTGTACGAGTTTAACTAGTTGCCTAATTGGACGTAAGTTTCCACATCTACCTCAGAGAGGGTTTTACTATGAAAGACTGAATTTGGATTTACGAGCAAGCTTCTAGACTGTTAAACCAGTTTGTGAGCAAAGTTAGTATCACTTGTTTTGGGACATCTTAATTTTTGCATTCAGTAAGTTCTAGTGTACACTTGTCATTTGTAAAGCTAATGGAGTATTAATTTAAGATTTTATTTACAGTTGGAATAACTAACTTCACTTTTGATACATTAACACACACTTTGATTTAAAATCCAGGATTGGTAACGCTGCTTTGGTTGTAGGTCCCTTATCTGTTTGTTGTCATTGTACCCTTGCTTACTTTGTCAAGGATCTGCATGCTTTCTCTCACACAACACCCATGATACGAGCAACCCACCAGCTGCAGGGCATAATGATTCGGCAGGCGGTGCGACAGCCTTGGTAGTTGTAGGGCCAAGGGTAGTAGCCCATGAGAGGCTCACAGATTCTCTGGCACTGTGTGTAGCTTCGTCGGCATTCAATGCAGCACACACCTAGATGGTCCAGCATGGGGTCAAAAGCCGTCCCTTCACCTTCCAGTTGCTGAAATATAAAATATTAACTGTTATCTCTGTGTTCTTTGAGAATGTAGAATATACCTGTGCTCCTGTTAACACTGCAAAGGGTAAAAACTGAAATTCTGCTCCTGTTGAAGTTAACAAAATTACTTACTGACCCATAGGTTATTTTTTTGTTTGTTTTGTCTTGCTCTGTTTGGTAGAAATGTGGAATTGCTGGAATCATCTGTGTACAACAGAAAGAAACATCAGGAAGCTCTAACTTATTTCATGATTTTTCCTCTCTCCCATCCTTGCAAAAGATCCAGCAGCAGTGAAGTCCAAGGTACAGATACTAGTGATGGAAAAGATAAAGATGGTAACCTGGGTCTTTTATGCAGATGGCCGTGTTTGGAGCTTACAGTTTATTTTTAATCTTTTTTAAACTTTTATATTTTTATTACTATGTTCCTGACTCACTATTCTGTAAACTATTACCCTGCATTTTTCTGAAATCAGAATATTTTTCCTTTGCCCTTCAGTTACCGCTCCCCCCCTCCCCCCAGAAAAAAAAAAAAGAAAAACAAACACATGCATACTTAGGTGCAGTGCAGATAGTGATCGTTCTGGTTATTATGTATTAGACAGTAAGGAGCTACATATAGAGCAAGACATACATAGGATACATAAAGGCAGGCTCCTGCTACTGCCCTGTTCCTTCAAAATTCTTTTACTATTTTCTGGGTATAAAAAATGAATGTTCTACTCTTTGAAACCAATTTGTTCTTTTTCCGTTGGTGCTATTTCAGAAATAGTAACAGTAAAGAGCAAATGTCAAAGTAATATCTAGCTCTTTCCTGGGTATTTTTCATTCAGAGAACTAGCAGCGTGTTGAAGATGCGAGGCACGGGGATGCAGTTTTTTCCAAGCTTCTAGAGGATGCTAGTGACAAGTGTGTAGTTCAGGCCTCTAGCAACCGACTGCCAGTGCCGATAGCAGGGAGGGTGTCATTTCCCTTGAGGTGGGTTTCGTCTTCCTTGAACTCTGATACTGGCAATGTGAACATCCAAGCTCATTGCCTGGGCTCCTTTTAGAATGGATGAAGAGAAACAAGTAGTTCTAGGGATGATTCATTTCATCCCGAAGGAAAGGCCTTACAGTATCATTTAATGTACTTTTAAATTGAATGAATCAGCCTCTAAGAAAGCTTAGACCTCTATGCAATAACAGAGGTTAACGGAAGTGAATCCTACTCTGCAGCCTAAAGGAAGTCAAGGGAGCGTATCCAACTCAAAAGCTCTTGAGGAGCCTTCTGGCTGGATGAACAGACCTGCAGCAGCTACCGCTGCTCTCCCAGAGGAAAAAGGTGACTTGGACCCCGTGGACTTAAAAGGTAGTAAACGTGAAGAGAAGTTCCATCCCAGTGCTGCTACTACTTTACCTAGTTCGTGAGAGTCAATTTAGATCCACGTTGTTTGGCGAGACACATTTAAGTTTAATTAAGGGATGTCAACTCGGTAGAATGCTGTCACAGGATAATGATCTCCTGCTGTTGCATAAATGTTAAGTCAAAGCTGAGACTTATTTCCAAAGCAGGAGTCATTTATCTTATGACAATGTTCTATTAAAATGACTTATTCCTGCTGCACCAAGTGGTGGATGTAAGTCGTCTGGTGTTGGTGCAATAGACTGGAAGTTGCTTACCGTACAGTTAACTTTCTGCAGCCCTGCAAAGGTGCTGGAACGCAGGAGAGCTCCTCTGCTCTTTCTATGGACTGCTTCACAGCAAAGAGTAAGGACAAATTTTGTGGTAGTCCCCCCTGCACCTGCTATTGGTTTCTAAACAGCTTCAGTTCTGTGAATTGCTTATCAGAGGATCTCTTACCCAGATAGTTATGGCTTGGAGAACAGATTTATTTGGCCTAATCCTGATCTCTGAAGCCAGACATTAACTACCACTTCTCCTCTGTAGTTGTCACTCCTCATGCTAATTTATATTTGAGTGCATAATATATTTCTAACTACTAGAAATATATTTTCATCTTGACAGTAAAAGATCAGGTTCAGCTGTCTGATCAGGACAAACTTTGGTTTATTTTCAGACTCTATCTCTGTAAAATGTCTCTAGTGCTTCTTCTGTATGGAACCCTTAAAGCAACTTTTCATCAAGTTGTCCTAAATTTACCACCTTCAGTGCATATTCTTGTTTCAGACTGAGGCCTAATAAAAAGTAGGAGTGAGGGAGGGAGGGGAGGATTGGAGGTAAACTGGTATTTGAATGTCTTGGAAGTAAAGGTGCTTTACAAGTCTGTACTCTTGGAAGAAAGCGAGAAGAGGAAAAATGTGTACATTTAAAATAAAGAAACCCCACTTCCTCACTATTATCTGTCAACAATAATCTTGTGCTCTGCGAGGGTTACAGTGCAAATACTTACATTATACGGATTGTCTGGATTAAGTGTTTGATTGGTTTCTTGTCCCATTGGCCTAGTTTCATTAGACTGGTGATCAAGGTCTTGCATCGGTGGTGTGGTGGGAGACCTGGTATTTACTTCTTCAGTAGCAGCTTCCAGTTCCTCCACATCAGAGTTTGATTCTGATTGGCGTATTTTCCTCTTTATTTCTCTCCTTTCCCTTTGGTTATCTGAAGGAAATAATCACTGAAAGATCATCATAGTTTGAACATGCCCCTGTGTATGTGCAAAGACTGTCTAACATTCCAGCGTTTAAAAAACAAACCGAACAAAAACCTTCATAGTGGAAAAACTTGACAGGCATGCCAGTGGAAGCTGGCTTGCCTTTCTGTATTTTATACATGGCCCAGTATCATTCTAAAGAGGCATGCAGTTACCTCTTTTCCTCCTCCCCTTGAAGCAGAACAGACTTGGAAGGCAGATGTGAGGAGATGCTTTGTGACTCACCACATGGGCAATGATGTTAACTCAGCAGCAGTTGCCAATGCTAGCAAGAGCAGTTGTATGCAGCTCATCTTTTAAAGAGCACCTGTGACAGACTAGTGCCCTGCTCCCAAGCGGGCAGCTGGGGAACCTGGTGAAAACAGCTTCTGGACTGCTTTGACGGTGTTCTTTTGCCCAAAGGGATGTGCAAGATCATGGGAAAAAACTGTAAAATATTGGCAGTTTGCATCGGTGCTCTAATGATACCAACTATTTTTTTTGAATATTTTAATATTAACTAGACTAAGGGGCAGTAAATCTCCTCTTCAAGCCCTCTCTTCTCCTTGTAGCCCTGGAAGTCACCTGGATAAGTTACCAGCTTCGTAGTAACTCCAATGAACACCTCCATGGCTCTGGATGGCAGTGATGCTTCAGTCCCAGGTCTGCCCCCAGGACATCATGAACTTCATCTGCTCGTTGCCTATAGCTAAAGCATCTTGTCCTTCCACTCCACTGAAACCCTCTGGAGGAGCAAGGTGGGAAACATGACAGCTGTGGTCCCAGCTCTGGAGTTTGCTGTACCCCAGCTCTTGGCCAGATGTGGGATTCCTGCTAGCTGATGTCAGCTGCCTAAAAATTTAGGGGACTCGTTTAAGCTATTGTCTTGTCCCTACTGACCTTTGGGAATGATTCGTCCCATGGTGAGTCACCCATGTGGGCGGTATAAATTGCCTGAGGGAGCATGGGTATCGAAGACCAAATGTCTAGATACATGTGAGCTGAGTTCCAGCCTGCTGTCATGGCACCAACCCATGAGGGCTCTGGAAGAGGGGCTGGGCAAGAGGGGAAATGATACTGCTGTCCAGGATGTGCAGATCTTGAGGCCAAACCTTATTTGAGGGTGGTGGTTAGGTGAAGGAAGGGAGGGATAACATACTCCTCAAATACAGGACATCTTACCTTTGGGATACGTTGGTCGAAGCCAGAAAATTGGAAGATCTCCACAAAGCTCTAAAATTTTGGGGCTTAGGAAACTGTTATCCTTGATAGGCTCATCTGCAGCAACCCAGATAAGGGAGTTTTCATCAAATTTAACAGGCATGATTTCATCTTCCTGCAAATAGAAGAGCATAAATCCTTTGCTAGGTCCGTGAACTAGCCTGCTTACTCTTAGTTCTTGAGCATCAGACTGTATAATCATCAGCTGCAACTAATACCAAGCATCCTTTATTTCTTGTATGTGAACTGATTGTAGTAAGCCAAGTCTTGGGTGACTGCTCCCACCTCTGAAATGAATGATAAAACTCCTGTCAGCCTCACTGGGGCTAAGATTTCACCAGGGTTTCTTTTGGAAGGCTTTTGCCTGATGTACCAGAACTGCTGTTGCCTGTGGTTGTAGGGACTGGATGAGGTGACAGAACTCATCTAGCCCAGGGCACCAGAATCTCAGCTGACAGAAGCCATGAAAGTTCACTGTCTTCAGCAAAGCGTGCAATGAAAAACACTAGCTAAAAAATGATACCTGAACCTTTTGTCATGTTCTGTTCTCATTTCATGTGCTCCTAAGATATAAATATGTTCACAATGGAAAAAGCATCTTGTTCATAGGTTTTAGAGAAGGCTATAGTGTGAGAACTGTAGCTTCCAGTTTTAAGTCGACATGATTGATCTGGTTAAAGGTCTTGTTCAGTAAAAGCAATTCAACTGACCAAAAGCTTGAAGTGCAAGTTAAAGGAGCCTTCGTTTTTGAAGTGCACCCTGCAGGTTTTTGGTTCATCTCTTCAAAGTAATGTGGGAAAATGCCAGTGATTGATTCTTTAAAGTTGTTAGTTGAAAGTATTATTTTTACACAAAATGTGTAACTTTTATTTTACTGCGTATTCTTTAGCAACAGTGAAAGATTAGAAAAACCCCAACTAGCAAATTACGAAAACCAGTTTGATTTGAAAGTTGAAATTCTAAATTGCTTCCAAAAAAGTCATCAAGATCTGTTATATAGCTGACTAGATCAACTTATTCTGTCAGGCTGTTGTTCCTTTTAATGTGTTTGTTGATTTCTTTGAGGGGCCTTAAGTCATTTAAGTTCACTATCCAATCTATCTAGTGAGAACAGCATTTTATTATAGATTTTCCACCTAACCTTTTATCAGCATCAGAAATAACTGACACTACTTTTCAAAAATAAGTACCCTTTGTTTCTATTTTGAAATCATCCTAACTTCTGAGCAGACAGACCTTTGGCTATCTATAAACTTTATTTTATTCAACCTTTTTATAGACAATGTTGGTCACGATTAAATATGTATTTTAAGAGAATAGCATACACATACTTTCTCATAAATACATATACATCGCAGAACTTTCTGTAACTAGAAAAATAAAGACTACTTTGCTATTACAATTGTACATTTAATCAGAAAAGTCAGGCAACAGAGAGGTTAATGTTCCAACAGCAGCATTAAATTGTACTGCCTGTTTGTCTTTGATGCATACAATTCATTGTAGCACTTGTAAGTGATGCATCTTAAGTGAAAATGCACAAAAAAAACAAGAGAGGAAATATGTTTACTGTAGCCAGGTAGAAGATTAGAAACAACTTTTGACTGTTGTAAGATCTTCAGGATTATCTTCAGTATCGCAACTTTATTCTTACTAAAAGATGAAAAATTGAAACACCAAGCCTAGGCAATAATGCTAATTAAGTCAAGATGCCTAGATGTCCTGAGAAATGAGATAAGGTAGAAGAAATCTGGGTTTCTGCCTGGAATTTGAGCAAGAACCCATTGCTGTCACAGGGAAAATGCTACCAACTTCAGCAGGCTTTGCAATGGACCCTTGCTGCTTTGCTGTTTGGATTTAGTGTGTGTAGGTGGTGGTGTGTGGTGTTTTTTTTTTTTTTTTTTCTATTTAAGTAGATGTTAAGTAATTACAGAACACTTTGCAGGAAGGCACAGCAAGAATGCTGAGAGAATGACACCGAGGAAGGAGGTCAGTGGGCTTCTCCCTTGTCATGTCGCTTAGTGTGCGTCACTGCAAGGCGCTGCTAGTGGTGTCAAGCAGGGGCTGTGCAGCAAGTTCGTTTGTGTTAGACTGCAACAGTCTCTTGGTGCTGTAGCTCACCTATGGTCCCACAGCAACAACAGTAGTTTCTCTTCCTACCCTGCTTTTCCAGTCCAAAGAGAGCTGTAGTCCCTCCAGCTTACTAAGCCTAGGCTGAGCTAGGGTGACACATACTGAATAGTGCAGAGGTCTCCCTAAGCCTGGGATTGCACTGGGACAACATGGCAGGAGTGCACAAATGGTTATAGCTAGGAGCATGCATGGAAGTAATGTGGCCACTATCATATTTGACTCAAAGGACCCAAATACTCTTTAAAGCTGGATTAACTGGAACTGCCTTCAGTGCAAACCTAGAGGAATTTGTGCATCTGGATATCCATGCAGGATATTTTAACTTTTCTGTCACTGCTGTGAAGTCAGAGGATTTATCAATCTATATTAAAATTGCTGTCATGGCAAAGCCTGCTCTGGAGCCATGCTGCTAACCACACTCTTTATTTTAAAATAATAACTTCTGCTTCTCTTATCGGGTAAGGCCACTGCCGCAGAACCGGAGTGCTGGCGGAATCAGCTGCGAGCGCCCACGCTTATACCGAAGTCACGTTCCTGCGCCATTTGCCAGCCGCAGAGCTGAGGAGGGCAGTGAGGTAGGCAGGACCACAATAGTTGTGTTAGTTACCCTGGGCTGAGCAGAGCCATATTAGATATGCTGAAGGTGGGAGCATCCCTGGCTCCCAAACTAGTGGGATCTCTGCTCTGTGGTGCTCGGCCCAGACTTGAATCCTCTCCCCTTCCCGAGGGCAGAGCGCGTACAAGGGGAGTCCAGGTCCGCTGTGACCCCTGCATAGCTGCGTTTTGTCCACGTTGTTCCCAAACTCCTACAGTCATCGCAAGGCGGCAAATTTTGGCTCACGCTTGTCAATCCAGAGCACCCAGGAGGAAAGATGATCTCTCTTTATCACAAGAAAGCAAGGTAATCCTCTACTGTGAACTCCAAGAACACAGACGTGATTTTTTTTTTTTAAACTTTTGCCTCAGCTGTGCCTCTCTTCCAGCTAAATGTTTTCCAGCTTTTATTCTGGAGCAAAGCCAGAGAAAGGAGTTGTAGGTCTGTCTACTGTATTCTCCTTTCAACGGCTGGAGCCCTGTGCCAGGGCCTGTACCACAAAGTGTTCAGCTTTGGAGCCTTGGGGGCTGCTCCTGCATCAGTGATGGGTGTGGGGGACTGACCTTTGGGAAAATCAGGCTTTGCACGCCTAAAATGATAGGCTCTCTGCCAATGTGAGATAGGGAGAGTTTTTGGCAAGGTCTGGCTGAGAATTACAGCTGTAGGGCACAAGTTCATGATGCAACTTTCATGAAATTTTGAGTTAACGTGATGCCCCTAAAATGAAGTCTGATGCAAGAAGGTAAAGACCAAGGCTTTTTTAATATTCTTTATTCTGAGTTAGCTGAATCTTTGCAATATTTTCCAGGTCTCTCCTTTACTTGCTATTTCAGAGGACTTGGGTAGAGGGGGGAGTCCTTGCTTTTGCTCAAGAGTTTTGATATAAATGTCTTGAGGCCCCATCACTATCACTCTTTGGATTGACTGGAGCAGCTGTTCCCTCCGTGTTCTCCCTTTTTCTACCTTTCGGGAACCCCTTAGAATTAGTCCGTGGACCCTTAATCATCTACAGATAACTTGTTCAGTGGTTTTCATCTATCATTTTTATTTGTATTTAAATAACCTTTACAATCTCTCTTTATACAAAGATTTTAAAAAACGAAAAAAAAAATACCCCTTACCAGATCAGATGAGAGGCTCTCTTTAGTCATAGCATCAACTTCAGGGACGTGAGCTTTTGGCTGAGCTTTGATATAACATTTTTCTCCTTCAGCAAAACGGATTCCAGTTATACCCTACAAAAATAGAAAGCCTGCGGTTACGTGCAGCCCTCTATCTCCCGATTGCTTCAAATAAAGCACTCAAGCTGTGTTAGTTGCCACTGAATTTTTAGATTGAAGGTTCAATCTTATTTAAAAACAAACAGATGCAATAAAACATTCTTCTATCATAATTTTAGCTTCATAATTTTGGACAAATGGGCTTAGAAGTTTTCACTTATTTCTGCAGAACGGGAGGTGTTTTATATATGTGTCTATGCCAGCTTTAGGCTACTTGGAGTAGCTGTGCTAAGGAATTAGTTAACGTGATTTGAACTGTAACTTAGTACCTAATGTAGGCAGCCTTAAAATTGTGTTAGCTGGCTGGATAGTACCCTTGGCACTTTTATACAGATTTTCAGAAGTATGTGGGCAGCCTAGTCCAATTTATGCACTTAAATCCCCGTGACAGCAAGGGGGAGCTCACGACTGGAACTTTGGTGCATGAATCTATACGTACATTGAGACTTTCTTCATCTCGACTATGAGGCTGAGAAGCAGTTGCCTAAACATAGATGTTTAGTTTTAGGCAACCTGGAGCCTATCTCAGCTGCTCCAGAGGGGTGCAGGTCTTCTGCAAGTCCTCCACCCTATCTGCCAGCCTTGTGCAGGCATCTTGAGCACTCTGGGACATCTGTCCACCTACGTTTAGGCAATGCAATCTCACCTGCATTTTCTGTGTTCCTGCTGTAGGTTTTTGGGTACCTGTAAAAGAGCACTCTCTTTTTATAGTATGAATTTAGACACCTGATTGCAGACAGCAAAACTTGCATGCCTTTCATAGGGTTGCATAGCTCCATTCAGCCACCTAAATATAAGTATCTAGTGCCTTTTGATGTGCTAGAGCCTTCTGCCCAGCCTCCAGCTGCTGGGCCAGAGGGGCATGTGTCTCCTGCATGTCCTGCCCCCACCTGCCTTGTGCAGACCTCATGGGTACCTTTGGCATCTAGTACAATTGGACGCGTGTGGTACCAAGGCAACTGCATCTAGTCATATAGCTCTTGTATGGCTGGAAACAGACCCCCACCAAAATGAAACTGTAATTCTAAACTAGCGAGAAAGGTGGGCCCTGTACAGGGATGGGTGCTTGAGGGAGGGGGATGCAGGGACTTCATGGCACACCAAGAGTGCCAGCAGCATCCTAGTCTTGTCAAATCCAGATCTGTAGTGACCGTGCAATCATCTGAGCCATGTCTAAGCATGCCAACCAATCCCAAGCTTCTAATATAAAGACTTGGCCTTTGAAAGTGCATCTTACCTCTTTCTTTCTTATGTTTGTTCTTCGCTCAAAATCAAACTGGCAGTATTACTGAGCCTGACCCTGGCTCTCTGTAACCAGGCAGGGAGGTCTCGGGAGCTGGTTTCTGACCCGGATGCGACTGGCATTAGCCAGGTTATTGGCCGCACTCACCAGCAGCACAGATCAAGGCAAGAGGCATTCAGCATCTCTCCAGCGAACTGGCGCTTTTGTGCAGATGTGGAACAGGGAAGGCAAACGATAAGAGCTCATTGTTGGTGCTGTTATTCAGCTGCTAATAATGTTGCTATGGTGATGTTAGCCAGAAACTCATAAAGGCTTGAACTGCAGCTGTCAGGCAATTCGTGGTCCCACGTCTCCAGGCGTGAATTTGCTTGTACTTATGGAGAAGCCAAGAAGCTGAATTTCCTCTCCTCTATACATGCAACATGTGGAGAGTGGCTGCCCCAGAAGGCCTGAGCAAGTCTTACCAGTAACTGATGGTGCCCGTTGTTTTAGGTGCTGCTTTGAAAAACGGGGTTTTACAGAGGGTTACAGAGGGTTTTCTCTTAACTCCTCTGAAGTTGAGTGTTCTGCTCTTGACAACATTAATTGCAGGATCTGGGCCCTGTTAGTAGGTTTCTGCAACAAGTGCCCTGGTTGCTTGGAGACGGTACAGCTTAATGGGCTGCTCTGAGTTGCTTAGCTTTGCTGAGAAAAAGAGTGTGTTAGCCCAGGCTGGGTGCTGAGCTGCCACAGCCAAACTGCTGGGGTGCCTGGATGAGTCTGTTGACTCAAATTGCTCAGCACGGGGTGTTTGGCAGATGGATGCCTAAGCTATGCCCACATTATTAAATGCCTCCCTTCTCTCCCTTGGGGATGAACCCAGGTGCCAGGCAAAGTAGCACACAGCAGCTCGCATCCTTGATCTTGGGGCAGAAACCAAGGATATGTCTATACTGTTTAACAGTTCCTCCTCAGTTTCTACTTGGCTTAATGTGTTGACCCTGTGCTCCTAAAATGATGATATTTTGGGGAGGAGGGTTGTTTTTTCAGTTCAGATCATATGCAGTAGTGTAATGGCTGTGTCACAGCCTGCCAGGATGTTTTTCTAGCGTAATCTCAAGGGTACACATTGCAGCTCTATTCAGTGATTTAAAAGTGCAAAATGTTACACAGAGCCAAAGCTGATGCAGTCTAATCTACGCTTTTTCCTAGAGTAGTCTCTGGGATGACCTATCCCCAAAAGGCAGTTAGATTCTGTTTTGGCGAAAATTACTTTGCTCACTGTGAAAGAAAGCTAGGAGTGCTTGGACGTTTAATGTGGATAGTTGTGGGACTGGCGCCTGAGAGTGAACTGTGGAGATAAGTTGAGACGAGTGTAGGGTGTCCATGGAGTCCAACCCTGAAGCGTGTTACATAAAAGACCAGGCTGGCTGTACTTACAATCTGGAAATCGTGAACTTCAACAGCCTCTTCGCTCCCGCTTCCTGTTTTGAATGTCTCTAGGTTGTTTCCAGCATCTATTTCCATTGATCCATCTTGTACTTTTCCATTGATACTCATAGTATAGTGAACATTGTAAACCTGGAATCAGTAAAAGAGCAGTAGCACACTTTAACTGTGTATTGCCTTCCTCTTAGAGCAGGTGACTTGTCAATCTCACTGCTGTACCCCTGTTCAGCTCCTAACTTTTATTCAGATTTCTGTAGGTACTTGATAGTCCTCCAGTAATCAAGACCACACTAGTACAACTGACGTCACCATTGGGACAGTCTGGCAGAGGGGCAAGTTGCCCAGAGAGGTTGTGCAGTCGCCATCCTTGGAGATTTTCAAGACCTGGCTGGATAAAGTCCTGGGCAACCTGGTCTGACCTTGCTTTGAGCAGAAGGTGGACTAGAGACCTCCTGAGGTCCCTCCCAACCTGATCTCTCCTATAATCCTCTGATCTCAGGGGCTGCACACAGATTTTTTTTTTTTTCCTTTAGTTTTACTTCTGCAAAAGCCATCTGGGATGCTTCTGCATCCAGGCTAAATCTGACATAAGAACCTTCTAGGTTATATTTTAGGAATCACTCCTTACACAGGCATGATTCCCAAAGCAGAGTGGAGGTGAACGTCCTACTCTGAAGGAGACTAACCCCCATTTATTTCTTAGTATGTTCTGGTGAGGTGTTGGAAAAGGGGTTCCTCTTGAATGCTAACATGCTTCCCAGCTTGTAATGAAAGTGAAGTTTGTTTAAATTGGATATAGACCTCTTGTGTTCTTTTTGTCAGAGTATTTGCTCTTACCCTATTTTCAGTGAGGAAAGTACAGTGTGGTGTGTAACTGCTGGATGACCATGATCTGTGGAGGGTTTTTTTTTTTTTTTCCAATTTTCTTGTGCAGTTCTGCCAAAAGTACTACACAAGCAGTTTAGTTTTGGTCTTAAAAAAGCCTTACGGCATTTTAATGAAAAATTTACAGTAACATCTAGAGACAAATTCTTTCTTTTGCTCTCACCCTTGCTCAGGGAATTCTAAGGTGCTAAAGATTTAGGGTTCCTCAGTTATATAGGTTCAGTCCCATATTCTTCACTACCTAAGACTCTCTCTGAATGTGGTACATCAAATCAGTCCAATGTAAGTGGTGTGTCATCGTTCCCCTGCTAGAGACTGAGCTAGAGATAAAGACTTTGGTAGCCCTGTCAATTACAGGAGAATTTAATGTTTTACCATTTAAAAAATGACCCTAAATATCTCATAGTTGCAGAAAATCCCTTCCTAATCATTTACAAGTCTATTATAGCTCCTTGAATCTGAAGGCAGCCTGGAAAAATAACTCTTAGCTTTCCTCCTGTCTTTACGTGGAGATCAACTTTGAAGCTTAATGACAACTTATGACATTGCCATCATAAAAAGATGTTATGAAAAAAGAGATCTCTGAGTAAAAGCATTATCACTAGCTTTCTCAGAGTGGAGAAGAGCCTATGGTGAAGGAAAAAACCAACTTACCTCGTGGCAAGATGTAGAAATGGCATCTAATTTTATAAAAGGCATGTGGGGCAACTAATATGACTCATGTTGCAAAACAAACTGTAGATGACTGGAGGAATAAACAAAGGGGAACTTTGCCCTGTGCTCCCCGAATGTACCAAGCTGTCTGTGGTGAGTTGAGCTGAGCCCACTCCCTGCCTCAGGTACCTGTTCACCTCCCTCTCCCTTTTCAAAAGCCGAGAGGTGCAGATGGCTCTTATGGCACATCCTGGAAGTCAGCACTTTGTCTCGTCTTTTTGGTGTAAAACGTTGTACCTTTTTTGTGATTATCTGAGGTATTCCTACATGCGCAAGTGTTTTTTTCACATTGAAACCTCTGCCGAGATTTGCACAAGGCTCTCCTTGATGTTAACTGGAGTGTGGCTGGAGACAGTGCAGAGCTTGTTCCAAAATAAATTGGCTGATATTGATTGCACTTATGAGCAAGTTAAATTCAAATGTGCACAATCTTGTTTAAAAAACAAAATCTTTTGTAAACATAAAGAGAAGTTGATAGAAACATAGCTTACCGCTTACAATATCTCTAAAGTTTGGTTCTTGAGCTGCTGCTTCTCAGTTTTGTTCTTTACATATAGGCTTTTTCATGTACCCCAGAAAATGTAAATATTGAAACTTTTCACAACTTTAAATGGTGTTCTGCAGCTGTTAACCATTAGTGGCTTATATGACTGTGTGTGCACATTTAAGAGTAAAATAATCATACCTATTAATGAGTTAAATATAGAGTTACATATTTAAGGGTCCAAGTAGGATCTGGACCAAGAATGCAGACGATGTGAAAAAGGAATTTATGTATTTCAATGATTTTTTTGTCCTGACAGCTGCAGTTTGCCCAGGACGTGAATCCCTGGAGAGTGGTTGGGGTTTTGAGTTCTTTACGAATTTGTGAGCAAAAATCAATGTAGCGTCTGTCTGTGCTCTGAGAGATACGTTTTCCTTGCATTAATACATGTACTTCCAGGAGGCACCTTCTAAACAGCCAATAAAGATAATGATTACTTTTTTTTTTTTTTTAATGGGAGCTATGGAAAAAAAAATAAAGATCTGCTTAAAGAACCCTTTTATCGTCCTCCCCGAGAAAAGTTTCCAGAGTTTGTGGAAGAGACTGTGACTCTGCTTCCGCTCAAGCAGCACGGGAAAAGCTGACTTGCTGGGTTAACGTGCTTCCCAGCTCTGTACGTGTCCGGCCCCGGCCGTGCTCACCTGCCGCTCGGTCGCTTTCCAGAAGTAGAAGGCACCGATGGCCCCGGCCAGCAGCAGGAGGGCCCCGGCGATGAGCACCGCCGCCCCCGCCTTCAGCAGCCGCCCCGGCCCGGGGGGTGCCGTCGCCGCCGCGTACGCCTGCGGGGGGCAACGCTGGAAGCCGGCCCCGGCCCCGGTCCCGGTCCCGGCGCTGCCCTGCGGCGCAGCCGCCCTCGTGCCCCGCCGCCACCCAAGTTCGAGCCCCCGACCCGACTCTTCCCCCCGGCCCGGTCCGACCCGGCTGATACTGTCCCAACCTGACTTATCCCGGCTCGGCCCTTCTTGACCCGACCCAAGCCCCCGATCCCACTCCTCCCCACAGGACCCGGTCCCTCCTGAGCCAGACGTCCCGCCGCGTTCCCGCCCGTCCTGACCCTCGCCGGCCCGGCCCGGCCCGACCAGCCCAGCCTGACCCGATCCGGCCCGTCCCAATCCGTCCTCACCCGTCCTGAACCAGCCCGACCCGGCTCTTCCCATCCTGATCCTACCGACCCGTCGCGCCCCAGCCCGTCCCGGCGGCACTCACGGGGGGCAGACACTGCTCCACGTCGTCGGGCCCCGCTCGGGCGATGGGCACCTTCTCGGAGCCCTCTGCCATGGCTGCCGCGGGACGGAGAGCTGCCCCGGGCTCCGCCGCCGCGCTGCTCCCGGCCCCGACGGCGGGGGGGGGGGCCCGCGGGGGGCAGGACCGCCCAGCCCCCGCCCCCGGCCCCGGCCCCGACGGAGGGGACAGGACCGCCCCGACCCCACGCGCTCCTCCCGCCCCCCTCCCTGGGCACAATGAACCCCTTGAGCCGCCCCTCGGACACTCTCCCCCGCTCTCCCCTGGAGGTGCGACCCCCCCCCCCCAACCTGCTCCCCACCCCCGAGGGGAATCTGGGGTGGCCGGGCCGTGTGCCTGCTTTGGGGAAGGAGCAGTGAGGAGAAAATAGCCTGGGACACACGAACCCAACGTGCTGGCAAAGAGGAGAGGTGCTGCAGCAGACGGCTGTGGTAAAGAGCAGCTTTTAAAATTGAACGCCGTTTAAATTGCTTTTAGATATTTGCCGCAGGAATTTGCTATGTACGTGTGAACAGGGCGTCCGGAGTTGACAAGCTGCTATTTGACCACTACTTTGCAAAATACTTTGATGCGTGGCACGAATAGAGCAGCTCTACCTTCAGCTGAGCCTCATGTTAAGGTCGGGCATAACCTGAGAAACTGAGCAGAGAGCTCAGGCCTGATTCAGGCTCAGTGGGGGCAAAGCACAGGAGCAATTTCCTCTATTTCCTTTAAAAAGGTCACCCAAAATTTGAGACCAGGCCTCTAAGGTGGCTCTATCTCTGGAATTTCTTCCATTTCCCCACCACTCATGCTGCTCAGCATCTAAACTATGGTTGGATCATAGGGTTATTCAGGTCGGAAGGGACAAATGTCTGTAATTTACTTAGTTACTCATTCTAATGCTCTACATAGGAAGCTGAAATTCAAGGCTACAGCTGGTTATGCTGTGTGTGTCTGTGTGTGTGTGCGCGTGCAGTGTGCATGCACACATTGTATGTATGCTTGTGCTGTTCCCTGCATGCACGGTATGGATGGCCTGCGTGTGCAGGCATGTGGCCATGTCTGTGGCCATGTGTGTGTTCTTTAAAGGTGGAAAATAAACAGCACGGGGTGCCTTTGGTGCTAATATTGTCAAGCACAGAACAAAGTATCCTTTGTAAGGCTGGAAGCAGGGTTAAAAAAAAAAAAATATATATATATATATATCAAGAGAAGCTAACTTTCAAAAGCGTATGCAACTGGGCAGTTTGGGCTGTTGTTGTGCTCTCCTGCCCCTCTCGCTCAGTGGCCCAGCTTCGGTGTCACCAGCAGGCAACAGTGTTGAACGGGCAGGCTGTTAAACTTGGGAGATGTGAGGTACCAGCACTGGCACGCAGCTGTATGTAGGGCCCCGTTTTGTTCCTGCCCAGGGCCTGCGCTAACCAGCTCTGCCAGTGTGCATCTTGGTTTGTGTTTCTCTATCCCACTCTAGATTTGAGGCTGGAGTAGAGTTTTCTCCACCGCAGGATGGGGAACTCTCACTAACACACTCGCTGCTGCTGGAGGGGCCTTGGTCGTGCAAGGCTGCAGCAGTATCAATGAACCTGCCTGGGGCTGGTCTCTGCCACCAAAGCCAGCCAGCAGCTGGGCTGCCCGTGGCCACACTGTTAAATTCCTCCCTGTCCGGCACAGGGGGCTGCACACCACCCTCTACTGCAAAGTCTTAAACTTCCTGGGCTCTTGACAGCGGAGGCTGGGCATGAAGCCAGACCTGCTCTTCCCATCGAGGCTTATATGAACTCTGTGTGGCCCAAGAGGCGGGTCTGGCCCCTGCAGCTGACGTCCTGCTCTTGCCTCTCTTCTGCGCCCTGCTCCATAAGTGCAAAAATCTTTGTCGCTTCTCATTTCTTCAAAGCCTGTCACTGACATGACCAGTAGATTAGAAAACGTTGTTGAACAATGCAGAATCAGAGAAAACTCAGGTCCTGATGGGCACCTTGCTACCATACGGTTAGTGAATGAATCCTAGAGACACGACCAACGTTTTCCTTTTCTTAAACCCAAATTCATCCTTCCTGTCAATTTCTGTCATTAACAATCAGATCTTAAACAAAAATTAATGGGCATAGATGCCACCGAAAATAACCACAATCACAGCTCATTAAATCAAAAACAAAGCATACTGTGCAGCTTTCTAAAGTAGGGCATATTCTAGCCTTCTCTTAAAGGACATCCTGTTCTAGGTTGGGTCTAATAGTAAGATTTTGATCCTCTTCGTTAGTGGAGTTTTTTATTACACCAACATCTTGTGAATGGGTATGTGTATCTTGGCAAAATGTGAGATTCCCAGCCTTTGATCTCAAATTTCCACTTAGCATCTCTGCTTTAAAAGAACAAGATTTATTTTAAGGCCCCTGTGTTCATCCCCCACGTAGTAATGTGCCAGCGAGGGGGCACTTTCCCTGGGAAGTGCTGCAGCTCACTGGGAGTAAGTTCATAGGCCTCATTTGAGGCTGATTCCCAGTGTTTGGGGTGGGAGGAGCGGAGGTGCCCATTTCTGTCATCTGCATGAAGGCAGGATGACTCCTTCAGGAGGATGTAAAGTTCATGGGACAGCAAAGTGAACGGGGCATCTCCGTTGCGTGCAGGAAGAGAAGAGCTTGCGTTATGTCAGCCAGTGAGATGAAGGCTGGGAGCAGACATGAGGGCAGTGGCAGGGAGGAGCATTATTAAAGACAATATCAGTAGGAGTACATGCAGGTGTAATAAACACATCTGTGCGGGATATTAGAGGAGGCACCTTCACTCTAGGTGGCATGAGGGCGCCATTTGCGAAAGTGGAGCCTGACCTGCCATATAATCACTTGACAAAGCAAAAGACGGGGTCAGACGTCTTCATCTATGCTCATAAACTGGTTGGGCAAGCACTACACCCTGGTGTTTCTGGTAGGCTTTTGTTTTGGCAGAGTCCTCTGCCCCCAAGCAATGGCCAGCCATGGTTTGGGAGCTGGCGCATCTGTGGGGACATTGAGTTGTACGTGGGTGAGCCATGCAATACCAGTTGGCCTCAGAGAATGGTCCCATTTTAGTTACTGGTGCGGCTGCGGCAGAGAGCTGGGTTATTTCTCCCCGCCGCTGGCTCCTCTGGTCCTTCTGTGTCCTGAGGGCTGTGCTGGATCCTGCTCGCACAGGGGTGTGGGGGGAACCGGTCCTTCAAGCAAGAGCCATTCTGCCAAAACTCTGGGAGAGAAACTTCACAGCATTTTCTCCTCCAGTCTAGGTACAAATGCCCTGAATAATCCTCCGATCGTATTTTTCTCATATAGGGGACAATTCAAGATTTTTTTTTGCAACTCAGAGGAACACTGGCTCTTTTTATTTCATGCCACAGGCATAGACGGAGGAAGAGCAGCGTGAAATTTCAGGCAGCCAGAAGAAAAAAAAATATTCCTGTAGCACAGTTTGCAGCTTACCACCCCGAGTTAAACCCTATGTTCATGCTTTACCTTATGTGTGTGCATATATATATTTTCCTTGAAGGATGTGGGGAGCACATTTTTGGCCATTTGATTGATTAGGTGACAACAGAGAGAGCAGGATTTTAGACAGATGCAAATCAGTACAAATAGCTCCCCATTCAGCAGCTCCAGACACTCACCACAGAGCAAAAGGACGAGTGTTAACAGCCAGTGTTTGCAGGGCTTTGGACAAAAACGTGACTTGCCTTTCACCCGGTAAATTCTTCATTTGCAATAAAGATGATGATAATACTAGTGTCTGAACTCAGTCTTCTCTCTAAATAACATGTGTGTGCTCAGCTGGATTAAGCCAACTTCTGAGACTGGAAATCATAATAACAGTCTTTTACAGGACAGCCTTTCTGGTCATCTAATGCTATTATCCCCCAGGCTGAAAAGCATTCCAGAGTACTTAGAGTGCTACAATGAATGTGAGGTTGCTTAGCTGATAGTACTGGCTAGTCTCAAGGAAGCACATTTTTCTCATTATTTTTCAGACCTCTGAAAAAGTTTAGAAGAAGAAATGGAAATATTAAAAAGGAGAACTATTTGGTGATGCTGTGTGCTGAATGCACCCTGCTTTTCAGTAAGTCTCTTGTGGTTCCTTATACATTTTAGCTTTGTTTTCTAAGTGTCCCACATGCTTATCTGAACCCCGCAATGGCCTGAGCAGAAATTTCTGAGAGGTACTGAGACTGGGGACCTATTCACTACACCGCGCTTCCATGGGTTCGCACCAGCATGACTGTAACTCAGCGCAGATTCAGGTTCTGCTTAATTTATGTCTCTTCGAAATAAGTGATGTCTTCTAGGGAAAAGAGGAAATAGAGAAAAATAGATAGAAAATCTTGGCTTGGATATTTAACCCTATGGATTTTGAGAAAATATAAGGATCCCTGCAGGGAGACCAAATGATGGAAAAACAGGTATGTATATCATGGTACTTCTCATCTCCCCTTTATGTTATGGTGCCTCTCAGAGGCATGTTACGTGTTTCCTCTCTCCTCTGCCCCGTGTGTGGGGTGCGCTGATGCCATGCTCCCTTCTTTAACTAGGCTGCTGGGAGCAACACAGGAAATTTCCAGCACTGAAACCACTGTTTTTGCTGGTCGGTTGGGAAATTCTCCCTGGAAGGTGCTGCCATGTCCTTTACTGCGATACGACTCTCCGGAGAAGAAGCGCTGCGCCATTTGCTCTCCATGGGGTACGTTGCCGGCAGATCCACACCAAGCAGCTGAGCTGACACTGCTTCAAAGGATGGCCCCAAAATGCGCTTGGTGTGGGACCTCTCCCAGCCTGAATCCTTGCTCTTCTCTCCCGCGTTAGGATAAGGACATATGGCCTGTCACGGTTTGCTCTTCCTCACCCCAAGACGCTAAAGGCTGATTTGTTTTTCCCCAGGGCTGAATCACGTCTATCCATATGTCTTCACCGTATTCTTCCAAATTTAGCTCGCGGCTGTGCCTTCTGTTTTCCTTAAATTAAAGAAGGAAAATAAAATAACTAGCTGTCATCACATGCTTTCATTCCTACCTTTAACAATGTGGTCTCTTTCGTAGCTATTCTGTGTAAATTGCTCATAGGCTACTTTCTTTCTTAACCTCAAACCATGGCTCTGTGCTTTGGAGGTAGTTATTATCTTAAACAACTTAGTAGCATTAATCTGTTTCTTTCCCTCTGGCTTTTTTACACTTTGATGAGAAATCTGCTAAGTTTCTTTTTGTTTTGCAGCACAGGCTAAGCCTGGCTCTTTTTCTCATCCAAAAGAGCCCATGAATCAACTATATTTCTCTTTTCCATCTAGGTACTGTTCAGCTAATAATTTCATGAGCTGACTTAAAAGAATATTTCAGATGAGATTGTCCCAGAGGTGTTTGTAGCGCCACAGTGTTTTTCATAAATACAATCTCCTGAAATGTATATTTTACTCTCTATTCTGAAAACACTTAAAAAAAAATTTTTTTTGTTGTTATCACCTTTGTAAGCCATTTGTGCAGGTTGACTCCAGCAAATTTAATCCTTATTCACCTGCGCTCTGTTCTTTCATTCAGGTACTTATACTGGGATTTTTTGATCCGGTCTATAATACTTTTCCCCTGCCTACTTCAAATCCCAACTTAAAGTTTCTTCCAAAAGAAGACCTGGGAGGGAAAAAGAACCAATCAACAACGTGGTACAGCCATGTCCCGAGCTAAACCTTAGTGCTCAGCTGACTTTTTTTGCCATGTTACATCCCTTCTGTTTAGTCTTCTTGCTCTCAGAAATGACCGTGACAGTCCTTTGGAGGACACAGCATGTCCATTTATCCGGTCCTGGGCACCTACGTTCCCAGCTGACAGCTGCGAGAGCTATATTTCCTCTGACGACCTCTCAGAGTTACACCCTTCGCGTATGAAATTGGGCAGCCAAAATTCAGTCATTCAAAATTAGTGGCGGCTCTGGCAAATTTTAGTCCTGTTGCCTAATCAGCTCTTGCACATAAGAGAGCCTGGCTTTACCTTCACACTGTCTGGGAAGTCTTGCCACTCTGTGGGTGCTGCCTATGCTCCCTGCTGTGTGGGAGCCCTGGTCCCAACCCTAGACTGAATTGCACCATACATCCACAGAAGAGACAGTCCCTCTTCCAAAGAGCTGATAAATCTGGCCTGAAGCGAAAGGCACAGAGAGAGGTGACCATTCTTGGACAGAGGGGAGCTATTGTTGTATTCCTTGCATGCCACAGAGCCAAGGGGCTACAGAAAGGTCTGAAGGGAGATGATGAGGCACCTTTGCAGATACTTGCAAGAGAATTTGTGCTTACAGAGGGCTACTCTGGAGAAAACGGGGAAGTTCTTGCTGTAAAATGTAGCAGAAGACACCATGGCTCAACTGGAAGTGGGAGCCAGCACTTGGATAAATAGCTGACAGAGAGGTAAAAGCTAAGGCAGGGATAAACCATGTACAAGCATTAATGCCAGGCACTCCCCACCTCCCTCCATGGTCTTCTGTACAAAATCAAGCTTTATCAGGCTCTGTTACCAGAAACTTAGAGATTATTCTTTTTCTCCTGATGGCCACAAGCTGAGAAAGAAAGGCTGGGAGGGCACTGGAAGGTGGGGGGAAAGAGCAATGTAATTCTTGCATGTTTTTGCTTCTCTAGTTGTGAAAACTCAGCTGTTAGTGATGCATTGGCTTAGTGTAACAAGAATTGTTGTTGTTATTATTACTACTATTGTTGTTATTATTTTGGCCTGGTTAGAGCCAAATCTTCTTTCCTAAAGAAGTAAAGGATTTGATAAACCGGGAGCAGCTGGGTCCTCGTGTTTGTCTTGTGTAGACAACTATAGGGAGCAAATATTTGAGAAGAAACATGAAAAAACCTTGGGATCTTCTGCCAGACAGTGGCATGGAAGAGAAACGGATGGAGAGAGAAATGACAGCCTGTAAAGTCAGTTGACAGTTAAGGCTGGAGTGGGCACACTGCTGGCACAGATGGAGCTGCTGGGAAGAGCTGGCTGCCATGGGTCTTCACAGCCCTCAGCTGCCCTGGAGATACAGCCCTATTTCCCAGAACATTTTCCATGGCTCCATGATTAGTAATTTCCACTCCTTAATCATTAAAGGGAAACTGTCAAATAATTTAAGCTTCACATTTTATAGGCTGACTATTTTGGACCATGGCACTGCATGGGGGAGAGTTGAGCAACGGAAAACATGACCACATGAAACCAGACTAATTGGAGAGGGGGCAGTTGTGGCCTCTTTGCATGACTTTGCCCTCCACAGGGGCCCTGGGAGCTCAGGGGTTAACCCCAGTGATGCCTCCAGGGCAGGAGGGGGGGACCTGGGGTGAGGGCTGAGGCTGGGTTTGGCTTTTCTCCCCTCTTTGTAGGCAAGAAAATTTTCTTTTTGCTGGCATAAATTGCAATTGCTGTCTTAGGATGCTCATGTCCCCATGCATGGTGTGACAGAGGCAGTAAGGACTTTTCTCCAGGCAGTTCTAGGGATGGGCAAAAAAAAACCGGGGTTAATCTGGAGAGGTTCTTGCCTAGGTAAATCATCAGCAGTGTTATGCTAGGTGGAGAGAACTGCCTCACAACTCCTCTATCTTCCTCTCTTTAAAGGTATTAATAACACATGGCCTTGGCAGCCAAGAGCAGTCACTCAAGGTTACTGATTTCTTCTTGCTGCCCATGGAAAGCCAAACTTGTCCTCAGTCATGACCAAGCATGGCTCCTCACTCCTGCAAGGAGGCGGCTGCAGTGGCCCTGGGAGCTGTGTTGCCTAAAGTGAAGTCTGCCCTTCCTGTCTGAGAGCAGAAAGCGGCTCTGTGGGAATGAAGTGCTCCACGCAGGCTTGGTCTGATGAAAAGAGCTTTGTTCCCCCCACTGCCTGTGCTTGTTTGCTCTGAAGAAACCTGGCCCCCATCTGTGGCAATACTGGTTTTAAAGACGGAGGTGAATAGCGTAGCCTTTGCTCCATGGTCAAGATGCAGCTGGGTGGTCCCTTGTGCGAT
This sequence comes from Struthio camelus, assembly GCF_040807025.1. Classification (NCBI taxonomy): domain Eukaryota; kingdom Metazoa; phylum Chordata; class Aves; order Struthioniformes; family Struthionidae; genus Struthio; species Struthio camelus. Next base: position 188,735,006 of record NC_090942.1, on the reverse strand, counting down.
GAATTAATTAATGTGTGAAGAGATCAGAGGAAGGTGTAAAGTGCTGAGCGTTTCTCTTGACTCCTCAGGATAATGCATTTTAAAGATCAGCTTGGGTTTGCCTGCAATGTGGTTTGTTTAATTATTTAAAGCCGGTTAGCATATTTTCCTCAAGGGAAGGAAAATCCTCAGCAGAAGGATCTTTACAATTAAACGGAGATCTCTGTTGTATGGAAGGTCTGGGCTTGCACACAGCCTGGATCCTGTCCCATGGTCCCATGGATCCATGTCCGGTGTGGATCCTGTCCCATATAAGATGCCTTATACCAGCCTCTCCTTCAGTCCTACAAGCTGCCAGTTACTAAAGACCACTTTGTAGGGCAGCTAGGGTTATAACTGCCAGGTACCTGGTATGGAGAAGGCTTTATAAGACAGTTCTCAACCATGGCTCTTTCCAAGGCAGTGCTTGGCGAGGCAGTGCTTGGTTAGGTATGTCTGCATGGTGGGATGTGGGATCATGCAGAGATACGAAGAGAAGAACTGCTGGAATTGTTGCCCATGCCTAAGCCCGAGCTTTCTGGTTCAGGTGTCTCATCTTTGCCTGGCTTCACAGTGGAAGAGTTTATGACAAGATGCAGAGATTTTGTGGGAGGGAGTGGTCCTGCCATGGCAGGGAAATGGACTGGATCTCACTTGCTCTTCTTGCTCTCTCTGAAAATAGTACTTTTTTCTATTTTACTAAGCTTCCCATGATGAACAGCACTTAAAAGGCTGACCTCACACCACTTAAATTCAAAGAGATGGTGCCTCTCCCTTCTTCACTGCTTGCTTCTCCCTTCTTCATCCATGAGGAACCAACTCTGCAGCTCTAGTGTGGTGGCTCATCTATACCAGTTCACAATCTGAGGTACAATGTCCTATTATAAAGGGAAAAATGTCCTCATTGCCCTAAACTTTGAAAGAAACCATAGCCCGTCATGTGAGAAGACAAGAATGCTTGCATGTGCTGGGCAGGGGTCAGAGAGCCAAGGCAGGGCTTCTCTTAAACATCCCCATCATACCTAGAAGGTATTACCCAGTAAATAAGCTATACCAGGCACAAGCTCCTCCTTACACCACCTTGCACGTGTTATTGAGCACAGATTACCGGTACACGGTGCAAGTGCAAGCGGCTGCTGCAAATAATTACGGACCTGAGCTGCTAGTGGGGAGTGCTCACAGTTCCTTGAGCAGACGTGTCCTTTGGCACACATAGCCCTCCTGGCCGCAGGACAGCTTGGCCGTTCTCTGGACTTGGTCTAAACAGACTGTAAGAGAGCTCCGGGCAGGTTTAAAAACTTCACTGCTGACTGGCCCTGCACCCTGTGCCTTCACAGCTGCAGTGTGGCAAAGGGCTGGAACAATGGGTGTCCACAGGAAGTGCCACATGGCTTCTTATCTGGAGGAAAGCCACAGTCCAGTCCACTCTGCCTCATACCCAAAGATGGAGGCCTTGACTACAGGGATGAAAGTGAGTTTTCAGTCTGACCTGGAGGCAAAGCAGTTGAAAAAGACATTGGGTTCCTGCCTTCAGAGCAAATTTGGCAAATGGGCCCAAAATGGCTTATCATTTTAAGAAAGGTTTGGAGGAAGAGTGGGCTCTCAAATGAGTTAGAGATTGCACAGGAACTTACCTGTCCTTAGCAGAATCGGACTGGGTTTCTCTACGTAGAGCCTTCTGGGAGAGGGCGCTTACTGCAAGCTGTCTCACAGTTCACAGATTTACTGTTCAGAGAGTAACCAGGTCCCCGTACATCCAGGCTCTTGGAGCCAAACGCTAGCAGAGGAATTGCATACCTAAGTGGATGGGGCTCATGCTGCCCAGGCATCCCTGGCACTGCTTGGTGCTGCGGGTGCCAATGTGCCCAGGTGCCAGCACAAGGAGATGGCGAACCATGCTGTCTTGTCTTTGCAGTTGTCTGAGACATCTCTTTAACTGCAATATAAATCACAGCGACATCTCTTAGTTTTACTCTGACATGGTAATGGAAGACCCCAGAGACTGATGCTGTTTCTACTGGCAAAGCCTGACATCCTAGTGACATTTGAGCTGTGTCGCTGCGGATTTAAATAGTTGTTGATTTTTATTTTGTATTTACCCATGAAACCTGGACTTGAGGCTCCACTCCGGCACAGCAGCTAGTTTCCACAAGGTCCATCCTTTAGCCAGTTTTACAGCTGAGTTGGCTGAGGTGCAAAGAGGTCAAGAGCCCTGAGTCAAGCACACTGAACAGGAGGCTCATTAAGGGCTGAACTCAAGACCTCTGTTCTCAGCCCTATGCTCTAATCACTAGGCGAGACATGGGAGAGCCTCATGGGGCTGATGCTGATGAAAGAAGAGTCAACAGCATTATTTTGCAGCTTTATTAGCAAAACCAGGTAAAGCCAACGTGCTGGACTCTATCGTTGAATCAGTAATTTCTGCTCACTTATATCCAGAGCTCCCTAGCAATTCAACTAGAAGGCTGAACAATAAAACATGTGTAGGTCCAGAATGGCTAAGCAGAGGCAAAGCAGGAGGTAAGCCGCCTAATTGGAGAACTTTCAGCAGGAATCTCACCCCAGGGGTCTGTCCCTTGGGATTAACGGTTTGCTGATATCTGGGTTGCGTGGCACTGCTGCATTGCCCTGGGTTCCACAAGAGCTGATGGCAGAGAGCCAGAGAAAAATCCTAAAACTCACACAACGGGGAAGATGAGGTTTTTCTGCTGTCAAGACTGAGGCCTTTGGGAGAAAGAAACTGGCAGCTTCCACCCAGAGATGTAGAGTTGTGACTTCTTTTGACTTGCAGAGTCACAGAAAAGGAAAAGCTGGGACAGGAAAAGAACGCCTCTTCTCCTGTCGCCATGGGATGGTCCTGACGAAGATATTCCCCAATGTCTTGTTCCATCCAGTTTTAAAGGTCTGAGGGACGTAACACCATCTAATCAAGACGGCTCTTTCATGGCAAACATGCGAATGCCTTTTGCATAGGTGCATACTTCCCTGTTTTGGCAAAGTGGTCTCAGGTCTGTCTCAGCCCAGACTTACATTCATGGTCTCAGGGGAGGATTTCTCTTTCTGCCTTTGTTCTTTCCTGGCTGCAAGAAGCATTGAGCCCTTGGTTACTACTAGGGACAGCCTGGTACAGATTGGTTTTCCATAAACGAGGTATTTGAAAATGGGATATCTGAGTCTGAACTAGTCAATGGAATAAGGCAACAGCTAGAAGTCTGAGGAATTGCCATTTGGGGACACCTTTTCCTTTCCCTCATCCTGTAAACTAGACAGTGCTGGTTACTAGTTTAGATGAGGACACGTAACTTTTGGCGGTTACCTGGGTGAGCTGCATCCCACTGCCAGTCTGTTATCATGAATTTGCACTTACTTCTCCCACTGGTAGTCTGTCAAGATGGAAACAAGTCACCTCCTCACTCCTGTCCTCCTGCTTCCTCTTCTGTCTGTGACTGAAGCTTCTTGTGATGTACTATTTTCATATCTAACTGTTGTCCCCACACTGATAACAGTGGTGCACGTGGTCAGCACACACCCTCAATGTGAAGGTGGAGTAGCCCACCCAGAAAATCCAAGGATACTAACATCTACTCATGTGCACGCACATTTACTTTCAGCCATGTTGTGTGCTTGGCAAGGGTCCCTGCAAGGACCGCCTCATCCTAACCAGCTACCTGAACCCCATCACCTGGAAATTCATTGCCTGTCGTGTGAGTCCTTGCTGCCTGTAGGTCTGCAGGAACTTTAGTGGCTTTCTTGCAAGGTAACTATTTCACTATTTCATTAGGAGAGCCCAAGCCACCCTGCTGGAGTATGTAAGTACCATCCTGGATGGATACCACCCCAGGACAGTTGCTCCACAGCAATTTATAGAGTCTCATACAGACTCAGAGCCTGCCTTAAATATAACTGAAGTCCTCAGTCTGCTTTCAAATCCACCCACAGCCTTACTTTTTACAAACTCGGTAAGAAAATGGCAAATTAATCCTTTTTAAAAAAGGATGAGTCGGTTTCTTGTCATTCTCTGCACAGCTCAGGATATGATAGTTCCTTCTGCATAAATACAGACTGCTTCTTTTCACAACTTCTCTTTCATCAAACTGCTAGGAAGGCCTGGAGGTTGTTAAAAATGTGAAAGAAACTTGCTTCCCAATTAAGGTCAATCTCTTTTATCAGAGTCTTTGCATACAAACCTCACTTTCAGAAGGATTTTTGTAAACTCCATCACTGTCTCTGACAAACTGGGAGATACCCAAATCTCAAAAGGAGCCACAAGAAGCGGCTGACTTCTTTCCCAGCTCACAGCACAGAGCAGGGATCTGATCTGTCATAATGACTGAGAACATGTCACAACAATCTGTTTGTGTTCTTCAGGAAATAAAAACATCTTTCTCTCCTGGAGCCGTAAACCAATTTGGAGATTTTGCAAGCTGACATGCAACCTGATTAAAATGACCTCAGGCCAGCAATTCTTCTTAGGCAACTCCACAATTAAAGTCCAGATCTATCCACAGCCCAATTTTTTCTTCAAATCCCTTTTAGGGAGAAAAGAGGTCTGTGTTCTTATTTTTAAATCTACATATTTGGAATTTTCCTTTTACTTTTTGCTTCTACTGTACCAGAACGTGCTAAGGGGAACTATATTTTTTCACATTTTGAGCAGATGAAACTCATACACAGAAGTCCCAGTTTCTTGCCTGCTGGAAAAATATACTGACTATCCAACTGAGGAAATAATACATGAATAAACTTGAGGACTCTAAGAAATACTCAAGGCACTTTGTGGCCTACATAGAGCTGCCCTCAGAGGTTCCTAGGCAAAAATGCTGTGCCCTCAATTTTCCAGACCCAGTGGGTATTTTTGTAATGACCATCTTACCTACTCAAACGGCTTTTTTGCTTTTTGCAATTAGTTAAGCAGTGGGGTCAGTTTATTAATCTACTGAGTTCTTGTGAAAGCAGTGATTTGAAACCCGGCAAACAATGAAATTTAAATGGGGACCTTCTGGCAGAATATTTGTCAGACCGCGAGCAACCCCTGACTTTAATTCAGTGGTTAGAGGAAATTCAGTAGCTTGTTTAGGAATATTTTAGTGCTCATTTCTTAAAAAAAAAAAAAAAAAATCAATGTGATTATTCTTCCTAGGTAAATCCAGGAGAGATTTCTCTTCCTTGTTACTGACTTGACTCAGGATCTGGAGTGCTGTGGCCCTCCGAGGAGGGTGCTTTTTTAAGCTAATCGGAGCCTGATCAGCCCCTTTTGGGAAAAACATGGGCTTGGGTGAGTTTATGCCAAGGGGAAAGGCCAGTCTGGGTGCCCTTGCTCTGCCCCCCGGCCTGACCCACGCAAGAGCCATGTCTGGAAAGGGCTCTGCCTTTACGCTGGGTGGTTTATGGTGATTCTGCCCCAAAATGCACTTTTGGGACAGTCTGGCCATGACAGCTTTGCACTGGGGCTCATCCAAGACAGCTGCAGTTTGGGTCACAGCTGGGGGCTGCTATCTCCAAGTGAAAATCCTACTGCCCGAGGCTACTTTTGGAGAAGAAGCAGATGAACTTTGTTGTAGAGGCTGCCAACTTCATGGCTGAGCCTCATCTCTCACGTCAAGGCTGCGGTCAGCCCAGCCGAGAAACCTCATAAAAAATAAAGCGGTACGTTAACCGGAGAGCATCTAAATCTCCCACGACACCTTGATTTGTGCATAACCCCCCGCCTCCGCTTTCCAGCTTTCACATCTGAGCTTCTTGAGGTCTCTCGGCCGCATTGCTTCAACAAGTTATCGCTGTTCCTCAGAGTTAACAATCCCCTCTTCCAGTTTTGGGCCCCAGCCTGGCCGTTTCAGTCGATCCTGCATCCCCACCTAGCGGTAGCCCCAGCCGGGTCGAGGGGCCGGGGTACCGGGTGCACCTGGTGGGGTCTGGGGAGGCCGGGCCAAGGGGCTGTGGCCTGGTCCTCCACTGCTTTGCCTCTCGCTGGCAATTGCACCCCTTCCCTGGGGAGATTTTGGAGGGATGACTTAAAAAAAATAGAAAACTCAGCCTCGATGAACCCCCCCTCCCCGCTCAAGAAACAGGCCCCCCTCCCCCCCCCCCCCCGGCTACGCTGGAGGGCAGCAGGTAGGGTCGGGGTGGGCAGCTGTGGAGTCCGGATGTGCCTTGGATTCGTGCGTGTGATGAATTTGCAGGATGAATTTGTGACAGCACAGCCTGCCAGGGTGCAGCTCAGCGACGGGGCTGGCACCAGCTGCAGGCTCCGGCGCAGCTACTGGAGGAGGCTAATTCCTTCACTATCTCATTTATCATCATTGCTTCCAGTCCAATTCTGTTCACGCCTTACATTTTTGATTGTCTTGGATTAAACATTACCAGAGGAAATAATACTAATGGCCTTTCACAGTGAAAAAATCAACTTCTGAGGCGTTTGTTATGGAAAGGATTATAATAAATTAAATGCTTAAACTAGCACTGTGCAAGCATTTTTGTCTTGGATCAAAATGTTTGCACTGGCTGTTTAAACATTTAATTTATTATAATGAGAAATATCATTGTAAAAATAAGCATGTTAATTAAACTTGAGTTTTGCAAATGTGAGTCATCCCATGTGGACACAGTATAATGAATATAGACAGGTAGAGTCTGCATGCCCTTTTTTTTTTCTCATTAAGAAAATGAACATTTACATCTTTAAACCCTGCAGCTATTAGTTATTTTTAATGAACTGTGTTGCCGTTTCAAAGTTAAGCTCTTATATGATGCAATCAGATATTGCTGGGTCAGGGAAGAACTTTCCTAATTAAGTTGCAGAGAAGTTCTTTGCCACAGATAATTGATTGAAGTTGTTACATGGGTAATCAGTTTACGCAGTTAAATAAATAAAAATAAATAACTGCTAATAAAAATCAGGTCACGTGAAGGTGATAAAATCAATCACAAACTTGGCTATCTGAGGTCCAAAGCAGCCGTGAATTTGGACTGAACCTCTTTGTTGCCATCTGACAGGGAAGCGAGGGACCACTGGACTCTTTATAAAGGCAATTGGACAGTGATGGTTTGCTGCTGTTGGGGGTGGGATGGGACAGGGACAGGATGATGTCTCCTCTTCAGCTGAAGGGACTAGAAGCAATTTTTCTCCCTTCTCGTGCTGCAGGTCTCTCGTGCATCCCACTGGTCTTGTCCTGGATTCACCACGTATGCCAGGTTGTAGCCTGATATGTAAACAAAAAGCACTTCAATTTAGTCCCAGCTCTGTCACAGATGTGTTGTGTGATACATAAGATGTGTTCCTTTACCTCCCCGGGTCTTCCTAAAGTGCTCTGAGATACAGACCTGTAAATGTGCTACTCTATTTTAACTAACATCCTACCTGCTGCCTGTTCAGAGGCATCTCAGATCCCTCGTTATCATGCATAGCTCACACAGGCAAAGGTCGTAGCACGCTGCCAGACCCAGCAGAATCCCTTTTATGAAGTGATCTAGTCCCCAAGAGAGGGAGGAGAAAGTTCTCTGGTACAGCAGTGCAATGAAACTCTGGGGAGGGTGGAGACCTCAGTGAATTATTATTTGGGAGCCATAGCAAAGGGCTGGAGGTGGAATGCTCCATGCAGGGGGCTCCTGGGGTAGCGGGGACATGCTAAGTGCATGGTGGTGCCACATGCAGAGGTTCAGGTGTTAGCAAATTTGCAGGCAAAATCAGCTGGAAGATCTTGATCTTTGGAGCAGCCTCTTTGTGCTATTTTCTAGCCAGTTGTCCAGCGAACCTGCTCTTACAGTTTACCGTAGGATTTTTGGAAGGTCAAGATTCTTGGATTTCTTCCACATCAAGTGGACATGTCTTGAATAACAGTGAGGAATGATTAAACTGAGGATCCTTTGCTGTGTTCCGTACATAAATGAAAGTGGTTATTTTACTGGGAATAGTTCTCTAAATACATTGTGTGACTGCAGCCACTAGACAGCACTGCCTGGAAGATTGGATCTGGGGGAGTCTCAGCCCATTTTTTTCTGACTCCTGGGGCTTAACTGTATATCTAGAGTAAATAATAAAAATAAGGTGAATCTCAAGACCTGTTAAAAACCTAGGTAAAAAGCAATGTTAAAAACCTATGTAGAAAAAGAGAGTGCATCTGTTCTCCTCTTCTGTTCCTTAAGCCCAGTGGTCCCAAGACATTTTTATAGGGCTAGCACATGTGCCGAAAGGTCTATAAAAGCCCTCTGTGGATGCCAATCATGGAGCAAAGAAGGGTGGATTGGGCATGGATGACTTCACCCAGGCCTGCAGCGCTGCTCTCCCAAGGGGCTGTTACAGCTGGTCCCTGGCAGGCTCAATGAAGCCCAGAAGCAGCAGTGTCCCCCTGATGTTGGGGCAGCTGTGGGGTCCCGCTGCTTTCACCAACCCTTTGCTTCTAGCGGGGGCTCTGCCAAATGTTTTTCCTCACTCCACTTTGTTGGCCTACTCCTCTTATTTCCTGTCTTTTGCTGCACCCTTTCCCGTTGATAGAGTAAGATGGAGTTTTTTCTTTAAAAGTGTCTTCATTTCCTCCTTCTTTTTTGTAGTTATCTCTTTCTTGGCTTCTGCCTTTGATTGTTCCCGTGCTGTGTGGGTCCCTCTCAGCTGTCCCCCACACTCCCTGGGTTTTTCTCCCACTCCTCTCACTTTTAGTGGAATGGAGAAGAATTTTCCAGGTGAAAGGAAGTAGCTCTTCCCCTTTCTTCTTCTCTCTGGGTCTCTCTGCCCCTCTTACTGTGTTTTACAGAGCTGTCCATCATCATGGCCTCTGCTGACCTCTGACAAAATGCCTCTCTTCTTGCAGGTTTAACCTCAAGTTATCCCTGTGCTGTCTTGCTTTAACCATAAGAATCTGGTTAGGCTGGGAGGAGTATTTCACCTTTTTGCCATATTTACTCCCACATAGAGCAGGTGCCAAGTATAAGACTGTTTGGAAAGTGAGGTCTTATTGGTAGGGCTCTTTGGGCTGGTCATCTTTTGGCCATCACTTGGGATGTGAGAAGGAGTTGGCTCAGAGCTGTCTCACATCCCAAGTGATGGCCAGGGGCTGCAGTGGCTGCCCTACAGACCAGCCAGCTCAGCCAAGGGCCAGGGCTCACCACCACCACAATAGAGCTACATCTAGCACCCATTACCGAGAGCCTGTACCTTGATTTAAGAAGCACCTGTACACTGTGAGTCAACTGTTTCATGGTTGGAAGTAGCTGGAAATTGGATGTCGTATAGGGAATCTGAAGCAGTTGCCTCAGGTAGGAAACAGTCTGTACCTCTGGCCTCCAGCAAATTCACTGTGGTTATACTAGGTGGGTTAAGGGAATGAAGTAACATTAGGCTTGCAATTGAAACTTGCCTTCTAATCTGAACAATGGGATAACCACAAAAGTGTCCGCATCTTTCCAACAGCATTTGAATATACCACCAGATAGTTTTACTTCCTAAGCTATATGCAGGGCTGGTAGATCCTCCTTACTCAAAAAATAGAGGCAAGGCACAGCCAGCTGGCTGTCCACCATGGAGGGAACTGCATGGCAAACACGTAGTATTTGGCTGCTGCAGGCTAAAATGGGTGCTCGTGCCTGTGACCCCGAGGATGCTAATGCCCACTCAAAGACAATTAATAATTAGCAACTGAATGAATGTGCTGGCTCCTTACAGTCAGGCTAAATCACTACTCTTTTTTGACTGGGTGGCCATCTGCTGCCTTTCCATTTCAGCTCCCAGAGCAGTAACTTGCCCCAGGCATTGTGGCAGAGGGTGGAAAGCACTGGAGCCAGCCCCCTCTGGTTAGCAGGATGCCTGACCCCTGCATCACTCCCTCCCTGTGATGGGGTCTACAGCTCTGCTAGGGCGCTCTTTGAAAGTGCCCTTTCCCTGTATGAATAACATTGGATGGGCAGCGTGTCCCAAGAGCCCTGAGAGAGGTAGGGGTCCCACTGTGATGGGCATTGCAGACAGGAAAGGTGAAACTGGCTTTGCACATCCATCGGGAAGGATTGGCGAGTGGGTGGATCCTTAGCACTGTTAAAGGAGGGGATAACTCAACTCCAGGGAACTTCTCCAAGGCAGCCTCTTAAATAAGGAAGACTTGAAGGCCTTGGCATACTCAGCGGGAAGAAGCACTTACCTCTTCCCAGTTACCAGGCCACATTCTTCAGACTACGTTTGGGCTTAGGTAACATTCAGGGAGTGAGCTGGCATTATCGTTAAGGCTGTCAAGCTTTCAAAGCATCTGAAAGGCATTAGGTTCCTCCTTGGCGAGCCTCGGAGTCTCCTAAAAACCTCCAACAGTTTTATGTTACGTGTAGACTGACTTAGGTGTTGGCTGTTGCCCAAAAGCACAATCCTGCCTTCTTCCCAAGCCCTGAGGGTCTGTGTCCTTTTTCCCCCTCTTGACAGTCTCTGACATTCACCTGACCTCAGGGTGAACTAAACCTGCAGAAATCTACCCGTGTATTTGTTCTGGTACTTTTGTATTGCCTTCTGAGCCAGCTTGTCGCATGCTCGGATATATTTCTTGGATGCTGTTGCTAAAGAAGTTATGTGAACCTAAGGCTGGAAATGGAAAGAAAGGAGGGTCGACCATCCTTTTTGGTGAGAGCTCACCCTTTCAAGGGTCTAGCTGTCCCAGGAAACTTTGCCTTCAGTTTGTGTGTTCCTACACGCTCAGCAGCACTACAGGCCTTTGCTCCTGCCCAAGTACCGCAGTTGGGCAGAGATTAGGGTGGGATCATGCTCACCTAAATATCAGTATCCACAATGTGAGTGTCTACGTGTAAGCCAGGTATCTAATCTGCCCTTATACACCACGGTGAGCTAGTCAACGCAGTTGAGCAAAACTAGAGAGAGATTCTGCTAAGTGAATGCAGGTGCCTAATGTAAGATGAGCTGGACAGGTGTCCAGACCCCACTGACCTGCTCGCCATTGACTATCATGGGAGCTTAGACGCCTGCCCTGTATGTAGACACCTATACTTTGGATACAAAAAGCATGCCTCTCCGAATCTTCAGCCGAATCCCACCTTGGTTTCTGTCTGCCTTCAGGGCTTGATCCAAGCAGTGTTTTCTGAGCATTCCTTGCACATGCTGAGATGATGGGTTTAAACTCCCAGCCCAGGGGCCACAGCCATGTCCATTTGCACACATGACTGCTGCCATCCTATTTTACTAGTGGTTTCGCCCTTCAGAAACCAGAATTTAGGCACCTCATGGGTGGTGCTTGTCTACACCACACATCATTAAAGATAAATCACTGTGTTGAAGGCACAGAAGAGTCAAGGGAGAACAGAAGAGCAGGTCAGTGGGAGCTTGAATTTATTTTTTTGGCTACAGCACCTCTGCGATCCTGTTTCCTTGGTGTATTTTACTGCAGTTAGTCTTTGACTAGGGATCAGAGTAAGAATTCAGACAGCAGATCTCCTCCTGCTGTCCCCGTTCAAGGCCTTGATGACTAGTCTTCAGTCAAGTTTCCTTGAAGCTCCTCTCTTTCTAGTGCCAAGAGTAGGCAGTCCTGGCTCTACTGTGCCTCTCCCAGGTCTTCGGGGTGGTGTCTGAAAGCCCACAGACCCACAACATCTCTGGGGTACTCAGTAGGCAACACACTTCATGGTTGTACCGTCACAGCATTTCTGTGGTGGGTTCTGGGGACTGCAACTGCATCTTCATATGCTGTGTAGGCACTTCTTGAAAAGACAGTGCAGGAATTACTCACTTCCGTGTTTGTTAAAGAAATTGGACATTGGCATCTGGTTTTGAGTCTGCTGGTCTCCAAAGGCCTGCCTTGATGCTACTCGTAAGTATCTTCATCTAAAGGGAAAACAGGATTTTGGTTACAGCTCCCTCAGTTTGCTACACTGTCGGTATGCTCAGATCGACCCTGCTTGAGCAGCGGGGTTGGATTAGGTGATCTCCAGAGGTCCCTTCCAACCTCAACCATTCTGTGATTCTGTGATTCTGTGATCAGGTGGTCTCATGACAATTGCTAACAGTAAACCACCTGGCAGTGTATGAAAGCATATGAGGTAGGACTCATTTCAGTTAATATTGGATATCCACAGTGCAAACATCTACAGCTATCTCAGGCTGCCTGTAGGGATGGATTGGGAGAAGCAGGAACTTATCAGAGCAATATACCAGACCTATTTTAGATATCTGATTTAGGAGGAGATGATTCACGCCCTACAAGTGCATACTGCTCTCCACTGACTGTGAAGGAAGCCAAGAGTGCCTTGCTTAGTCGTGGATGACTACCAGAGACTTTTGTGGGAGCAGACTTAGGCTCCATGTTAGAGCTTTTGCAAACTCCAGCTGGTGTAGCTAATTAAGGCCATAGAATTAATGCTGGCTCAGTTAAAGAGTGCTGTCTTCCAGTCCCATGTCCCTGCTCCACCTCCTCACCCTGCAGAGCAGCTCTGCTGTCTGAGCTGGGAAAAGGGAGGCTGGAGAAGGCAGCTGTCTGTGCTGCAGAAGTTGTGCAGCAGTTCAGTCTCTTCCCCATCTTATGATGCAGGGCTCACGCCACACCATGCTTGGCTAATAAATGGAATTTAATTGATAGTCCTGCATTAATTTCTAAAGTAGGTTAACAGCAGCAACAAAAACTTTGCAATTATGTTATTCAAAAAGCAAAAGCATAAACTAGGACATACACAGTGACATAGCACCAACAGAGCATGCGCTTGATTCAGAGGACCCTGCCAAGAAGCCAAGAGGCCCTCTCTTTGCTCACCTGCACTTTGGATGATTTGTGCTGTTACCTGATGGTGCCTGGGGTGGGCTTCTCTCACCTAATTCCAGGCATCTAAAAGTGAAAGTATTCTGGGCTGGTCCCGCTAGACCTTTACAGTCAAAGGGAGAACAGGAGCCTCAGGTGGTGATTCATCTGAGCTGTTCCCACTGCATCTCTCCAAGCCAAGATGCAAGACCCTGAAAAGAGGTCTGTATCTCTCCACTGACTAAGGAAGGAGTTGTTACTCTAAAGTGATTAGTTCAGACTGAAACACTGAACTTTCAGTTACTTCCTCCTGGCAGATGAATCCCACGTTTTGCAGGGAGCATCTAAAATCCCAAAACAGGCAGACCCCCCAGATCCCGATGAGACTCCAGCTGTTTGCTGAAAGCTTCTCTGAGAGTGGAAATAGGTGTTTTGGGTTTTTTTTTTGTTTTGGTTTGGTTTTTTTTTCCTTTAAAACTGCCTCAGATTCAGATGGTCCAAACTCCTAGCTGGGCAGTGAGGAACAGTGCATCACCCCGTGGAAGTGCATAGGTTCTGTTGCCCACAATAATGTGAATAAGGCACCTCGACTCAATGGGGTGACCTGCCGTTCAGTTGCCTCTGCTTCCCAGCAGCTATCTTCCATGAGAGCCAAGGGACTTGCTTTGTAAGTATTGCAGTACATAACCCAGGCATTTGAACTAGATCATGAGCAACCAGTTTATCAGACTGCCCTGCTTTTTTGACAGAGAGCCTTTTCCTCTCTGCTCTCAGAGTTACGACTAATTACTTCACATTCAGGCTTGCTGCTTTGAATCACTGATGATTAGCTGGCAGAAAGGCTCCGAGCCTTCCTTCTCAGCACCCAACACTCAGCCCAAACTTCAGCTCTAAATTTAACCAAACAGGACGAACCTCTTAGTTAATTAGATGCATTGTGATTTTTACTACCAGGTTCAGATAAATCACTGGAGACGCTCGCCCATTTTCCTGACCGTAAAAGCTGTATCACAGACATTGCTTCACAGTCTAGTCTTGCCTGATTTCAATTCTCTTCAAATGTGTGCACTACAGCAGAGCCTCTAATGCTGTCTCCCCACCACAAATCTTCATGCAGCGTCTTTTATGAAGCTCCTGTTAAAACTCAGAATGCGTATGCATGAAAACTTGGTCAGGCTTTATCACTCTTGCTGTGTGGGTTTAAGAAAGCTGGAAGTCAGTGGAGAAAGGAAATTTCTTTTGATTAAGTGCAGGTGGGATGTTGCTTTCTGCTTGCTTTTTGAGGCATGAAGTCTAACAAGACTTGTGAAATTACACACTCAAAATGAGGAGCAGTTCTTTCTTTTGGAAAAGTTTAATTCTAATATTAAATATCTGTATAAATTTTCTCTCTGGTATAAGCATTTTTAAACAGAAGAAGAAATGCTCACGCTTCAGCTTGTTTCATTAAATGCTATTCTATTCATGACATCTGTAGAAGGATTTAAGACCTACTTTCAGCTTGAGACTTTAAGGCGAGAGAATTTCAAAGCTGGATATGATTTTTCTCAGGCCTTTGTTATTTCTGGGGGGAAACAAAAGATGTATCACAGACACAATCTCAGTGCAACTGAGATCTAGTCTTTCTCTGATTTATGCAATACATATACACACACACACAGACTCATGTTATTGCCCATTAGCAAGGCTGCTTTAACAAGATGTAACTACATAAACATATACTTATGCAGCTTTACTCAAATCAATGTCTCAGCTGTGTCAAAAAGCAAAGTGATCAAGTGCTTGCTGGTGCAAAGATATCTTTACATAATGGACACTTAAGTTAATTGACAGAGCTTCTTTGGCTTCAGTAAGCTTACCCGATTTCCACCAGTGAAGAATCTGGCTGGAAGAGCTCAGACCACGTAGTGGCCAGCTCTGTCACTCAGCCTTCCCTCTCCCTCTGTAACCCATCATTAAATCTCTAGAGAGGTATTGCTTGACATGAAGAAAGGGTGAGACTAAAAGTAGCATCACTCACACTCCCTCACACTACACATCTCCACACAAAATATTTTGCTGACTTGTAAAGACCTATAAGCTTTGAAGCATGAAAGCCAGGAAGAGCTCCCTCCAACACATCACAAAACCTTTATTAGTGTTTATCAGTGACACAGGTTACAGAAACCAAAGGTAATTAAATAACATTTAACTTTAAATTGACCACAGACTCAAGAAATACAAGTCACATTTGGCAAGGCAAACTTCTTAGTACACCGGGTTGCTTAGGTTATTATTACATGGTGAAAGAATCCCTTACAAGATTCTACATATTCAGGATATCATTATTAATAATTATTATTGTGTCTTTCAGACAGTTCCTTTGGCAAGAATTCCCATTTTTTAAGCTTTAATTATATAAAAATATAACCAATTTTCATTATATACAAACATTACATTACACAATATACAGGTTAAAAACACTACAAAAAATGGCAGGCCATGGCTGAACTAAAAGCAAAAAAAAAAGTGTAGAAGAAAAAAAACATGAAAAGAAAAAATTAAATACTGCACATTTCATAAAAATTACATTAACTACAAACAGTTTTTTGTTTGCAAATACCAAACAGTACTGACGTGATTGGAAATCTTTCCCAACATCTTCATTTTTAAGGCACATCTTGCATATTTACATGTACAACACTGGATCTGGTCAATAACTTAGAGTCTCTTGGAAGTGACCTAGTCATGTGCGCGTATGGATGTGTGTACTTGGGCGGGGAGCGTGTAGGGTTACACTTTCTCAGTGGTGTCAGTCTGGGGGCCCAGGTATCTAGTTGAGGGGGCTGGGTACAGGGGCACCCCGATCTCCTGAAGGTCTGGAAGCCTTGCAGGACGTGG
This sequence comes from Struthio camelus, assembly GCF_040807025.1. NCBI lineage: Eukaryota > Metazoa > Chordata > Aves > Struthioniformes > Struthionidae > Struthio > Struthio camelus. The sequence goes on along the minus strand of NC_090942.1, from coordinate 188,719,398 downwards.
TGGGGAGAGCAGCGTGATTGTCCGATCAAAGTCCCTGTGTAACACTTTCTCATAGACGCTCTGGAGCCCCACTGTCTTCGGCAGCTGTGCCTGGTAAAAGCTGTCTCTGCGAAGGGGATCCCTGGGCAAAGAAGTGCTTTTGCAGAAGGTGGAGAGAGGTGCCGAAGGATGGGGAGATGGGTGAGAGTTGGCTCGGCCACAGGAGGGGCTCCAGCAGCGGTCTGAATGACCCAGGATCTTGCACTCAGCAGTACAGGCCCACAGTCCTAAAGAGACAAAGAATGAGAAACCTGTTGTTACCCCAGGAAGAAAGCCATGCCACTCATAATCAGAGCTCTCAGTCATGGGATCATTCAATGCACTGATGGTGGGAGTCGGGAAATGATGCTCTAAGGCTCAGCTGAAAAGCACACTTGGGAAGCTACAGCTATGTCATTTTGCTAGGGACACTGCTCACAATCGTAACGTGAAAGGAAGCTCTTTGGGGAGACAAAAAAACCTACTTCTACCATCTGCTAATTTGTGCTGGGTAGGCAACGCAAGAAGAAATCACCATTTAGCAGCCTGCTGTGAAGAGGCAGGCAGTTTAAGTCACTGAGCTCCTGAGGGGAGCGTCAGATTTCCCTTTCCAGCTGCCCCAGCTAGTCACTGTGCCACAGAGAGGGGTCTCTCTGCGTACCTCCCTTTCTGCCTGTTTGTCTATCCGGAGGGGCCAGTCAGGAGCAGGAGTGCACGCTGAGGAGGGACTGAGTCCTTACCGTTTTGCATGTGTGTGATGAGATCCTTCTTCAGGGCATCTCCACTGATATCTGAGTCGCTGTCATTAAAATCACTGTCGCCTTTGCCACTGTCTTTGCCACTGAACTTTTCTGCCTCTCGACCAGAGATGGTGTTGAACGAATGTCCCTTCCAAATGGCCACAGCGGGGGCAGGCTCTTTGCTGTAGCTTGGAGTGGCAGTGAAACCCTGCAGGGAGGGGATCAAAGGAAAGGTGAGAGAGAAGTAATAAACAGTAAATCAACATCAGAACAATACATCTGCAGTTCACGTCCTCCGAGACTCCCCCCCTCTAACCCCCTTTCTTTTATCCTCCCCCTTCCCCATTGGAGGGGAAGCATGACAGAGTGCGGTAGAATCTCACCTCCCCGTTTGTTCCTCTGAGCCTCTTCTGACCCTCATAGAGGCAAGTGCTGTCGCTGCCGTTCTCAGAAGCAGAGATCTCTTCAGCAGCTGGAGAAGAATCGGGGCTGGTGAAGGAGGTTTTGCTGGGAAAGGTTCGTACCTCGAACACGTTCCCCCTCTGGCCGCTGTCCTCCTGCCGACCCTTCTCCAGATGGGAGATGTCTATCTGCTCCTTCAAGGAACTATTGTTTTTGATATCGTTCCCCTTCTTGCGCCTGTTGCAGGTGGTGGCAATGGTGATTATGGCCACCAGGAGGAGGGTGCAGCTGCCTGCCAGGACAATGATCACGATCAGAGGGATGTCCCAGTGCAAAGCTTTTCCTTCCCAGGAGCTGGGCTTGGCTATCTCCTGGATACTGGAAGGAGCTGTGGCAGTTACCAGAAAGTTGATGGTGGCAGTTGTGGCCAGGGGGGGGTTGCCATTGTCTGTCACGGTGAGAATGACCTTGAACAGCTGTCCCAGCTCTTCAGAGAGGTCGCCCCTCAGCACAATGTCCCCAGTGCTTGGGCTGATAGTGAAAAGGTCCTGCTGAGGTTCCTCTAGGAAGGCAAAGGTGAGCTCAGCGTTGGCCCCATCATCCGCATCTCGGGCTTTGATCTGGGCCACGAGGGAGTCACGGGAGATCTTGCTGGACACGCCGATTTCCACTGACCCATTGGTGAGCACCGGGTGGATGATGACGGGCGGGTTGTCGTTCTGGTCCACCATCCTTACCTTGACGAGGGTGCTGCTGGAGAGCTGTGGGGAACCCCCATCAGTGGCCTGGATCCTCAGGTCCAGCTGCTTGAGAATCTCATAGTTGAACGTCCTGAGGGCATAGATGGCCCCGGTAGCAGGGTCCACGGAGACATAGGTGGAGATGGGGGCCCCCATGACCTGGGTGTCTAGGAGCCGGTAGGTGACTTTGCCATTGTGGCCAAGGTCAGGGTCGCGGGCCACCACAGTGGTGATGTAGGCGCCAGGTGGGTTGTTCTCTGGCACAGCCACCTCGTAGAGGGGCTTAGCGAAGAGCGGGGCATTGTCGTTCTCGTCGCTCACCCGCACTGTGTACTGACGGACGGTCTTGAAGGGTGGCGAGCCCAGGTCTTCAGCCACCACGGTGAGGTTGTACTCGGGGATGCGCTCACGGTCCAGCGCCGCTGTGGTGACGATCATGTAACTGTCCTCATAGGCACGCTGCAGGGCGAAGTGGTCATGGCCACGGAGGCTGCAGCGCACCTGCCCATTGGCGCCTGAGTCGCGGTCCGATGCACTGACGAGCGCCACAAAGCTTTCGCTGGCCGCAGCCTCACTGACATAAGCCACGCCAGCAGCGCTGGCGGCACCGCGGAGGGCACTGATGCTGATGCGTGGAGCGTTGTCATTGACATCGGCGAGGCGCACGATGACCGTGCAGGTGGCGGCGCGGGGGCTGGCACCACGGTCCTGGGCACGCACATCCAGCTCGTAGGTACGGGTGCGCTCATAGTCCACAGCAGCCTCCAGTGTGAGGCGCCCTGAGCGCGGGTCGAGGCGGAAGAGCCGCCGCGCCTCGGGGGGCACCTGGCTGCCAAAGGCATAGACTACTTCACCGTTGGGGCCCTCATCGGGGTCATCGGCATCCAGATCAAGCAGCAGGGAGCCAGGTGGTGCATCCTCGGGCAGTTCCACCGTGACTGAGCTCTGTGCAAAGGCAGGGCTGTTGTCATTGGCATCGAGGACACGCACATGCACCGTGGCTGTGCCGGAGCGTGCTGGGCTGCCACCGTCCTTGGCTACCAGCTCCAGCGTGTAGGTGGGCTGACGTTCACGGTCCAGCTCCTGGAGCAGCACCAGGTCAGCGCAGCGCGCCCCATCTGCCCGCGTCTGTGCCTCCACCCCGAAGTGGCTGTTGAGGGAGACCTGGAAGCTCTGGATGGAGTTGGAGCCCACATCCTCGTCCACGGCCACCTCTAGCGGGAGACGGGTGCCAGGCGCAGCGCTCTCCGACACCTCCAGCGCCATCTGCGCGCGGGGGAAGCGCGGCGCATTGTCGTTGATGTCACGCACCTCCAGCTCCACGTGCACCAGGCGGTAGCGCTCCCGCCAGCAGCTCACCACGTCGAAGGCGAGGACGCACTGCGGAGCCTGCCCGCACAGCCGCTCCCGGTCCAGCCCCGCGTCGCCGATGCTGAGCTGCCCGTCCTCCTCCCGCACCCGCACCAGCGAGCTGTTGCTGAACTGCCGCATCAGGCGGAAACTCATCTCCCCCGGCGCCTTCACGGGCATCTCGTCGGCCAGCGTGCCGACGACAGTGCCCGGCGCGCCCTCCTCGTCAGTGCGGTACCTCACCGTCTTGCCGAGGGCCGGGGCGAGCAGGCAGCCGAGGGCGAGCAGCCGCAGGGGACCGCGGGCGGCCGCGGCGGGGCTCATGCCGGCTGCGCGGGGGGCGGCGGGCAGCGACGGGGCGGGGGTGCGCGGGGAAAGTGGATGAGGTGGGGGCGGGGGGGGAAGTCCCGCCAGGCTGCGAGGGGGCTGCGGCGCGGAGGGGCTGCGCGGCGCTGCGCACGCCTGAGCCCGACGGGACGGGATGGGCGCGCAGGCGGCTCGGCGCGCTGTCCGCCGCCGTCTGCGCCCGGCCGCGCCTCCGCAGGGCCTTTAATAGACGGCGCTATGCAAATCGGCGGGGCGGGGCAGCCAATGGGAGGCGGGCTGCGCGCCGCCGAGCCTCCCAGAAAATCCCTTTAATGTGGAAAGGGCTTAGGGAGGCGGCACGGAAGGACAATTAGGGGAGCTCGCCTTTGTTGTCCTTAACTCTCTCTCTTTTTTTTTTTTTTTTCTCTTCCCTTCTCCCCCCTCTTCTTTCTTTTCTTCCCCTCCGGAGGCGCGCGGCGGCGGAGCTGGCACGGGTAGCACCCGCCGTGTAAAACGCCCGGCGGGGTTTGTTAAGGGCGCCCGCCGAGCGCCCCGCTGCCGCGCAGGTGCGCGCGGGGGCTGCGCGCCGGCGGTGCGCGGCCGCGGGGCCGGCTTAGCGGGGCGGCGGGGGCGAGCGGGGGCCGGGGCCGGGGCGGGGGGGGGGGGGGGGGAGGACCCTCACGTGCGCGCCCGCGCTTGGTGTGTCGCTCGCGTGAGAGCCTGTGATCAGCGCCGTCAGTCGCCTTTTCAGGAGGTGTCCCCCCGCATGCTTTAGTATGCATGTCACCGCCGGGGTTTCTTAAGCCTTTGGGCACTAGCAGGCGAAAAGAAGAAGAATAAAAAAAAAAAAAAGGAGGAAAAAAAAAGTTCCAAATAGGATTTAGCATAAGCTTGAGGAGATTTGGAAAGGTTTCAAAGATCAGGCTGTATCAAAGGCTTATGAAGCCCTCGTTAGCTGTAGAAATATAATAGCATGGCAGGCTATCCCATTTGAGGAACCAATGTCTGTATTATTTCACTATGACAGGCTAAAGGGAGAGAAAGTTGAACAGTTTCCACAGAGGAGTTGGACTAAGTTGAATATAATGAGCAAACGCCACATGTATCCATTATGTCCCTCTATTCATTCCCAATCACTGCCATAACTCTTTGACTAAACGATGATGAGCGCTGAATTACACACAATGCCCGGCTCATATTAAAATACATTTAAGACCTATCCCTCCTGGTGCCCTGTTACGCCTATTCACAGGATTTTCTTTTTGTCCTAACAGGGCCTCTCTGGGAAGCAACACTAGTCTCGTTCCAGAAGAACAAAATAACAGCATGAGGCTGAAACCTGGCACGGACCGGGGGGAACGAAACCATCTGCCCGGGCAGGGCCGGAGGCGCAGCGCGGAGCGCAGCCGAGCTCTGTGACCTGCCCCGGCCCGGCCCGGCCCGGCCCGGCCCTGGTCCCCATGTGGGAGACCTGCCCAGGGAGGTGGGGGGCCGCATGCAGCCGGCTCAGGGGGTCACATGGAAGTACCCAGTGCACCTGGAAAATGGCATTCCCTTCCTTCCCTCTTTCCTTTCCCTCTTCTCCTTCTTCCTTCCCTCCTTTCCTTCTTCTCTCCCTTTCTTCCTTCCTTTCCTTCTCATCTTCCCTCCCTCCTTCCTTCCCTCTTTTCCTTTCTTCCCTCCTTTCCTCCTTCCTTTTCTCCATCTTTCCTTCCCTCTTCCTCCTCTTTCTCCCTCCCTTCCCTCCTTTCTTCCACCTTTCCCTCTTCTCTCCCTCCTTCCTTCCCTCTTTTCTTCTTCCCGTTCTTCCTTCCTCCTGCCTTCCCTTCTTCCTTCCCTCTTTTTCTCCCTCCTTCTCTTCCTTTCTTCCACCTTTCCCTCTTTCCTTCCCTCTTTTTCTCCTTCCCTTCCCTCCTTTCTTTCATCTTTCTCTCTTCCTTCCCTTCTTCCTTCTCCCCTTTCTTCCTTCCTCCTTCCTTCCCCCCTTCCTTCCATCTTTTCCTTCCTCCTTCCCTCTTCCCATCTTCCTTGCCCCCTTCCTTGACTCCTTCCCTCTTCCCATGTGTCAGGGTACCTCGGAGATGCGCTTTAAAGGAAGAGGGGGGAAAATTCAATGTGCTTCCCCACCTCCTGCCCCCTAACCCCGTCTGCTCTGAAGAGCTCGGACAAAAGGGAGCTCCGCTCCGCTGCGCCCACGAAGCGCCGGCACAAAGCAGCGGGGCCGGGGCAGCTCGGGGCGGGCGGCGGCGCTGCGCGGGGCTGCGCGGGGCTGCGCGCGGCACGCGACCCGGGCTGCGGCGGGGGCTGCCCTCCCGGTTTATGGAAATGGGATTTCAACAGCGCATCGGCACTCACGGCGGGGGCGCGCTGCGCTGGCGCGGAGCCCGACCGCCTCGTCACCGCGCGGAGAGGCTGCGCGGAGCCGCCGTGTCTTGCCCCGAGGACTCCGCGGCCGCTGTGCGGCGGGGCCGGGGGCGCGCCTGGGAACGGGGCCGCGGGAGCTGGCAGTGGGGCGGCCCCTCGTGCCTAACAGGATTATCTTTGCCATTTCAAGTTCCATGCAGCGTGTAATTTATTTTTAATTAGGATTAGATCGAGCAGGCAAGGAGACCAGACCTTCCACCCGCCTTTCTCCTCCCCCCCCCCCCGCCCCAAATCCCCCGCAAAGGCAGGGAGTGTTATTCCAAGAGGAGTTCTTATACTTTATTAAAAAATCAATCAATCAATCAATAAAACAGGACCTGCGTTCGCCTCCCACGCACTTCTCAGAAGAGGATGGAAAGAGGTATATTTTCAATGTATCCTCAAGTATCCACATCAGGAGAGGCTTGGAAATCACCCCCTCTCTATCTGCCTCAACTCTGGCCAATACACTGTTTCTATGAGATGACTTTCTTGAGACGTCCCTGGTGGGGTCTAGCTCTTCTCACCTTTTTGGAGGGCAAGATACATTTTCTGCCTGTCCTGGTTATTCTTTTTCTACCCGTCGTGACTTTGAGTTAAAAAAATATATGTATCAGCCGCTCCGCTGGAGCAAAGCCTTCTCTCCAATAGTTTGGATCAAGTCCATCAGAGAAATGTTCTGAAAGGCTGGTGAAGAATTCTGCTTTGCAGCTCAAAAATAAACATACGGATCAGCTACGTTAAAAGCACTTTGAAATATTATGGCTAAACAGCCCACACTGGTTGATTGCTCCATGTGGGGACATATGTTCCTGCAAACTGCGTGTATTGTTACTAATGGGGATTCTCACACCACAGCCTTTCCTTTGAATTTGAGGCACTAGTAGTTTCCCTGGAGGTGTTGCAAGGTTGTTTTAATAATTTATCAGCTTTCTTGCACTTAGCCTTGTTGCAGAGATTCAGACCCTGCTAAGAAGGAGGCATTTCTCAGTGTCCAGAGGTCTGATCTCTGCTAACAAGCTTCTTCCTCTACCACTTTGACATGGAAATCAAAGCATTAAAGCTGCTCTGAAAGGTGGATGTTAGGCAAAAGGAAAAAAAAAAAAAGGACCCCCCCCCCCAATCCCTGAGGTCCTAGTATAGTACATTGCTTCCAAGGAGTGAAAATGGTCTTAGACCATTGACCTGTTGCCACCAGGAGCCAAGTCAGAGTGATGGTCAGGAACTTGCTCCAGGTTCCCTTTTTTAAACTTTAATTCTGTTTTTCAAAAGCACCTGTTGCTATGATGTTCCCCTCACTCTGATCCAGCCCTTAGAAACAGGCGCCCTTTATTTGTTGGTACCCTTTCTCCTCTTCCCAAATAATTATGGCTTTAGGAGAATGACAAAAAAGAGAGGCTCTCCCACTCCCTTTCCCTTCCCTTCTCCGGCTGAACACAGGCTCTTAGGGGTTCTGGCCCCCTTTGTTGTCAGCCCCTTTCTCGGCATCCCTAGTGCAATAGGGTAAGACTTTTTCCCTCTCAGCAGGTGCCTGGGATTCTCTCCGCTGATCTTTGTTGATGGAGATAAGCAAGGAGGCTTCCAGCATGTTAAATGTTGAGGCTAGGAGCAAAGGTAAAGTATGTACCTTTGTGTGCAACTTAATACATGAGGCCAGGCTTTAAGAAGAGGTGGCTGTGTGGTGGCTCCCTTTCCCAGGAGATCTTAGGGATACCAAACTCTGAATATGGAAAGTCCCCCTCTCTCCTTGGCCCTATTCCCTCCAGCTCCTGCTGCATGACGACTGCATGCCCTTTGGACGATGGGGTGGGATCCCTTTGTAGCACAAGCCCTAGGATGGCATGGCTTTGCTGAGGCTTTGCTGAGCCTGGCAGGGTGGGAGGGGAGCCTGGGCTACGGTGACTTGGTCTCCTGCTGGTCCCAATCATACATGGACCCAGAAGGTCTGGCAGATCTTTCTCCAACCGCAAAGTTGAGATGCAGTGTGTTCCCCCACCCCGTGTCTCTGAGCCTGCTGACGGGTGGCATGAGCGCTCTCCCTGGAAACCCGGCTTCGCTTTCAGTCTGTGCCTCTTTGGCCTCATGGAGGGCTCTGTTGCCATTGAGTGATCTACAAAAACAAAGGAATTCCTTCTGCTTCCCGGCCTAAACAATCGCCCCTGTTTAATCATTTCTCTTGCAACCAAGGAAGTGTGGGTTAACCTGTCAAGCTCCACAAGCCTGAGCTGACCAAAACCCTGGAAAACAAAAGACTGGAACGAAGCGGCAAAGGGTTTTGTTGTTCTATGACTGTTTGTGTTTGAGGGTAGCATGCAGCATTGTGTGTCTGTCTGTAGCCGTGTAGCCTATAGAAGCCGGAGGCTGCAATCCTTCCTCTAAGTTGCAGTTTGGTACCAGGGTTATAAATCACCCTGATCATTTGTTTCTTATATTGCTTCTTATGCTTCTCTCTCTGTATCTCTCCTCTGCGAAATATTGGTTATAAAAAAGAATATGTTGTGTAGAATAAAGAAATCACTTGCATGTACCCCCCACTTGGCAAGTAGTTTTGATTCCACAGGGAATTTATTTTTTAATTGGATTAATTTCTAGCCTCTCCCGGAGTAGCAGCTGGGGTCTTTGATTCAAGAGGTTAAAACAAAGGGGAGTGAAACAAAAGACCAGTTCTTCACATTCCCGACACAGTGTGGGCCTCGTGCATGCTGCCCGGAGGTATCCCCGGAGCTGCACATTCCTGAAGGTCCCCCTGCCTGGCCTGCAGCTGGGGGTCCTCTTGAGTCCTTTTGGGGTGCTCCTCATCTGTCTTGCCTGCCCCAGGTGGCAGGGGATCGGAAAAATCTGCAAGGTGGCTTGGTGGGAGTTTCTCCCTCCCATCTCACAACTTAGCCTGTAGTCTCTCATAGCCTTATGTCTTGGTGTAAAGGAATCAAGCACCTGCTGGCACTGCTTTTGGCTGTCCCTCCTTCGTCTATCCCCCTTTTCCTAGCTCTCTTTACACTTTTTGTACCCAGGAAGAGATAGGTGAGGTTTTTCAGCTGTTAATCATCAGGCAGGTACCCAGGTTCAGTTCTCAGCTCTGTGGCCTGGAGCAACCTAATGCGGCCCAGATACACAGAAGTCTAGTGTATTTAAGTGCTCAACTGCCACTGAATCCACTAAGAGTTAGACACTTACGTTTTAGCTTTGATGTGGACTTTACCCTTGGTCAGACTCAGCTCCTCATGTCCACAAAGCACTTTACTTCTACAGCGTTGTTGTAAAGACAAATGCACTGCAGACTGCAAATATGACAGACACAACAGTGTAGGTCCTGCGGTTTGCCCACCATCAAGACCATTACCAGATCAAAGGCATCTTGCAGAAGGAACAGACATAATTAGGCAGGTCCCTTCTGGCTGTTTTGCCTTGGTGCCATTGATTTTAGAGGGTGCAGGTAACAGTGATTATCCATACCAGGCTCTGATGTGGATCTTCACAAGATCCACCCTCTCAAGAGCTTGAGGTCTGCTCAGATCATCTAGGATGGGGTAAAGTAGTTAACAGGGGAGCCATGCAGCTTCTCTGCCTGTGAAAACTGCTCTCAGCCCTCTGTGGCTATTCCTGCACATCTGGCTAGGATGATTTTGGTACCAGTTTGAGAGGTCTTTTGTACCAGTTTGAAGCTGTCCAGGCTGACGTATCTGGCAGTTCCTTGTTTCCTCCTGGACCTCATTCATGCTCTCCTCCTTGAAGGACTGTTTGTGATTTTAAGCTCTTATGAATGATGAAGAAATCTACCTTTCAGCTACCACAGAAACACCCAGCCCCCTGTGATTAGTTATGTGCATGTGTTGTGATGGGCTCCACTGATTTCCTTGTGAGGCAGCTGCTGCACTATTTGATGTGCAAGGTCCTCTTCTGAGCGCCTTTCTGCTGCCCCTGGTTAGAGAGTGTCACCTAGCACCACGCTAAATAAACACGGCCAAGCCACTCCTTACGGTTTATCTCCTGCCTATCATTTCTTAAGTCCTACCTAGCAAGATCATACCTTTATTTAAGGGTAGTTTGATATATGCCAGTGTGTTGTTACTGGGACACTAAAAATATACTCCCTGTTTCTCTTGTTTCCTTGCTGTCGGGGTTCAGTGAATTCCTCCTGAATTCGCAGGGTTCCTGTCCTGCTTGTATAATTTCTTGCCCCCTGAGCCCGCACTTCTGGGTTTTATCCTACTGACACAATGCCATGATGCACTGGGGGATCTCTGAGCTAGCTGATACATCCTGGAAACAGAAAAGTGGCATTAGCACGGTGCTATGCTCGAGCTAATTAGCCCCACGTCACAGCAGGGTCAATTAGCTTGGGCACCGCACCACAGCTTCTGATCCTTGAGCCAATGTGGCCCAGGCCTGGGGGGACTTTTGCCTGATGTTGGCTAACTTGGGCCTGGGACTTCTCTTGGTCATTTCCAAGATGACAATGATGAGGGGCAGCACAAGGACAAAAAGTGACAGAGAGGCAGGAACTCAGCCTCATGCGTTAAGCCGGAGGACAGTCCCTTCCTCCCTCTCGTGTCTCCTTCTCCCCCCTCATTCCCCCATCTCAGTTGTGCCTCAGCTCACAAAGTCAGAGCCCCCAGCTGTGCAGGACTAAGTCTCTTCTCCTCACAACCTCCCGAGTCGCGGCGGACTATGAGTGAGAGCGTGCCTCGTGTCACTTCTGCTCAGGATGCCACGAGAGTGGAGGGAGTGCCCGGACGCAGGCGGCTGCTGCACTTGGCCGCCTGCCAGGCAACGTGCTCTATTCACTGCTGGCGAGCGGGCAGGCAAGTGCAGCCGCTGGCTGGCTGTGTTGAGGGGCTGAGCAGGGGGCTCGGCGCTTGCCCGTGATGCTAGGCTGGGCACTGGGGAGCTGTGGTGCTCGCAGGGCTAGCAGGATTGGTCTTTGGCTGTGCCTCTGTGCCGCTGTTGCACCTTGGTGCTTCGAGCCCCAAATACAGCCCTTTCGGCTCTCCTTGTAGCAGACATGACGATGTGCTGGGAAATGCAGTTTGCAGCATGCAGAGATAGCCAAGAGCCGCTGCTTGGCTAGTCCATGCCGAGGGAGATGAGTGAGCTGTAATTTTTGAAGCTGAGGTGGAAAATGGAGTGTTGGCAAGGAGAGCTGGATATTGCAACGCCAAGGCTTTTGGGGAGCCATCGCCCCAGGTTTGTTGGTTGGGTCTGGATCATATTGACCTTAATCCCACAACATAGGCTTCCATCTGGCCCTTCCAGACTTGTGCTGGCAGGAGCCACTGCTTGCCTTGGGAAAAGCGGACGTGTGCTCACTCACTCAGCTTGTTGACCCCCTCTTGCATGTTCCCAGTGCTGCAAAGCTGCACAGTTAGCTCCTCGTTGTCTTTGCTGCCACACTCCCTTTCTGCCATTTACACCAGAGGAGGCTGGCACCTGTGCCTGCCCCTTGGGGCCACCACATCTGCCTTGCAAGCTGCCCTCACCGAGACAGGCGATCAAGCTCCCTCTTTTGAGCGGGCCCTATCCCCTGCTTGCTGCTTGCGAGAAGCAGCTTGCAGCTTTCGGGGCTTGAGGCCCGAGGCCCGAGGCCCGGTGGCAGGATCGCTGCACTGCTTTCCTACTGCCTCCACCTGCTTTGTTCTTCCTGCATGTGTGAAATGTGTGCATTTGAGATGATGGCTCCAGAAGCTGATCCCCCTGATTTCAACAGATGTCAGATTGGCTTGAGTTTGAAAGCTTGACTTTGGGACTTTTGTGTGCTAGGCACCTGCACTGGCTGAGCCCAAGATTTTATTTCTGCAGGTCAAGGAGTCCCCTGGGACTGAAGACAGCAGAGTGCTAGTGAGATCCATCCGATTGCTCTCCTTCATCCTGCGTTTGGCATCGTCTCCCTTTCCCAGCTGCAGGTGGGGCTCATAGTTACACCTCCCTTACTGTCTGCCCCTTCAATAGGATGTCTTTAATGGTCTTGTAGGGACTATTTTTAGTTTCAAAACTACCTACATGTTGCTGCCTGAGAGGCAGTGAGCTCTGGGGCAGAGCAAGGCATGCAAACAGCACACGACAGTAAAGAGGGGGATGATTTGGCTGAAGGGTAAACCCATCCTGTTCAAGAAATTTGGAAAGATTTCAAGTATTCATACAGAGTAGACAAGAAGCAAACTTTTCAGAAGCTTGGGGACCAGTGGAAATTTGGTTCCTAAATGATGTAGCTGCTCTTGAATATTTTACTCAAGACCTTTGTTTTAAGGTTTTCTACATTTGGCCACATTTCATCAGTTTGGGATGTTGCTCTGGATTAGATCAGACTGCTTTATGACTTCTTCAAGAGAAGACCGTCAGGATCAGGATTTCTCAACAGGATTTTTGTTTGAATCTGTCATTTTTTGACCTCCACAGGACTTTGATCTCCAGAGCTACAAAACATTCCTAAACTCATTGCTCATTTTCCATATATGGTATTTCCTCATTTTCAATTTGCAATTCACTGATTAGGCCTAACTGAGAAAACACAATGCAGGGTGGGAGCTGGGTGCCATGACCTGGAGTTGGAGCTGGTGGCAGCCCAGGGAAGAGCCGAGGAAAGTGGGGTTATTTTCCATGACTGAGGGACACATCCTTGCAATAACCTCATGCTGTGTGTTTGCCCATCTTTAGGATATAGCTAGTCAGTCTCAAAATGTCACCTGTTCCACCTGTATCTGTATATGCGCAACACAGCAGAGAGATAAGGCGATCTGGAAACAACATGCCGTCTCTATGGCTACACTTATAACAGTAAATAAAACGTGCTGTCCTTGGCTCTGTTTAGTTTGCTTATAAAGATGTAGCTTATGATGACATGGCCCTTTTTTTTTTTTGGTGGAAATTACTTCTGACTTTTACACTTTAACTGTCTAGTGCTATCAGTTATTTCATTCACTTTAAAAAGAAGTGCCCGATTTTGCAAGCCACCCAATGTTAGTCGGTTTTACATCTGGAACTGAACGAAAATACAGGAACCAGCACATATTTGACATGGGCTCTCCAGGAGAAAAATCATTTAGCCCAAATGTTCACAGAATCCTGTTTTGAAAAGTTAAATGAATTGTTGTCACTTTTTAAGTGCAGCAATAAATGTGTGGAGTGACCTCACAGAAGAGCTTGAGGCTTAGAAAAGAATTGCTAAAGAAATGCATCAAATTAGGCAAAAAAAAGAGCATAAAATCTGCATTATCCAAAATTGCTAAGAGCTGGTGGCTCGAGTGACTTTCCTATTTGCTGCTGTACTAAACACCAAATTCGTGTTTCTGCCTAAAAGAATTTGCATCTCTGCAGTGAGCAGGTCTGAAAGCGTTGTTTTGTGGTAGAGGTATGCAGTGGTGGGGTGAGAGGTAGAAAATGATGCAATCAAGCATGGTTTGTAAGAGGAGGGTCATTGATGGGTAAAGCCTCACAGAAGTTAAAACTGACAAATAAGCACTCAGAGATGCTCCTGGAACATCATAGGTACAGCCGGGGAGTAGTCTGGCAGAGTTGTAACTGGAGAGGCTTGAATTCGCCTCAGAGCATTATGCATGTATATATATGTGTTATATATTATAATGAATATGATAATTATAGAAGATAATTTATAATATATGTGTATTATATGAGTCCCTCCTCAATAAGCTAAAACAATGCCGTGAGAGTCTAAAGAAATGTGAAATCTAATTATCGTAGCTTTGTAAGTGAAGTAATGAGGAGCTTGAGAGTGTGACTGATAAGCAATTAGATACTAGACTAATGAGCAAGCTGTCTACAGCCCATCGAAAGAGTAAGGGAGGTTTGTGCAAGACACCCCTGGCATTGTAAGAGGAAGATGTACCACATCCAGATGCTGCTCTCCAAGACACACAACACGATGTGAACACGTGATGCTAGCTAATGACTGGAGACTGTGTGCGCAGTTCACGGACAGAGTAATTAACCAGTTAAAATGAGTGTGGCAGACCCACAGCAGCTAAGGACAACAGAAAGCCCAAAGTATAAGGGCCTGACTGCAAGTACATGTAGGAGAGCTGTAGCTTAGATTCAAGGTATTGGGTAAGTAACCCTACATTGATATGCTGTGTTTCCCTGAATAAAATAGAAATTGATAAATTGGTGAGAAACTAGTGTTGTGCTGGACTGTGTGGCCAGCAATGAGTCTGGAGTAGGGGCAGTGGCAGTGGGTGCACTGGGGAAAGGGGCTCAAGGCCACAGCTCTGTGTGCAGGGAAGTCCTATATAACAATACTTACGTTGTATACAAGATTGTTTCCAGCTGCTTATACTTCACCGACTATTAACTGTTTAGGCTGAAATTTTCCATGCTGGGTGCCTGCTTTAGGCTGTTTTTTTTTTTTTTAAGAGAAAGTTTTAGCTGAAGCAGTTCAGCTATCTTCAGAAAGGAGGATAGGATAAATTTATCCTAGGCTTTTTATGGATGTTTTGCCTGTGGGATAAACATCTAGGCTCTCCTCTTTTTCTTTTCTGTTCTTTTTTCTTTTTTTCTGAACCAGAGAGTTTTTATGGCTGGGTTTGAAGACTTGAACGTTTGCAAGAGCATGTCTTGTTAAAGCAGGTGAGTGACTTCTGCCGTTCCAGTGAACATTCAGCCAAATTGGGCCATACATCTGAAACCCCGTAAGCCTGTAGGTGTTAAGCAGAGATTTAGCAGCTAAATCTCCTTTAAATTTTACCTGCACTGAGCATGCTATAGCATGAGAAGGGACCGGCTTTTGTGTTAAGTGCAGCCCTGGGCACATCCGGGGACCTGAAAGCCGTATGCATCTCTCTGTAGTTTCAGGCAGATGGAGGAAGAAACTCCTGGTTTTGAATGAAGCAGGGATGGAGGCTTGGGGTAAGAAAAATCGGAAGAGTCTGTTCCAATCACAGTACCTTTTTTCCTGCTCTCCCACAAACTGGGAGATATTTGTGGCACAGAGTGAACTATTCATCTGCTATTAGGAAATAACTGTAAAAACCCACTAGCTAAGTATCCTTTATTCTCTTAGTTTCAAGAAAGGTTGGACGTGATAACCCAGCACTGTTCTTGGCTCTGTGCCTCTGCAGACAGGGATTGTCTGGGTGGCGGATCTACAGCTTGCAGCCCTGAGGACAACTGGTGGAGAACTGGTGGAGAACTACTTCTTCAGTATGCTGTTTATTAAAGTCTAGGCAGTTATGCACAGAACATTACTGAGCTTGCAGTGTCAGGCCCCCAAAAGTGAAGAGAAAGCAAGCCTTGAGTATTTCAGCTTAGGGATGCAAAATTAGTAGATACTTTTGACCTGCATCTCTTTGTGCCTCAGCTCACAAGCTATAATGTGGCGTTAATGATATACCCTCCTTTCACAGCTTCATTATGGAAATAAGATAATTAACATCTGTGAATCACTCTAAGTTAAGAGTGGGGAGGACCACAGAAAAGTCTGTAAGAAAATTATTACTTCTACCCTGAGCAGGACTGGAATAGTGTGAGGAAACTGTGGCATGGAGCAAGGAAACAGATCACAGCACTGAAGAAAACAGTGGCCCTCCTGTCTACTGAGTATCGCAGGAGTCCAGTGGAGAAATAATACTTGACTGTGCGAGTAAGGATTGCATCACAGTGTGATTGGGGCTGCGAAGAGCACCTTAGGCCCCATATTTCCTAGTTTAAGTGCTTCATTTTGCAGTCTTAATAACATTCTTCCAATGCAGTTCTCTAGGGTGTCATAGCCATTGAAATGTATATGTCTTTAGAGGAAAAACCTCTTATGTATGCCCTGTAATCATGCATGTTGCCTGTGGTGTGATGAGGATTTAGATCAGTGATTGTTCATTAAGCAACAAACTTCGGCTGCCCAGACGATGACTTATTTGCTCATTGTCCCCCAAGCATGCAGTGACCTTCTTGGCTTGCTTTTCCCTGCAACCATAGACCTTCTCAGTTCTTCCCCTTGTGAGGAACGAAGCTCTGTGCTGGGCTCCCTGAGATTGTTGTCTCAGTAATGTGGTGTTTGATAACACTTCAGATAGCACTGAAGCCTTTTTATGGTAAGATGTTCAAGGGCTGAAGACGCAAACGAGCCCTGAAGCAAAGCTGTGTGGAACTTGTGGTCAGCCAAAACTGACCTAAAGCCACAATTTGCTTAACATGTACCATTTGAGTTTGAAGATCTAAGTTGTGCCACCAGGTCCTGACTTTTCTCTGTGTCCTTGAGCCAGACATCTCCTTGTCTTACAAATGAAATGGGGATATAACAGTACTTCCTCACAGAGGGCAGTGGGAATTTCTGTCTACCATTTAGAGACACTTCTGTGAAGAAATCAAAGCTCCTGGTTCGATTTTGTCTCTACCCTCCCCAACATTCTTGCTTGGCAAATATGCTAAAAACTCTTCCAGACACCCGAAGGTGCAGTGAAGTCACTGTTAATGGGACTTACTCCCAGAATTACTCTTTCAGAATGGAAAAGGGTAGGGAAAAGGGGCTGTGGGGTTTCATCCTGTGAGGGAAGCCAAAGATCTGTCCTCGTGGAATGCCAGCCCTATCAGCAGTGTGGCAGATATGAGGGAAGGAGGTAGGTTAGTGTCTCCCTAGAAGATCTGAGGCAACAGGAATGACAGAGGAGGGAGACGGAGGGCAGGGAAAATTTGGGGCGAGTGAGCAAAGGGGAGAGTAGGGATTGGGAGAGGGAGGACTGGGTGGGAGGACTGAACGTTCAGGGGAGCTGGTGGGAGGATTTGAAAGGGAAAGGCTATGGAGGAAAATGTGGGCAGATCCTGGCAAGAAGAAACTGAGATGGAAGGGTTGGGAAGAATTAGGGAGTTTCAGTGGCAGGTTGTGAGGGGTGAGGGTAGGAGGTGCTGGGTAATAGCGGTGGGAACACTGGGGCCTTGGAGGCTTTGGGGCAAGCAAAGCTGGGTGTGGGGGAGGCTGGGAGCTGTGGATTTGGAGCAGCTGGGAAACTTGAGCCCTGAGATGGTATAAAAGATCTGGGGCAGCAGAGGTTGGGTATGGACACTGTGGTCTCTGTACCAGGATAGTGGGGATCTGAGGGTGAGGGGTGAGGGAATGGGGCTTTGCCTTGAGGGGACAGCAATGGGGTGCACAAGGCTGAGTTTCTGGAAGAGAAGAGATTTGAGGCTGGCCACCAATGGGCATCTTAGCACCCAGGCTAGCACCCAGTATCCTGGGTTGCAGGCAAAGACAGGCTGCTGGGGCCTGCCCCCCAGAGGGATATTGCATGCCTTTCTGCTGTCATAAATATGGTAATCCTAAGCACGCAGGGAGCTTTCCTCATGCATGCATCATGCAGCTGGACTCTCATTTTTGCTATATCACCTGCACAAATCAATTACCATTAAATGGGGAATAGTCCCGTCTGGCTGCGTCCGTGCTTCAAGCGAGTTGCCAGGCGAGCCTATTAATGTAACAATTCTCCCCTCATCTCTCTCCTCCCCTGTCTGTGGCTTATCCCACTTTCATTCCCCATCCAATCTAGACCGTGCACTCCTGTCTTTCCAATCGCTCCACAGTGTGTCTGGCTTGGTCTCAAAGAATAACCCTGAAAAACGCAACAGACACTCTTACAAGGGAATGTATGTTGCAGTACAAAGCGTTTAATGGAGAGCTCCTTTATGTCGCACAACGCGTTGTTTTGAGGCACGGTATCAGGACATAGGGAATGACTGTAGAACGGCTCTCACAAACATTTAGAGCTGCACATATAGGCAAGCTTAAACTGTACATAGCACACTGGCTGCCATTCTGTGTTGGGACACAATGTCTGATGAAATAATATTGGCAATGTGAGCTGCCCGCCCAGCTTGTCCATTTCAATTTACAATATTTCACCTGCAAACCCTCTTTAATCAAGAGGAGATAGGAAATTACTTATTACAAAGTGCCATAGGTGTACATGGTGCTTTACAAACATATGAGGAGACAGATTGCTGCCCTGAAGAACTTACAATTGGATTTAGACAAATACAATACGAAAGAAAAAAAGTATCAGGGTTGAAACTTTGAGCAGACAAATAAATGCCTGTATACAATTGCATCAGTCACAGTACATGGAAATATGCTCTTTTTGATTCAAATGTTCAGCTGTGTCACATCCACTGCTGAGGCTGACAAACTGTTTGTTCCTAAGGTAGTAAACGCTTATATTTTAATGCTTCTTATGTCATGAATTATTAAACCAATTAAATGTAAAGATCAACTGAAAGGACACACTTATGTTTAAGGATGACCTACAGCATTTTAAATGGAAACAGTGGCCGAACTAGTAAAAGCAAAGTCAGATTTTGTTTAGTTCAGATAATTTATGCCCAAGATAAAATGCTGATGTAATTTATGTTGCATTTAGTGCTTTGTTTCCGATGCCATTTGACTGTGCAAGTGTGATATGACTAATATTTTAAGACAGGTTATTTATAGATTACACTTGTAGTTAATATACACAGAGCTTTTACTGGTCTTTCTTGTAGAAAGAAGAAAAGAAGGAAGAAAGAAAGCAAGGAAGACGAAAGCACACGGTAGTACACATATACGATTACATTCTTTATACCAGTGCTCTCTGCCTCTTTTTTTTTTTTATTTTTCTTAAAAAAGTTATGGGGAAATTATGGAATGACTAATGTAAGCTTAATATTCAGAGCAGTTCTGAGGTAGCCATCCGGTCATCTGCTCCCTATCTTTTCTCTCAGGCTTTTTGTTTATCAGTCAGCAAGTGATTCCAGCCCTTGTGATACAAATCAGCAAGAAAAGATCCTATTCATGTGTTGTGGAAAAGTGCTGCAAAAGTATATCCTGTGCAGCAAAGTGAATGGTCCTTAAAGGCAATACGCAGCTTTATAAAGTATGACAGCAGAAATAAGACACTTCAGCCAGCTTTTACAAGGAGTCATTAAAAAAGCACTTATTTATCAAATCTGAGACAATGGTCATATAACGGATTTCTCAGATTCAAGGTGAATCAAAGGAAAATTGTGTCCAGGAGGACAAAGATGTTCAGCCAGTGCCACTATAGCATGACCACATGACATACCCAGAGGCAGCCATGGGGCTGTTAGTACAGCTGCCCGCAGACTCTGCCAAGGAGCCAGATGATGCTGGAGGAATATCTTTCACAGCTCTGGATCTGGCTATTCTTGGCTTGTTCTCTGGCTACAGGAGCTGGAACTCATCGCTGGGCAGAAAAACAGAGAGACTAATAAAGAAAATGAGGATCTGTCAATCGCTTGAGCAAATCAGAGCCCAGCTAATAAGCTGAGGTGCGTCGCTACCTCTATGAAAAATCACCTGGTCCTTAGTACTTGATCCAGGGTGGACGTGCACATATAACTCTTGGAACGCAACTCTCCTCTATCTCCCCTCCCTCCCGGTCCCTTTCGCCAAATTTTTAAATCCAATGCGTAATTATAGAAGTGTAAAAAACCCTGCCTCTTTTAGACACTGATTTTTTGTAATTCCCATAATTGGCAAGAGGCTGTGCATGGGGGAAAAAGGGGGAGAAAGCTTTGATTTTTTTTTTCCAAGCTGAAAACGTGCAAGCCCTGTGTGGCTTAGGTCCTTTAGATATTTAAAAAGATTGAAACAACTTCAAAGGAGACATTCTGTTCTATCAGGTTCAGTATATTTTAATATTAGTGAGGGTTTTTTTCTTTAAGAAGAAAGACCCATTCTCTTGGGGAGATAATACAGTCTAAAATATTTTATCCAGAACGGTTTTCATTGTTTTTAAAGAGACAACACAGCATTTCAAGCACGCTGAAGCTGGTAAATGTCCTAATTTCTACTACCAGTGTTGGCTGCTCCATGTTATCGGTTTGCTAGTTGCCGGTTATGTAAATCAAAATCTTCTATTGATAGACTACCGTCTTTTGGAAATGAAAAGGGAGAAACATTTGACCATAATGCTTTTTGTTTACCAGCTAAGTACTCCAATGTGTTGTCGATGACCACGGGTGTGGATAGATCTTCCCTTAGGGAACTGCTGGCTGCTCAGTTTAGAAATATAAGGGACTTCACCTAAGGAGAATTTTCTGAATTCCCTGAATATGGTCCAGCATATGATGGATTACCAGAAGATAGAGCTATTCTCTCTCAAATGCAGGTGTTTATTTGAACTCTCTCTCCTGCCCTGTCTGGTGGATTAAACACATTTCTTACGAGAAGCATATTTTAAATACAAATCAGAAAACAGAAGCAAAAGGAAGGAAAAGATTTCACAGAAGAAGGATACAACATTCTCTGAGGAGAGCCCTGGTGGCAGGTCATGGGTCACAGAGTTGGGAGGAGGACGATGTGGGATGTACGTGGGCTGTGCAGAGCCATATGGGGAGATAAGGCACTGCCACATCTCAGGGCAGATGTCACGCGAGGTGCAAGCCCCGTCGCCCTGTAGCTAATAGTCCCGTAGACCCCAGTGGGCCACATGGGCCCCTCCAAGGGTTTCTGGAGAAGGATGAGCCCTCCTAGCTGGGCAGTAGGCCTGTCCTTTGGCAGCACACTTGGCTTTGAGCTGGAGATAGAAAGCAAATGAGAAAATGGTTGCAATGAATGGAAAAATGGTTGGAATGAGAGCAACTGAGCTAAGAAATGAGGGGGAAGAAGAGAAGGAAAAGACCACGAGGAAAGAAGTGCCCTTGCTCTTTTTTAAGGGTTGCTTTGAGAGCAGGCACTGGCAAGAGCTGGGGCAGGTGGCTGACGGCCTTCTGCAAAACCCTGAGGGACAGGCCACCAACAGAGACATGGGACTCTGCAAAGCGGTACTCCGGAAGGCTTTTACTGTGGGGAATTTGGGTCATGCTCAAGACCATTTGGTCTGTTTTGGCAGAGTGGGTATGAAAATTACAGTCAGTTCCTTTCCTGTTTGTGAAGAGTGACTTCCAGTAAATGGTGTAGCTCTTCCATCTCCTCTGGAAGCACTGACAAGTGGATGAGACTTAATGGGCAGATAAGTATTGATGGCCAAATCCCCTTCTTCCCCTTCTCCTTCCGCTTCCCTACGTCTAGGATGTGGAGAGAGGTAGTTGCCATCGCTCCATGTCCGTCTCCTTCTCCCACCATCAGTCCTGGCCTCGGCAGCAAAGCCTCTGTGTGGGGTTGGCAGCCAGCTGGTTTAACATCTGGGTGGGGAGTCTGTGGGGAAATGTCTAACAGCTTGCCTCTACCCTCTTTTCCATCTTGTCATTATCATCCAGATAATGAAAGCAATGACAGGCTAATCTGTCCCTTGTTAGCCCCAAGGAGATGCAGCTGCTGGCTTCAGGATATTCGAGGTTACTGCAGGCTAACCTCCTGGCCTGTGCATTTTTTGGGTTCCTTGGATCAGAAATGAGGCTGTGGGCAGCGAGGGCACCTGATGCTTGAGCAGGGTTATTTTTTTCCCCCACAGCACATTCACACACCCACTATTTTCATCCATTTCACCCTTTTCAGACTCTACGCACTGTAGCTGGGACACCCTGGTCTGTGAGAAAGCCCAGAGAAAGGCTCCTGGTGGGGATCCTCCCTTCCCTCTGAAGCAGTCTTTACCCCCTGAGCCACCCAGCCCCTGTTCTCCCATTGTGCCTCTGTCCAGATTGCACTGGAGGCAGGATTTGGGAAGCCAGAGACCCGAAACCTTTTGGGCTGCTCCAAAGGGTTTACTCTGACCAGTTCCTCGTGGGCTGGAAGGAAATGTGGTATGAGAAGAGCGAGGAGGAGGCCCTGTGTTCAGTGAAGGTGCTCTGGAGTACAGCTGACCTGTGCTGTCCCCTTGGTTGGTGGACATGGCGACTGCTCTCGCACTGGGTGCCATCCCTTATAGCGGAGGAGTGCGAGCTGGTGCCGGCAGTTCACCCGCTGGGATCAATATAGCCAGAGGCCCGAGTATCCTGTCTTGTTAGATCATGTCACTATTAACAGTAGTTAAACATGTGTTTTCATGTATAATATAGTACGTCTGCCCTCACTTACCCAGATTTTCCCGTATTTGAAATAAGGTCATGTCCCTGATGTCTGTTAATTACTCTGAAAATTCCCTGTTATTTGATGTGCACTTGTCCTTTGGATGATTGAGAGTAAGATTTTCTCTAATTTTTTTTTTTTTAATCACTGGGACGATTTTAGAATGCAGGGTTATCCTGAGTGAAGTCTTGATGAGGCAAAGTAAAGATGAAAAAATTAGCAGTCTGCTAGCTTCTTGCAGTGCTCATGTGCATCT